>NW_020954588.1:15670698-15844756 GCF_900497805.2 Vombatus ursinus | reverse complement strand
TTAGAGATACATACAAAATAAGAGACAAGGTGATGTGGGGGGCACATGTACCTTTAGAGATACATACAAAATAAGAGACAAGGTAATGTGGGGGGCACATATATCTTTAGAGACACATACAAAATAAGAGACAAGGTCATGTGGGGGGCACAAGGCACCAGCACCTGGAGAAATCAGAAAAAGCTTCATATAGAAGTTGACATGGCTGGATGGGGAAACTATGCCCTGGCTAACTAAGAATGGTTTTGCATTTTAAAATATAGTTTTATTCTATTTAAAAATATATAAAACATTCTTAGCATGTAGGCTGTACAAAAACAGGGGAAGAGCTAGATTTGACCCTTAAGCTAGACCAGGGGTGGGAAACCTGCAACCTCAAGGCCACAGGTGACCTTCTAGGTCCTTGGTTGTGACCTTGTGACTTATATTTGTTCTGTGAAACTTGGGTTCGGTAAAAGGGCCATGCTTGAGGACCTAGAGGGCCACCTGTGGCCTCGAGGCTGCAGGCTCCCCATCCCTGGGCTAAACCATCTAGTACACGAAGGGGAGTATTTCTCTAGAGCTCTTGGGAAAGATTTTGTTATCATTTATCTAGAGGATGGCATTACTAATTAATCCAACCCAACCTCTACATGGTTGCAAAATTTATCACCCTAAAGCACAGGTGACCTGACCATGTCACTCCTAGCCTCAAGAATCTTCAATGGCTCCCTCTTGCTTCTCTGATTCAGTAGAAATATTTCAGTTTAGCCTTCATAATCTGCCCCCAGCTTAGCACTGCTAGTTTCTTTCATGTTACAACTCCATAATTATACATTCTACATCCCACTTCCTGATTCTCATACACAGCTTTCCTGTCTCCCAGGTCTATGTCTTTGTTCCCTGACTGCTCTGCTTCTTTGCCAAGAATGCTCCCCTTCTTCCCCTCTGCCTCCTTCTCAGAGTTCCTAGCCTCCTTCAGAGGTCAGCTCAAGTGCCACCAACTACAAGAAGCTTTTGGTTGGCAATACTACATGGCCCAATGGATAGAGTGCCTAGCCTGGAGTCAGGAAGGCTCATCTTCATGAGTTCAAATCTGGCCTCAGACCCTAGTCACTTAGCCCTATCTGCCTTGGTTTCCTCATCTATAAAATGAACTGGAGAAGGAAATTGCAAACCACTGTAGTATCTTTGCCCAGAAAATCCCAAATGGGGTAACAAAGTCAGACATGACTGAAAATGACTGAACAACAAGCTCTTCCCCACCTCAAAATGACTTTTTATTTACTTTATTTTTAAATTTTTTATTCATTTTGAACTTAAACACACAAAAAAAGTATTTCCATGTACACAGCACAACACAAAAAGGGGATTCAATGTGAAACCATGATTCTTCATTTCACAGTTTACTTTAAAAAAAAATAACAACAACAACTTTGGAATAAATACTACACATTGTTTTCAAAACTACCTTGCTTTTCTGTACTTCCTTCTGAATTTTCTTTTGTTCCTTGCTGTGCACATTTTATTTTTATTTTTTCTCTCTCCCTCTCCACCCCGCACTAGAGAAGGCCACCATTTCACACACACACACACACACATGTGTGTGTGTGTGTGTAAAACTATACTACGCATACTTCTATTTGTCAGTTCTTTCTCTGGAAGTGGATAGCATCTTCCTTCATAGGTGCTTTACAGTTGATTTGAGTATTTGTAATACTCGAAATAACTTGGTCATTCAAAGTTGGTCTTCAAACAATATTGCTGTCACTGTATACAATGTTCTCTTGGTTCTGCTCATTTCACTTTTCCTTATTTTGTACAAGTCTTTTTATGTTTTTCTAAAATCAACTACCTCATCATTTCTTATAGCACAGTCGTATCCCATCACAATCATACATCACAACTCATTTAGCCACTCCTCAGTTGATGGGCACCCCACAATCTCCAGTTCTTTGTCACCACAGAGAGCTACTATAAATATTTTAGAACATACGTATTCTTTTTCTTTTTCCCTGATCACCTTGGAAAAGACACTTAATAGTGGTATTTCTGGGTCAAAGGGTATACACAGTTTTATAACTTTTGGGGCATAATTCCAGATTGCTCTCCAAAATGGTTGGATCAGTTCACTGTTCCACCAACTGTATTTACTTTAAACATGTTTGGTATTTAATCTGTGTTCATGGTATGGCCATTGGAATATAAACTTCTCCAGGTCAAGGGCTTTTGCATTTTTTGCCTTTGTATGCCCAGTGTCTAGTACCTGTAAATAAATGCTTTTTGAATTGAATTCATCATTTGACTGTATGTAGTTTATCACTTGACTCACAATTTTAGAATTGAAGGAAAGAACCCATAGCAAGAATTTCATATTGTGAGGCAGCTATGTGGTACAGTGGATAGAGCAGTGACCCTGAAGTGAGGAGGACCTGAGTTCAAATCCAACCTCAGACCAAACACTTCACACTAGCTGTGTGACCCTGGACAAGTCACTTAACCCCAATTGCCTAAAAAAAAAAAAAGAATTTCATATTGTACTAAAGCAGCCTTGTAATTATTTCAGAGTTTAGTTTTCTCAAAATGCCTTTCAGTAAATCCAGTTGGCATACCTGCTGCTCCCAACTGGTCTCAGTGAAATCTTCATTTTTGGTTCTCTAAAGGACAAGGCTTAGGGTCTCCTTTCCTGGAATATAATACTCACATTGGCTTCACAGTTGAGTGAAGAGGAGGACCAAGGCAATAATACGGGTCACATCTGAAGAAAAATAAGGTGCTTGTCTGAGGCAGTCAGGGTGTTTTAGTTCAAAATACACAGACTAGCTTTAATTTTTTATATTATTATTTTTGTTGTTATTATTATTAGCATGGGATGAGTGGATAGAAGGGGCAGCTAGGTGGTACAGTGAATAGAGTGCCTGGCCTGGAGTCAGGAAGACTTGAATTCAAATCGAGCCTCAGATACTTAACTACCTATGTGGCCCTGGACAAGTCGCTTAACCCTGTTTGCCTCAGTTTCCTCATCTGTAAAATGAACTGGAGAAGGGAATGGCAAAGCACTCCAGTATCTTTGCCTAGAAACTCCAAATGAGGTCATGAAGAGTCAGGCATGATTGAAATGACTCAACAAAAACAAGTGAATAGAATATCAAAATAAAAATCAGGAACCCTAATCTTTAGTCTCATACTTGCCCCTAATTTGAGAAAAAAAAAAAGTTACTTGACCTAAACTTTGGTTTCTTCATCTTTAGTTCTTACTAGTCCATCAGATTTATTTCTACAGGTGCTTAAAAAAAATTGCCCATTTTGTGCAAGGGAATCAGCATGGCATAGGAACTAATAGTTGACCTGAGAGCTAGGAAGGTCAGGACCTGCCCTGATACAGACTGGTTGCATGACCCTGGACAGCTCCCTTCATCTCTTAATGCCTCAAGTAATGTTCCAAAGTCATAAAATGCAGGACAGTTGCAGATCTACAAAGGCAGAACTTAGTGGTAGTTCTCCAAAGCAATTAAAATCACTCATCTAAACCAAAATGTATATGTGTATATGACTGTGTGTATTTCCTAGAAAAGTTCTGGCAGATGCATTCTTCATAAAAAATAAACTTCCTATTTTTTTAAAAGTTCATGAAAAGAAAGGAATATACATTCATTTTAGTGGTAGAGGAAAAAACTTTTTTTCTGCTGTTACTGAGAATTTGTAACCTATACTCCTGAAATTGTGTTTACTATCATAACCCTCAATATAACTGTTTTCTTGGTGAACTCGCTACCTAAGTTCCTCTTATTTCAAGCACAGAGGAGAATGATGGTAGGGAAGGGGAAGCGAGGAAGCAAAGCCTACGATGAGCCAGGCACTGTGCTAAGTACTATTTTTTATACATATTATTGCATTTGATTTGGTACTGCCCTTATTCCTAGACAATAGCACTAGGCCCTCACAGAGTGAAGAATTCTGTCCTAAATCATCTCCGTGATTCAGACATAATGACAGGTGTTCATCTCCTTTCAATACCAGTCACTGGCCAATCATTCACTGTCTTTTTTCCTCTAAAAAGGTGCGGGGATATGAAGAGGTGCCCAAGCTCAAATATTTCCTTGATGAGGACCTTTTTCTGCTTGCATTCATCATAAGGATTCGACGTTTGCTGAGCAAATTTGAGATATGTATGAACTTTCCCAGCATTGAGAACTGGTATAAATTGAAGACACCTTCCTACCTGGGAACTCGTGCTGTGAAATTACTTTTACTCTGTCAGTATTATGAGTTAAGTAAAGATGCGATTTCAACAATCACTGAATTATTAAATGAACCAATTTAACTAAGAATTGTTGTTTGGATTTAAGAAGATCTTCCCCACATTGAGTAGGAAAGACTCCAATGTGCTTCCTTGTCAGTTTCCATGTACTCAAGGGTCCAAGGTACAAAATCTTTTCATCCAGAAAAGTACATGCTTCAAGGGCCAAGAGAGGATCTAGAAAAGGAGACTAGCTTCACTCCAATATCTGTGCTACAAAAAGAGATGGTTGATTTAGGAAAAGATATTAATGAGATCATCTTGGCTTGTTCCTCATATCAGCCACCTACGATATGCCCCTGTAGCTTACTGGAAAGTGCTGAACTTGGTGAAGACATCTGGGTTCAAATGCGATCTCTTGCACGTATTAGCTATGTGAGCATGGCAAATCATTTAACCTCTGTAAACCACATTCCCTATCTGTGGGGTAGTTTCCCTGATTATCTCATTTAATTAGGTCTCTTTTTGCTTTTGCTTTGTCTGAGATCATGATTGCTATCCCTGCCTTTTTTTTTTACTCTAGCTGAAGCATACTAGATTCCGTTCTAGCCCTTTATTTTAACTGTGTGTCTTTCTGTTTCAAATGTGTCTCTTATACCCAACATATTGTTGGATTCTGGTTTCTAATCCATTCTGCTTTCTGTTTCCTTTGATCTCATTTCTTATTAAAAATTAAAGTTAATTCTCATCTACACAAGTATCTGTAAAGGTCACATTTCAATTCTGCAAATTTCACAAATTCTTGATCCTATTTTATAGGTGAGATGCCAAGGAATGGCAGTGTAAACTCTTTAAGGACAGGGAAAGTTTTTGTTTTGCTCTTTGTATTCCAAACACAGAGCTCCAGTAGAATCAATTTAGAAAAATTTTATTGAACCAAACAGAATTAGTGGAAAAGGACTGCCAGATTAAAGTCTCTTCTAACACTCTTACTTTCCCAATACGCACGCGCGCACACACACACACACCTTTTCTTGAGGATACTCATTTCCTTTTCTGTAGCATTATTTATCAATATCAAGACAGATGAACACTTTAACCACAGATTAAGTTCTACTCCATTACACTCCAATCATTATTGTAGTCTTTTCACAAGGCAAAGAGGCTAAGAAAACTCCTAACTGAAATAAATCAATTGGAAGGGAATAACTCATGGAGGTCCTTTGAAATAAAGACATATCTATCTGCCTGAAGGCCTTCCTATGGCAACATACTGAATGCTGCCTTTGGTAGGAACCACCCCCCCCCCCCAGAATTTTCCAATGTAATATGAATTCAACCTTGGTCCTAGATGGATAATTCATGTCATTTCAGAAATGTCTATTTCCTCTAATATCACAATGTTTTCAGTTCTCAGAGCAAGCCTTAAGCAGCTATCTCAGCATTTACCCTCACCTTAGTCAAAGAATTAAATGGTCCAAACCCCAATAGCAACTGCAAAAATAAATATGATGTGATAAAAAGGGTTTTGGTGGGGGAGCAGAGCCAAGATGGCAGATTGGAGGCAGTAACCCAGAGGGACTCTCTCAACATTCCCCTTGAAACAATTTTAAAATAACTCCTCAAATGAAATTTTGGAGTGGCAGGGCCAACAAAAGGTCAGGGTGACATTTTTCCAGGTAAGAAAACTTGGGAGGTCCTCAGGGGAGGACTGTGACACCGAGGTGGAGGCCTGTCCAGAGCCTCAGTAACAGAAGCCAGAGCAGCAGCTTTGGGAGCTCTCAGCTCAGAGATGGTAAGAGAGTTGGACAACTGGTCAGAAAGAGACTTACAGGGGATCTTTTGTTGGCCCTGGGCGAAGCTGGTGCTGACTAGCAACTCTATTGCCCAAACACAGTTCTGGTTTGCAGTTCCACAGTGGAGAGGAGCGTCTATGGTCAGTTACAAGGGAGCAGGGCTCCTGGTCACAGTTCCAGGGCCAAGAGGAGCACTAGCACTTGGGGCTGCAGGGGACCAGGGGTCCTTCTTAGGTAAAGACCAGAGTGTAGACCAGGAGAGAAGTGCCCACACCTCTCCCCAGACCACACCACTTTGGAAACACTGAAAACTTACAGACCACCCCCCACCCCACCCTAGCCCAGAACTAGCTCTGAAAACAGCAGCATGAGAAAGCCTGAAGCTTGGGATAGTGCCTCGCCACCCCCAGATCAGCGGAGCCCGTTTCATGTTCTCTCCTTCACTTCAACTTGCAGCTAAGTTTGCAAATTATTTTACTGGCATTCTATACTAGCCATAAAAACACGTTTATAATAGCAGTCACACGTCTTACAGGTTTTTGCTTATAAATAGTGGAGAAATGTGGTGTGTGTGGGTAAGAGAAGTATAAACTGTGCACCCTCTGGGTCCGAAGAGCTGCCAACCCTCTTTCATAAGATTGTAGGATAACAGGGTCATAAGTCTACAACAGAGTGAGTTTGAGTTAAGTGAGGCAGGGCTGTGCAAAAAGTCACCAGCCTCCCTTTCTCTTCCAGAGCCATCTGGGTCCATTGGTAGGATATAGATCAGGACGATTGGAGAAGGCCCCTACAAGACTGATAAGGAAGCAGTGGAAAGAAGGTCCCAGCACCCCCAGTGTCTCCTTGTAATTGACAGAATGTGCTAATCGAAACTTGAACCCTTTAGCCTTGGAATCACAGGCTCACAGATTTGGAGCTAGAAAACCTGAGGGGGCCCTCCTTTACAAATGCTAGGAAAAGGAAATTATTTGCTGGCCAAAACAGAACACCACAGTAATCACGCTTTGCTGTTGATAGATTTGCATAATTAAAACAGGAATGTGGGTTGAGTGGGTGGCAAACACTGAGTTTTCCTCTGTAGCAGAAGGCTTCGATCCCTAGTCCAGACATAGTAGTTGAAAAAAGAAAAAAAAATCCCTATATCTTAGCCTGGGGTACTCTTAGTCAATAAAGCATCGATGAAAACAGTAGCGTGACTCTTAAGCAGCTACTATGTACCAGGTACTGGGCTAAGGGCTGAGGATACTGAAAAAGGCTAAAGACAGTCCAGGCTCAAAAGGAGCCTATGTACAAAGAAGATATCCACAGGATAAATTGGAGATAATCAATAGAGGGAAGGCACTAGAATTAAGTGGGGGATAAGGGAAGGCTTCTTATAGAAGGTAAAACTTTAGCTGGGACCCGAAGGAAGAAGGCGGGGGTGGGGGGGGTGAGGAGGAGGGAGAGAGTTCCAGGCAGGGGGACAGCTGGTGAAAATGCCTGGAGATGGGAGATCTCCAGGAGCCACAGAGGACAGTATTGCTACATCACAGAGTAGGGGGAAGAGAGCTAGGGGTGGTAAAGTATAAGACTAGAAAGAGAAGGAGGGGTCAGGTTAGGAAGGGCTTTAAATGCCAAACAGGAATTTCTATTTGCTCCCTGGTAGGGAGCCACTGAAGTTTATTAAACAGAGGGGGAAGGGAGGGTAACAAGCGATTTTGGAAGATGACTTAGACAGCTGAGTGGAAGATGCTCTGGAGCAGGGAGGGATTTCAGGCAGGAAGACCGAAGAAATGTTCTACCCCAAGTCTTACCAGGTTATTTCACTAAACACTTTTGCTTTGAACTAATTTTGTCTTCAATTAGACTGGAATAAAAAGCCGTCATCTCTGAAGGCTCATGAGATATTGTTTTGAGAGGATGTGGACCAGGATCCTACACATTAAAGAGGGGCAGCTGGGTGATGAAGCAGATAGAGTGCCAGCCCTGGAGTCAAGAGAACCTGAGTTCAAATCTGGCCTCAGACAGATTTTACTAGCTGTATGACCCTGTTTGCCTCAGTTTCCTCATCTGTCAAATGAGTTGGAGAAGGAAATGATAAACCACTCCAGTATCTCTGCCGAGAAAACTCCAAATAGAATCATGAAGAACTGGAAACAACTAAACAATAACTAAACTTAATAGAAACAAATGAAAAGAGTTTATCTATTTTAAACACAGGAACAAGAAAAAAAAAGAATGACTAAATACAAGTCAACATTAAACACTAAATACCATGTAAAGCATGGTAACTAGAAATCATGAAACCTGGCTTCTAGTCCTGGCTCCATTAAAAAAAAAAAACAGAACAAAATAAAATGAAAACAAATGATGTAACCTTGGGAAAGTCCTAAATTTCACAGGATTCACAGCTAGAAAGGCCCACGGAGCCCATTAAGTCCAACCCTCATTTTACAGATATGGAAACTGAGGCACAAAGAAGTTAAGTGACCTGCCAAGAGTCACACAGCTAATAAGTGAGACGAGATTTGAACCCAGGGTTTTCTGAGTCTAAGTCCTTTCCTCTAGACCCTACTCCACAAAAAATGAAGAGACTGGACTAGATAACAGCCTAAGATTTCTGCATGACCCTCAGCAGATCCATTTGCGGAGCAGCTGTTTATTACATGAAAAGACAGTTGTATTGTGGCATCAGAGCACCTGGGTTCAAATTCTGGCTCTGACACTTGCTATGTGGGTGATCTCAAGCAAACTACTTCACCTTTCTGGGACTTGATAAATAAAGCGAGAGGGAGAGGGCTGAACAAAGTCTCTGGCAGGCCTTAGGTAAGTCCCTTCCCGGAATTTACACACGTAAATTCTCCAAGGAAGGAGCTGTGTTTCATCTTTGTCTTTGTAGCCTCAGTTCCTACCATTTTGTCTTACACATAACGTGTTGTTTAGTTGTTTTCGGTAACATCTGACTCTCCATGATCCCATTTGGGGTTTTCTTGGCAAAGACACTGGAGTGGCTTGCCATTTCCTTCTCCAGCTTATCTTACAGATGAGAAAACTGAGACAGACAAGCTTAAGTGACTTGCCCAGGGTCACACAGCTATTACATGTCAGAGGACAGATTTGAACTCAGGTCTTCCTGATTCTAGGACCAGCACTCTACCCACTGTGCCACTTAGCTGCCCATCTTGCATATAATACATGCTTACTAAAAGTGTGTTCAATTGAATTTGATTGAATGAATTGAGTATAATGGCAAGATGCCTGATTTGGAACCAGAGGTTCTAGGTTTGAGCCCCTTAAAGCTCTGCCTCTTTACCCAGGTGACCCTGGGAGAGTCAACCCTCTTCCTCAGCCACAAAATGAAGGACTGGGTCAGACCATCTCCAATGTCCTATCTACCTGTAATAGTCTATGAATCTACAAAATGCAGTGTTTTCAGGGGGGGGATGTCCCACATTTAGAAGTTGCTAAAAAGTTTTCATATGGGACATCTCCATTTCAACATATTAAACAAAAATAGTCATTCATCTCTGTATGGTAAACATTTGCTGGGCAGGTTTAAGTTACAGTTCAGTTGTATTCCAGTTCAGATTTCTAGGTTGGTGGTTGTTATTTTTTCCCTAAAACAACGTAGGGGGTTGAGGGATAAGGGAAGGAGGGAAGGCAGTCAGTCACTGGCAAGCTGCCCTGTCTGCAAACAGACCTGCACTTGGAAATAGCAAAGGAGAAATAATTGTCTTCTCTCCAGTGAGAGTTACTGTTATACCAGAGGCACACCAGGGACCCAAGGGAGCCTGCTATGCCCTGCCTCCTGGCTATGGGTGCTCCCCTTCCTCCAAGGCTGCCAACTGCCAGGTCCACTCTTCTGCTAGGGACTGATCACCTTTGTGGGTGAATAGCCGAGTACCCGCCTTGCTTAGCTTACACACACAAGAATGAGAAGCCTTCGCATAGCACAGCATTCTGAAGTAACGAGTCAGGACAGGGAGGATGTTCATTTAGACAGGTGCTACTGATGGTGGGGTCAGAGGAACTTGGTTCAAATCCTGCCCCTGATAGTGACTACTTGTGTGACCCTGAGCCAGTCATTACCTCCCTGAGTCTCAGTTGCTTCATTTGTAAAACGAAGGCTTAACTATGTCGCTTCTGAGGTTCCTTCTACCTCAAGATCTGTGATGGTCTAGGATTGCTCTAACAGAATGCGCAGTGAGATATGCAGCGGATAATAATCATAATAATACCTACAGAAACATAAATAATAATAGCTAACTACAGAAGGAGGTTGACAGTGAGGATAACAGAATACTCAGTGAGGTGATGCAATGGATAAAAAATAATAACAGCAGCTAGCATTTCTATAGCTAAGCATTGTGCTAAGTCATTTACAAATATTGTCTTGGGGCAGATAGGTGGTGCAGTGGTCTCAGATACTCACTTATTAGCTGTGTGACCCTGGGCAAGTCACTTAACCCTGTTTGCCTCAATTTCCTCATCTCTAAAATGAGCCAGAAAAGGAAAGGACAAACCACTTTGGCATCTTTGGCAAGAAAACCCAAAAAAGGGGCAGCTAGGTGGCTCAGTGGATAGAGCTCCAGCCCTGGAGTCAGGAGGACCTGAGTTCAAATCCGTCCTCAGATACATGACACTTACTAGTTGTGTGACCCTGGGCAAGTCACTTAACCCTATTGCCTTAGCAAAAAAAACAAATATTATCTCATTAGATCAGAGCATTGGACCCAAGGAACACCTGAGTTCAAATCCTCCCTCACATACCCACCAAGTGTGAGACCCTGGACAAGTCACATAACTTCATGATAACGTATGATAAGATAATAGTTGTAAAGTACTTTGCAAACCTCCAAATACAATTAGCCATTAGCTGTGAGGAAGGTAAACAGGGCTAGCTCATTGAAGATATGGAAGCAGAACACAAAGACTGAGATCTCTTGACCCTGGTCTGTGATACAGAATAGAAACTGCCCAGGAGTTCAAGCCAGGAGCTGTTGCTTTCCACCATCCTGACGTCAAAACTATTGTCTCCATGTACCTTATCGACCATTGACAGCCAACAGTCCATGGCAGACTTTTGTCTACCGTTCCAGTGGCAGTATTTGAATCTTAGCCAAAGAGGATGCACATGCAGGAAGTACAATGTAACTGTGTTATCTATCAGTACGCAAGACAATAATGAGGAGGAAGTGAACGCTGCAGAGTTGAAAAGATGGTATAAAAAAGAAATAGTGCCTAGGAAAGTGTTCCCCCTCCCACCTAACAATATCATCAAGGCAAAAACAAATTTTAAAAAAGCAAGAATGATAAAAATCATTTTGAAATGGAGATTTTTGTTATCTACCACTCAGCAAAATGAGCATAAGTCCATCCTTTCCCCTGAAGACTTCATATTGCACTTTGTTTGGCAACTTGATACTTATATTTAGCACAACACATTACAAGACGCCAGTTTGTATCTTATAACTCTCCTAGTCCATGGATGCTAAAATCATATTTCTTCAAAACGCTATCTCCATTGATGCCCAGCACAGGGTTCTACTCACTGTTGGCATTTAGTAAAGGTAAATTATTACCCATGCAGGTAATAATCATAGACTTTCTAATCACAGCAATTTCTTTTAATTCAGAATGTTTTCCTGGAAGACTTTTCATGCTTAAAGATCCTCTTTGATTGATAAAGGAATCTTGTGCTCCACTAACACTGCCTTTTTATTAAGTTCTCCTAAATTTTCTTTCAAATCAGTATTTGTGTGGTAGACATCTCTCATTCTCTTTCAAAATCTCTGTTTCAGAGAAATTTCCATCCTATTTTCTAAATTGTCTAATCTCTTGTTCATTTCACTGATTTCTTGTTTGAAAGCTCTCATTTCCATTCTAACTTCTTTTTTCAATTGTCTCCTCTTTTGAACCATTTTAGTTTCTTGTAGTGGTTGTGGGAAGGAGGAATTTACTTTTTTTGTTTGGACATCATCATAATAATAGCTAACATTTACATAGCACCTACTATGTGATCAGCACTTTGCAATTATTATCTCATTTGATCTTCATAATAACCCTGAGAGGGAAGTGCTATCACTATCACCATTGTACAGATAAGGAAACTGAGGTTTAGTGACACAGCTATTAAGTGTCAGAGACTAGATTTTGAACTCAGATCTTCCTGTCCAGCACTCTACCAATCTACCACCTCTCTGCCCATCACATTCCTTTATTGAATAATGTGTATCAGTCACGTAGTGAGAACACTGCTGGACTCAGAAGCTAGACAGCCTCTAGCTCAATTCTCACCTCCAGAGCTTACTGTGTTTTCATAGGTGAGGAATTTGACCTTTCAGAGCTTTAATTTCTCCTGTATTAAAATGGAGATGATGCTACTTGTGATATATATAGTTCATAGGATTGTTGTGAGCAAAATAATGTATTTAAAACGCTTTTCAAACCTTAAGGCACAATATAAATGCAGTTTCAATGTCCTCCTCGATGCAGAGGAGTTTGGCTGGATCTGGGCTATGTGAAAATTCCACAGGGAGATTCTCACAGTTGGGTCTATGAACAGCAATTCCTGCCCTCAAATCCAACAATCAAGGAGACAACAAACAAAAAATCATTTAATTTCTATCACCAGTTTGAGTCCTTCCATAGTAGAAATTCCTATGACCTGAGAGCAAGGGTGGGCAAAACCAGAGTGAGTTATCAAACCTAATAAACACTATCCATTTGGGATGGTCAGGCAGTGAGGGTGGAGAGAGATGTTAAATAAGATAAAGGCCAAGAGGTCCAGGAAAGAAGCGGCCATGGCCAAAGGTCTGAACGTAGGCCTCTTGGAGGTCAATTCCAACGGACAAGTTCGATTAGGAAGAGAGGGCCTATCCATTATATAGCCTTCTGGTATTTCAAAAGTAGGGAGATATTTCCCATTTTTTCTTTCTCCCTTATACAGTTTTAACTTCTATATATTTGGTGCATTTTTTTTTTTGAGGTGGTGAGTTTGGGAGTTATGCTAAGAACCATGCACTTTGTCATCTTGCTGGAAGCCTCCCACACTGCATTTTAATTATTACTTAAGCAGCACCACGAAATGGAAAAAGTACCAGATTATGAGTCAGGAGTCTTTCCAGCCACCTGACTCTGCCTGGAGACAACTAGGAGCAGGTGGGGAATCATTCCTTGGTACAGACCCTGGCTTTTCGTAGTTGGTCGCCAGACCTCCTAAGCCCTCCTAAGTCCTCCTAAGCCTTCCTAAGTTTCTATTTCTTGTGAAAAGACACAACTGGGCATTCTGCACCAAGAGAAAGGAGCCAGACATAAAACACATACAGTAAAATATAGGAAAGGAAGTCCCACAATCAGGACCCATTCCCACCATTCCGAACTCCTTGGTTCTGGGGTTAGTGAAATTAAAGGTTATAATCCTCATTTAATTAGTTATGGAAGTATGGGCTGGAGCAGGGATCACTCCATGAACACACCCATTTGGAATTCCCTTTCACTAGGGCAAAGACCACAGAGGAAATCAGTTTATCCCATCCTTGGATCACCTATACTCACCCTAGGCAGCTAGGTGGGACAACATCAGACCTAAAGTCAAAAAGACCTGAGTTCAAATTCAGCCATAGATACTTTCTAGCTGTGAGACCCTGAGCAAGTCACTTAACCTACGTGTAAAATGGGGATAATAACAGCGCCCTACCTCTCAGGATTGTCATGAGGATCAAATGAGATAATATTTGTAAAGTACATTGCAAACCTTAAAGTTTGATAGATAGATAGATAGATGCTTGCTATTATGATTGTTCCTTCCCACTATTATTTGAGGCTCCTTCCTTACAGGAAGCTGAAGCTAGAACTTATGGCACAAATAAATTAGTCTCACTGCCTGGGGGGTAGTAAGGAATATGGAAAAAGTAACAAACACTGAGGGCCAATCCTTTACAGGAGGGAGCTCTTCCTTGATCTGAGGCACTACTTTCAGGTAGGTCCTGTAAGGTCCTGGGAATATATCATACACTTCATCAGTCCTTCCATAGTGGAAATTCCCATGAGAGCAAGGTTGGGTAAAACCAAACCCAGAGTAAGTTATTAAACCTGACAAACACTTAACAGCTCACCTTCCAGGCAGGAAGTAAGCCAGTGTAGTCTAGTTAGCATTATATTGCTGGTGCTGATTACACAAGGCACATGTCTATATTGGGATTGAAAGCTAGTTGGCAGGTTGGTTAGAATGCAACAGTAGTTACCAAATCTCCCTCTGGAAGAGGAAGAAGACAATGAACCCACAAGAATCCTTGTCTCTATGACCACTTGCTTCATGGACCCATTGAAGAAACCTGAATACAATCTTTTTTGGTAGGCAGTAACTATAGTCCTAACGAGGGCACCAATTCGGTTGTTTAACTGGTTTTCAGTGAATGACAGCAACTGTGACAGTACATGTGGCCCATTAACATATGGCCTGCCTCAACAGTTATTCCCCATACCTCACTGTTCTCAGTCTTCCAATTGTGATCCCACCAGGTGGCAGAACATGACAAAACCATTGACAATTTCCGAAGAAATATTTCAGTTTCCTATTTCACATTCACATTGGACAGCCACATATGGTCTGCAAGCAGTTCAGCCCATCGGCGTGTGTTAGCAAAACTGCCAAAACAAGGGGAGAGCTTAGGGGAACATTTCCCAACTCCTCCACTGCTCACATCTAGCCTGTTTCCCCCCAAATCTGTTGGAGTCTAGTGCTCTTGGGATATTCTAGGCATCAGACAAAGAACCCCATAAGATACACAGTTCTGATTGAGTTATTTAACCATAACTGTCAGCACGCTGGCTATTAGGGAAAACTATTAAGCACTAATTAATATGCAAATTTAAATGAGTATAACTACAAATATACCGCTCTGTCAGAATAGCTGCTATATAATGAAAAGGGTATCTATAACAATAATCCAAAACATATAAGACACACAAGTACTATTAGGAAGAAGATGGTATTGGATTAAAATGAATACCTGTCCCAGGAGACTAACTCCTATGCCAAGAGTCCTTTAAGGTTTTACCTGACAGAAACACAGGGTAGGGATTCTTAAACTTTGAATTATGGATCCCTTTGGCAGTCTGGCAAAGTCAATGGACCCCTTCTCAGAGTAATGCTTTTAAAAATGCATAAAATAAAATACATAGGATTAGAAAGGAAACCAATTATATTGAAATACAATCACCCATATACACACATACACATGTATGTGTGTGTATGTTCATGACTTCTAGATTAAAAACTCTTGGCAGAGGGCAATCATATTCCACCACTTTCTAGCACTCACATTTGGGAGCTCACATCAGTAAACTGCAGGCAGATCCTTGCATCTGGATTGAAGTCTTCCCAAGATAAGCCCTACTGCACCAGTCAGATTAGGTGGGCATGAAAAGAGGCAGAACCAAAATATGTTCATTCTGGGGATGTCATGTTTTCTTGGAGCATGCTGGGCTCAACAAAGCTGGGAAAGGTATGGTCTCAGACTTAGACATATTGTATGGTGGAACTCTGTTGTGTGTAGCCAACCTTGTGGGAAAAGGAACCACAGGAGACCCATGACATTATGGGTAACTGGTGCCTATTGATCAGAGGATGCCCTTGGGTTGGTCCTTTTTTTTTTTTAAACTAGAGCCCAATATCAAGCAAACAACTCTATATGGATGAAACCAGGTGGAAAAGTTGCTCTAGAACCCCAAGGAGTCCCTTTGCTTTCCCCCCCAAGGCTCCACAGACTCCAGGATTCCTTCTCTCAACAGTGTCAGAACTCACTGGGGATAAGAGGGTGGTAGCGGCAAGGCAGAATTCACACCCAGCTGAATGGCCTCTAAGGCTCCCCATACTCAGAGATGGCCACTTATCTGGTGACCTTGAAAATGGGCTGTAGCAAGATGGGGAATGCGTTACTGCCAAAACCTGAACAAGATTACCAAACGCTGAGCCTCCTGCTTTGGGGTAACGAGCACTTAAAAGAGTGGTCTGGGACTTGGAGAGTAAGCAACTTATCTAAGGTCACTCAGCTATTATGTGTCAAAGGCAGGACAAGAACCCAGATCTTCCTGATCGGTAGGCTGGCTCTAAACACTGCCTCTCTTTTCAATACGTGAAAATAACCCCCAGTGCAACACAACAGGTTTCACACAAAGGCCTCTGATGCTCACTGCTTCCCAAAGTGGCCTGTTCCTCAGCTCTGGTTGTTATTTTTCTTTTAATCGAACCTAAATTCGTATTTTCATAGTTTCTACTCATTCATTACTCCAAGTTTACCCTCTGGAGCCAAAGAGAACATATCCAACCCAAGAGCTCGCCATAATCCTGACGACGGTCAGTGGAGTGGATGGATGACGGTGCTGCCTGTCCCTCAAGCGGTTAGGCGGTCCAGATCCCACCTAATAAGACCATGGTGGTTGGGTTTACATATATACCCAGGAATGGACAATAAACATACTCTGCCCTCGTACACATGAGGACACTTCAGGAAGCAGGGGCCCAGAAGGACAGGCATCACCCTGTACAATTCTGCAGGGGGCTCGAACCGTGGCAGATCCCAGGAGTCACCAAAAGAACAGCTTTGTTAAATTCAGGGTGATCAGCTATCCAAAGAGACACCAGCCAAATTTACAGGTCAGGCAAAGAAGCAAAAGGGGGATGCAATAGGAACCTTCACTCCTTGCTTCGATTCCTTAAGAATCTGGGTTATCTCACTGGTGCCAATCAATCCAGAGGAATTACCTGGGACAACAGGGGGCTTCAGTAGATTTATCTTTGCCCTCACAAGGCAGGGCTCTCCACCCACCCCAGAAACATCAAAATGACCAAATATATTTAGATGAGAGACAATTACTACCCAATAATTCATCTGTTGCCAGGGAAAAGGGAAACTAGTTTCTCCTCAGTCATCTTACTACTCTAAAAGTGAACCCGGTATTCTTAAATGCAACAAGATCTCCCAGGATCAAGCTTATTTTAGACCTTTAGCCCAGAGGTCTGCTCATTGTGCTTCTCCCAGGGTACTTCTTGCTACCCTGGTGAAATGGCCTAAGACCCCCTGATTTAAGGAGTCAGAGAAAGATCAGGAAACTATGGTGCCAACCTAGACTGGTAGATGGAGTGTTCTCACCTGGGAGTTCCCTGTATCAATGAAAGAACAGGTCTACTCCATGTTCCTAGGTAGAGTGCTTAGCCTGACCTAGGGGGAGACTATTGGGCATCTACCCACCCCCTTGTTCTGTAGGGACAAGCATTATTTGGAACTGGGTTGGTCAGGGTGCTTCAAACTGGAAAATTTCTTGTACAGCACAAACTAGTAGATGTCCAAGATACTGTGTGTGGGTTTCTCATCAATTTGTGCCTTAGGGACACCATAGTTTATTAACCGCCAAAAAGACTCAGTGAGTGACAAGGTCAAAGGTACATGGCAAATGGAACTTACACCAGCAGATTCTACTGTGGGAGGACCTTGAGATCCCTGAATCATACCATACAAGGTCAGGATAAAAATGGTCCAGATGGTTTGTCAAAATGGACTGGGAGGCCGTGACTGAAACTGGGCCCTGTTCATGAAACATGGATTGGGTGGAGGCAGAAATAACCCAGCATGCATAAAGTGGGGAAGAGCTTCTGGAGAAGGAACATGAGAAAACTCTGGCATCCTCCCCCCCCCCCAAAAAAATCTGGATACCCAAGGGTTCAGTTGTGGATCAATATAGTTGTTTTATCAATATCAAAGATTACTGACCACCTCAGTAACCAGATGGTTATGAAGCAGGCCAAGAGATTTTCCCTGGCTAAGGGTATGTGCATGGGTAGCAATTTAAGAGTCCCAGTGAAGGATTCCAAAAGGAAAAAAGAATGTCAGGGGCTTTAGCTAACCCAATCTGCTCTGTCACCACACAGAAAGAGAAGCAAAGTCATTTACAGCGGCTTACTGACTAAGGTAGCTTTGGACAAAAGAATGTAGTCCTTTAGGTCTATCAACCTTTTCTTGGCAAGTAGTATCAACAATCCTTGTTTCATTTAATCACTCACTACCAGCTAAAACATGCAAGAAGGGAGGAGTCATCATAACCAGTTACAAAAGGATCTACAGGAAAAGATTCAAAGGACTCTGGACCATAGGGAGAGAGAGGGATATGGTTTCTTTCTCCCCTAGAAGGTAAGGTGAGGATGTCAGGGTGCTGGGACATACACTAGAGGGGGAGAAACTCATTCTTCTAGATGCCCAAGGTCCAAGACCTGCTTTTCAGCCCTTGCACTTTGACTTGCTGAGGCTTCTCTGCAAACTGACCTTAATATTCAGTCATGCATGTAGCTGATTTTTGGATCTGTTCTTCAAGTTTTGGTTCTTTACTGAGTTTTGTAGAAGCCTAAGGGAAATTAAGAAGTCAATACATGAACCTGGTTCTCCAGGTCCTGAGGTCTCACCTTTTATCCTTGGGCTAAGGGCCAACTGCAACAAACCTGATCCATAATCTTTACATGATGTTTTTATATTGATTTATATTAGGGTGGCCCTCAATGCCATAAAGGGGACTCCCTCCAGGTTGCAGGAGGATTGCCAGGGACTTTCATAAAATATTGTGAAATTCCATAGAAGGAGCTGGTAGACTGTCAGCTTGGTATAATATTCTCAGCCCACATTCCCCTCTTGAAATAGGCACCATACCAATAATATTTAATTGATATGGACTAAGTGTGTGTAGGAGGCAGTGCAAAGACAGGTAAAAAGAAGAGCATGAGGCAGAGCCTGGAATGAGGGAAAGAAGCAACCAGGTCCCCAACAAAAATAAATTTAACACCAAGGAAGCTTGTGTAAACATAGGGTTCCCCTTTGACTCTTTGCCATTAGAGAATATTGGTCATAATCATTACAACTCACAGCAAAATGCACAGAAACAGGAGCTTTGGGGAACAGGGGTACTCAAGAAAGGATACCACCAGGTGAATAGCTGGGATCTTGGACATACTTGTCTTCAAGAACAAGGAGTGAAATAATGGTCTTTGTATAACATTTTATAGCTTTTCAAAGCACTTTCATTCAGAGTTATTTAGAGCAAACACTGCTTCCTAGTTTATAAATAAGGAAACAGAGGCTAAGAAAGCAACTTTCCTGGGTCATAAACAGCTAGTCAATGTCAAAACTGGAACCTGACCCTTCCTGTCAAAATCTGTAAAGCATGTGGTAGGCTCTCAATGACCTACCTGTTAATAACTTCTGAATTATTTTCTAATTTACAAAACGGGAAGAGGCAGCCACTGGCCTTCCTCACTAGATTACTGATGTCACATTCAACATTTAAATCAATCAAATCAATTTTTATTTTTTGGCAATGTGATGAAAGACTTTTAATGTAAGAGTTAAAATTTTACCTGAACTTTACCAAAACCAGCTAAAGGCCAAAGCAGGAAGGGGAAATGATCCAATTAACTAACTACGGTCTAAGTTCTTACACTTCTATTATCAAGGCTAACCATTTGCTAAATGAACTGTCTTTATTACAGCAATTAATGCTCATAAATATATACTGAATTTGAATTTCAAAGGCTTAAATATCACCCATCCTACTTTTCCCTACAGGACCTAAATTTGGTCACTACATCAATGTACTTCTAAAAAAGGGACAGGGTTTTTATTAACCTAACAAATAACTGCAATCACGTTATAAGCATAAAAATAGAACTCTACAGGATCCCATTATAATTTGATTTGTTTTCAACATGAATTGAAACAGACCATGGATCAAACTTTATTCCTGCAAACTGAGGGAATCTCGTAAAAGCCTGAAACAACATATTTATTAAGTCAATGGGTAGTCATTTTCCCTAGGAGCAGAGAAGCCCCCAGCAGTTAAGAAAGCAAAACTTTCTTAGGATATCTTAATAGGCTATAAACTTTTATAACAAAGAAATCTTACAAGGAGAATGACAAAATAGAAACATACTGAATAAATAAATAAGACCTAAAAATGTGGATGCAACATTCAGAAAAACTAACATGTTAACTAAAATTGACATGTATGAAGATGCAAGAAAAGATACTGCCCCTCACAAAATACCATTAAAACATTACAAACTTTTTCATAACAAGGCTATTTTCTCCTGACTCACAGGGCATTTCTAATAATAAATCTTTCAGTAGTAAAGAATCGGGCTTGCATGGAGCCTAGGAAAATGTTCTCTTGGTATAAGCCAAGAACCAGGTAATGACAGTGGTAAAGGACAACGTGGATTAGTCACAGGAAGATGACCTAAAGGCTCTGGGACACCCTCGTGATGTCAGGGGAAAGTGAGAAAGGTATCCAGCACACTGGGTGGATCCCCTGTGATGAACCTATGGGAGGATATGGACAAGAGTTGCCCAAGGTAAGCTGGCAAGAAGAGACTGTGACCTGCGTCCCTGGAAGGAATTTCTCAAAGAGATCAGGAACCCACTGGAGAGACAAACGACATTTATACAGCGCTTTGCATAACTTATCTTACTTGAGCCTCACAACAACCTTGTGGAGTAGGTACTATAACTATTACCCCCACTTTGCAGATGAGGAAACCGAGGCTCAAAGAGGTTCGTGCACTTGCTCAGTCCCACAACCAGTTTGTATTAGGGGTGGGATTTTGACTGTTCTTCCTGACTCCAAGGGCAGCCCTCTACCCACGCTATAAAAATTCTAGGTAACGTTCACTGCCTCCTGAAGCCGCCTCTCCTCCAACAAGGAAGAGAATGCAGTAGAAAGTGTGCTGAGCTTGAATCCTGGCGCTGCTACTGACTACCTGTGTGATCTTAAGCAAATCACTTAGTGTCTCTGGGTCTCAGTTTCTCAAACTGTAAAACGAGAAGGGGTCTTTGTTGTCCCTTGCAACTCTCAAATCTATGAACCTGCATTTCCATCCATGGACCACTGCAGAAGTGCCTCTGAGCACACCCGCCTCCTTTACAATCTCTGCCATATTTGTCACTTAGCCACAACATTAAGTCATAGACGGCATTTCCTAGACACACACCTCTTCTCCCTCCACCAAGATTACAAACAGAATGAGAATGAGAGCTATCCGATACATTGTACGTGGTAGGCTCTCAATAACTACCTGTTAATGATGGTAACCTCTGAATTATTTTCTCAATTTTCCAATTCATAAACAGGAATAGGCCATTGGACCAGCCCACTCTACTGCTAATGTCATATTCAACATCTAAATCACCAAGTTAAATTTTATTTTTTGGCAAACTGATGAATTACTTTTAACATAAGTGCTGAGATTTTACCAGTTAAAGACCAAAACCAGCTAAAGGTCAAAGCAGAAAAGAAAAATGATCCAATTCATTAATTATAGTCTTCTTACACTTCTACTGTCAAGGCTAATCATTTGCTAAAAGAACTGTTTTCATCAGATCAATTAATGCCCATCAATATATGCTGAATTTGAATTTCAAAAGTGTGCTTAAATATCACTCGTGCTGCTTTCTACAGGACCTAAATTTGGTCACTACATCGATGATGTACTTGTCACCAAGGGACAGAATTTTTATTAATCTAACAAATAATTGCCATCACAATATAAGTATAAAAATAGAACTATTGTAAAAGTGGAACATTAGAATTTCTTGAGATGACACTAACAGTAGTATCTCATTATAATCTGGTTTGGTTTCACAATGTATTCAAACAGACCCTGGATCAGATTTTATTCCTGCAAACTGAGGGATCTGGTAAAAGCCTGAGACAACATGTTTATTACCCTATTAGGGCCCAACTGTATTTTCCTGAACAAAATAAGCACTTCAGCTAACAGAAAAAGGAAGTCTCTCAGACAACTGAAGTGTGCATTCTCTGATTTTCTGTAAGCAAAGAAAGAAGAAGATTTAGGTAAGTAGTTATTAAATATAATGCTTAAAGGCACATTACACAGGAAATGAAAACTTTTTATTTAACTTAAATTTGCTTAGTTTTATATTTAGGATAAGTATAAAGGCCCAGTTAATCAATTCATTAGACTGGTCAAGGCAAGACATTTGAGCTAGACAACAGGATTTAAAAAGCGGTTGGTCTTTTAGTAGTTCTCCTGTAATCACAAAATGGTATTGTACTCAGGATATAGTTTTTTTTTTCATAATCTAGTATAATGCACTGTTCACAATTTGCAATATTTTGAAAACCATACAAACAGGACATAACCAAATTAGAGATGTTTGACAGACTTTGTAAAGTACTTGGGAATATCAGCTATTTTCCCAAATACCCATTTTAAACTACAAAAAGAACATAAATTCATATAAAATCACAACAGATGTAACAGACACCTTTCAAGGAAAAAAAAATCAGATATTAACTCAATTTGCCACTCCCCCCCCCCCAAACATGACTAAGAAATAAAGTTACAAGTAGTAATGCCTGCATTTTAAAACAATTAACTGGCTGAATTAACCCTTTAAAAAAAATATAACTATACAGTATTATTGCACTCCATGAATGTGCAGTATTCCAAAACATGCCAACACTGAAAGACTGTCTTGCATTGAGGTTTTCCAAGAAGTTCAACGAGGCTGCAAATAAGTATCTGGTCTGTACTAACAGCACGCTGTCTTCAGTACAGGCCTTCATTGGCGCCAACCACGCTGCTCTTGCAAAAATCCATTAATGCCTGAAATATATTAAAGAAGATGTTGTGTCAAACCACAGATTTCAGAAAAGTCACCCCCTGAATCAGACACAAGGCAAGAAGAGGAACACGTCTCCTCAAAAGTAAGAATGCACTCGCTACCCTGATGCTAAAATTCCTATCCATCCACAGAAAGGTTGCTCAGTCCCCCCAAGTCTGCATCGTTGGCACATCTGTGATGTCCCCAAGGTGGGTTTTCCCTTCGTGCCTACCGTCATCTGGGTCCCTCCTGTTCATGTCCTCCTGTCACTCCTTCACAGACAAAGGCACCCTGTCAGGCTGGGACACCCTTCATCAATGCAGGCTGCACTTGCTGGGTCTTACAACCCTCACTCTCGGTACGTGATCAGCCCGTTTCCTTTCGTCATCATATATTTTGGCTCCCTGGCACAAGTCGTCATCAGTGAAACCCATCAGCCTATCTTCCCCTACCCTACATCTCTCCATCACTCTTCGGACCATGGGCAATTTTGATTTTTTGGAAACCGTCATTCACAGCAACAAAGCATCGCTAGGAGGAAAGTTATAATAAAGAGATGGAAAAGCCTCGAAGCGCTGACAACGTCGTCCAGTATCTCAAATGCAACCCTTATCCCAGTCTCTTCCTTTTGATTCAATGCCGGGCCCAGCTCTGTGTCCACAGCACTTTACCCAAGCCGTGCTCATGGGCCAGTCTGACGGGCTCTCCAGCCAACTGTACATCCTCCTGCTGATAACAGGCATTCTTCACACATGTGGTCTTTCCTGCATCATCTGCTAGGATGAATTCATTTGGAGACTGCAGATCCTGTTTAGGAAACTGTGAGGATGCCCGGGCTCAATGCACCCAGCACAAAGTGATCCACAAACAAAAGCGTCTTTATAGGGAATGCTGCTTCCTCGTGGGGTCTGCTCGAGACGGTCCCCAAACAGGGCTAAACACTCTTCGTAAGCACACATTTGGGTTGATGCTTCCATTAGTATGGATAATTTGAGCCAAAATTTTCTCAGCTGTTGCATCTTTCAAGGAATCTTGTGATTTTACTATATACACGGGAGTCACCTCATTGGAAGACAACCTCTAAGACTGCATTTGGCTATACTGTATCTATTTTTTACAGTCAACAAACAATGAAATCTGATATCCTCTGCACACCTTCCAATTACACAACTACAAGGATGGAGTCTGATGGAGAAATGCAGAATGTTGTTACAGCTGCTTGTTCTGTTTCTCCTACCATCTTCAAGGATATGCTCAGTAATCTGTATAGATTCTTCCTGGAAACTTTTTATAGAGATAAGAAGGCATATGGGTTGTTACTTACTGATGTTTTCTTGATCACCTTTTTTGTAACAGTAATACCGATGGTTTGGTATACTCACCCTCTTTCAGGTATCTCAGACTCAAACCTTTAATATCTTTAAAATTGTGTCTCCTCCCACAGAGACCTCTTCTGTGTAGATTCAGTCCATCCAGTTGGTGTTTGCCATCTTTGCTTCCTTTATTGCCATTTCTATATCTTTCTGTAGACTATGAGGGACTACCATAGTAAATTGCAAATGTAGTGGCTAAATGAGGTTAGCCATTTCCTTCTTCAGCTCAATTTTTAGATGAGGAAACTGAGGCAAACAAAGTTAAGTGACTTGCCCAGGGTCACACAACTAGTAAGTGTCTGAGTCTGAGTTTGAACTTGGGTCTCCCTGACTCCAGGCCTGGCACTCTATCCACTGCTCCACCTAGCTGCCCTACTAAGCTGCCTTATTAAGCAGTTACTAAACGTGGAGCTCAATACAACAATCTGACTATATCATTCTTTAACTATCTTATTACAAAGTAACTTTTTATCAATTAGTAGGCAGACCTCATCTGCATCTATCAACTGGGCAAGGGAGCACCTGGTAATTGTGTTGATGGCTCATTCTCAATCTGGTTTTAGAGGACCAGGCAATGGTAAGAAATCTGAGCCGTGAAGAAAAAGAACAAATACAAGCACAGCTCGCCATGTTGGGGGATTCCACCAATGACATTTTTATGCGTTAATAATCCCATGAAAACATCAGAGAAACAGACCATGGAAATACACGTGTGTCCTGTCTTTGCTATTGTTGCTCATTAGCTGAGGCATGTACATTTTAAGTACTTACAAAAGAGTTTTCAGGGCTGAAAGATGGGGCTACGATCAATGATGTGGGATTGAATCCATGTGCACGTTGAGTTTCATCTCGTTGTCAAGAATTTGAACAAGCTGCTGCATGGATGGAAGGTGACCAGATTCCAGCTTTGACCATACCGGTACATCTACAAAAAGAACATAATCCAAATAATTAAAGATAATTCTATGGTCAACTACAATTCAGAAAATTTCACTCTATAATAGGAAGAATCAAAAATTAAAAAAATAATAATAATCAAAATACTTCCTAATGTACTTCTCAAGGCCTCTTGGTGCCACAGTGGATAGAGAGCTGGACCTATCATCAGGAAGACTGACTGAACCTAAGTTCAAATCCAGCCTCAGAAATTTCCTAGCTATGTGACCCTGGGCAAGTCACTTAACCTCTATTTGCCTCGATTTCCTCATCTATAAAATAGGAATAAAAACAGCCCCTTCCTCTCAAGGTTGCTGTGAGGATAAAATGAGAAATTGATTGTAAAGTGTTTTGTAACCCTTAAAACACTATAGAAATGCTATCTATTATTATACACCACCTTCTGATATAGAGGATGAAGAGGCTGATAACACCTACAAAGAACTCAACAATCTCCTCTAAACCAGGATGGTGGTGCCCTCAACAGTATTAACAGGCATTATTCTCTCATGGGTATGTTAGTAAACAATTTTTCTTACATTATAATTTATGACAGGAAAAACAAGTTTATGCTGCTTGATGTTGACTAAAGATTAAAATAACACAGTTTATTACAATATGAAAAATATTTAGAACCCACCATTTAGCGTTATTTCAAATGCACCTGTTGACATACACTGGTTCTCAATCATATTACTTAGGAAGAAAACCATCATACACGCATAGACCTAAAAGAAAAAAAAAAATTCAGAGTTGCCATTGTATTTCAGAGAATGTGATTTTTAAGAGGAAAATACTTAACACATGATGTGGCAACTCTCAACATTTTCCCTCTAAAACGATTTTTTCATCTGATAAATTCTGTTCTTCCTTCACACATTCCTACAGCTTAGACACAAACTAACACTTCTATTGCCACCACCCAATTACAGTAAGGAAATTAAAAAAAAGCTTAATACTAGTTCAGTTCAAAGATTTTAAGAAGCCATATTTGTGATTTAGAGAAAATAGATCTAAAAGAAACACCCCAAAAGTCCAAGTAATTCTTAAAAAAGAACAACTATACAGTTCACTGAACACCTTTTAAAAGTATTCACAAAGGAATAATGATGCAATATTCAGCAGCTTCATGTAGACACCTGTTCAAGGGTTTTCAAACTATTATAAGACTAAACATAACCAGGTTCACATTCCTAGAAAATTATCATAAGCTTTTATGAGAAAAATCACTTAGGACAAGAGTTACTGAGAACTACAAGTGCATTCTGCCCCCTCATGAATGCCAACTGACCCCTTCTCTGCAAAAGCCCCTCCTCAGTTCCTACTGAAACAGCTTTAACTCTCAGGTTCTAAAATTTGGGTAGGTGAATAGAACACGAGCCCTGAAGTCAGGAGGACCTGAGTTCGAATCCGGACTCGGACCGAACACTTGACACTTACTAGCTGTGTGACCCTGGGCAAGTCACTTAACCCCAATTGCCTTAAAAAAAATTAAAAAAAAACAAACAAACATAAAATTTGGGCAGGGCCAAGAAGATCTACAAGAGAGAAGGTACTTCTCTGCTGTTCAGAAGGGAGCTTAGACAATTCTGTCCCAGTAAGAAACTAAGAAAAAGCACAAGATGGGTTTCTACTTAGTCTTTCAGAAGAAAAGACATTCAATGGGACAGATTAAGAGAAAAAACAAATGAGAATGAATATTTCTATAGTGCTTTACAACTCACAAAGCACTTTCCTCACAACAGCCCCACGAGGTAGGCGGTACAAGTATTATTACCCTCATTTTCCAGATGAGGAAACTGAGCCTCAGAGATCTTATGTGATCTGTTACATAGTGTTGGGTCTAGGATCCAAACCCAGGTCTCCTGACTCCAAGTTAAGAAGACCCTCAAAGCTACCTATCATCCCAAATGCAATAAATCATTAGATTCCCAAAAACAAAACAAAACAAAAACCACCACCACCAGCAGCCCACAGTTAAGTCCCACGCTCTCCCAATAACAATATAATCCCACACTTTCACTGTCAACTTGAAATAAAGAACCAGCTACATACCTTATTTTCTTGGCCCCACTGCCAGATGCTTGGAGCCTGCATGCCAAAGAAAGCAAAAGGATCCTTGCCAACAATTATTAAGCCTATTAATACTAGTTTGAAGACTGACAGGAAAGATGCTATGTGTCTATCAAAAGAAGAGAAAAATTCATTTTTATTATAATGTAATAACCATCAAACATTCAAATACACAAATAAGGTTATACATGAAACTACACATTTTTTAAAATTTCTAGTTTATACTAAGTGTACATAAATATATATATAATATGTATATAAAAACTTTAACAAAACAGTAACAAAATTGCCCCATTTCCATATCCAGTACAGTGCAGCAGGCAGAAGCCAACACCAGAACCCCGCCACTTGCCTTAGCATATAGCCGGGGAACAGGCAGACTCTAGCTTCGGCCATGAGAACCTCCAGGTACCTCAGTGCAGCCCGGGAAAATGAAGAAACACCATTCTGGTCTCAGCACACACCAGACACCAGCACTAGGATTCTGGCTCAGCACCGGGTAAATTGCCAGCCCCCCATTACCTCCAGCAGCGCCAACCACCCCACACCCCACTCCCTCAGTGCAGCACCAGACACAAGGGTCCCCCATGGATCTCAGGGCAACACCAGTATAGTACCAGTTAAACAGCCAGGGCTTGCAGCCCCTGGCACAAGAAGCCTGAGATAGTAACCCTTATACCCCAGGAGCAGAGTTCAAATTTAAAAGAAAGGAAAAAGGCCAAAAAAGATGAGCGAAAAGCAACAACAACAACAACAAAAAATAATCCGACCATAGAAAATTATTATGGTGAAAGGGAAGATCAACACGCAAACTCAGAAGAAGACAACAATGTCAAAAAACCTATGGGCAAAGCCCCAAAGGAAAACGGGAAGTGGTCTCAAGGCCAGCATGAACTCATGTAAGAGCTCAAAAAAAAGAAATCATAAGAAGAAAAACTGGGGAAAGAAATGAGAGTGATGCAAGAGAATTACGAAAAAAGAGTCAACGGCTTAGAAAAAAAAACAACTCCTTAAAAAGCAGAATCAGTCAAATGGAAAAGGAGATACAAAAATCTACTGAAAAAAAAAAAAACAATTCCTTAAAAAGGAGAATTGGCCAAATGGAAAAGGAAGTACAAAAGCTAATAGAGGAAAACAACTCTTTAAAAGTTAGAACTGGGCAAGTGGAAACTAATGACTCTAAGACACCAAGAATCAATCAAACAAACTCAAAAGAATGAAAAAATAGAAGAAGATGTAAAATACCTCACTGGTAAAACAACTCTAAGGTTCATATCTATTAGACTGGCAAAATTGACAGGAAAGGGAAATGACAAGTGTGCAGGTAAATAGGGTCATTAATGCAATGTTGGTGCATCTGTGAATTGATCTAGCCATTCTGCAAAGCAGTTTGGAACTATGCATGAAGAGTTACTGAACTGTGCACGCTCTTTGAACTACCATTACTTAGCCTTTACCCTAAGGACGTCAAAAAAAGAGGAAAAGGATCCATATGAATAAAAAATGTTTACAGCAGCTCTCTGTGGTGGTAAAGAAATAGAAACTAAGGGAGTGATAATTGGGAGAATGGCTGCACAAATCATGATATGTGGATGTAATGAAATACCACTGTTCTAGAAGAAATGATAAAAGAGACAGTTTTGAAGAAGCCTAGGGAGACCTGTATGCACTGACATATAGGAAGTGAGCAGAACCAGTAAATAGTTTATACCAGGCCTACACAACATACTACCCAAGGGCCACTTTGATGGGCTGCTTTGGCAGGCCACGGGTCATATGTTGTACAGACCTGGTTTGTACAATAACAACAACACTATAAGGAAAAACAACTTTGAAAAACTGAAAACTTTTTTTTTTGTTTTTTTTTGGTGAGGCAATCAGGGTTAAGTGACTTGCCCAGGGTCACACAGCTAATAAGCGTCAAGTGTCTGAGACCGGATTTGAACTCAGGTCCTCCTGACTCCAAGGTCAGCTGCCCCTAACTTAAAAAGTTTGATCAACACAATGACCAACTATGATTTCAGATGCTAACAATTGCTTCACAGAAGTGACAGATAGAAGAGAGTGCAAAATTAGACATATATTTTTCTGGATATGACCAATCTGGGAATTTGTTCCGCTTGCTAATGCATACTTGTTAGGAGGAGTTTTTGGTTTTTTTTTCAACTGCTGGAGCAGGGGAGAAGTAGGTGGGAGAGAAAATAAAAGCTTGTTAAGTGAAAAATAATTTTTTAAAATGTATGAGTAAAATATTTAAGTAAAATTCCAGTTTGAAAATAATTTATCTTTAAAAAATTTTAAACATTAAAAATCTTCTACTTATATAAACATGCTAAAATTAATTGCAAAGAAATACTGTTACAGTGATGAGGAAAAAAGTAAAGAAAATACAAGGCAAACTGGCTTAAATATGACCAAAACACTGGATATCAACTGACTTCAATTTAATTAAACCAATCCATTAAGCTCAGAAGTCAATTTCTTTATTTCTTATCAGTTTTACTATAATGTACTCACCTATATATTGGTTGAGGGAGGTAATTCTCTCCTTCTATGCGGATGTCTGGGTACCGCTGGCTAATAACCCGCATGTACTCCTCAAACACCCGCCTGTACCCTCAGGAAACACTATAAGAAAAAAAAACAACAAAAACAATGGTATTTCTGTTAAACGATTTAGAAATATTTACCAAGATTTATCTTGGCACAGTTGTAAAAAGCCCAGTAATTACTACCTCTGTCAATATCAAATGGTTCTAGTTAAAACACATTAAACAATAGACTGAAGCCAACAATGGCTAGGCAGCAAATTCCTACTCATCCATCCTTTCTCCCTAAAAGGGATATTTTTAGTTTTTAAAAAGTGCCTCAGTAAATAAAGTCTTCACACAAATTATAGCTCTTGGGGTATTAGTTACCTTCACAGAGCATACAACTATGGGAGAAATGCTGTACTAGTTCATGTCATTCTTCTGAAATTTGAGCTAGGAAGTGATGAGATTAAAAGTACATAGTTCTACAAATGACTAAGCAAGAAATGAAAGGGGGAAAAAAAGATAAGGGCACAGAGCAGAAAAGGACAGTAAGTAGGGAAAAATGTTTGTCTTCCAATTTTATAGCACAAAGAATACCAGACTGGAAGTCAGGAGTACCAAGCTCTTTTACTAATCAGCTATGTGACCTTCGTTAAGGGATATCTAGCTAACTTTATTAGATAATTCCACCTCTAAGATTCTGGTTTACTCTACAAAAAGAAAATCTAGAAAATTAATCTAGAAAATAGAAGTATATAAAGGAAATTAACAGCAATTAACACCATCTAGCTTTGTAATAAGTCACTGACTGATTTACCTGATAGTTATTAAGTAATATCAAGAGAATGGAAATGTAGTGGAGAACAGTATCGTCAATTCAATTCTACAAGCTTTTATTGAGTGTCTACCATGTGCCAGGCACTGGAAATACAAAGAGATGGGGAAAACAGAGAAATTGGACAGACACACCTGGAAAATAAGATTATTCAGCAGAAAACCCAAGTGTTTTGGAAATATACTTTCAGGCTACAAGGATATCATTTAGGGATATCATCACCAATTAAAATTCTGTTATTATCTAGTACAGCTCTAGGTCCATATTGAATCTGGGAATCCTAGAGCAAACCAACAGATCACAGCCCATTGAGAAGCCAGCACACAGTATATAGCTTGGCAGTAAAAGGATTTAGATCTAGACTAATATCCTAATACTGGTATACCTGGGTCAATGAAAGACATTCTAGACATTTACATGTCTATTTACATTTAAAAACCAAGTGAATTTTACAATCCTACTTTCAAAATATATATCCAAATATATATCCACTTTCAAAAATCTATCTAAAGTTCTGAGGAAGGTATACCTATATTCTTAAAGGGCAATAAATGTTTTCAGAAATGAATTTCTAGATGTTTTATATTTATCTAACACAATCTAGTTCAAACTCAAGTGATTCAATTTAAAAAAAATATTAAGAACAAAGTTGCTATGCTGCGCACTGGAATACAAAGACAAAATAAGGAAAGGAGATTAAATTCTACTGGGGAGATAAAATATGATTAAGACTTGGTTTCTGTTTTTATTTTGGGTTTTCTTTCTTGTTATGTTTAAGATTTAGGATTTGAACCCCTTTGGTACAGAAGGACCAAGCAGCTGTTTACAACCAAAACTCACTGGTCTAGTTTATCTCTATAAATCTATAGATTAGAACTTCAAAAAAAAAAGAAATGCCCATCACCTTTGTCCCTGGGAGCAGTAATCAAGGCAAACAGAAGGAAGAAAAATAAAGGTGGTTTGTGGAAAGGTCACTGGGCAAGGTCGAATGAGTCAGCTAACCACTGTTTGTTATCTCTTTTTTAGCCCTCCCTATTCCCTAAAAGTATTTATGTGGAAAGTCTTCCCTAAGGGAGAACTGATTTTCTGCAAAAAGAAAGTGTTCTAAGTTTTTTATTTAACCCACTGTGACTCCAACTACAAACCAACTGGATATTCTTCAGGGAGCACTTATGGCTCTGTGATTTATACAAAGAAATGAAGTGACAACTTCTGGGTCACGTGAGCAAAAAGATAGAAGCTTAAGACATTTTCTGTGATCCCCATGACCTCTCAAACCTCTCTAAAACAGAAATTATGCACCCAAAATAATACAACTTCAGCTGCCTCCATGGTCTAAAATACTCAGAATCAAAAAGATTAAAAAACAAAACAAAACAACCAAACCTATGAACTGATGCTCACTGACTGTGAGCTTACTCAGTACTTCTCTTGCACTAGCAGACCCAAGGATCTGGAACATGGGCTTGCAACAAAACTCAACCCCACACTGAAGACCCCCCTCCCTCCTTCCAGTGCTGCAGAATTTTCTCCCCCAGAGACAGAGTAGCAGGGGACATTCCTTCAGAAGCTTAAATGCAAGGGCATGCAGCACCAGTGGCAATCCCACCTGTGCTGGGGCAGACAAGCCTATAGCACTGAATGGCAACTCTCTAAACTGCCCCTGCTGGGCCACAGAACTAAGCACAGAACCTTGTGTCCGCTGGTGGGGGGCAGAGGGGGATGGAGCAAGCACAGTATACAGCTGGGGTCAGTTCTGACCCCCCCAAAAGTCACTCAGGGCAGAAACCTAGGCTGGTGAACTGTGCATTACCCAAGATGGGAGATGCTCTGAGATCCAGCATCAAAGGGTGGGATCAGAGGAGATAGGGTCATAAAGTGAACAGGGTAAAATCAGAAAGGAAAAAAAAAAACCAAACCTAAAATTACCAAAGATCTCAGAAATAAGAAAACTCATGAACATAAGCGGATAAATCAACAAAGAAAACATTAACAACAGAAGGAAATGCATACCTCCAGATCTAGTAAATGAGATCAGGAATCTATGAATAAATACTGCAAAATGAAAGGAAAAGATCCAACTCTTGATTTAACAGAGAACCCTGTAGAATGTGAGAACATGGAACCACAATACGCTGCTCCTCAGTGGTTTGAAAGAGAAATGATCTTTAGGAGAGCAGAATTTAGGAAATAACTGTCAGCATAGAAAAACTGGACAAGATGACAAACCTCATCAAAGAAACAAAAGAAAAAACAGTTTGGAAGAGCAAACACAAAGCAACCTAGAATGAGAGGAGCAAAAACACTGATACTAAAAAAGCCTCACTGTGCAAGGGAAACATGCTGATCTCAAGGACAGGGGGTGTAGAGTCCACCTAAGGAACACAGGTCTCCCAGAAGAAAACAAGAGGGCAAAAAACCCTTAACATTATAATGAAGACATTAATAGAAGAGAACTGTCCAGAACTTATGAAATGAAAATGAAATGCCAATTGAAAGAAGTCACAGATCATCTCCAGAAAAAAATCCAAGACTGGAAACTCCAAGACACATAGTAGTTAAATTTAACAATTCAATTTAGAAATAAGTTCTGCAAGTTATGAGGAGAAAGGTCTTCAAATATAAAAGAAAGAAAATTTGAATAAAGCAAGACTATTTACCTCACACCCTGGCAAAAATGACAAAAAATGGCAGTAGTCAATGTTGGAGGGGTAGTGGAAGACAGGTACCCTAATGCCTTGTTGGTGAGGCTATGAAATGGCACAACCATTTTGGAAAGAAATGTGGAATTACACAAAAGAAGTGACTAATATGTTCATACCTTTGGAATCATAGTCTCCATTACTGAACTTACACCCAAGGAAGCCTTTGATAAGAAGAAAGTCCCTATAACTCCAAAATAGTTGCAGCAGCAGTTTTTCTGATAACTAAAAATTAGATGCCCATCAACTGGAGAATGGCTAAACAAACTGTGGTACACAAATGTAATGGAATACTACTGTATTGAAAGAAATGGTATGTGTGATGAATACAGAGAAGCACGGACCTGATGAAGAGTGAAATAAGCAGAGCTAAGAAAACAATATAAGTCAACTACTGCAATGGAAATGGAAAGAACATACCAAAAAGTGGACAGCGAATATAACAAAATTCTAAAGATCAAGGAAGACTCCAATGAAGAGATGAGAGGACACATTCACCTACCCCTTTGTGGAGGTAGGAGGTCCCCACATGTTACACATTGCACATATTTTTATACTTTTGCAATGTAATTGATCAGTTGTGTTGATTTTTTTTCCATTCTAAAACAAAAATATTATGTTATATTGGATGGCTCTCTGGGAAGGGATACTTGATATAACTATGATGCTATAAGAGAAAACATCAATACAAACTTATTTAAAAAGAAAGAAAGAAATGAAATGATAGCATGGAAGTAACATCGTGTGAGACTGTGACCCTACTTTATGACTCTAGTCAATGAAAAACCTGACTTTAAATGTGCTTTAAAGTGCTGTTAATACAAGTTAAATATTAAAAAAAATACAGTTGTCTGAAGTTTTAAAAAAAGGGCTGTAAATGTATTATATGAGAGTTTGCTAGAAGCATCTCAGTGACATTCCTTTGAGTTAATTATTTCTATTACAATTCAGGAGATACTAGTGGACTTTTCCTCAACCACATTTTGCTTGCTAACCTTTTTATTGATGCATTTTTGGGTAGAAAGGTGAGGACACAGAACAGGGGGAAAGGGAGTAAAAGTTACTTGAAATAAAGTAGAGTCTGCAAGGAGAAAAAACTCTTGATTAGTTAACTTACTATTCACCACTTAATTAGTGTACGTGGCATACCACTCACTGAACTTTTCTATATAACCTTTAACATCACTTCTGTTAGGTTGCAATTTCCCCAAAGGAGCTCTGCCTGCCATATTAGTGTTACAATAAACTTTTTGCCACTATACTGGAAGATGGATTGAGTCCGCAAATTCTTTCCAGACAACTCTGCCCCGAACCTCAGTAATTTGGGATCCCTGCATCCCTAAACCACATCATTTCTTAATATGTACTATTCTCTCCTAAATTAAACCACTGAATTTTTTTGATTATGCTGAACATATACTTCTAGTCTCATTACATTATTACTCCAGAACATGCATTTTTGGGTCCTGGTCTCCTTAACACCCATGGCAACTCCAGCCAATCTGCTTTTTTCACTCCCATTTAGTAAAAAGCAATGACTCATTCATTCTTATATAAAAGATGAAGTTAATTCAAAGCTAGAAATAACATTTTCCTTTCTTCAGCAATGTTTTAAAAAATAAAGAACAGCAACATGGAGAAAAGGCTTGGAAGGCAGCTCATGGTAACAGTTCACATTTCCTTTTCCTGCCAAGTTTGGGGTTGAAGCATTTTTGGTTCAGGTGAATGACACAGACGCTGCTGCAGTTGGAGTTCACTTCTAGTACCTTTCCTAAGTTGTATCAGGGTTTGTCAGTTCTCTGCTCACCTTGCACTGAAGACTTACAGTGGTCAAAAGGGAGAAAATAAAGACAATTGGGAGGGCAAACAGACACTGAGTGCTAACTAGCTGCAAAGCCAATAACAATAACTTGACTAGTTTGCACAGTATTGTACACACACACTCAGTTGAGTTTCTCCTTTTACTGAGTTGTCTGCCTTGATACGAGGAAAAGTAAGTTCCATTTTGAGAAACCTTTGCAGCAGTAATTAGTTTCAAAGGGAGAAAATAGTTTGGAGGGAACAACTGTCTGGGGTGTGTGTGACTTTTTTTCTTAAAATTAGGGCACAAAGGACCCAAAAGCTGTCAAGGATCTTGGAGCCCACCAAACCCTACTCAGATCTCATTGATAATTCCTTCCAGGACATCCCCAACAAGGAGTCATCCCACCACTGTTGGAAGACTCCATAAGAGCTATCTCATGACTTTCAAAGGCAACGCAGTCCACTTGGGGATAGCTCTAATTGTAAGGAAGTTTTTCCCTGCATGAGAAATATAGCATCTGAAAAAAGAATGGCATTTACTTATGTTATGCACACATACACATTTACTGTATAAATCTATATCCAAAATAATCCATATGCATCCTTCAGACATTCATGCTTATATCATCTTAAAGTCTTGATTTTATTATTTTAAAATATAAAGAGGAAGACATAGTGTTCAATTATTTTGAAGGAAGTTTTTGCTGAATTTTCAAAAAAATGTATTTTAGACTGTTAGAAAGTTATTCAGTGAAAAACCTGAACAGGCTCAGTGTAGGAGGTAGTATAAAAGTTGGGGTGGTGTTAGCTAACTGAAAGCCATGGAAATGGGGCCTTACCAGGTGACAGTGCCATCCTACAATTGATCAGAACTGATCATTATCTGAGACAGAATGTAAGTTCCTTGAGAATAGGGACTTTGGGTTTTGACTTTTGCATTTGTAGGCCTCCCCCACACTAAGTGCTTAACAAATGTGCACTGCACTTACATTGAGCTGAATCACTGTACAAACTTCTTTCCATTACTTTTGTCCCTGTCTTACACACAAACACATACAAATAGTTTCCTACAATCTCCGCTGTAACTTCTCACATTTCAAGGATTCTTCTCTCAGCTCCCTTCAAGTCCCACCTAAAAGCTCACTAGCTACAAGAAGTGCTTTGAGATCCCCTTCATGTTAGTGCCTTTCCTGTTTTGACTATCCCCCATTTATCCAGTACTTATCTTGTTTGTACATTGTTGTTTGCATGTTATCTGCCCCATTAGACTGAGTTCCTTGAGAATAGGAACTGTTTAACTTTCTTTGTATCCCTGCACTTAGCACAGTGCCTGGAATATAGTAGGGGCTTAATAAATGCTTGTTGGTTTGACTGACTTTTAAGAAAGCTAAGAAACTGCTGATACGAGAAAACAGGGTTAGGATAATTAGCTTCCCTTTGAACTCTGCCAGTGATTATACTGTAACTTTGGGCAAGTCACTATTCTTTTATAGGATGAAGACTTCTTCAAAAATCCAGATTCAGAACCATACCACAATAAGGTATTTGAGAAGAACTTTGTGAAGGATCTAAATCCCAGAGCAATTAAATTCATTAAGAATGTATTAAGTGCTCACTACATGTGACTGTGCTAGGTGCTAGGAACACAGAGACAAAAACTGAACAGTCCTTGCCTTCCAGAACCTTCCAGTCTCCTGGAAGTACACTAGGAGCAGACAGAAACATGAACATCTAGGGGAACTAGAAAAGCCCTTGCATGGAGGGTGATGCCCAAGCTGAACCTTAATGGAAATCAGGGATTCCAAGAAGCAGGTGAAGACAGGGTGCATTTCGTACAGAGGATGGCTTACACAAAGGAAAGGAGGTGGGAAATGGAATGTCCTACATGGGAAAGAACAAACAGGCCAGAGTTAGAAGGCAGAGTAAGGAGGAATAATATGAAATGAGTATGTCAAGATAGGTTGAAACCAGACTGTGAAGTGCTTTAAATGCCAATCAGAGGAGTCTGTCTTTGCCCCTAGAGGCAAGGGGAAACAAGTGAAGCTCTTGAACATTTGAGTGACAGATGTCTTTTTGGAACGTCAAGTTGACAGCTATGTGGAGGATGGACTAGGAAGGGGAAAGACTGAAAGGAAGGAGATCAATCAGGAAGTTATTCCAACAGTTCAGACAAAAGGTGATAAGGGCCCTAATGAGGGTGATGGCTGTGTGACTGGAGACGAGGAGGTGAACATAAGACATATTACAGAGTTCAAATTTACACGAGTTAGTAACTGATTGGATACAGGATGAGGGAAAGGGAAGAGTTTAGGATGATTCTATGCTTACAAATCCAGAAGCCTGGAGGTGCCCTTGACTAAAAATAAACAAGTTAGGAAGTAGTGTAGTTGGATTTAATGAGAAACATAATTAGTTCTGTCTTAGACACTGAGTCTGAGATGCCTATAATATCCAGATAGGTATCCAATGGGTACATTCTCCTTGAACCTTCAATATTTTATCATTTGTCCCCTGAGGCACTGCTATACTCTTTCACAGATGTTCTAGATGCCAACCATGCTCCAGAATTACGTGATAATGGGGTTTCTAATACTAAGAGCCCCTTTTAAGTTCTAGAATTCTTTAACATCTCCCTCTGTCCTTTTATCACCCTCACACCTGTACCGACTCTAGTCCTTTGATAGTTTGTCACAACACTCTTGGGAGGTGACAGGATTACCATCAGTCCAATCAGACACAGACAGGTTCAATATTGTTCCGAAATGATTAAGTAGCAAGCCTGGGAATTATTCTTTGCTAGCTTGGGTTTTTTTTTTTTTTTGAGGTGGGCTGGGGGAGAAGGGAGGAAGTTACTTTATTTGTTCTGTACTTCACTGTTCGTTAGGGGATGTGTACAGAAGCAGCGAGTCTGGACTTGGTCCTCAAAGGTTCAAGACTGATAACTGAAACTGGAGGGAACAAAAAACATGACTATCATTTAACACGCATCTGGTGTGACGGATGGTAGCCCTACGATACGCTGATGCCTCTACCTACGATACGCTGATGCCTCTCTCGTTGTTTTTACAACGACTTTTTGTCCTTTAATTCTGAAGCAAGTCAACTTCCACACTTTTGATCATCATCTATGATATTCTGTGTGCCTGTAAAGGATCTGAAACTTAACCTTTGCTTGCACGGACAGCAGCTCCTTTCACAACCTACCCAGGGGCCTTACCCTTGACCCCAAGTCTCTCTCTACTTATTTCTAAACTTCACTACTCGCTACACCCCAACCTGGGAGGTGTATTCTCCTCATCCCTGACCTTTCTGACTGCTTAGTTTCCTCCAGTCAGTAAGCAGTCCCAATCTGTCAATAATCATTCCTCCTTCCATTGCTACCACTGTCACTTGACCACCTAAGGCATTTCTTCCTTCCCTTCTTATCATTGCCATACCATGCTCTAGACCACTCGAATTCGTTTTCTGGTATTTATTCACAAGGAAAAGTAGTATATAAAAATTCATAGATAATATATCAGAAGTGCATATGAAAGTAACTATCTATACCATGCTAACTCATCTTTAATTGATGTTTCATTGACTGACCGTGGCCTTCATTATCCCCTAGGAGCCCGTAATATTGCCTGTTGCTCCAGTCCTGTTCTATCCTGAGAATAGGACCTTTCACATCAAAACACCTCTCTGTTGATTTAGGATGCAATCGTCAGGGTGCTCATTCATCCATTCTACAATTCCAGGTTCACTTTCAACCAACCAGTATTATATGATGGACTTTTGGTAGGGAGAGGAGAGGTTGAAAGAGGATCCCGATCTTATCACTTGCCAAAAGGGGATACAAAGAACTATCAAAATATCATTAAAATTTTCCCATGTCCAAAAACCAAAATAGTTCAACCATAACCCCACCCTCCTGCAGATAAACTCAAAGTTCACAGAAAAAAATTTTTTTCTTTACAGTAATTTTTTCTACTATTCTTTTACTGAATCAGCACCCTCTAGATTTAATAAAGTTTTTCTTTGTTTGCACTACTAGATTACAGAACACCTTGTTTAGATTATAGCATACATAACTCTAAGGCTGATGACACAACAAACACAAGTATTTTTGTTACCCTTACGTTCTCTTAAGCAGTTTAAGAGGAAATAGATTGAAATTATATCAACAGTGAAATTACAGATAATCCAAAACAGTTATTATAGGAAAACCTTTGGATTTGCTGCTGGACAGGAGGAAAAAATTCTTGCAAAGAATGCTGTTTTCAAATATGAGAGAATCGGATATAATGAAGAGGGCTCCTAAAATGTGGAAGAGAGGACAAAAAGGAGATGGCCTACAGATGGCCTATATTTTCCTCAGGATAATAAGAGGCGAATCCTTACTGAAGAAGGGAGACGACAGACGTATGAAGAGAGAGGAAAAGATTGGGAATAATTGTTCTTGAGAATGTCAGAAAAATCAGGGAGGAACAAAAGAACGGTCATACAAAAGCAAGAGCCCAAATGAGACTAGATAACAAATCTGTATTCAACCAAGTTGGCATAATTACATGACTTTCTCTAGTGCCCAGCAGTATATGAGCAGAAGTGGAAAAAGAGGATCATAATGGGGAAACCCAGATTGGGCTTGGCAAGGCATGACTAGCATTTAAAAACTGCCGGAGATCCAAAAGGCAATTAATAAGCAGGATGAGTGTGCTATACACTGTCATTACTGACTTGTTGCAAGAAATGGTGTAAAAGGATTTCATGAAGGCTATGTATCACTGGAAAAAGAGGCAGGTCAGTCATGGAGTATAGACAGAGTGAGGAATGACATATGGAAAGAGCCTAACCACTATGCTAATATCCCTGAAACCTTAAAAGAATCAGAGACCTTCCTCTGTCTCCGCCATATTGGGTCAATCCCTTGTGGAAAGATATATACAAAAATAACAGTATGAAACTGGATGGGTTATCAAACGTCATTTTCTAAAGCAGGTAAAATGCATTTATTGGGCAACAAGTGAATGAATGGTTTCCTCATACAGATTATAAAATCACACAGAGGCAAACTACCGCGAGGGGAAACTTCAACTACCCTGACATCTGCTGCAAGTGAGAGTCTGTTAAAAGCAGAAACAGGATTAATTCTTGCCTTGCTGACAGTTTCATCTCAAAAAAGACAGAAGTAACAAAGGAAACGGCTGCTCTGAGTCAAAAGAAACTGTGGGTGTAGGAATGGCATGAAACTTAAGGGAAAGGTACTTCATCTAAGTTGTAATGATAGAAAGGAATAAAAACATCTAGCACACTCTGGCAGATAACTACCTAGACTTTAGGAAAACTGATTTCAGAAAATTCAAAGAAAAGATATATATGATCCTCCAATCACAGTGTTGAGTGTACACAGATGATGGGAAATAGGTGATTATTTTTAGAAGGAAACTGACTCCTCAATCATGACCAGAGGGAAGGCAAAGCACCTGAAGCAAGGTTCTTCACCTGGGTTCTGGGAAATTGTTTTTAAAAATATTTTGATAGCTATATTTCACTATAACTGGCTTCATTTTTAACCTTATGCATTTTAAAAACATTATTCTGAGAAAGGGTCCATAATCTCCATCAAACTGCCAAAGGGGTCCATGGTAGAAAAAAGTTAAGAACCTCTGATCTACAGAATCCATTGTAGATGGCAAAGGAAATAAGGAAATGCCCACACATAAAATGAAAAGATATTTATATGACAACTTAAGGTTTTCAAAGTTATTTATCCCCAAAGTATTATTATCCCCATTTTAAAGATAGGCAAAGTGATGCTCAGAGAGGTTAAGTCCCTTGTTAAAGTCACACAGCTAGTGTCAAGTATGGAATTCAAAACCAGATCTCTCCCAAGTCCTATCTAGCATTCTATCATTATATTACACTGCCCACTTGGAGGAGGCCTAACAAATGATAAGGACAGATATAGTAGTGTCATATGAAACTATAAACATAGCCTGACTTGGTCTTTTCCAACAAGAAGAATGATGGGAAAGACTGGAGAAGGACTGCATACTGTACTGGTACAATATAGAGCAAATTATAATCAAGAAAAGGTAAAGAGAAAATTCCTAGTAGTTTACAACAAAAAACAAAATTTAAAAAAAAACCCAAAACCCCAACCTCACAGGACCATAGAATTTAAAACTGGAAGGAATCTTAGAGAACATCCAGACCAATAAGTTTAAGTCTTTTTCATGGTCCCTTCCTTCTAGGAACTCAGTCTAGAACAGGCAAAACAAGCCCACAGGAAACCAGCCAACTACAATTAGAAGTCATTTATACACATAGCATGCTTTACAGTTACAAAGTATTTTCACATACATTATTTATTATGGTCACAACACCCCATGAGGTAAGCAGACAAATGTCTTCATTCTGAGATGAGGAAACTGAGGTTCAAAGACACTAGTACTTGTTCAAAGTCACACACTAGTAAAGGGTAAAGGGGAGACCCCAGCCAACCTTTATGATATCCAGCACACTGTCCTTTGCATTACACTGCACTGTCTCAACTGTACACACAAACTTAAGAACTGGCTTGAAAAGGGTGAAGTGGCACACACCTACGATCCCTACTGCCAGGGAAGACCAGGGTGGGGTTCTGAGGTGTCTGAACTGAATCTTGCACCCATAGGGTAAAACCCCAGGGAGTAAGGGAAGGTGAGGGGGGCACCAGGCTGCCTAAGAGGCATTAACTGGCCCAGTCTAGAAAAAGAGCAGGTCAAAGCTTCCATGATGATCACTGTGAGTAACCATTAATACTTCCAGCCAGGCATGAGAAGGAGATCAGTTCAAAAAAAAAAAAAAAAGACCACTGGATGAAAATTTATTGGTTTCTTTCTGTCATTTAACAGTATCTTCCTTTTCCATTTCAAATTCAATAGCTGTGCTTTACCTAAAATTATGTGAATCTTCTTTGCTCTTTCTACTATTAAAACTGAACTGAAACACATGCAGTATGTGGATCCACCAGTGCACCCCTATGACATATAGTGAAAACAACATGTAACCTGGAGGTAAAAGAACTCATTTCAAACTTGGCTTTGTTTATTTTCCCATGTGAACTTCAGCATGGTATTCAGAAGCTCTTGCTCTCTTTAGTTGGTTCCTAAGCCCTACTTGAGCTATGAATGCTGTGAAGTTAATCTGCTCACTGGAGTACAAAATGGAAGACATGTTGACAACAAAGAGGAAGATTTACCTGTCCTCAATAGTTCTATAACAACAAATTCAAGTCAACAGCCATAAATAGCTCCAGATCAGTGATATAACCTCTTCCCCATAAAACAGAAAAAAGGTACGTGATTCCTGTGAACTTGCTTACAAATGCCAAGCCACGCCAGACAACTAAGCTATCATTTGGTAAACTCTATAGCACTCTAAGAGAACAATGAGCTAATGTACTGAAAAAGAATTTGTTCTGTTAGTCTTCTTTTTCCTTCAGGTAGAAAGACAGGAGAGTATAATGAAGAAGGAAGGATCTGGATTCCAATGGTGAGGCTAGAGTTTCAATTTTTTTTTTAACTGACTATATAACTTTGGACAAGTCACACCCTCTCTGGGCCTCAATTTCTTTATCTGTAAAATGTAGAAGCTGAGCTCGATGATCTCCAATGCCTTCTAGTTCTAGATCCCACGGTATAAGAAACTTTCTAAAAACTCATTTAATTCCTATAATTCATAGTTTTTCTGTGCTTTCAGTTACAAAGGAATGCTGAGATTTAATTTTTAGAAGATAAGACATTTATACCTCTGTCTTTTACAGAGTTTTAGTAGTATATACATCCAATCATGACTAATACGCAACAATCAGAGACAGCAGGGTAAGTGTTAAAAGCAAATTTATATTTTCTTACTTATCCTGGAGAGGGAAGAAGGAATACAGAAAGGCAGGTGAGCAGGGGCAAAGACTTCAGCAAAGAATTTCCCAAACTCATTTAGCATCCATCACATTAGGATTACAGGAAGTCATAAATGTTGATCCTGGTTATCTGGAATATCCCCTCAAAAAAAGAAGGGCTGGGCAAATTTTTAACAATAAAAGGAAATTTGGCCTATTGTCATTTTGAAAAACTGCTATTTATAATACCTGAATGATCGAAATAATTTCATTTTAAGAGGGAGATTTCACTAGCATCAAGATTTTCTCATGGAATGTCTATTCACACTTTATAGAACACCAGATTTCCATAGCACAGTTTCAGAAATGTTGCCATCGTAGATATCGTTGACATCTAGACTTTATAAAGTACTTTGTAGAAACTCTTCCCACTGATGCAGACCATGCATCTAGTTTTCCCACAATTCCTCCACAGAAAAGCTCTCCAAAGTTCTGGAACCCTTCCATCAAGGCTTATTAACAGTTCATGTTAAAACCTAGTTACAAAGTTTCTTTCTCCCTAGCACAGAGCCAGGAAATTTACTGCTGTCATTAAGGAAGGAAATATGGGGTGGTTTCCTTTCCCACAACTTATAGGTCACCATTAATTAAGAATTAATTAAGAAGGAGGCAAGGCATGCCAATATCAGACTTTGCCTTCTGAGAAGAACCAGTGCACAAGCTTCCTGGGTTTAGTCTCCATCCGTGAAGTCAGACTTTGGAGTAATCTCACACTTCTGTTAAAGCTGAAAGGGATCTTAGATATCAAAAAGCAAAAAGGTATTGATTTACATTAGGAAGTATTTTCAAGTGAAATAGTAACATAAATTTTCTACCAGTTGGCAAACTAATGTTTGTTGCTGTTAAATCATTTTTCGGTCATGTCTGACTCTCTGTGACCCCATTTGGGGTTTTCTTGGCAAAGATACTGGAGTGCAGATTAAGAGTTTGACTCTTGAAAGTGAAAATATTTATGTATAGTAACTAACCTAACTTTCAGCAGAATTTCTCTGCAAAGAGCATTTACAATGCACCTGCATTGATAGGTTCAAAGATGTCAGTCAAGATGGGCACCCTGGAGTCGTCCAATCCAACCCAAACCAGCCCAGTGATTTCACTGAGATCACCCAGGTAACAAAAGTGGCCGAGCCAGCATCTGAGCCAGGGTCCCAGACTCCAGGTCAAGCACTCTTTCTGCTGTACCATATATTGATTCCATAGCTTCTATTTTTGTTGTTATTTTCCTGACTCCAAATAACACTCAAAAGATTTTTTAAAAATCTGTCTCAAGGGGTTGTTCCATTGGCCAACTCCATTTAGAAGATGTTTTTACTGAAGTCATAGGTAGCACAAATAAAAGGATTTCGATTCTTAAGCTCATTAACAGTGAGTTTAAAAAAATGCGAAAATTATAGATTGTGTTTATGTTTTGATCCCCTGGTAACTAAAAAACTTCTAACACTCTTGAAGCAAGTCAACTTCTCAAAACTGTAAGTAACTAATCATCCCCTCAAAGGCAGAACATCTCTTTAAGCTGTAATAGTCAATTAAATGTTATAAACTTAATTACATAAAGCCTTAAATTTGTAGGAGGAATCAGAAGGAAACTATCATTATGGCTTTATCAGTATCAAATAAATAAATGGTAGGGGTCAAAGCAGGGAAGAGAAGAGCCCTTAATAATGCCAAACTTGTATTTTTGTTTTTCTTTCTCTGCACCACCTTAACTAGTGTGTGAAACAAATCTATATGTAATAAAATTCACTCCACGCACAAATGTAAAAAACTAAAAGGAACATTGGTTATGCTCCAGTTAAGAAAATTTATTTTAGATCAATATTTAAAAGCTCAAATAACTACGTTATTTTCCATATATAAAATCAATGTCAGCATCAAAATTACAACCTAACTTCATCCTTCCATCAATTTACAATTAAAAACCAAATACTCAAAAATATTATAGCAATTTTGTGGTATTTAGTAATGATAATAACAGAAGAGTTTTATTTAAAAAAAAAAAAACAAACCAATAACAACACTACATATCTCCCTCTGGTCCCATTTGTGTGTTGTGTTGCTATGCTGATGTAACAGCAGTACACCAGAGCAGTACTATTAAGAGTTGAAAAACAATAATGTCAAGTTCAAAACAAATTTACAGAAAAATTATTTATGCTAAATACAAATTGCTCAAAAAATAAAAATGCCCCGAAAACAATGTTAAAGCACTGTGAAAATAGTTTATGCTTTTTTTATAGAATTTATTTGTAATTATAATTAATGAACATTTAAGTTTATATGACTTTTTAATGTTTCAAATGAAACTAATGGCAGCAGTACGGTATTAGAAAGAGTACACTTGATTAAGAATCAGAAGACCCATGTTTAAGTCCCAAATCTGCCACTAGTGGCCATCTGGGGTAAGTCACTAAAATGTTTTGGGTTTCTTGACCTGTAAAATGGGTATAAAAATAATTGAAGGCTTACCTCACAGAATTGTTGTGGAGTTTAAATGAGAATGTATGGCAAGCACTTTATGATCCAGAATGCACTAAGAAAAGTGAGCTATGATTGTTGCTCTTCTCTAAGCCCCACCCCCAGCCATTCCCTTTCATTCTACCTGCTCCCAACGCCACCCCCTATGGCACAGGTATGAGGGGACTAACTGGACCTGCCATTTCCTTGGGATAGGGAGCTCCCAATAAGGGAACCCCTTCCACCAAGGCAGAGCAAGTATGGGCATGGAGGTGAAAGGAACTGCCTGTAAACCAGAGCCAGAATGTGTCAGAGGCAAGCCTTGAACCCAAATATTCCTCACTTATCCACTGGAACATGCTGTACAAATTTTGTTGTTGTTCAATTGTTTCAGGTGTGTCTGACTCTTCATGACCCCATTTGGAATTTTCTTGGTAAAGACACCACAAGTGCTTTGCCATTTCCTTCTCAAATCATTTTACCGATGAGGAAACTGAGGCAGTTAAATGAGTTGCCCACAGTCACAGAGCTCAGTAAGCATCTGAAACCAGATTTGAATTCAGGAAGATGAATCTTCCTGACTGCAGGCCTGGGGCTCTATCCATCTACCTGCTCCAGGGTCACAGGTGGGCAAACCAAGGAAAAAGCTGCCTACATGGAGATATAAAAGACTTTGAAGGGAGCCACTATCCCAAATCCTCTTCTTTTTCCTCTCTCTTGGGCAAACAATCAATGCAGGACTAAGTCTAACCTGCAACCCAAGCCTCACCCCTCCCATCCCATGAGCAATTAAAAGACCAAACACAAGCCAAGCCGCCCCTCACCCACCATGAGAAGGCAGTAGCCATAGACTTTCAAAATGCATATTCTTTTGCTAATTTCATTACTTGCTATTTTGTAAAGTACATTAAGGTATTTTACGCCTTAATGAGGGGACACATAGGCAAGAATTGCAAAGAATGAAAAAGTCCTAGATTGGTTACCTGTTTATGAAAGAAAAACACAAAAGAAACAAAAACAAACAAAAAAAAAGTCAGCTTCCTGAAGCAGATGTTACAGCATTATTAAAACCAAGTTTTAAAGCTCTAATATTTCAAATGCTTAGTTTTGTGTTTTTTTTCTTTCTACTGAGAAATAAAAGCTGATGAACACAAGAATAGAATGAACTTTAAAAAACAGAATCAACGATTTGGAGCTGGAAGGGACCTTAGAGATCCTTTAATTAATTTCTCTCAATTTGGAAATAAGGAAACTGAGACCCACAGAAGTGGGATTACTTGGCCAAGGTCACAAAGGTAAGGCAGTTCGAGGTTGTACCCCGATTTTTTCCACTCCACCAATCTGGAGAACTCTCATGTGTGCTCAAGCACACAAACTCTTCTGTTCAAACACGATTTTGCCTTTCCTGGGACCTTGTTCTGTGGGCTGCCTCAAGTTTCTGAAGAGCAGAAAAAGGGATCCCTAAGGATCTATGGCATTTGAGCATTTCTAGGAGGAGGGCGGTGGGGACTTGCCTATAAGTTGTATTCAAAAAGAGTAAAGTGAGCATTTCTATTAGGTGGCATTTTTATTAGAAAGTATTCTCCTGGGGTGAAGGTTGAAAGGATAGAAACTGATGGACATAATGTGAATGGATGAGGCTGCAAGTTTGCAAGTTGCCTTTTGTTTCCTCTGGTTTCATGCCTTTTTTTTTTCCCAACTGAATCTTATTTTAGTATGCTAAGTACTGTAATTTTTTAAGTCATCCATGAGAAAAGCCAAAAAACTCTAAGCCACCTTGGTTTGAGGTTTTAACAAAATGTACAAGGTTGGTTTTGTTTTCCGTGCCCAGTGGGATGAGCCCTGGGTCTAGAGTCAAAGAGCCAACGAGGTTCAGATGCCAGGCTTGGTTTACCTGGGTGACCTTGGCTAAGTCAGTCATCTGGGTCCCGGAGCCTCGACTCCCTCATCCCTTGGCATCTGTAGCATGAGGGGGTTGGGCTGGTGCCCTCTCCGCTGCCTTCCAGCTCTGCCTCTGCACCCCATTGCCTTGATTCCCGGGGTCCTCGGTCTTTGGGGGGTCACGGGCCCCTTGGGGAGGTCCTCCTGGAGGGAGGCACTGAATGCACCCACCGAAGCACCAGGGACCCTGAAGCAGTCACGGGAGCTCGGGATGCCTTTTTTCAAGGCCAAGGCACCCAGGTTCGGAAGCCCCGCGTGGGGAGGGCGGCCTTGGGAAGGACCCCGGCTAGGGATCATCGGACAGGACCCCGGGGGTCACCCAGACCGGGCCCCGCACTGGCGAAGCAGGGACCCAAGGCCGCGAGCGGGATTCGAACCCAGGGCCCCCTGGCTGCAGGGCTGGGGCTGGTCCGAGGGGCATCACTCGCTCAGGGAACCAACTGTCAAAGTTTGGAGGCGTTCCCCCATCCCCTCCCCCACCCCTCCGCTGCAGGTGGGTGTCGCCGGCAGCCGGGCCCCCTCCCCCACCCCGCGTCCTCCTCCGCCGCCGCCCGCCCGCCCGGCCGCACTAGGCCGCACAGCCCCGGCCTCGCCCGGCTCCGCGGTCGCGTCCTCCCCGGCCCTCCCCGCGCTCACCAGATCTGGAACTTGAGCAGCGGCCCCGTGGCGTACTGCATCTTGAGCCGCTTGCCCGGCACGCCGCCCGTGTCGGCCGAGGCCTCGCCCCGCAGCGCCGCCGCCGCCATGAGCAGGAGCAGCAAGAACCTCATCGTCTCGGTGCCGCAGCGGCCGCCGCTCAGCCTGACACTGAGCAGGACAGGGCAGGGCCGGGACCGGCGGCGAGCAGCTGCGCGTGCCGAGCCGAGCCGAGCCGAACACCGGCCGAGCAGAGCCGAACGGGAGCGCGAGCGCGAGGCGAACCAGAGCCTGAGTGCGCGCAGGCGCAGGGAAGAACTCCTCCTCCCTCCACTTCCCGCACACGCGCACGCGCACGCGCGCCTCACCCTTGATTGGGCAGAAGGAGCGCTGCGCGCAGGCGCGCCACTAAAGGCGACCAGGCAACGCTGAATTCCTGCGTGCACCTTTCCTGACCCAGAGACATCTGTTTGGTGCTGGAAGGAAACTGTAGAGGCGTCCTGGCGGCTCTGTGGACTTAGTTCAAATCCTGCTTCAGACTCCATCGGACTGCACAAATCACCTTGGCTTTCTCAGCCTCAGTTTCCTTATCTGAAAATGGAAACAATTACAGCCCCTACTTCTAGGGTTGTGAGGACCAGATGAGTTAACATGTGTAAAGTGCTTTGCCCTAAATAAATGCTGGCTGTTATTACTGTTTTTTGATGTTGTTAGTGAAAATCACCCAATTAAAAATGAAAAAGTCTTCCAGTCCCGGAACCTTCCTAGCCCCCCTTAATACTAGTGTCTTTCTTCTTAGATTAAATCAGCGAGCATTTAGCAAGTGCCTACTATGTGTAAGGCACTGTGCTCTGGAGCTGCAAAGAAAAGCAAGATTAAAGCACTTCCTGCCCTGGAATCATGATCTGATGGGGAAGACAACAATGCAAACAACTATGTGCAAATAATCCAAGAATCAATAAACATCTGTTAAGAGACTACTATGTGCCAGGCTGTGTGCTAAATTCTGAGAATTCTAAAAGAGGCAGAAAGCCCCTTACTGTAAAAGGCTCAATGGGAGAGATAAAATAAAGACGAGATAAAAATCATCTCAGAGGGGTGGCGTTAAGATTAGGACATGAAAGGTTTATTGTAGAAAGGTAGGTTTTTAACTGAGACTTGAAGGAAACCAGGACATAGAGATAAGGGAGAAGAAGAAAGTGAAAGTACCCAGAGTCTGGAGATTAAGTGCTTGGTGTGATTATCTCCCTTTACCCTGTATATATCCTGTTTGTACATAGTTTTTACATGTTGTCTCCCCCATTAGAATGTAAGCCCCTTAAGGGACCCTGTTCTTGCCTTTCTTTGTATCCTCAGTATTTAACACAGTGCTTGACACATGGTAAGCCCTGAATAAATGCTTTCTGACAGTCCAACTGCCTTATTTTATAGATGAGAAAATTGAACACCGGAGAAATGAAGTGATTTGCCTACAGTCACACAGTTTACAATAAATGGCAAAGGTGAGATCTGAACCCAGGTATTCTAGACCCCAAATCCAACACTCAATTGTCATTTTAGAAATAAGCAAAATGAAACCCACAGAGGTTTAGACCTGCCCAAGGTGAAACAGATGATAGCTAACACTTATAAGGCACCTTAAGGTGTGCCAAGCACTTCACATATATTATCCCACTTGATTTGATTCTCACAACTCTCTGAAGTATATGTCATTGTCCTCACTTTACCAATTAGGAAATTGAAAGTTAAGTGACTTGCCCAGGGTCACACAGCCATTAAATGTCTGAGGAAAGATTCAAACCCACATCCTCTGACTCAAAGTGTGCTACAAAACACTAATCTCAGGTAATAGGATCTCATAAATTATGACTACCAGATTATTATCTCCCAGAATGCAAAGTAAAGTCAAATAAAAATAAATAACACAACCTATTATATTCAAGACTGATATCCAGAGCTTAAGCGCTGCAGGAAAATAAACCAGTTTTATTATACTTCAGATCAAAATATAGCAAGAAAGAAATTGTACAGAACCAGTATACCTACAGAGGAATTGGAAGATTCACTAACTAGTTAAATCAATTCCACAAACTGAGAAAAGTTGATTCTGCAATCATTGTGCAGAAGGGGATTCAAAGTTAATTAGTATGTAGTCCTTATCCTTGGAAGCTTAGAGTTTTGCATTTGTGTGAACAGAAAAAGCTCGGATATGTACAAATAGCTAAAGGAGTCAATAACTAAGGTGAATTTTCATTTTCCAAAGGCATTGCTTACTTAAAATATAGTCATTCCAATAGACCCTCCTTTCACTGTCTGGATCTGTAGCACTCTTACTTCTTGTAATATGAAGTTGGCAACATTTTGATTCATGCTTCTGAAATAATATTTTAAGGGAGATACTTAAATTCGCCTTTGTTTCATGATTTGAATTTAAGTGTTTGTTGTACCGGCTGCGCCGACCTTGTGCCGGCCCGCCGTACACTCTCCTCCTATAACGAGAAGGCTGCCAGAGTCATACTACTTACCAGTCTTCGGAGCCTACCCGGATACACACACAGAGACGAACCCATCAGGAGGCTGCCAACACCCGAGCTTTATTCAGAGGCCATCACAGCAAGGCCAAGCAGGAAGGCCAGAACAACAGAGCAGGAGCAAAAAGAGCGTGCGCTCCTCACCGCTACCATTCCTAAGTACCTACTAAGCCCCTCCTCCTCAGCCCGCCTACTAGTCAATGATTGTAGGGTCAGATACCGGAAGGGGCTGTCTCAGTTTAGCACACCAAGGGAGAGGAAGTGACGCAGGAGGCTAGGACTGGATACAGGAAGGAGGCGTCTGGGATTAGTGCATAGACAAAGAGTACGTGACCCAGGAAGTCAGGAAGGACACAGGAAGGAGGTGTCTGGGGTTGACGTTGCACTTAGGGAGGGGACTAAGCAAAGGGAACTCGTCCTCTGCCGTCCCACTCCCACGTGGCACAGCCCCCAGCCTCAGGAGCACGTGCTCCGCTACTTCCTTGTATCCTGATCCTTCCCCAGCTTATCTCACATAGCACTGCCCACTGCCTCAGGGCTTTTCCGTATCCAGCCCATCCCAGTTCACCACAACTCCGCCTACCACAGCCCCTGCCTCCGTACTTCCAAATACCCAGATCTTACCCCGATCTTGCCACAACGTCCACCTCGCAGTAGCCAACATCAGACAGTCCCTCACAGTTTGTATCTCAAAATACTTTGTTTCAGAAGCATGAATCAAAATGTTGCCAACTTTTTAGAAGCTTTGGATGACTTTTGGGAAACTGCTGGGTGTTTTGAAAGATTCCAAACTGCTTCCCTATATGAAAACCTAGTTTTAAAAAGCCAGTGTTTTACGGTGTGATTGCATGGTATAATATCAAGACTATCCATCTACCCAGTTCTATGAGCAGGGTAAGCCTCTACACTCTGGCTACACACTATTAACCACCCTATGGGCAATTGACCAGACAATTTAATTTGAAGTCACCTTAGTAATTATCCTTTCGTCCAAACATGCTCACTTATGGCTCCCTTACTCTAATAAGTTTGATTATTACACAAGAATACATAGGACTAACCATCTTCTGACTTATTACAATAATGTTTATTTCTACCCTAGCTGAAACTAACCAAGCACAGGGGAATTCTGAATTAGTATCTGACTTTAACGTAGAATATGCCACACAACTAGCCACCATATTTTTCTCAGCAGAATATGCTGACATCATTATGACAAACACCACTACTACATTGGGCTTCATTGGAGCTGTGATGGATTGTTGAATTAATCAGTTACTAAATCTTTCAGGATTGAATCTCTTTGCATTATTGCTGTTACTGGGTACATTGTTCTCCTGGTTCTGCTGACTTCACTTTGCATCAGCTCATACAAATCTTCCCAGGTTTTCCTGAAACTATCCCCTTCATCATTTCTTACAGCACAATACTATGCCATCATATACACACACACACACATATATACACATACACACATATATACATATATAAAGTTATGGTGTGTATATATTACATCATATGGTATGTATATATCACATATATGTAGTTATGGTATGTATGTATACATACCATAACTTGTTTAGCTGTTCCCCAATTTATGGGCATTCCCTCAGTTTCTAATTCTTTGCTATCACAGAAAGCTGCCATAGATACTTTTGCACATATGGGTCTTTTCCCTTTTTCTTTGATCTCCTTGGGGAACAGATCTAATAGCAACAATGCTGGGTCAAAGGGTATGCACAGTTTTATAGCCCTTTGAGCATAGTTCCAATTTGTTCTCCAGAATGATTGGACTAGTTCTCCGTTCCACCAACAGAGCATTAGTGTATTTATTTTCCCACATTCCCACCAGTATTTGGCCTTTTTCTTTTCTGTTATTCTAACTAATCTGACAGGTGTGAAGTAATACCTCAGAGTTATTTTAATATGCCTTTCTCTAATTATTAATGATTTAACACATTTTTTCATATGATTTTTGTTTTATTTCTTTTATTTGAAACTTGGATTTCTTTTTCTGAGAACTGCCTGTTTATATTTTTTGAGTTTTGGCCATTTATCAATTAGGAAATAGCTCATTTTTTTTTATAAATTTAGTTCAGTTCTTTATATATTTGAGAAATGAGACATTTATTGGAGAAACTTGCTATAAAATTTCTCCCAGCTTCCTGCTTTTCTTCTAATTTTGGCCACACCAGTTTTGTTTGTGCAAAAACTTTTTAATTTTATGTAATCAAAATTATCCATTTTACCTCCTATAAACCTCTGTCTTGCTTGTCTGGTCATGACCTCTTCCGCTATCTAAAGATCTGACAAATAATTTCTTTTATGTTCCTTAATTTCCTTATGATATTATCCTTTATGTCTAAATCATTTTGACTTTATCTTGGTGTACAACGTGAGTTGCTGATCTATGCCTAGTTTCTGCCAAACTACTTTCCAATTTTCCCAGAAGTTTTTGTCAAATATTAAGTTCCTGCCCCAAAGCCGAGATCTTTGAGTTTATCAAACACTAGGTTACTTGGTCATTTGTTTCTGTATGTTGTATATCTAATATATTCCATTGGCCAACCATTCTATTTTTTATCCACTACCATATTGTTTTGATGATTACTATTTTGTAGTATAGTTTGAAATCTGGCACTGTTAGGCTGCCTTCTTTCATATTTTTTAATTGATTACCTTGATATTCTTGACCTTTTGTTCCTCCAGATGAATTTTGTTATTATTTTTCCTTGATCAATTAAGTAATTTTTTTGTTAATTTATTTGATATGGCATTGAATAGTAAGTAAATTAACTTAGTTAACATTTTCATTTTTATGATATTGGCTCAGCCCATGCAAGAACAATGAATATTTCTCCAATTATTTAAATCTATCTTCATAATTATGTGAAGAGTGTTTTCTAATTTTGTTTATATAATTACTGTGTGTCTTGGCAGATAGATTCCCAAGTATTTTATACTCTCTGCAGCTATTTTAAATGAAATTTTTCTTTCTATCTCTTCTTTTTGGATTTTGTTGCTAATATATAGAAATGCTGGTGATTTCTGTGGATTTGTTTTATATCCTGCAACTTAACTGAAGTGTTAAAATTGTTTTTTAGTAGTTTTTTAGTAGACTCTCTTGGTTTCCCTAAGTAACCATATCATCTGTAAAAAGTAACACTTTTTCCCAGTCATTGCCTTTCTAATGCAATATTGAATAATAATGGTGGACTTCCTTGCTTCACACCCTGATTCTATTGGAAAAGCTTCTAGTTTATCCCCATTACAACTACAGCTTGCTCTTGGTTTTAGACAAATACTACTTATCATTTAAAAAAAAAACTCCACTTTGTCTTATCCTTTCTAGTGTTTTTAATAGTAGATGTATTTTGTCAAAGTTTTTTCTGAATATATTGATATAATTATATGATTTTGTTGTTTTTCATATTGATATGGTTGATTATGCTTATGGTTTCCCTAAGATTGAACCAGCCCTGCACTCCTGGTCATATTGTACAATTTTTGTGATATATTGCTATAATTTCCTTGTCAGAATTTTACTGAAAATCTTTGCATCACTGTTCATTAGGGAGATTGTTCTATAGTTTTCTTTTTCTGTTTTCATTCTGGTTTAGGTACCAAAACCATATTTGTGTCATAGAAGGAATTTGGTAGGACTCCTTCTTTACCTAATTTTTTTTCAAATACTTTATATAGTATTGGAATTAATTGTTCTTTAAATGTTTGGTAGAATTCACTTGTAAATTCATATAGTCCTGGTATTTTTTTTAAGGAGCTAATTTATGGTTGGCTCAATTTCTTTTACTAAATTAAAATTACGTAAGTGTTCTATTTCCTTTTCTGTCCATCTGGGCAATTTATATTTTTGTCAACATTCATCCATTTCATTTAGATGATCAGTTCTGTTGGCATATAGTTGGGTAAGATACCTCCTTGTAATTATTTTAATTTCATCTTCATTGGTTGTATATTCACCCTTTTCATTTTTAATGCTGATAATTTGGTTAGCTTCTTTAAAAAAATCAAATTGGCCAATGGTTTGTCTATTTTATTGTTTATTTTTTCATAAAACCAGATCCTAGTTCATTAGTTGGATTCATTCGTTAGTTCAATTTTTTTTTTTTTACTTTCAACTTTATTAATCTTTCCCTTGTTTTTCAGAATGTTTATTTTGGTGTTTAATTGGAGATTTTTAATTTTGTTGGGGTTTTTTTTTTTAGTTCTTTTAGTTGCATGCCCACTTCATTAATCTGTTCTTTTTCTCTTTTATTGATGTGTTTAGATATATAAAATTTCCCCTACGTGCTGCTTTTGTCTATATCTCAAAAATGTTAGTAAGTTGTCTCATTATTGTCATTATCTTTAATGAAAATATTGATTGCTTCTATGATTTGTTCTTTGACCTACTTTTTCTTTAGGCTTAGGTTATTTAATTTCCAATTAATTTTTATCTATGCTTCAAAGGCCTTTATTGAATGTAATTTTCATTGTGTTATAGTCTGAAAAAAAGTGCATTTAATATTTCTGTTTTCTTGCATTTGTTTTTAAGGTATTTATGCCCTAATACATGGTCAGTTTTTGTGAGGGTACCATGTACAGCTGAGAAAATGGTGTAATCCTTACTATTCCCATTCAGTATTTTCCAGAGGTCTATCATATCTAATTTTTCTAAAATTCTACACATGCCCTTAACTTCATTCTTGTTTATTTTATGGTTAGATTTGTCTAGGCCCAAGAGGCGGTAAATTGGAGTCCCCTATTATTATAATTTTACTGTCTATTCTCTCCTGAAACCCATTTAACTTTTCCTTTAAGAATTTGGCTTCTATGCCATTTGGTGCACCTATGTTCAGTATGGATATTAATTCATTGTTGATGGTACCTTTAAGTAAAATGTTTTTCCCTGATTATATCTTTAATTAGCTCTAGTTTTGCTTTTGCTTTATCTGGAATCATGATTTCTACCGTTGCATTTTTTTTTTACTTTAACTGAAGCATAATAATCTGCTCCAGCCCTTTATTTTAACTTTATATTTAATTTTGTGTCCTTCTTTTTCAAGTATGTCTCTTGTAAAAAACCTATTGTTGGACTCTGTTCTAATCCATTCTGCTGTCTGCTTCCATTTTATGGGTGAGTTCATCCTATTCACATTCACAGTTATGACTGCTAACTATGTATTTTCCTCCAACCTATTTATCCTTCTCTTTTTAACCCTGTCCCCTCTTCAAAAGTCTGTTTTGCTTCTGACTGCTGCCTCCCTTTTATCCCCCCTCCCTGTCTCTTAGCCCCTTCCCTTTCTAATTCCCTGTTGGATAAGATAACTTTCTATACCCAACTATATGTGTGTATATAGTCTTTCCTCCTTGAACCAGTTCAGATGAGAGTAAGGTTCAAGTGCTGCTCACTCCCCTCTCCCTTATTTTCCCCTCCATCATATAAACTCTTCTTTACACACCTCTTGTAAGTAATGTAATTTCCCCCATTTTTCCTTTCCCTTTTCTGGTAGTCTTCTTATGTCTGACCATGACTTCTCAGTTTCCCCTGCTGGCCCACTAACCATGGGTGTCCCCCAAGGGTCTGTCCTGGACTTTCTCTTCTCCCTCTGCAGTCTCATCTGATTTCATGAGAGCTGATGTTCCCATGGATTCAATTATCATCTCTAAGAAGATGGTTCCCAGATCTATATATCCAGCCCTAGTCTCTACTGAATTATAATTATGCATCACTGTCTTCAGGGAATCTCATGTTTAACATGTCAAAAACTGAACTTCTCTTTCCCTCTAGTTGCCCCCTTCTTCCTTATTTTCCTGTTATGGTCAAAGGTACCACCATCCACCCAGTCATCTAGGCACACAACCTTTGTGTCATCCTCAATTCTTTACTCTCACATATCTAATTTGTTACCAAATCTCGTCATTTCTATCTTTACAAGATGTTTTAAAATTGCATCTTCTGGTCCTCTTGTCTCCCCTGCTCCTTCTAGTCAGTATAATAAATAAGTTTATACATAGCTAGTATGAAGTAGCAATGGTAGGAAGTAAGATTGCAAAGGGGATCCTAGAAGTCATGTATACACCATCCCAAGGACCAAAGAGCATAATTAATGAAAAATCACATCCTGGTAATATGTGCTGGATCAAGGGAAGCCATCTAGACTTTGCTGTCAGGACCTTTTGGTCCTATGACATGTAAATCCCAGACAAATTCCAGACCTCTGCATTAGGGACCAGCAAATCACCGAATGGTGCTGATAATTTTGACATGATGTCAACACATTAACTTTCACGTTTTACTGACAACTTTGAAATAATTTAGATGTGTTAATAAACTAAACGCAAGGTGGCACAAATTAGTTGGCTGTTCCCCCCAAAAAAAATTCTATAAAAATGAGACCCCAAACTCCTGCCTCCTGAGCACTCTGCCAGCTCCACTGGGTCCATGCTACTGAATGCTCCCAACTCTAATTCATGGTTATGTGAATGATTCTCTGTGCTTCTCTTCTTTCTTCCCCACTGCTGCTGGCCTTCCTTCACCATCCCATCCTCTTTCCTCATGCCAACTGCCTTTATACCCCTTTTGCCACTTGTCTCTGTTTTTTCTGTGCTGTTTGCCCCCATGTCCTCTGTGCCTTATTAAATTGTGATTGTCAACCCATTTCCTGCTGCCATTGTGATCTTTCCTGGCAAGTATCCAAAGAACTGGGTGTGCCTGCCCTCATGTCACAATTTCACAAGTTAATTATCAATTCAATATCTCCGATATGTATCCCCTTCTTTCTACTCATACAGTCACCATAGTTCACCTCATCACCTCTTGCCTGAACTATACAAAGCCTTCTAACTGCTCTCCCTATTTCATTTCTCTCCCCACTCCAGTTTATCACTCAGTTGTCAATGAGATTTTTCTAAAAAACTAAATAAATAAATAAATACATAGGTCTGACCATATCACCCTCACTCAATGAACTCCAATGGCCTCCTATAAACTCCAGAATCAAATGTAAAGTCCTCTGTTTGGCATTCAAAGCTCTTCATAAGCTGATCCTTCCTATCTTTCCAGTCTTCTTACATCTTATTCCCTCTATACACTTAACTCCCCTCTATCCAGTTACACTGGTTTATTTGCTTTTCCTTACTATGTTGAATAGGGCAGTTAGGTGGTGCAATGGATAGGCCAGTTCTGGAGTAAGGAAGGCTCATCTTCCTGAGTGCAAATGTGACCTCAGACACTTACTAAGACATGTGACTGTGGGCAAGTCATTTAACCCTATTTGCCTCAGATTCCTCATCTATAAAATGAGTTGGAGAAGGAAATGTCAAACTACTTCAGTATCTTTGCGAAGGAAACCCTACCGGGGTCATGAAGATTCAGACATGACTCAATAACATAGCAAGAGAACCCACAAACCTCTCTAGGCAGTTCCTTCTTCTTTTGGATAGCTCTATATTAGAACATGCCAGAAAAATAAACAAGTTAATTAGCTCTTCTGATAGAAGCAAGATAATGTCTATTGAGAAAGGGAGAGAGAGCCTGGTTTTACCAAGGGGGAAATTCAGTCTTCAAAGTCTCTAGGGAGTCAAGCTGGAAATCAGGAATATGTTGCCAAGCAGCTTCCCCTACATGCCTGCAACTTCTAAAGTCTTTCTCTTTCTCTTCTCTGGAGTTGATTCTGAATAATGTCTGGAACCACAGGGGCCCTCCCAAAGAACGTCTGGAGCCTACTCTGACTTTCATGTTGGTCTTCACCCTCACTTCCGTATTTTCTCCACATAACAAAAGTAGCAAAAATAATGATTTTACCAATAGATGCAGAATATTTTTTTTTAAAAATACAACATTCATTCCCATTTAAAAAAAAAAAAAACTTGAAAGCATAGGTATAAATGGATTTTTTTCTTAAATGATAAGAAGTGTCTACCTAAAACCATCAGAAAACAATGGGAATAAGTGAGAACCTTCCCAATAAGATGAGGAGTGAAACAAGGACACTCATTATCACCAATATTATTGAATATTGTATTAAAAATGCTAGTAATAGTAATAAGAAAAGAAAAAAACTGAAGAAATCAGAATGGGCAACGAGGTAATAAAACTTTCTTTTTGCAGATGGTATGGTGATATACTTGGAAAATCTTACTAAAGATTAAACAATTAATAATTACTAAACAATTAATAATTTTAGCAAAGTAGCAGCATATAAAATAAACCCTTATAAATCAAGCATTTCAAATCATCGACAAAGCCTTGCAAGAAGAGATAGTAAAAGACACCTCATTTAAAATAACTGTAGACAATGTAAAATACCTGAGAGCATACCTGACAAGACAAACCAAGGAATTACATGAACATAATTATACACTTTTTATACCAACAAACAATAGAAATTGGAGATTTAGACACCTGGAAAAAATGTTGTTTATGGGTGTGCAGAGCCAATATAATAAGAATTATAATTCTACCTAAACTAATCTACTATTCAATGCCATCCCAATTAAATTATCAAAAAAAAAAGTATTTTAAGATAGAAAAAATAATAACAAAATTCATTTGGAATAACAAAAGATCAAAAATATAAAAGGAATTAATGAAAATATGTAAAGGAAGGAATTTTAGCAGTACCAGACCTTAAACTAGATTATAAAACAGTAATTATCAAAACTATTTGGGACTGAGTAATAGAAAGGTAGATCAATGGAACAGAGTAGTCATATAATACACAGTAGTAAATTATTATAGTAACCTTGTGTTTAACAAAAGATTCAAGCTTTTGGGATAAGAATTCACTATTTGATGAAAAAATTTTTGGGAAAACTGAAAAGCAGTATGGTAGAAACTGGGCATAGACCAATATCTTACACCATTTATCAAGGTAAGATCAAAGTGGATACATGATCTCAAAATAAAGGGAGATGTCATAAGAAAATTAAAAGACAATGAAACATATTACTTATCAGATTTGTGGAGAGAAGAATTTATGAATAAACAAGAGATAGAGAGCAGTGTGAGGCATAAAATGTATAATTTTGATTACATTAAATTAAAAAAGTTTTGTAAAGATAAAACCAATGTAGCCAAGATTAGAAGGAAAGCAGAACATTGGGGTGGGGGAGGGACTTTATAGACAGTTCTCAGATAAAGGTCTCATATCTTAAATATATAGATTTTTATATCAAATTTATAATAATACAAGTCATTCCCCAGTTGATAAATGGTCAAAAGATACGAATAGGCAGTTTTTCAATGAAAAAACAAAAACTATTTATAGTCATATTAAAAAATGTTCTGAATCATTGATTAGAGAAATGCTAATTAAAACAACTATGTATCAGATTGGCTAAAATGATACAAGGGGGAAATGACAAGTGTTGTAAGAAATGTAGAAAAATTGGCATACACTGATATACTATTGGTGGGACTGTGAACAGCTCCAACCATTTTGGAGAGCAATCTGGAATTATGCCCAAAGAGTTATAAAACTATAAATACCCTTTGACCCAGCAATGCCACTATTAAGTTGGTTTCCCAAGGTGACCAGGGAAAAAGGAAAAGAACCTTTCTAAAGTATTTATAGTAGCTCTCTATGGTGGCAAAGAACTGGAAATTGAAAGGATGCCCATCAATTGGGGAATGGCTAAACAAGTTGTGATATATGATTGTGATGAAATACTACTGGTTGATACCTAGTGAAAATGAGCATGATCTTTCAGGGGAAGAGATGGATATTCAATTAAATAGGGGACTTCCAAACCTTCCTGATAAAAAGACCAGAGCTCAACAGAAAATTTGATCTTCAAATACAAGACAAGAAAGACATAAAAAGGTAAATGGGACAGAAACAACATGTTATTAATAAGGGCAAACTATTTACATCCCTACAGGGGAAGATGACACTTGTACCTTGAGAACTGTATTGTTATTACACCATGTTAAAGGGGTATACATAAAGTGGGTGGGTATAAGTTGATTTTGATGTAATAATTTTTTAAAAATCTAATCAAGTGGGTTAAATGGATCCAAGTAAGTGGATTAATCTGATCTAAGAAAATGTACTGAGAGAAAAGGAAAGGAGGAGGCAGACAAGGGTAAATTACATCACAGGAAAAGGCACAAAAACCTATTACAGCAGAGTGAAAGAAGGGAGGGAGATAAGCATTGTTTGAACCTTACCCTCATCAGATTTGGCTCAAGAAGGGAATAACATAATCAGTTAGGTGCTAATATTGATAGACTTAACCCTTCTCGGCAATACAAGGATCTAAGACATCTCCAAAGGCCTCATGATGGAAAATGCTATCCACATCCAAAGAAAGAGCTAAGGAGTTTGAATGCAGATGGAAACATACTATTTGCTATTTTTTTTTCTTCTGATGTGTTTTGTTTCCTCCTATTGGTTCTCATTCTTACTTACAACATGACTAACATGAAAATATGTTTAATAGGAATGTATATGTATAGCCTATATCAGATTGTGTGCTGTTTTGGGGAGGGAAGGGGAGAAAAAATTTAAAACTCAAAAGCTTATGGGAGTGATTGTTGATAAATCCAAATAAAATTTAAAAAAAAAGAAATACTATTGGTTGAGTTTAGAAAAACATGGAAAGACTTCCATGAAATAATGAAGAATGAAATGAGCAGAATAAAGAAAATACTGTATACGGTAACAGCAATATTATTCAAAGAACATCTTTGAAATAACTAAGTTATTTTGAGTGTTATACATACTTAAATCAACTACAAAGGAACTATGAAGCTGCTATCTACCTCCAGAGAAAGAACTGATGAACAGAAGTGTGTATAGTATAGTTGTGTGTGTGTGTGTGTGTGTGTAAGTGTATGTGCATGTGTCTAACGGTAGCCTTCTCTGGTATAGAATAAGGAGGGAGGGAGGAAGGGAAAAAAACAAAATAAAAAGTACACAGCAGAGAACAAAAGAACACTCAGAAGGAAGCACAGAAAAGCAGGGTAGTTTTGAAAGCAATGTATAATGTTTATCATATAGTTTTTAAAAAAAGTAAACAGTGTGAAATGGAGAATCATAGTTTCATATTGAATCCTCTTCTTGTGTGAACATGAAAAAAAATTATAAAGTGTTGAATTTAAAAAAAAAAAGTGTTCTCTCTGCCAATCTTGAGTCTTGTTTTAGATTTAACATATAGCAGAGAGCTGCCCTTTCCCCCCTCTAGTTTTGGTGAGAGTCAGGTTACATACATAAAAGAAGCTTCAGTGAGGGAGGGGAAGTAACCCCATTTCTGTATAAAAAGTCATTAATGGAGAGATTTTTGGGGGTTTGGGGTGTTTTATAGAAAGAAAGTGGGGTGTTGTGTGGAATGTTGAATAGTATATCAGGCCCAGTGGTTTTCTTAGTTTCATTTTACCATTTTTCTTGGTCTTTTATAAAGACTATAGACACCTCTCAGCTGAGGCCACAAATTAGAAGAAAGAATAAAGAAAAGACATAGCATATGATTACAACAACGGTGTAATGTGACCCATTCAAACAAACTATTGATGCTTAGAAAAATAAAAAAAGGAGAGAGGGGAGGTAGAAATTGATAAAGAAAATTATCAACTCCAACTCCCCATTTCCCATAGCTCTTTATCTGGTGTAAAGCAATCACTGTGAAGAAACTAAAGGGGTCTAGAAATCAATCATTCTCAGAAACACTTTATCTCTTTGTCCACCAGATACCTGGTAACCAAGGATAATACCGACTTAGAATTCAAATTTGTTTTCAAAATCTTATAGAGAAAGAAATGGGTGGTAGTTTATATGCAAAAGATGTAATTGGGAATGGTAGAACAATGAATCAGCAGAAAGCTGAATGTGATATACAACTAAGTCACATCCTACTAAGAACCTTTGTAGATGAAGCTGAAAAAAAAAAGGAAAAGAAACAAACTCAAACTAAATCAGATCTGTCAATATCACTATTAAAAAAAAAAAAACCCCAAAACACTTTCATTCATCTTCAATATCTATAGAACCACCAGGTTTGGATTCTAACCCCTCTGTCTCTGATGTGCTTTATTGACAGCAATCATTTCCTGTGACCTACTGCTCCATCCCACTTCAGCCACACACCAATGGTCATAGTCTTATTCTTGTTGCCACCTACAAGTATTCTGCTTCCATTTTTATGAACTCAGAAATTCCTTTGATCTGATCATCACCTGTTGTCTTTCTGTTTCTCATTCTGCCTTGCATGCCCTAACCCTGTTCTTTATCCTCATCATGACATCCAATTCCTCTACCTTTTAGTTCTTTCCCAGGTGGTGTCCTGGAAATTTTCCTCCCTTCCCCTTCCTGACAACATGGTGAACCATCTCAACTCCACACTGCCCTCTTCTTTGAAACTTCTTGCCTCCTTATGCTATGAAAGATCTTACCCTGACAAGTTTCAGCCTTGGATTACTTCCACCATCTGCTGAACAGAGCTGGAAAAGAATCATGAAACTGTGCTGACTGGGTCCACTACAAATTTATTACAGAATCTGAACTGGGTCTTCACTATGGCAAGGCAATCCTTTTATACCTCCCCAATTATTTACTATCCTGATCATCACACAGCAGCTTTTCAAAACCTTGTCATCTTTCCTCAAACTTCCCATGGCTACCCCTCCTTGAATTCACCCTTTTTGGTGAGAACCTTGCCTCCTATTTCACTGCAAAAATCGAAGCCATTTGGTGCAATCTCCCTCTTCTCCCTTCTTCCTTGTTTCACATCAATCAGCTCCCTTCTTTCACTATATCCTGCTTCACCTTTCTCCCATAAAGAGCTGCCCCTTCTCCTTGACAAAGTACACTTCTCTGCATGCACGAGTGATTCCATCACATCCCACCTTCCCCAGCAGATTACTTCCTCTATCACTCTCTCACTCTCTCACTCTCTCTCTCTCTCTCTCTCTCTCTCTCTCTCTCTCTCCCTCTCCATCTAACTCCTTCTCTCCCTCTCCTTCTCTGTCTGCTAATGGCTGTGGCTGCTTCCTTACTACAAACACACTCAAATCTTCCCAACCCTCAAAAAAAACCCTCACTAAATCTGCACATTGTTATTGTCCTATATTCAGGGATATGCTGGTAAATGTTTAACAACAGGCTCTCTGAGGGAAAAAAATGTACCCACAACACACTTTTAAGTTTAATCTGCATTATTAACATTGTCTCCATCACTTTATTAAGTCCTGACAATCAACCAGGAAAGTGATAGGTCAAGCCTTGATTTGTAGCACATATCAATTTCCAAGATATAAATGCTCAAACTGCAAATTTTAAAATTTGCTCTCTTGAGTGGGTTCAAGCATTCCAGCACACCCTTGCCTAAACGTCTTCTCTCTGTTGTGCCTAACTCCTTGTGAAAGCCATCTATAATTACGCTCCAACTTCCTTTCCTCTCTCTCTTTAATTAGATCTCTACAGTCTGGCTTTCAGCTTCATCATTTAACTGAAAATGCTCCCTCCAAAGTTCCAATGACTCCTTAATAACCCAATCTAATGGTCTTTTCTCAGTCCTCCTTTTTGACCCCTGCCTCCTGGCACAACTGATCACCCCTTTGAGACTCTCTTCCCTTTTGGTTTTTGTGACGTTACTCTTCCTGAAAGTGAATTAAGAGGCTCAGATTCTTAGGATCTGGCGCACTTGCATTAGCAATACAAATGCTTAGATTCCTTTAGAGTTTGGCGAATACGGTGGATTCTTTAAATCTCACCCACCCCTGATCAATGTTCTAATAAACCTTGTCTTTGGCTGAAAAAAGGCTTAGGTAGAATTCATTTGGGCAGGAGCCACATGTTGTGATTTTGGGGTCCTAGCACCCCTACACCTCTAAACCTCAACATTTTGGTGGCCCGTACAGGGAAGTTGCCTAACCCCAAGCTCTTTGCCAGCCAAGAATGGAAGATTTATAAGCCTCCCCCCCGCTTCATGCCCTGCAGTTGGGGGTCACTCTCCAAGCACCTAGGAAAGCTTAGAGGTGCTTTTCGGGCAGACAGTTAAGAGACTATCTTGAACTCGGCCGAATACTCTCAGGTTCTCAGTCCACTGGTTTGGCTTGAGGCCATGGACCTGGGTACACCTTCTATAGCATAGAGGACAAGGACGGAGAACCTATCCAGAAGCATATGCCCGATTCTGTCAATTCTCTCCACACTAGGGAATTGGGAAAACTGCAGGTGCCATTTCATTCCCTGAAGCTTACTTACTCCCTTCCCTCTACACCCCAGGATCCTCCTTCTTGGAGGCTACAGGGAAAAGTTAGAACAGCTAAAAACATCTTAGCAGATTCTGGAGATTTTGTGATCAATCATTAAAGAGTTTTGAAACGCCTTCTTACAACCCTGGTCACTCCCTTCTACTGATCACTCCCTTCTCCCACTCCTTTCCCTTGAGTTAAGAGGGTATCTTTGTTAACCCCTCTCATAGGAGAAGACAGTTTCACCCTTCTCCCCTCACCTTTGAATTCGCCCTCCCCCACCTGGCAAAAGGAAGGAGGGGGGAGGGGCATCAGCTACGGCATAGGCTCAACTGGCAATGGCCTTGGGCCCTGGGGCACCCTCTGCCTGGAAGCATCACCCAGGTTCGGCACATCCTGCTCACTTCCCCCACCTCCACCTCCATCTCCAGGAGTCCTGGGGAGAGGGAAGGGGGATGGGTCAAGGTAAAGAAGCTAGCTAGCCTCCAAACTTGGGTAAGCCCGCTCTTTTAAAGTTGTAGTTTTAACTGTTAATGATGAGATGTTGATTCTCTGTGTTAAGTAATTTGGAAATGCATTTAACAAAACTGAAGTCACCTGATTGGTAATGGGTTTGTTTCAAGTTTAAAATTGGTAATCTTTTTGTATCAATTATGTCAAGCAACTTTTCATAATTTAGTTATGGCTAAAACAATTTAATTATTGTTGGTTATTGTTTAAATGTGTAAACTTGCCAAAAGCTTGTTTGGGTTATGGCTTGCTGAGAATTTGCAAGTATATGGAAATAATCTCTAACAATTGGCTTTTTACACCAGGACAAATTTAAATTTGAGATGAAAATCCGGGAAAAGTTTTTCCTAAGCTGTGATTAATGAAACTTGCTGTTTGAGATAAAAGTTCGTGAGACCATAAATGATTTTATTTTGAGTTGTCTGATGGATCATAATAATCCATTGATAATCAATAATCCACCATCTGAGAGAAATGCCACAGGCTACTCAGAGAGAATGTGATACTGGTGGGAAGTCAGCATCAGGAAAAGCTGAGAGAACAATTTTAGCCTCAATCTACGATGGGATCCTCCTGGCTCGGTTTCCCCATTATGTTCCTTTGAAAAGGAATGCTACCCACCTGGCTATTGCTGAGTTTGCCCATAAGTTGGATTTGATACTGCATGGTTGGAAAACTGTGAATTATTTGAATTTAAGCAAAGCTAAGGACGTTTTATCCTGAAATATTTGGGCCCTAAATCTTGTCCCCGTTTTATCCTTTTATAGCAAATTTCTATAGTCAGAGTAAATAGACAGCAAAAGATATAAGCACAATGCAAGTGTGTGAGAGCTTGCTGTTTTGACCTGAATGTATAGTCATTCAATATCCCCAAACAACTGAAATTTAGTCAGGAACATCTTTAGTTTGGTTTGGGGAGGAGAATTTCAGTGATAATGGAAGTGAAAGTCAGTCTCTTGGCAAAATCATTTATGTAACTATTGAATCCAGGGATGGAAAACTTCTACCTGCAAAAGTGCTACTTTAACTTTTGAATAAGTAACATGATCAGATAATCCTGCAGGTCAAGTGTAAATGATTTTTAATGGGTCTCTTACACTTTTACTTCTCCCTGTGTCTGAACCGTACAGCCTTTTCTGTCAGATTTGTGTCTTCCAGACCACAGACCATTCATCTATAGGTGGTAGCAAACAGAGAGTACCAGACAATGTCTCCCCGAGATGGTCCCCAGATGCATCCTGTGCTTGGTTCCAGTCAACCCCCTTTTTGGAACCCCCTCAAGGCGGGGACAGCTCTATGCCCCTTGCCTGCAGGAGGCAGTTTCGGAAGCCAAGACCTTTGCCCCTTACTGCCAAAGAATTTAATTCTCATTTGTTTGAGGTGGGGAATGATGGGGATGGGATCTGAACCCCTAAAAAGAAAAGACAATGTCTTTGGGATCCAGACCCCAAAAAAAGAAAAACTCTGGACTTTCCTACTTGGCTAAATCTCTGTGTTCCCCTGAGGCAATAATCCTATCAACTAGCCTTTCATTATCGCCTACACCCAATCTCCCAATTCTTGGTTCCTAGCCCTCCATTGTCTTATCTCCTTATGCCTCCACCACCACCACTTCCCACTGTTAATCCTATCTAGGCTCCATTTTCCCTTGGCCATGGTAGTCCAGGTCTCTGGTGTCCTATTACCTCACATCACCCCAGACCACTTAGCCACTCCTAGATCTCTCCCACAGTCTTTCTGTGTATAAGGTCCATCTGGTCTCTATTAAGGTGCTCATATTCTTTAAGAGTCTAGTGAAGGGCTCAGATTCTTAAGGTCTGGCCCACTAGCATTAGCGATACAAATGCTTAGATTCCTTAAGAGTCTGGCCAATACGACAGATCTTTAATAAACCTTGTCTTTGGCTGGAAAAAATAAAATAAAAGTGAATTAAGATTGACTTCTTCTGACTGCTTCTTTTCAGTTTCCTTTGCTGGATCTTCATCCAGGTCTTTCCTGCTAACCATGGGTGTCTACCAACGTTCTATCTTAGATCCTTTTCTCTTTCCTTTCTATATGATTTCACTTGATGATCTCATTAGATCCCATGGATTCAATAATCATCTCTATACAGACTATTTGTCCAGCCCTAACCTCTCTCCTAACCTTCAGTTTTGCATCTCCCACCACCTACTGGCAGATGTTCTATAGACATCATGTCCTAACTGAACTTATTATCTTTCCCTCCTACCCCTTCCCTCTTCCTAACTTCCCTATTACTGTGGATGATACCACCACCATTCCAGTAACCCAGACTCACAACTTTGTGTCATCCTCACCTCTTTACTCCCTGTCATTCCCTGTATACAATGTGTTGCCAGTTCCTATAAATTCTACCATTGCAAGATCTCTAAAATATGCCATCCTTCTCTTCTGTGAAACTGCTACCACCCTGGTGCAAGTCCTCATCACCTGGACTACTGCAATAGCCCGCTAGTGGGTCTCCCTGTCTCAAGCGTCTCCTTACTTCAGTCTGTCCTCCACAAATCTGTCAAACAGATCTTCCTAAAGTGACAGTGTGATCATGCCACCCAACTATACAGCAAACTCCAGTGGCTCCCTATCCCCTCCAGGATCACATTTAAATCCTCTTTTGGTTTCTAAAACCCTTTATAACCTGGCCCCTCCCAAATTTCCAGTTTTCTTACAACTTAGCACTGGATCGAGTTCCACTGGCATGCTTACTGTTCATTACCTAAGACTCTCCATTTCGCAACATTATGCCTTTACACTGGATGGCCTCCATGCCTGAAACTTCTCCCTCCTCATCTCCACTTCCTAGCTTCCTTCAAGTCTCAGCTAAAGTTGTATGTTCCACAAGAATCCTTTTTCTATGCTCCTAAGTCTTTGTACCTTTCCTCTGAGATTATCTTCAACTTATTCTATATATATCTTGTTTGCACGCAGTTGTTTTCATGTTGTTTCCCCAATTAAACCATGACCTCTGAGAGCAAAGACTATTTCCCCTCCTTTCTGTCTCAAATGCTTAGCACAGTGCCTGGCATATAGTAATTGCTTAATATATATTTGTTGACTTAACTATTACATCATGGATTAAATAACTTTTTTGTGGGCTAGCTTGAGAATTTAGCCATTATTAGTTTAACCCATTTATAACTTCCTTTGAATATCATTGGAAGGAGTTCATCGGTGACCATAGACAAAGTATATTTTAGTGGACTTTTGAGAGATAGAAGCCAGCTTATAAGAGGTTAAACAGTATAAGTGGCAAGGAAAGGCAACTTGGCTTTGAAAGGAAATAGAGAAAAAGCAATATTTTATCTAGACCACTGGGTAATTTACAAGTCCCAGGAATTTCCAATTCCCGCCTTAATTTCTTTGTACTACAATCTTTGGTGCCCTCTCCTGGTCATGTGAGGAACTGTGCTTTAGGTAAAGTTTACCTTCGACATTTTCTATTGTTTCAATCATATGTCTTACTCTTTGTGACCCCATTTGGGAGTGTTGGGTTTTTTTTTTTTTGTTTGTTTGTTTGTTTGTTTTTGGCAAAAATCCTGGAGTGGTTTGCCATTTCCTTCTCCAGCTCTTTTTACCGATGAGGAAACTGAAGTAAACAGGGTTAAGTGACTTGCCCAGGGTCATATAGCCAGTAAGTGTCTGAGGCCAGATTTGAACTCATGAAGATGAAGGCAGCTAGGTGGCAAAGTGGATAGAGTGTCAGGCCTGCAATCAGGAAGACCCATCTCCCTAAGTTCAAATCTGGCCTCAGACTTACCAACTGGGTGACCCTGTGAACCCATTTGCCTTGGTTTCCTTATCTGTAGAAGGAGTTGGAGGAGTAAATGGAAAACCCCTCCAGTTTCTCTGCCAAGAAAACCCCAAATGGGGTCACGAAGAGTCAGATATAACTGAAAACAACAAAACCGTCAACGTTCCATCTAGGTGGGGACTAGCACCACTGACACAAATAATAATCCCTCTACATTTTAGTAGATAATTTAGTGGTAGATATTTAGTAGTAATTTAGCAGTAGATAATTTTAAGAGTTTCTGTGGCTAGAGAAACTCGTGAATTGCCAATGAATCTCCCATTGATAACGTTCTTCAGACCCAATTAGTTTCAGCCTCCTTTGACACACATGCAGTCTATACCTGATGCCTCACTGGTTTGGCAGGTAGGATTTGCCTAGCCTTTGTGACCTTCCATAGCACAATGAGGCATGAGTGTGGAGCTTTAGTGGACATTTGGTGAAGTAATGTCTGACATAAAGCTGTAACTTTTTAAATGTCTGCCTTTCATAGTATCACAGATCTAGATTTGGAAAGGACCCCAGAGGTCAACTAATCTACCCCCACCTGCACCACCCCACTTTACAAAGAGGAAGCTAGGAATAGAAGGGTTAGATGTCCCGCCCGAAGTCACATGGGAAGAAAGCATGAGAGATGGGATTTGAACTTAAATCACAAGATTCCACAGCCCATGTAATTTCCATTGTACCCTCAGTCATTAAAAATATCTAAAATATGTGAATGAAATACAAAGTTTAAAAATATATTCTTTCTAGTTCATGTGAAATGTTCTTTTCACAAGAGGATAGTTATTCCTTCCTATTTCACATGGCTGAGAAGCAATTTCCTTTAAGGGAAAAAAAGCCTTCAATGTGTAATATTATGTTACTGCAATCCTGATTGAAAATGAAGACAGCTTAGAAACAAAATGTCCTCTTCACTAAAGAATCCAATGTTTTCTCTTTATGGAAGCAATAGTCACTCTCATTGCCACATCAATAGCAAATTATGCAGAGAAAACAGAGGATTGTCAAGATTTGTTGTGTTTCCAGAGAGATGTCATTGTTTAAGTTAGTTTCTTCTCTCCATTTGTTTCAGGTTACAAAGAATGTCAGCCAATAGCATTTGTTTATAACATTAAGTTAGAAAAGATTTCTTTGATCTATGATAAGGGTAAGGAACTTTCTGAGTTTGTCTTCCTGGTTAATTTCATCTAGCCCATGAAAGGTTTCTCTTTTTCTTTCTAATTAAACATTTAGATACGCCTTCTTATTATGCTTATTTAGTTTAACAAACATTTATTAAGAACCTTTTACATTGAGAGCACAAAGATGAATAAAACAAGTTCTTGCCCTCAGAAAGTTCACAATCTAATAAAGAAGAAAAAATAGAAACAGAAGACTTTACAATTTCATGAGTACATTCGTGTAGGATAAGCAAGGTACCTTTAGGATAAAGGATATTCAAAGAGAGTGTAATTACTTCCAGATGGCAAGGAAAGGGCAAGGAAAATCATCTGAGTCGGGACTTGAAGGTCCTCTGGAGATGTAGCTGATCAATGATTTGATTAAAGTTCTTAAGCATTTCAAAGTCGATTTGTTTTCTTTTTGTTTATTTGTTTGTTTGTTTTACAATAAGATGTCATTGTATAAATTGTTCTGCTACTACTTGCTTCATTCCACATCAGTTCATGCTTCTAAGGATTTTCCTAAATCATTTAATTTCTTGTTTCTCTCTAGGTTTCTCTTGACTCTTGTGTTTGAATTTTAAAATTTCAACTCAGCTCTGATCTTTTCTTCAGGAATGCTTGAAAATACTCTATTCCATTAAAAATCCTTTTTTTTCCTCTGTAGGATTATACTCAGCTTTTCAGGGTAAGTTTTTCATGGTTGTAACCCTGTATCTTTTGCCCTTTGGAATATTGTATTTCAAGATCTCCTTGCCTACTTGAACCACTTTAAACTCTTTCTCTATGGCTATTTGAAGTATGTATGCATATGTATGTATGTGTATTTCATATAAACATATATATATATATATACGTACACATACACACACAATTTGATGTGGAATGTCTGGGTTTTGGAAATTCCTGGAGTTTTTCCTTTAAGACTTCTCTCAAAAGCTAATAGCTATTTTCATTTTGGCTTTTAATTCTAATAGGTCTGAACAATTTTTATTGCTGATTTCTTGAAATATAGTGTCAAGGCTTTAAAAAAAATTTTCCATCTCTCAACTCTGCATTTTCACTAGCTGTCTCCCATGCTTGAAATGTTCTTTCTCTTTCTCTCTGCCTCCTGCTTTCTTTGGGCTTCCTTCAATTCTAGGCTAAAACTCTTATCTTCTACAAGTAGCCTTTCTTAAGCATTTAGATCCCCCTTAATGTTCCCTCTGAGATCACTTCCAGTTTATCCTATATACATCTTGTTTGTACATAGTTGTTTGTATATTGTCTCCCTAATTAGACCCTGAGTTGCTTGAGAGCAGGGATGGTGTTCTTTCCACTTAGCACAGTACCTGGCACATAGTAGTAAGTGCTTATTAAATGCTCACTAACTTGATTTTTTATATTATAATTTTCAGGGAGTTTGGTGATTCTTAAATCCCCTTTCCTTGATCTCTTTTTCAGGTTAGTTTTTTTTTTTTCTTCTGATAGCAGCTACTTTACATTTTCTTCTATTTTTCTGATTTTATGTTCCTGATTCTTACTGTCTCATGAAGTCATTGATATCTATTTGGTCTATTCTAATTTTCAAGGAGTCCATTAGTTGAGTAATTACCATTTTTTATTCTAAACTACTTATTCTTCCATTTCCCCCCCCAGAGCCAATATTCATTTTTTAAAATGTTTCATTTCTTCATGTAGTCCTTGTAGAAAATCTACTTTTTTTTTTTTTGGCTAGACAATGGGGTTAAGTGACTTGCCCAGGGTCACACAGACAGTTAAGTATCAAGTGTCTGAAGGCGCATTTGAACGCAGGTCCTCCTGACTCCAGGGATGGTGCTCTATCCACTGTGCCACCTAGCTGCCCCCTACTTTTTTCTTTGAGTCTTTCCTTTAAGTTGTTGTAATGTCATTCTCTCTTAGACTGGATTTTATTTTTTTTTACCATTTCTCTAATTTCATTCATAAATACTTTATACAAAACTTTGGGCACAAGCCATTGGACTTCCTGAGAGGCCCTGTGGTTGTAGAACTTGGTTATCTAGATGAAGGGCCTGGTTCCCCCTCAGGGAGGGAACGGCAAATAACAGAAATTCGTTGGCCCTGTGGGACCCGGTGCTCCCCAAAGAATGACTCTTCATCTAGAAGGATCTGGTGGGAGAAGTCATATTGGGCAGGGCCCCTGAGGATATAGAGGGACCCAGGTTCCAGTAGCAACTCCAGCCATTCTTGAGGATCTTGAGTGTCAATTAGTCGCATGACACTGGGGGAGAGCAAGGAGAGGCCTGCAATGATGCCTCCACAGAACTTGATGTTATCCACATGGGGCTTGATGTAGCCATTTTGGTGGAGACCCAGGACGTGAACCACTGGAAGCTGGGCCAGAGTTTGGGGGAAGGCAGCCACCCGGACCCGCTGCAGAATGGCCTTGCTTGCCTCTGACCAGTGGGACTTCTGTCTCCCGGAAGCCGTGGATAGCCACGTCCCAGTGATTGTACTCGTAGCGCCGGCATCATAGCTCTGGCTCCAGCTCCCGCCTCAGCATCTTAGACTGGATTTTTTAGCATCTCTGGATCTGTTATAATTCTTCATAGTGATCTGTTTCTTCTTCTGTTTACTCATCTCTCCAGCCTTAGTTCCTGAAGAGAGTCTTTGTATCAATGCCAGACTTTGCTTTCTACTGCACTTTTATGTGGGGTGGTAGGCCTTTCTTGGTCTCAACCTGGGTCACCTGGGTTCCTGTGTTGATTTTTGGAATTACATTCCCCTAATTCTTTAAGGTTTAGACTGCTGTTTCCTTAGGATAGAGTGGTGGGGACCTCAGATCCCCTGTGCCTGGTGTGTGTCTGTATTAAGTGCTACCTTTTTCCACATACTCCATTGGTTGCTGGCAGTTCCAATGACCCCACTGTGACTCTACAATTGCCCAAGGGCTTTTTTGGAAATGCCCTCTGATCACATTGCTGGTCTCTGATCACACTAGCAAGGTTGCTTCTTTGGGTGTGCTGAAGCAAGCTTTTCTGGCTGGCCTCCTTTCCTATTGCCCATGGGCTTCTGGCTGATTTTTTTTTTTCAATGCAGTTCTGGCAAAGAAGCCACTTACTGTAGTTGCTCATTGGTTTTCTCAGTTGCTAATTTAGCCTGAGATATAGGTTTTTACAGGGTTAGGGCTGTAGGATATTGGCTGCCTGCCTCCATTCAGGCAGCTATACTGACTGGAAACCTCCATAGGCCTTGTGGGTAGATAGAATTTTAACAGACAAAGATTAGGGATAATAAGGGTAATAATGGAGACAGAGGAGTAAATTCTAGGTATTGGTCATGGCTTGAGCAGAAACCAGAGACTAATGACCTTGAATTAAATTTCTGGCAAAATTCTAGAAGAAATTATTAAAGATATGGTTAGTGAGCATCTAGGAAAACAAGTGGAGCAGCTAGGTGGCACAATGGATAGAGTGCCAGGCTTGGAGTCAGGAAGACTCTTCTCCCCAAGTTCAAATCTGACCTCAGACACTTACTAGCTATGTGACCTTGGGCAAATCACTTAACCCTGTTTGCCTCAGTTTCCTCAACTGCAAAATGAGCTGGAGAAGGAAATGGGAAACCACTCCAGTGTCTTTGCCAAGAAAACCCCAAAAGGGGTCATAAGGAGTCAGACATAACTGAAAAATGATTTTAAAAAAGAGGAAAATAAGTTAGTGTGGCTTAGTCAAGAACAGGTCACAGCAGTTAAACTGACCTTTCTTTTTTGAGCAAGGTGACTAAACTGGTAGATCAGGAGAATGTTATAGATATGGTTGCTCTAGATTTTAGCAAAGCATCCAATAAAGTGTTCTATTTATTCTTGAGGAAAAGACAGAGATATGGGCTAGGGGATGGTAAGGTTCCATGGCTTTGGAATGATAGGATGTCTGAACTCAGAATTGCCACAAATATGGCCTAGGGAGCTGTGTTTTTGGGGTTTTTTTTTTTGTTCCTATGCTATTTCACATTTTTATCAATGGCACAGATGTTTTCAGGTGATAGCTAACCCACTGCATTTCAGTCAGAAACCAAAAAGATATTAATATGACAGGACATTGGACTGAAGCTATTGAAATGAAACTTAATAGGGATAAACATAAAACCTCACATTTGAATTTTTTAAAAAATCAATTTTACAAGTCCACAACATAAGAAGGATGTTTGTCATGTGTTTGAAAAAGATTTGGGGGTCTTAGCAGACCATAAGCCTAATATGAGTTGACTGTGTGATATGGCAGCCAATCAATCCACAAATATTCATATAGCACCCACTATGTGTCAGACACCTTTCTAGGTGCTGGAGATGCAAAGAGAAAAATTTAACAGAAAAATTAAATCATGGAGCTTACATTTAATCAGGAGAAAAAACATGTACACATATAAGAAATACAAAATTTATGCCAAGAAAATTCAAAGTAATTTCAAGGTTGAGGAAAGACTAGGGAGATCAGGAAAGGCCTTAATAAAAGCTGCACTGCAACTGAGTTTTGAGCTGCACTAAAAAGCAAATGCAATCTTGGATTGTAGGGAGTGGTATCGTTCCCAGGAATGAGAAGGCAAGCAGGCACCCTGGTGACACAATCTGGAGCATTGCGTTCAGTTCTGGGTGCCATAGTACAGGAAGGGCATCGATAATTTGGATTATTTAGAGAGCAACCAGGATGATGAAGGTCCTTGAGTACATGGCGTGTGAGGACTGGCTGAAGGATGAATTCTACAATCAAACAACACACTTACTGTTCCTTGCAAACTGTTTCTTGACTGTGCGTTTTCACTAGCTCTCTCCCATGCACGGAACGCTCTCTTCCTCCATCTCCCTCCTTCCCTGGCTTCCTTCAAGACTTGGCTTAAAGCCCACCTTTGCTGGTCCCCTCTCCATACCCCCAGAGCCTCTTCTGTGTGTGTAGCTCCCTCTTACCATAGACGTTTAGATAGTGCTTTAGGCATCGGCTGGATGCTTTTCATGGTCCAGGCAGCGGTGTGCTGGAACCAGCTCAACCCCATGAGCCAATTGTTACATTTTCATTGTGAATATTTACACCCCAGAAATTGGCAAACATACAAATCAGGGCTTGATTTATCATTTTGTTGACTGTCTAGACCCAAGAAAGTAATAGAGAACATGTAAATATGGTTTAAACTTCCCCCTCAGAGAATAGCAGCAACCCCTGGGTCCAGACTCCTTCCTCTTTGATAGCTGTTTTTTCAGCTCTTCCAACTTAGCTAATCTCCATGGTTAAGAGAACTATCTTTCACATGACTTCTGCTCTCTGAGGAAACTCACAGCTTCTTCCTTTCTTCAGAATTAGAACAAACCAGAGAAAGACCAATCTTGATAACTTTCCTGGGACTCCATAAAATCCCAGTTACTGCTTTTCTTTCTGATTAACAGCAGATGATTCTGGCAGACAGTTTCTGTGTGTGTGTGTGTGTGTGTGTGTGTGTGTTTACACACTTTGTGTGTGTGTATACACACTTGGCAGAAGTTAGGGGATGTGTGTGTATGTGTCCTTTCTTCTTATTATTGTTTTTCAGACTTTGTGACCCCATTTGTAGTTTTCTTGGCAGAGATACTAGAGTGTTCTGTCATTTCCTTCTCCAGCTCCTTTTACAGATGAGGAAACTGAGACCAACAGGGTTAAGTGACTTGCTCAGAGTCACACGGCTAGTAAGGATCTCTCCATTCCTCTTCATAGCTTACAGTTTGGGCAAAACTTACTTTATATAGAATGCCTAATGAGTATTTAACTGTATTTAATGATTTATTTAATTATGTATTTAATGTATTTAATTTATAGAATACCTAAAGAGTATTTAACTATGTTTAACTGAGAGTTACAGTAGTAACTCTCAGCTCCATAAAAAACTTCCTCTAAGAATTTTGCCTTTTTCCCTTCTAAACATTTTACAACACATTTGAATAACACAGAAGATTTTTTTTTAGTACTTTCCTCATAATACCATATGAACAAAATACATATGCCTTAACATTCTATCATCCTTCTTAAAAATGGTTACAAGAAAAATTTTTAGCCTTCTCTCATTGTGCCCCTTTACACTCCACAGAATCCTGGAATCCCAGAATTAGAGGAGATTTCCAAGGCTTCCGTGAAGTCCAACCCATGCCTAAACAAGAAACCTTACCACAACATCCATCCTCTCCTTGAAAATTTCCAGTGAGAAGGGACCCATTAACTCCTGAGACAGCTCTTTCCACTCAGACAACTCTAATTGTTAGAAAGTTTTCTTTCCACCAAGACAAAATCTGCCTTTTTGTACTCTGCATTCGTTTCCTCGGGACCGAGTAGAACAAATCTAATCTTTCTTCCACATTACAATTCTTAAAGTACATTAAAGCAACAACCGCATCATCTCCCATTGCCTGCCCCTCAAGGCTTCTTTTCTCCAGACTAACTATTTTTAGTTCCTTCAACTTAATCTCACATGGCATAGTTTTGATTCCCTTTGTCAATGTGCACAGGATAAGAAGATATAGAGGAAGCGAAGTTTGAGCCGTGGACAGTAACCGAGATCGAAAGTATCGAATGGGAAATCTCTGAGGAGACGCAGACCACTTACGAGACTATTACAATAGCACAGTTTGAGAGAATGAAGGTCTGGATTAGGGGAATTTCAGTGTGAGTGGAAGGGAGTGAATGCAAGAGGTTTGGAGGCTGTGGAATCTATTGGACTTAACAATTGATTAGAGGTAGGGGATAAGGGAGAAGAAATGGTCATAGCTGACTCTGAGGTTTTAAGTCAAGGTGACTGAGACAATTGTATTACCATCAACAGAAATAGGTACATTTCCCAATGACAAAGGCATTAAGGTTGGTTTGGGACATATTAAATTTGTGTTGATAGGACCTCTAGGTGGAGATCTATGGTAGGAAGTTGGAAATATAGGACCTTTGGTGAGGTTAGAGTTGAAATGATAGATGTAGACCTCATGAACATAGAAGTCAAGTCATAAGCATTTACTAATCAACTACTTTGTGTTACGTACTATGCTAAGTACAGAGAAGTGATCATTAAAGCCATGGGAAAGAATATAGAAGAAGAGAGAGTACAGAATAGAACCTTAATGGATTCTCTAAAGTTTAGAACTAATAGTATAAAATGTAGGAATTCTGTGGGATTTTTTTTTTGTTTTTAACCTGTTAAAATTATTAAATTTGATTATATCCCAACTGTTCATCTTTGATTTTTTTTATTATTCTAGTAAATTATCATTTTGTCAGAAGTTATTCTTATCACAGTGCAAATTATTTTTTGCTGTTATTTGTGATTCATACACTTGTCTAATTCATATGCTTACAATGCAAACTCTAGTAACCTACCACAAAGCATTAAAGCATATTATCTTTTTAAATTCTTTTCTGGAAAAAAAAATATTTAAACAAAAATGGCAAAGAATAAGTCAAATATCGCCATTTATAACAATGTAAACAGATTGAATTACACTTTAAAATAAAAAAGGGTCATAGAAGACTATAAATTTCTTTAGAGCAAACAAAATACTTTTTTTCATCCTTAGTGCCTTGCATGTCATAGGCACTTTATAAATACACGAAACACATGACTCAACAATATGTTACCTACAGTAGTGATCATAATTCAAGTTATATGTCAATTCAAAGTTTACAAAGTGCTTTCCTCACAACAACTCTGTGAGGTACAGAGTGAAATATTTTACTGATAAGAAAACTAAAACACAAAGAGTTTAGTCATGTATGAAGAATAAGAGGCAGCTTGACATAAAGAGCACTGAATTTAGAGTCAGGAAGACCTTGGTTTGGGGTCTTGCCTCTGATATTTATTATTTATGTGACCATGAGAGAGAAACTTCATGTTTCTGACCCTGTTTCTTTTACAAATTTGCTGAATTGAATCAAACGGACCAAACACACTCTATTGCTCTATGCTCACTTGGTGACATAAGTTCCCACCAAGCATTTGTCAATTTATCCAGATGACTCAGTTACACGGATGTTCCTAGTTGTTCTCTTGAACTCCACTCCTGAATCACCAGCTACCTATTGGACATTTCAAAATGGACGTCCCATACACATTTTAAACTCAACATGTCAAAATAGAATGATCTTTCCTCCCCAGTCCACCCCTTTTCCAAAATTCCCAATTAATTGTAAAGGTACCACCATTCTTACAGACTCCCAGGTTCACAAAGCTCAGTGTTATAACCAACTGTTTACTCTCCCTCACCCCATAGCCAGTCAGAATTCAAATGTTGCTATTTCTACCCCTACATCCACTTCTGTAGCCCTGACTTATCTTCTGACCTCCAGTATTGAATCTGTCACTGCCTAGACATCTGGAACTGGATGTCCATAGACATTATATACTCAATATCCTAAACCAAAATTATCTTTTCCCCAAAATTGTCCCCTTTTCCTAACTTCTTTTTTTTTTCTTTTAAGTGTACTACCATCATCCAGGTCATCCTGACTCTTCCCTCTAACCTGCCCCACCCTCTCATCATATTCAATCAGTTGTCAAATCTTGTCATTTCTACCTTCTTAATCCCTTTCATATTTACCTCTTCTCTCCTCTGACATTCAACTACTCTGGCGCAAGCCCCTCATCACCTCATACCTGGACCATGGCAATAATTTGCTGGTTGGTCTCCCTGCTTCAAATCTCTCTCTCCCCATTCCAAACTATCTTCCACTGAGCTGTCAAATTGAGCTTCCTAAATGCAAGTCTGACTCTATAACACCCCACCCCCATTCAATAAACACGAGTGGCTCCCTATCAGGATCAAATATAAAATCTTTTGTTTGGATTTTAAAGCCCTTCATAGCCTGGCCCCTTCCTACTTTGCAATTTGCATTTCTATAACAATCTGAGACATGAGAGACACATGGGATCTATAGTTGTTGATTTTTTTTTTTTTTAAAAGCTGTCTCTCTGGTAATACTACCATCGTCTTATATTTTTTGGTAGTCTTCCCATTGGAAAACTGATTGCCAAATGCCTTCCAAATATGTCACTTTCAAGATGGATTTCCTCCACATAATATTTGGTTGGTTCCGGATCCCCTAAGTTCCAATTTCTTAATTGCAATTGCTATGTTTGCCTAGTTTGCTGATCCATGCAAACTTTAGAGACTCTATCAGCTATTACAAATAACTGTGAGGATGACCTGGCTTAGCTGAGTCTCACGCCAAGTTCTCTTAGAAAGCATTTATCTTCCTTTGCTTCGTGAGATAACGCTCTTCAATATTATCCATTTACTCTGGTGTCTGGCAACTGAACTTATACCCCAAATTGGTGTAGTTCCAAGCTGGCACAGGTCCCTCCTTGACAAGATCAAATATTTGTTGGCTAAATTGTTTCCTGGACTCTTCATGCTGATTTTGGCAGCAAGTGTGTAGAGCACAGGGCTTGGAGTCAGGAAGACCCGAGCTCAAATTTGGTCTCAGACACTTACTACCTAAATGACACTGGGTAAGTCATTTAATTTGTTTGCCACAGTTTCCTCATCTGTAAAATGGGGATAATAGCAGCTGCCTCCCAGGGTAGTGAGGATCAAACGAAGTAATAATTGTATAGCACTTAGCACAGTGCCTGGCACATAATAAACATTGTGTTAATTATTATACTACTTTCCATCACTTAAACTTTCCTAAGAATTGGAGATAGTCTTTATTTTTGTCTACTTCTTATTTTTCTCCACTTTCCCCTTGTAACACCTTTCCATGGAAATTGCCAAGTTCAAAGTATATGTTGATCCCCAATAGGTAAAAGGATATGAATGGGCAGTTTACAAAGGAAGAAATATAAGCTAGCAACAAAAACATGAAAAATTTCTTCATATTATCAGTAATTAAAGAAATGCATATTAAAAAAGCTCTGAGGTTCTAATACTCATCAGATTGACAATGGTGCAAAGAAAAAACAATGACAAACATTGGGAGGGGCCACTGGAGAACAGATACATTAATACACTGTGGATAACCTTTGACGGAGCACTGCCTCTATTAGGTCTAGACCTCAAGGAGATTAAAGAAAGCAAAAGAGCACCCATATGTACAAAAATATTTATGGTAGCTTTTTGTAATATCAAAGAAGTCAAATGAAGAGGATCTTCATTAATATATTAAAGAATGGTTGGACAAAGCATGTTATGTGAATACAATGGACTACTGCTGTGTTGCAAGGAACGACAAATGACAAAATAGATGGTCTCAGAGCAACTTGGGAAGACCAGTATAAACTAATAAATAAAATCAGCAGACCAGGACAATTAATACAACAACAACTGTTAAGAAAAGCCACTTTTAAAGACTTGAGAACTCCGATCAATGAATGCAGTGGCCACGACTTCAGAAGACCAATGAGGAAGTGAGCTATCCCACTTACTGACAGAGAGGTCTTGGATGGACTCAAAATAGAGTAGAATACACATTGATATAATGTAGAATTAAAAAAAAAATGTATCTTTGTTTAAAAGGGTTTCATTTTTCTTCCCCTCCTCCTATAATTGGTGGGTGTGGGAGAGAGAAGTAGGTCAGGGACAGAATTGCCAAAAAGGAAAAAAAGAAACAAGGGTGCTTTTATCTTTTTTTTTTAAATGAAAAATGCACATAAAAGGCCAGAAAGATGGATATTATTACAAATATTTCCAACTTGGTAGAACCTACAACAGCCGCACTCCACCCCTATAACCTTCAAGGGTGCAGGATCACCTCTACACCACCGAGAGGAATCAGAATCTGGTCAAGGCACTGCTTGCATATTTTGAAAGCGGTTGTCTATCATTTATAACTTAAACTAATAGGTTTACGACTTGATAGAGACCAAGAGAGACTCTTCTTTTTATTTGTACACATACAGTGTCTGTTTACTTCAGTTGTGTTCGCTGGTTGCTCACCGGGCTTCTCTGGCTTTCTCTATGAAGGGATATCTATATGCATTGGTGGAGGGACTAGTGACACAGAAGAAACCAAACATATTTGATGGCCTGAAGTCAGTATGTTTCTTGGTATAAAGTGTTCTTTGTTTTGAAAATTCAGCGATAAGCAGTCATATGAAAAAATGCTCTAAATCACTATTTATTAGAGAAATACAAATTAAAACACCTCACATCTATCAAATTGGATAATATGACAGAAAAGGAAAATGATAAATGGTGGAGAGGATATGGGAAAACTGTGACACTAATGTATGGTTGGTGGAATTGTGAACCGATCCAACCATTCTGGAGAGCAATTTGGAACTATGCCCAAAGGGTTATAAAACTGTGCATACTCTTTACACTAGCAATATAGGTCTGTATCCCAAAGAGATCATAAAAAAGGGAGGACGATTCACATGTACAAAAATATTTATAGCAGCTCTTTTTGTGGTGGCAAAGCACTGGAAATGGAGGGGATGCTCATCAGTTGGGGAATGGCTAAACAAGTAAATTGTGGCATATAAATGAAATGGAACACTATTGTGCTATAATAAATGATGAGAAAGCGGACTTCAAAAAAACCTGGAAAGACACGAACTGATGCTAAGTGAAGTGAACAGAACGAGGAGAACGTTGTAAACAGTAACAGCAACATTGTGCGATGATCAACTATGATAGACTTTGCTCTTCTCATCAGTACAGTGATCCAAGGCAATTCCAAAAGACTCACGAAGGAAAATGCCATCCACATACAGAGGAAGAACTATGGTGTCTGAATGCAGATCAAAGCATACTATTTTCACTTTTTTTTTGTTTTTTCTTTCTTGTGGTTTTTCCTTTTTATTCTGATTCTTCTTCCACACCATGACTAATGTGGAAATAAGTTAAACATGATTGTATATACGTAACTTATGTCAGATTGTTTGGTGTCTTGGGGAGGGAGGGCAAAGAAAAATTTGTAACTCAAAATCTCATAAAAATGAATGTTTAAAATATCTTTACATGTAATTGGAAAAAATAAAATACTATTAAGTGGGAAAAAAAGAAAATTCAAAGATCAGATGTAAACCTTAACCCCATGAAACAATTTAGTATAAATGACTGGAATCAGTTTGGTGTAAGTTCTTCTTCTTTCGGAGACTCCTCTCCCCAAGGCTGGCGGCAGCCACTGCTCTGGCCTTACTGTTCACTGTGGCACGGAGCTCTGGCCTGGGTATACAGCCCTGCCTTCACCAGGCTGGGGACCCCCAGCACCCAAGAATGGGTTTACCATCATAATGTCAGATTTAATACAGCACTTGATATACTGCAGCTCTGAACTCTCAGACTCAAGCAATTCACTAGCCTTGGCCTCCCCAAGTAGCAAGGATTACAGGTGACAGCCACCACATTTCTGATATTAAAACAATTTGTTATAAGGAATCATCCTGAGTGTTTATAGATAAATAATTAAAAGAATTCTTATTTTTGATCTAACACAAAAGCAAAGTTCTTAAATTAAAATGTTATTTATTAAGTTCTATAGTTCTATAAAAACTGAAAATAACTGAACAGCTGGACTGTGTTGCAATTTTTTTGCATGGGATCTTCAAGCTGTCAGGTTTCTATTTCCCCCAAAACTCACATGCTTATTTTGATACTTAATATTAATTATTATTAATATTAGTTTGTATCATAAGCATTTCTATACTGGTTTTTGAAAATCAGGAAAAGCAAATTTAATAAACATTATTAAATAATTTCCCACATGACAAATTTTAAGATAAATGGTTAGAAATATAGATGAACAGTAAATATGTACATGTGTTTGGACTCAGTCATTTGAAAAAAAAATTAATTATTCTAGTAGGTTTAATACAGAGAATGTCTGATTTCAGGTAACTGATTTTCCATAAAACTTCAAATACCCAATTCCAAATCTTCTAATTCCTGTAGGAGGGCTTTTTCTTTCTGGATCTTCTCCATCTAGAAAATTTCAAAACATTACATTGAGCTTATTCAAGAGGAAAAAGTACAAAACAAGAAAGCCATTAATTCTTTTTAATCTGTTAACAAGAACTCTAGACATATAAAGGAGCAGTATTTCCATGTAACAAGGGAAAAGGTACATATCATATTTTCTTAGTACGCTTATAAAAAAAGATTTCTAAAAATTAAGTCTTAAAAATGCAATTTAATCATGCTGTCTGCATACACATTCTATTAATGCACCAGTTAGAAAGAATCCAGCCTGTCTATCTGGCCTCCCCTTGTGCCCTTTACACAAGGAGGGGCAAGTGCAGGGCTGCATCTATACGGCAACTGGGCAGGGAAGGGTGGAGTGGGCTCAGGAGTCTCAAGTTTAGTGGAAATGGTGGAAGAAATGAATAGAAAGTTGCCATGGTTTTCAGTGACAGTCCAGAGGTTAGCAGATATTTACATAATTTTTTGCTGTTTTAGAGTGAAAATATTAGCAATACATCAATAGCCTGTGATTTCTTAAGTGTGGACACTCCCGGAATTGATGGCTTTGGCAATTTCTCCACGCTTTCCTTAGCAGATGGTCTTTATGCCTTCCCACAGATGTTACATGGATATTTATTATACAAATTAATATACAGATAGGTCTACACGTATCTACACCTATGTGTATATGTGGGCTGGGGATAAATCTATGGCCACCAGCCTGATTCATGGAGGAAACGTGTACAATGTGTCATTAGGTCCAAACTGGAAGTTGTCCCAGCTCCACAGAGCCAACCATCCTCGACACTTCACTAACTGTTTTGTCCAGGGTCACCTCCAGAACACAACATGGCACTGACATAAGACTTCAGTGGAAGAGAGTCAAACTTGACTTATAAAATTATTTGAATACGGTACATTTTTTAAAGAAAAAAAACGCTGTTTTAAGAATTTATATGCTATCTTACATGATAAATTAGTTCAAAAAAGTAACCTAAAAAAGAACTATGACCCCCAAAAGAAGACAGAAGGCAATACCTGATTTTTCTCTAACTGTTTACCGCCAGCTGCTTGTTCTTTCAGTTGCTCAATTGCTTTCAGTTTCTGTTAAAATCAAACAATGAGATTAAGGGTAAAAAGAAAAGAGAGTTTTAGAAGACTCAGTCGTTGTATACAAACTGATTTTTAAAAAAGACGTGAAACTAGAATAAAGGCAATTCAATCATCTTATTTTATTTAAATCAAAATACTGTAGCAGAAGTACCAGGATGGAGTACCTTTTTAAATATTTTAGGTATTACTGGCAATGTTAAAAATGTAGCACATTATTCACAAAGTTTAAAAGAAGCTACTGAAATTTGGGGGGGGAGAGCCAATTTTTAAAAACCTAAGCCTCATAAAACTGAACGTCTTTTCCTTGACTCCAGGTACTACTCTCTGTCACAGAGCCCCTGGACACCCCACAAGGCAGAGAATGGCTCTGAATAATGGTGCACTAGTGAAGGCAGCCAGCCTGGCACACAAATGTCACATCAACAAGGACAATAACGTCAAATACAATGGATCCTGATAGATGGTAAAAGAGAAAATCAGAACTTAAACAGGAACTGAAAATCAATTGAAGTCATTATGCAAACAAGGACAAAAACTCAATGGGAAATCTGCTAGCACCAAAAGGGGAAAAGAACTTCACAAATATACTTGCAGCAACTTTCTGTCACTTTCAGAAAAAGAACTTAAGTAAAAATTAACAAGAAATATTTCCATGAAAATAGTTTTCATTAGTTATGTTAAAAATATTATTCCAAACCTTAAGAGCCTCAAGATAATGAATTATAGCATGTGTAGAATGTGAAAGGACACTTTGTTGTGTTGAGAAAAGTACTACTAGGAACTGATGGCAAAAGAACTGCCCCTTGTTACTATGGCTAAAGCCTATTTAGGTTCGCCACGTACACCACAGAAACTGTTGTGTGTGATGAGTCGCTGGCATCCAGAAAGCACACAGACTCAGTGACAGAAATGCAACCTCACAGACATTTACCCACCTACTCAAGTTTCCCAACATCACCAAATTCTCAACTAAACCAGGTACCAAATCGCACCAAGGGAATCCCCCCAATAAAAACTGACAGCAGCGTACTGGAGGCACAGTATCAACTACCACTAACCTACGGCGACACTCTGGGCAAGTCGCCGACCTCCTGGTTTCCATTTTCTCGTTCCCAAATGGCACCAGTAATGCTTACGCTATCCCACAGGGTTATGCTGCCTCAGATAAGACAGCCTAGGTAAATCTGCTCCAGGTATGAGTGCTGCACACAATGCAGCATTATGCAGACATACTTGACCTAAGATGGAATGCTGGTCAGTCACTGGGGAAGAAACCAGAACCAGGGCCTCCTTCTCTTCCAATTTCACAACATGGGAGTGGAGAGTATGCAAACTGCAAGCTTCTGACATCTACTTCCCCACCATTTTGTTCGTGGAAAAACTACTTCTTCAGATGATCCTCTCAACTATTCTTTCTAGTCAATTTCTGCTTGTCCTTTTAGTAAGAAGCCCATTACCTTTCTCAGGTTCTTGATTTTTTTGTCCACCTCAGGGTCTCCTGATGTTGGCAGAGAGACAGCATTTCGTGGGGTGTTCTGCTGTGGAGCTGGGTTAAGAGCCAAATCTTGACCGCTTTCACTTCTGGCTTCCTGTAGGAATTTATTTGTTAAATACAATTTTCCAAGAAAACAGAAAAACTAAAATTTTCAACCACCATAAGCCAGATGTATAAAATTCAGAAATCAAAATGTGATTTTATCTTTTATGCACTGTGAGATATAAATTAAGGGTCTGAACTGAAAGAACGAGTAAAGATAGTATATTATTAGCAGGGGTAAATATATGCTGATATACACATAAATAAGAATAACATAGTGAAGCTCTTGAGAAATGACTGCTTTGCTCCAGTCACTGATTCCAATAACATGGTTCTTTTTGCCACTGTGGTGATAAAGGACATGTGGTTCGCTGTTGTCCTTTTGTGCAAAACTCTAAAGTAGAATATGTACTGCAGTTTGATATTTTTCAAGTGAAATCACAAAATGAAAGACAAAGACTGTTTTAGAGGAAAGAACTGTGAAATGAGGCCCAACTTCCCCTGACACAGATGAAGAGGGATTGTAATTTAAGCCTCCAACTGTTTGGTGAAAGTAGTAGCTAAAGAAATCAGTAATAGTAAAATACTCTGTGATTATCAAACTTAAGTAAATGTATTGACTTTCAATCTTAAAAGTAACTAAGATAAGTAAATTAGCTCATATGTAAACATTACCACATTACATACTTTCTTATCGGACAATTACTTGGAGAAAATACATGCTAACAAAAAGAAGTCCTTTTGGTTGAACCCCTTGGTCAAACTGATTGTGCTTGTAAAACTGCCAATGATTACACAACTGACTCCTTTATCCTGGCAGCTGGTGGCTGCTGTGTTTTATGGTCTGTGGTTGGTAAACTCATCTGGTTAGTTAATGAGACCAAGGCCATGTAGCCAAGCCTGCTCCTGGGCTGGACTTCATGACTACAAATGGCACCGACTTCAGATGGCCATCTCACACGTGTGCCAAAAGACGCATCACTGAGGAAGAAGGGACTGATTCCAAGGGGCTGCATGAGCAGAGAAGTAGGCTAGCCTGGATAATCTGTACCCTTGCAACAACACGATGCTATGATACATCAGAGCCAATCCTTCACAACGGCAAAGAGAACAACAGTCTCTTCATCTATGTCAGGGGAAGTTGGGTCTTATTTCAGTTATATTCTCTAAAATAGCCTTTGTGTCTTTCATTTTATGAATTCACTTGTAAAATATTTCTTGTATCTTCATAACACAAAAAACCCTATGTTTTACGAACATTCTATTATTGGCATTACTAATTTTTTTTCTCAATTAAAGGACAAATTCAATGTACATCATCTCAGGTAAAACAGTTAAAAACACACGCAATCAAAGTGCCCTGGGGCGGCCGCCATGGTACCTGTTTTGCAGCTTTCTTTGCCTCGTGTTTTCTCTGATTTTTCAGAGCTGTTTTAGATAACGGCTTGTCGCTTCCTGAGTGTGGTTTCATATTCTGAGGTGGTTCCTCCTCATGCTATAGAAAACAGACAACCACTATTATGAAAAGCATACTCCATGTTGTTAGTCCTAGAGAACAGCCAAGTATACATGTTTCCACACACAACATTTTGTTTCATTACATTTACTTTTTTCAGACTACAAAGACCTCTGGGAAAGAGCTCATCCATCACTTTGCTGGGACACGGAGGCCACCCTAGCTTCTCTGAGGCAACGCCAGCAAAGCTCTGGCAGGCCTCCGGAACCAGAGAAGCTTGGAGGAAGGGCTCAGCAAAAGTTCCAGTGGTCCATGCTCCATCAGGGCTGGCTACGAAGGGATAGCTTTCTTGGCTAGAGCAACTTTTCAAACTGCATGAGGCATGCTCAGGGTTGTCATCTATCTTACTTATAATGACAAAATCACAGGTTTTTCTTTTCTCAGTAGTTAAAATATTCCAAAGGTCAGAATGGATTTAATTAGGCATTTCATCCAAGCTAACATATGATCTCTCTCAGCTATATGAGGGCTGGCAGAATTCACTTCCTTCTGTGAAACAATGGAGTTTTTCTTAGTAATTCTGTTGACATCTGATTCTTATCTAGGAACAACTTCCGGGGATGCATTTTCTGGCTGGCGAGGCCAAAGACAAACTTAAAACCCTAAGTATACTTATTCTCTTTGCATAACAAGTGAGCTCACTTACTAGGTCTTCTGAGGGAAGGAGCAAAACTGAGCTTCACTTGCTAATCGACATTCAATCCAATGGAATGTACCTGCTCCTGTCTGTACTGTAGAGATGCTCCCGTTCCTTTATGAAACTAAAAACCGAGTCATGTGTTCTAACTGGGGATAACTTGGCAGCCAGGTGGCACCATAGTGCACAGGACACCAGACCTGGAGTCGGGAAGACTCCTCTTCCTGAATTAAAACTGGCCTCAGACTTCACTAGCTGTGTGACCCTGGGCAAGTCACTTAACCCTGTTTGCCTCAGTTTCTTCATTTGTCAAACAAGCTGGAGAAGGAAATGGTAAACCACTGCAGTGTCTCTGCCAAGAAAACCCCAAATGGAGTTGGACACACTGAAAAATGACTGAACAACAATACAAAACTGGAATTAATGACCTCCTCTACTACCAAGCACACACACCACATTCCTGCACTAACACCTATATTTCAGTCAAGGAATAGTCTTGTGAGGTCTCTAGAACGATCAGCGATCCAAGTCACAAGTGACTGCAGTAAAACGGCCCACTTTCCCATGACTGCCCACCACAGAGATGCCTCTGTCCACCGTTTCTTACACATACAAAACACGCTCCCTTTTATTCCTACCCTAAGGATGTCTCAACACCAGGAGGGGTAACAGTTGTTCGACTGTTAAGATTTAGGTTTCTCTTCACTTGTACCACATTGTGCAATAATAATCTTAATCACTAGAGAGTGCTTGGAGGGTTTTCAAAGAACTTTGTTTACAATAATCTTTGGAGGTAAGCAGTATATGCACCCCTATGCTGATTTCATAGGTGAAGGAGTGGTGGCTCTGCCCATGATGCCAGCTAGTAACTGTGGAAGAGGGAGATGAATTCAGAACTCCCGGCTCCAGGTCCTTCCATCCACTCAATTCTGCTGCTTCTGCAAATCCAGCTCTAGTCCAAATAAAACTTAGAAAGAAAATGCTGAATGCTGAAAAATCTCAGAATGGGGTCAGAGTAACAGGAGCCATTAAAGAGCTATTTATAGAAGGTAAAACTTGGGAGGATTTAATTAACTCCTTCCCGGATGACTAGTGTTATCTGGTACTAAGTCTCTTTAAGCATGTGAAAAAAGATGTACTTGATCGTTAAATTATAGCTGAGATTTCCATAAATATAAAGCAGGAACAGACTTGCACTCATTTCTTGTAGGACATAGAACATCGGTGCATTATCATGGTCTAAGCATTTGATTATTTGAGAATTTTCTGCATTATAAAAGATTATGGAATTTCTTTTCATAATGAAATCTGAGGTATTTAAAATTATTCAACTTAGGAAAAAGATTGACAGGTGATCTTATAGGAATGCACCCACTATGTAAAGCCCTGTACTGTGGCCTGGTGGCCTGAGACAGTTACTGCAAGGTGGTCTAACTTGGAATTGGTGTGCACCTTCGAGCTTGGGAAGATTTGATTCAACCACCACACATTCAGCAAAGTCTCCTCTCATGAGGGCTCCTTCCAAAATGCCAGGCCCATTAAAAAGTTAAGGAGGAGGCTTGAGTTTTCAGCCTCTTTAAATACTTTTACAGGTTAACAAAATATGACCGAGGGGAAAAAGAAATCTACCAAGTCGACTCCATTAATTCAATCACCATTCACTAAACATATTCTACGTACAAGGCACTGGTGCTGGAGATGAAAAAACAAAAAAGGACAGTCCCTCCTCTCCAGAAAATTAGTAGGAAAAACAAGATACAATCATCAAAAAAATGGAGTACACTTCAGAATGGGAGAAGCACAGGAGAGCTCACTCTGCAAAGTAGGAAAGACTAACTGGGGAGAGAGCTCTACAAGCTTCACTCTGGAAGAGTCATCACGGGAGACTTCAAACAAGCGGATGCCATTTGCTATTTAAATACCTTCTATGTACAAGACAACAAATGAGGATACAGGCACCTGTCAGACTTCCTCCCCTTCAGGACTTGCTACGATTCTCCAAGATACCTCCAAGAAAGTAGGGCTGTGTGACACTTCCGCTTTTCCCCGAAGGTAAGGGAATGATCACAACAAAGACGGGGTGACTGCGCAGCAACTCCTGAGGTAGAGCCTTTGCTTTCTTAGACATGACAGAAACCCCAGAAATAATCATATGCTTTGAAGTCTTCCTGCTCTTTACAAGAAGTCCCATAAATCAAACCCTTCCCAGGAAGTTCAGAAGGCCAGTTAAGTCACTGAGAAGAGATCCCAGCTGCTGGGTAACAGAGACACGGAGGCTCTTTCCAAAGCTACTTCCTGGCACTTCTCTTCTTAGTTGAGGTATTCATGCCTCTCACTCCTCAGTAATGTCACTGTTTATTACTGCAGTGGACAACAGTATCCCTAGTTAGCCACTATTATTGAGGCTGGGTGCTTATGCAAATAAAAAATATTTTAAACTAAGTAGAAAAAGGCTCAGTAGGGGCAGCTAGGTGGTGCAGTAGATAGAGCACTAGCCCTGGAGTCAGGAGGACCTGAGTATAAATCCAGCCTCAGACCAAACACTTGACACTTACTAGCTTTGTGACCTTGGGCAAGTCATTTAACCCCAATTGCCTAAAAAAAACAACAACAACAACAACAAAACCAACAAAAGAAAAAGGCTCAGAAAAAAAAAAATCACAGACTCTAAAAATTGGAAGGGATCCAGTCCAAATCATACAGGAGAAGGACTTCCATTCGGACATACCCGACAAGTGGTCATCTACGCACTGCCTCCATGAGAAGCCATCCCTCCTCTAAGGCAGCTCACCCCAACTGCTCCCACGCAGCTTCTAGTTCTGCCTTTTGGGGCCAAATCGATTCAAGTCAAGTCAATAAGCATTTAGGAAGCACACAAATCTCTCAACTTACCAACTTGGAGCTAGTTATGGGCTTGTTTCTTAAGGCTGGGGGTCTGTAAGCTTTGGCAACCTTAGACTCCACCTCTGGCACTTCACTTGCGACTGCGTGGTAAGTTACTGCTTTTGCTGGAAATACTCCATCCAAAAATGGCTGCCAAGACACTTGCCATATTTCTGCATTTGATGGGACATCATATTTGTGTAGAATTGAGCCTGTGTAATGCCAAATCTTGTATCCATTACTAACACGTAACCTTGGAGCACACGTAGCAGTTACGATATGCTCTCCATCTGGGCACCAGGCAAAGTACGTTGAATCTGAAGCCACTGGTTTGGAAATAAGTTTGTAGTTTTTAACGTCCCACACTTCCATCTGTCCCCGGAGATTTCCAAACCCAGCAAGTACTAATATATGTCCATGCGGGCTGTAGTAGGCTGCATTCCGAGGACCAGTTCCAAAATCAAACACAGGATCACATTTCAAATTGAAAATTGTAGCTTTGGCTGGCATAAAACCATAAACGGCACAAAACTCAGTGGAACTGGAATTCCATACTACATCATATATGGGACCACTTTTTGCTAGAAGAAGAATATAAACACCATGTTATTACTATAAAGAAAACCCATTGATTAAAAAATCCAAAAGAACAAGTCCAAGAACATGTCAGCTGGTAAAGCTACTTGATTGAATATACCAAAAGAATAGTTTTCAGAGAAAAAAGTGTTAGACTTCAAGTCTACAATTGCTGGTGGCCACTGTCAGCAACGAGAGGCCATACAGCGTAGTGAGTGAGCCTGAGAATCAGAAGATCTGGGCTCCAGTCAGTCCTACCTCTGACACATACTGGGCACAGATGGATCTGCACTGGCAGAAGGATTTCCCAGCACCGACGAAATCACAGGCCCAGAAAATACACACACCCACACTCCCCTCCCCGCCCCAATTCCTCTAACGGGCTAATTGACCTTAATGTGCCTCAAGCTCTAGTAATGTGGTCTGCGGTAGCTGGTATACAAAGTTACCCTGCTGTTCATATGAATAATTTGAAATAGGTGACAGAATGATAAAATTGCTTTTTGGCTAAATTTAAAATACTTACCATCAGATTCTGTTTAAGTCTACAGAGGGGAAAGTATACCAAAATAACATAATCTAATTGCCTACTATAATGTTTTGAGGATCAAGTGAGAAAATGTAGGTAAAGTACTTTATAAACCTTAAATCCCTATTATAGTTGCTATTATTATTACTAATCATGAATGATGGCAGTGCATTTCAAAGGCTGGCTGTCAGGCTAGTCCTCTGCTCATCCAGACCCCCACCCATGAAGAAACTGCCACTAGGCTCTGAAGGGTAAAGTCCATTGGACAAGCAAGGGAACCCCAATGGCCCTGACCCAAATCCTATCCTGATCTCCCCTTCCCAATGATGCCCACTAAGGATCCCTGGGCCTCACCACCTGCCCTATAGCTGAACTCTCCTGCATGCTATCTCTCCCAATCAGAATGTGAGCTCTTGGAGAGCAGGGAGTATCTGTTTTCTATTTATATCCTCAAAATCTGGCACAGTGCTCAACATATTGCAAACACTTAAAATGTGCATTTCCATTTTATTCTAGTCTCAGTAGTTTAACCTGCCTTTATAACAAACTACAATGAGCAAATCCTTTTCAAAATAATTCTTTTATTTAGCAGCAAAATAATAATCACTTAAAAGTTCCAGATCCCCTAGCAAAGAGTTGGGATAGCTTGGTTCAAAATTTCTGATGCCATAAACAATACTTGGGCACTACTTCACATTTTTTAAATGAAAAGAATATTAAGAGTTCTGTTTATTTCTCCAAAACTTTAAGGATGCATGATTTCATGAGTGTGGGTACTCCCTCACTGAAACAGATGGCAACCATCTATAAACAACTTGGTCATCTGCCTCTGAAACCACCTGAGGCCAAAACCTGTAAGCCAACCTGTGATAAGCCACAATTCCAAGCTTAGCTAGGCTGGCCTTCTTCAAACAGAAGCTTTACTTTGGTAACATAAGCATATGCAACTGCAGATCACTGGAGACCATCTTAAAACACTGAAAATATTTAATTTCCCATTACTAGGTCAAGAGCCAGTAGATGGCATTGTACCAAAGGGTAGAATGAAGTACTTACGTAACTGCACCACGGCACTTTCTCCATTGGTTGCAATGTAGTGTAGGGTTTGCTCTCCGTAATAAGAAGCGCCTGTCTTGTCAACATCTGTACTAGCAATTACTAACACAGCAGTGGCTATAAAATTAAGAAGTTTAAATTACTTTAAAAATGCAAACCAATCCAAAGCAATTAGCAAAACTCTAACTGTATTCACACAGACCATATCTGATTTTGCATTAGGAAAGCACAGGTTATTAACAAAAGGAAATTGACAAATTTGATAAACTGATAATATGCTGCTTGATAAATAAAAAGGGATGAAGCATGTTGATATACCTTTTTTATTCCACAGCATTGTCACCTTGTCAGCCTTAAAGAAGCTTTTGTTAGCCAGTGCGGCATGAGGTCCACTAAAACTGGGGTACTGGTACAGCCTTACAAATGATGGGGCTCCCTTGCTGCCAGGAACGTAGACGGCCACCTGAGTCAACAAAGGACCAAGCCATTACTTTGCAGACTCTAAACTTACAACAGACAGACCAGTAGCCATTGGAAAGTTGTTTGTTAATAAACAGAGTAGGCACCTTGCATGGTTGGGGTCCTGGTGATAACACAAAATCACTAATTTTTTGTAAATGGAGTTTGTTTGCAATTGTACCTGAAAAATCACAATTGGGATCAGGTTAATAACAAGAGACAAAATGAACTCCTCAAACTCTCATTTTCTAATAAAACAATACTGCCTTACAAATACTAATGTTGCTTAAATAAAATCTCTTTACTTCACTCTTCTAACACTAATTCTTTACCAAGAACTGAACATGTCACAAGGACTGATACTTATAGACTTTTCCAGACTTTAATTGCAAATTGGCATAATAATAGCTTGCCCACTATTACGTAAAGTCAAACACTTTGTCTGAGAGGAAACAGAAATAAAACTGCCCACCGTCCATCACTAATTTAACTGAAGTGCAAAGATAAGCATTTTACCAATACCCAGGCACAAAGAGAGGGCTGGAGAATGCTTGGCCTCAGTGCCTACACAAGAGCCTTATTTGTGCATCTGAAATGCCAAAGTGAATCAGAAGGAAAGGGAAGTAGGGATAGAGATGTCTAAAAGTAGTAAGAAGGCATGCACAAGATTACACATCTGCCAGTCATTTTTGCTGTGTGTATCATAAATTGCTAATCCCTATGCTATTTCAATAGACCTCAAATTCTGTTGTTACATTTCATCAGCAGTTCTCAAAAGGTAGGCTTTCAAACTGCTAAATTAAAAATTCTAATAAAATAATTTCTATAAAGAGAGTAACATGGTGAAATTTATTTATGTTAAGGACAGCTTTAGAGATCCGGTAACAGAAAACAATTTTAGTGTGTTATGCATTGCTAAATATTTAATCTTTCCATACTGAAGTTGTTGTTTTCAAAGAAGTGAACTTCATTGTTAACATTTCTGGCACAAATGCTTTCATCATCTGCCCAAGATGGACACCTAAATTTAAAAGAAAGAATAAAAGTCAAAACCAATAAGACTATGAAAAATGCAACATTCAAATGACATCCTTTAATATTCATCAAATGAAAAAATATAGACATAACGACAAAAGCTATTTACTATTAATGGCTACACGGTAGACATTATGGTACGATTCGATTCCGTTACTGTAACAGAAAGTATGCTACTCAACAGCTAAATGACGATTCCCATAACCCAAGTTCCCAAAGATTTACCTTTTGGCAACACGTCAATTATTTTGAAAGTCAATATCATAAGATACCATAATTTTAACATGATTTTAAAAGAATATAACATTTGTACATTCCTTTGTAAATAATTAAGACTTTTTTTTTTTTTTACCAGTTCTGCATCTTCTTCTGGATGAAAGATTTTAAACATTTTCCAGTTTTCACATCATAAAGTTGTAGATTAGGTACTCCTGATGTGCCATCTTTAGAAGCTGGAATAAAAACACATTTTCAAAGGAATGATCTCCAGTTATAAGAGTTATGAGCCTCCCTCGACTCATTACCTCAGTCCCAAAATGAACTTATAAAAAGAGGTTTACTTTGATTAATACTGTTCAGGTGAATTCAAAAGGTTGATCTAGAGCAATTAAATTTTTCCTCTAATCTCATAGCTCTTACTTAACCCTAGATTTAACTGCCCACTACTAGTTACTAACAGATCCTCCCCTGTGGGTGTGATAAATCTTCCTGAGTCAGTGCCTTATGTTTTCATACTTTGATAAGGATATTATAAAAATGTCTGGTTTAATAGGTTTAACTCATCTCTTCATTATGAAAGCTTGATTTTATAACCATGGAAAAATGAGTTTGCTTTCCCTTGATTACAGCTGGTTTAAAATTTTCCTTCCCTCTTTTTCAAAACTTTGACGGATCAGTGACCACACTAGTATGGACACTACTCCAACTAGTACAAATTGCAACCCCTTCACAGCTTTTCATCTGCGCAATTTCTTAATCTATGTTCTCCCATAAATCCTGCACACAAATTCCTGCCCCACATTTTCCTGATTATGTCTTATTGTCTCATGCAACAGCTTACTTGTACACCCAGCACATCTATCTCCATTACCTTCGGACAACTTTGATTCTTAGAAAATTGTGGTGCCTAGGCAGCTATGGGGCACAATGGATACAGCAGTGGACTTGGGAGTCAACGAGACTTGAATTCAAATTCTGCCTCAGATGCTCCCTAGGTTTCTGGCCCTGGGCAAGTCAATGAATCTCTTCAGTTTGAATTTCCTCAACTATAAAGTGGATGTAATACAGCACCTCTCCCCCAGGGTGGGAGTGAGGATCATATAAAATAACACATGTCAACACATACCTTATGATTCAGTGGTTCAAAGCCACAGAACTTCACTGGTGGTTACTGGCTAGACTGGCATTTAAGAGATGGGTTGTAAGGTCAGGGGACAGCGTCTGCCTTCCTCAGATGTTCCAATTTTCCTTTCACCTGTTTCCCCACATATTTGATTTCCTAGTTGTACCAGCTTCAGGATATTTTTATTCTCGTAATAAAAACTGGCCAGCACCACATCATGTTGAAGTGAACTGGTATTTCTCCATAAGATTTCTGTTATCAGTCCCTAATACTTTATTTATTTAACTAAAACAAAATCACTGCACGTTCACATTGTGCATTAGCATCACTGAACCTCTATAAATGTGACTGAATACTTCACCCGGTCTCTCTAGGACTCCTGCCTGGGTTGAGCCTTTACGTATTACATCTACTGAATTTCCTCTGAGGCATTATATGTATTCTACTATAATACACAAAGTCTTCATTGTTCTAAGGTTTTAGATAATTCAATAGCATACAAGCCTCAAGTTTTTAGAAACACAATTTAACTGATCTTGTTATCAGAATGTTTTTTGTTTTTTACAAATAGCCAAATACTCACTTGTGTAAGGCTGCCATATTACTAGGACAGTATTTTTTGGTGAAAATTCAAGGCAAACTGCTTTTGGAAGATCGAAGGAATGCAGCAACTCATTGTCAGCAACATTCACAAGATTTACCCTGGTAGCAAAAGAAATCATTTTTAGAGTCATTATACCACTTTAGAATAGCCAATACTACCAAAAAAAAAAAAAAAAACCAACATGATATATTTCACAGGCAGATAAGTGCAAAAAGTTCATTACAACAAAAACTAATTTTTGTAATTTTGCTAACAAGTTATAATCTAAAAAATGTGTAGTTAAGATTTTAATCCAAAAAAATGTCCATATAACCAGAATTCCAGCTAAGAAGAATAAGTATATAACTGTTTGGCACCAGCAAGGGTCCAGCCTGAAAGGGAGGTAGGGTGTGGAAACCTAAGCCAAGGAAGAAAAGATGAAATGATAGAAGGGGAGGACAGATGGGAAAGAGCCACAAGAGAGGCACAGCAGCAAAGGGGACAGGGCGTGGCAATCCCCACTGGGACCTGGGCAGCACAGAACAGCTCATCTGCATTCCTGTTTAAGCATGCATGGTGAGCATTTTGCATGTCATTTATTTATGCATAACTTTCCTGTTCTGGCTCCTGTTCACAGAAGAAAAAGAAAACAGACAAGAATATTTGAGTCCTTAGGGCAGCTAGGGGGCACCACAATGCACTGGGTCTAGAGTCAGGAAGACCCGAGTTCAAATCCAGCCTCAGACACTCATGAGCTGTGTGCCCTGGGAAATCACCTAACATCTCTAAGTCCATCAATCAGGCACTAAACATGAATTAAGTACCTACTACGTGCCAGGCACTGTGATAAGTGCTGAAGGCATCAAGAAGCCAAAGGTAGTTCTTGTCCTCGAGGATTCTGAGGACTGCCTCAAAATCTAATGGGGGAGAGAACCCACAAACAAAAATGTAAAGACAAGCTATATACAGGATAAACAGGAAATAACGCTGGGGAAAGCTTCCTGTAGGAGGTGGGATTTTAGTTGGAACTTTGAGGAAGTCAGAGAGGAGGGACAGTGTTCCAGGCACAGGGGACAGTCAGAGAAAATGCCCAGAGCCAAAAGAAAGAGAATCTGATTTGTGGAAAAGCCAAGAGGCCAGGATCACTGGACTGAAGAGTGCATGTTGGGGAGTCAGGTGTAAAAAGTCTGGAAAGACAGGAGGGGGCTAGGTTATGAAGGACTTTGAATGCCAAACAGAGCATTTTGTATTTGCCCCTGGAGGTGACAGGGATCCACTGGGGTTTACAAGTAGAGGCAGTGGTGACATGACCTATACTTTAGGAAAATCACTTTGGTGGCTGAATGGAGTGGCTGGAGTTGGGAGAGACTTGAGGCAAGCAGACCCCCCCCCTCCCCAAATCCCTAGCAAACTACTGCAGGAGTCGAGGTGTTGGGGATGAGGGCTTGCACCAGGACAGAGCAGTATCAGAGCATCAAGAGATGCTGCAAAGGTAAAATCAACAGGTCTGGGCAACAGCTTGGGTACATGGGTTGAGAGGTCGTGAGGAGTCTAGTACAACTTCTAGGTTGTGAGTCCAGGGGCCGGGGAGAATGGTGTTGTCCTTCTCCCAGAGTTTGGGAAGGTAGGAGTGGGGAGAGTTCAGGGGGAATAATAATAATAATAATAATAATAATAAGCTCTGTTTTGGGCCTGTTAAGTTTGGCATGTCTACAGGATATCCAGTTCAAGATGCCTGAAAGGCAAATAGAAATGCAAGACTGGAGGTTAGCAGAGATGTTGGAGCAGGATAGGTAAATAGAGATGATAATTAAATCCATGGGAGCTGATGAGATCCCCAAGGGAAGTGATAGAGAGGGGGAAGAGATGAGGACTCAGGCCAGAAGCCTGAGGGACACTTATGGTTAGAGGGTGTGATCTGGAAGACAATCCAGCAAAGGAGACTCAGAAGGAACGGTCAGAGAGATAGGAGGAGAACCAAGGAAGAGCGGTGTCCTGAAAACCCAGACAGAAGAGAATATCAAGGAGGAGAGGACGACTAACAGTGTCAAAGACTGCAGAGAAGTGGAGAATAAGGACTGAGAAAAGGTCACTGGACTTGGCAACAAAGATCAGTGATAACTCTGGAGAGAGCAGCTTTGATGGAATGAGGAAGTTAGAAGCCAGACTGCAGTGGGTTAAGACGAGAGAGGACAGGAGAGAAAGTGGAAACATCTGTTACAGATGGGCTTTTCAAGGAATTTAGCCATGAAAAGCAGTAAAGAAATAGGAGGATAATTAGCAGGATTGGATGGATCAAGTGAGGGGTTTTTTTTCAGGGTGGGGAAGAAATAGGCATAGGGAAGGAGATACAGAGAGAGATGGAAGATAAGTGACAGTGGAGATGACAGAGAAACAGGGAGCCCCTGTTTACTGAGCAGAGGAGTGACATGGTCAGATTTGCACTTAAGGAAAATCATTTTGGCAGCTGTGTGGAAGATGGATCAGAGTGGGGAGGGACTTGGGGTCGAGACACTAATTAGATCATTTTAACAGTATAGGTGGGAGGTGGCCAAGGGCTGAAATAAGGTAGAGTTTTACAGTAATGAGGAAGGGATGGCTGCAAGAGATGCTGTGGAGGTAGCAGCAGCATGATTTGGCCAAGAAGCTGGCTCAAACTCTTTTCTCTCCTCAGTCCCCCAATTCCTCTCCACTAGATACTGCTGCCTAATATTAAAGACCAAAGCCACCCCTAAAACTGAAGGACCTGGATTCCAATTCTGACTCTGCCACTTAATGTTAACCTGGGTGACCTTGGGGAAGTCTCTTAGACCTCTCTAGACCTCATTCTCCTCATATTCAAAATGGGTTGGATTAGACAACTTCTCTGATTCTTTCCAGCTCTAAATCTATGACCTTCTGATCCCTCATTTCTTCTATTAACCAGCTAATGCCCCAGGGGCCTTCTCTCCCGCATTTCTAATCTCTTCCCAATTACTCAGTCCAGACCAACAACCTAAAGATTGTGGGTGGTCCTTGAAAAATGTAAAGAATGTTTTCCTGTACATTCTTCATGGGCCACCTGAAATCCTTTGGCTGCTACAAGCAGCCACAGGCTGCAGGTTGTGCAGGCCTGATAGAAATGCTAGCTATTGTTATTACTATTGTTGTAGCAATAATAATAATGATACCATTTAATGTGACTATCTTCCCTAACCTCTATAAATGCCAACCCATCAGATATGGTGGGTCAAATTCTTCCACTTACTTCAGAATGTGTGCACACAGCATTCTCTGGGCCTGCCCCACTTTCTACCTGAACTAATCAAGCAGGCAGAGACAGGATGGGAAGCAGCTGTGACTAGGTGAGCTGAGAGAGGGGAAAAATACTGCTATCTATCTGTGAAATGCAATGTAAACTGATGGAAGTGAGCATGTGTCTGTTAAAAGGCAAGATGGTGACAAAAGTGGAGGCAGTAAAGTGTGAAGTGCGGCTAAGCTAAAAACATGCAATAAAGAACTGTCCTGGGTTCTGTGAGGGGGAAGGCAACGTGGTAATAACTCAGAAAATGAGGACTGATTTTCTTAAATGGATAAGTATTAAAGTGAATTTAGGCATAGTGTTTTTTCTAACAAAAACATTTCTGATGCCATATCAGTTTCCTAATACCATATTTTATGTAATAAGATTTCAATACTACCCTCTGACTCACTTAGAAAGTATACCTTTACAAATTACATAACTGACAAAAATAATTACATATTTAAAAATAATTTAATTTCAATCATTAGGCATAAAATTGAGGCAAATAAACAAGAAAAAGGAAATATTTTAAATTTCAGTGTGTGCATTTTTTAAAATACAAAGCAGTAACTTAATTTAAGACAATTTTTTTCTCAATTTCTTTACAGGCAAATAATTTATCAAATTAACTGCCCTCCCTCCACTATTAATTTTTGATGTTAAGATCTAAACTATTAATTTTTTTTAAAAGCACAAAAACAACTACAATGACTATAATAACTTTGGAGACTTGGGAGGAAGGCTTTATAAAAAATGGCTTCTTTCTCCCTGTGTGACTGCTCCAATTTCCTTAAAGTTTGCCAATGTTCAAAAACTACACATTATGCAAACAAGTTACATCTCATATTCACAACAAACAGAAAGGTGAAAACATTAACTACAACATGCACTTACTTTTCTCCATTACACCAAGCAAACAGGCTTCCATCCTTACTAAAGGCATAGACTTTGCAATTTTTCCCCGATTCCCTGAAGACAATGACAACACAAAATTAGTATTCAAAGGTAATAAGGATTCATCTTTTATGATAAACTGATCTTACAAAAGTTAATTCAATAGCTAATTAAATACCCAGACAATTTATTTAACTTTTGGAAAATACTGAGTTTTAGGCAGAAATTAAAAGGTCTGCATTTTAAGTACAACTCTAGAGAAAAGCATAGGACCATTAATTTATAAATGAGGAAAATGAAGACTAGAAAGGTTAAAAGACTGGCCCCAAGCCATGCAGCTAGTATATACCAGCCAGTTTAAGAGTCCAGTTCCCTAACTCTTTCCACATGGCATATCATGTGACTCTCCTTGACCAATGTAGAAATCACAATCTATATGCAACAAATGTGTGTGTTTTACCTGGGTGGGCGTTTGTGACTTCCAAAGATAAATGTAAATATTTACATTGAGTGACTTCACCCCTCTTCCATTAATACAAAATGAGGATTGACTTCATTTTGTCATTCATCATCTTAGAACGATTACTCCCAAAGTCCCTATTTATCACCTCACTTACACACAGCTTACACTTACACACAGCTATCTATCTGTGTGTGTGTGTCTGTGTGTTGCAATAGCCTTGGAATCAATCGCTTGGCCTGCCTCAGCCTCTTTCTTCTCCAGTCTATCTTCCCCTCAGCTACAAAAGCAATTTTCCTAAAGCGCAGGTCTAACCACGTCCTGAACCACAGCACTTCCCTCTGAGATGTAAACTTCCACCTTCAAGCTTGCTCTCTCTCTATCTTATATGCACAGTTTTCTGCATGTTGCTCCTTCGTTAGAATGTGAGTGCTGTGAGGTCAGAGACCCTGCTTCCACCTTTCACTGGAATATCATAAGTACTTAATAAATGCTTGTTGATTGACTGACTGCCCTTCTCCCCCCTCCAACATACATACTCCTTTACTTGCTGAGAAAATGGAGGCCCTCTTTTCTATGCAAATGACTCAGAGATCTATTTATCTAGTCTTAGGCTCTCTCCCAAGTTTCAGCATTGCATCACTAACTAATTACACCACTAATGTCCTACTGGACATCTCAAACTCAAAACGTCCAAAACTGAATCATCTCTCCCTCCAAGTCCACCCCTCTTCTGACCTTCCCCAGGTTTGCAACCCTGGAGTTATCTCCACCTTTTCACACTCCCCACTCCCCTTTCTCCTCCCCCCCCACATCCATTCCAGTTGTCAAATCGCCCCATTTCTACCTCCCCAACGTCTTTCATAACTGACCCCTTCTCTCTTCCCACAGCTACCACCTCAGCTGAGGCTTTCACCGGCTCTCGCTTGGATTACTACAACAGTCTCTTGCCTGACCGCCCCTGCCTCTCTAGCTGACCCTCCATTTGGCTACCAAAGTAATTTTGCTTAAATGCAGACCTTGCCAGTCACTCTTCTACTCAATCACCTGCAGTGGCTCCCTATTGCCTCTTCTTCGAGGCTGGCCCTCACCTACCTTTCCAGGCTTACTGACCATTACTTCCTCCTCCTGCCCTCGGTAATCCAGCCAGACAGGCCCCTCCCAGCTTGGTGTCTTTGTCTTGCTGGCCATCTTCCAGCCTGGAATTCATTCTTTCCTCTCCTATGCCTCAACAAATCCCTCTCTTCCTTCATGACATGGCTCAAGCACCACTTGACATGAAGCACTTCCTGATCCCTCCCCAAGCTACCTTGTTAATACTCTACATTTGTTCTGCACACACCTCTCGATGTACCTGTTGTCTTTCCCATTAAGAATGAAGGGATGATTTCACTCACTGTGTTTGTATTCCCAGGCCCTGGCACAGAGTAGGTGTTCAGTATGTGCTTGTTGATGAACTAATCGATGGTTAATCTGGTATGATTTCTTCTCTCTTCCTGTCTCCCAGGGATTACTGCTCCCTTCCAAGGTATTTAAAAACTTTCTATTTAACAAACCATTCTAAATTTTTTTCCTGGGGTTGATGACAAACCACAAATCTGTGGTTTCCAGAGTCAACCTTTTTTCTCCCACATTTATATGTAAACAACAATCTGGAATCTGTTCAATGCTCCAGGATTTCTCAAGGATTTCCAGAAATGATTTTACAAGTCTTTTCAATGCTCTGGAACACCATTTATCTGGGCCTGGAGACTTGCTCTCAATTAAACTAGCTGGGTACTCTCTATTTCCTCACCTATCTTGGAATCTAATCCCTTCTTAACCATGTTTGCTTTCTATTTTCCCATCTGAAGATCCTCCTCTTTGGTAGAGATGACAGAAGACTGATTTTTCATTGACTTTAGGCTTGTGCTCCAAGAAGCAGCTGGGTCTATTCCTTTCTTGATGTTCTTTCTGCTCTAAACATGGCTTTAAAAGCCCTATAATAAAATGTATTGTATTTCATGTTGCTCAATACATAATACTGTTGCATGTAAAGTATTGACTAAGAAAGCCTATGCAAGTTGGCGATTTCTCTGCAGCTTACATCTTAAAAGAGCTACCAAGAGCCCTGAAAGGTCATATGACCTACTCAGGGTTACACAGCCTATTATGGGTCAGAATCAGAACTCGAATTCAGGTCTCTTCCTGATTTCTAAGCCAGCTCTGTTTCCACTGCACCACAGCTGTCTTCATTTTCTCACATGAAATACTGAATTTTAAAAATGAAAATAATAAATACACAAAATATTGCCCCCAAATTAACACTGACTTTCAGAATATAAATCATACCTTAGAAACACTGTATTTTCTGTAAAATTTGGTGGCCCATTCACCATGTAGAGCCCCTCTGATCCTCGGACTAAAAAGAAAAATAAAAGATGATTACTATATTATGTTTTCACAATTCATAGGACTGGGTCAAAGGAGGGACCTTAGCCTTCACCTAATTCAGCCAACATCAAAAAGGTTGTAACAGAACCAATACTCAAGATATGGTCTGGTGCCCTTTCACCTATGTAACCACGTCACAGCCCTTCACGGCCTCAGTTTCTTCATCTGTATAAGAATACTAGTAAGACTGTTGTGAGGATCAAATCAAGTAAGATACACAGAACTTTAACGTTCAAAAAGGTTTTTACAAACTTTAAAGTGACATAAATATTAACTATTATTAATGAAATGATAAAACATTTGACTCAATCTATCTTTATGCATTTAAAGACTTAGAAGTTAACTTACCTGTTTACACATAAGCAACGTGACACCACATTAATTACTCTAATGGATATTTCACATTAATATTCCTACCTATCAAGTTGAAAATGACAAATGACATCTGATGTTTGCACAACTCTTTCTACATGCTTTACAATGCTTTTTCCACTTTATTTTCACATACTATTTTACAGCTGTTGAAGCCAATGGACCCCTTCTCAGGATAAAGTTTTACAATGCATAAAATATGGAGGAATACAAAGGAAAATATATTGAAATAATTATAAATTTAAAAAAAAAATTTTTGAGACTTGTATGGTCTGATGCTGAATGAAGTGAGCAGAACCAGGAGAACGTTGTACAAAGTAACAGCTACTCTGTGCAATGACTAATATTGATAGATTTAACCCTTCTCAGCAATACAAGGCTCTAAGACATCTTCAAAGGCCTCATGATAGAAAATGCTATCCACATCCAAAGAAAGAACTATGCAGTTTGAATGCAGATCAAATAATACTATTTGCTATTTTCTTTCTCTTCTGTTGTGTATTGTTTCCTCTTGCTGGTGGTTCCTCCAATTGGTTCTAATTCTTACTCACAACATCACTAATGTAAAAATACGTTTAATAGGAATGTATATGTATAGCCTATATCAGATTGCACGCCGTCTTGGGGAGGGAGGTGGGGAGCGATGGTGAGAAAAATTTAAAACTCAAAAGCTTATGAAGGTGATTGCTGATAAATAAAAATAAATTTATTAAAAATTTAAAAACCCTATTCTAGCTCCTGAAACCATGAAGGTGTTCACTGAACTACAGCTAAGGGCTCAAAATCAAACATTTTTCCACTTTTCAAGTATAAAGAGGTTGCCTACAAATTTTTCTACTAGTCCTTACACTAAAAGGAGATTTTCAAAAGTAATAAAAAGGAAACAAAAACAAAAATGGAACAGTCCCTGTCCTAAATGTCAGTAGTACCAAAAAACAAAAAACTGATGAGCATCTTAAGCTAAACAATAATGTAAAGGAAAATAATATGGAAAGACTTTAGAACTTTATTTATTTATTCTGGCTAGGCAATGGGGTTAAGTGACTTGCCCAGGGTCACATGGCTAGTAAGTGTTATGTGTCTGAGGCCGCATTTGAACTCAGGTCCTCCTGAGTCCAGGGCCGGTGCTCTATCCACTGCACCATCTAGCTGCCCCAAGACTTTAGAACTTTGATCACCACTTCAGAGGAACGATGGTGAAGCCTGCTGGAGGCCACGGACTACAAGCAAAGAATGGGGCTATACAATTACAGTCATGGCCAATATGTATATTGGTTTTGAGTGGCTGTAACTATTAAAATTTTAAAAGGGAAGGTTAGATTTGGGGAAGGGAATATTAATGGGAAGTGATGGTGATACAACTAAGTTCTGATAAATGTAAATAACAAACCTTATGAGGTATTCTCATTATTCAAATTCACATTACATATTTCCATTGGGCTGGATCCAATTACCATGTTACACAATTTTAAGTTTGAATAGTCTGAAGTCAAACACATGAGACTACTTCACTGGGTTAATTGGGACCTGGCTGTATATGTAAGATGTTTAAAAAAGAAACTCAGGTAAAATCTCTATCATCTTTATCCCTTTATAAGCAAATATGCAACAAAAATGGATTTTTATCACCACATGAATCTCTTGCTGCAATATGAACAGTGATGTTTTATATTTGAGACTAGAGACAATCAAGTTTTCTAAGGATGTACTCAAATAGATTTGTGGTCTCATCAACATGGTTATTTCTTCCAAACATGCAGACAGCAACATACTGATGCCTGCCCATTGAGTACAATCAACCTTTCTATGTCCTCTCAAAATTCACCACCAGGGTCGATCCAACATGCTGGGAGCCTCCTCTCAATTCCTTTCAGCAGCACAGCAACAGTGATACAGTTCATGGACTGTCCACTGATGATGCTTCTTGCCACACAATTCAATTTGCCTTTTGGCTTTCTTTTCTACCTATGACCCCTGGCCAATAACACTGATGCACGGAGCCTGTTCACGGCCACCATGCATTTCTCCATGACCCTTTGTATAACTGATTTTCTGTTTCAACCCTTCCAGAGACATTGATTTTCTAGGAATTAAAGCCAAACGACAATACTAAGAATACTGGTTTTAAAAAGATGGGCCTTGGTTTCAGGAAAAGCTTAGAGTCTTTAAATGAAGGTGGCAATTTCCCAAAGGCAATTCAGCAGCCTTTCTACCTCCTATTCAATTCACTGCCCATCTGTAGTGTCTGTACAAGATATGCTAGTAGAAAAGCATTACAGGTTGTCTATTCAATGGCATGTCCTAGTCAGGACAACAGACATTCTTCATCCAATTGGTTTTTCCTGTGATGATAGTTAGGGTTGATACCCTAAGCACAATCTTATCTGCAAAAAGGTACCTGTAGAGAATGTGGTATCATCTATGAGGAATCCCTCCTCAACGAATGACAATGATGAATACCCTTGGAAAGCACATACCACCTTATTTTGTTTCATCTGATATTAATGATCTGAAAATTGTTGTTACATTCTAATGGGAAATACAACACACACAATTATACCACACAATTATATACACAAAATATACATGTACATATAAAGAAGATACAAGGTAACCTTAGAGGTGAAGGCACTGGAGGAAATGGGAGAGGCTTTCTATAGAAGGGAGCACTTGAGCTAAGTCCTAATGGAAGCCAAGAATTCTAGAGTTGGAGGTAAGGGGGAGAGCAGTCTAGATGGGGGGGACGAGGTTGGGGGGGGGGGGGGGGGCGGAGGAATGGCCAGCACAGAGGCATATAGTCAGTAGATGGAGTACCACATGTGAAGAACAGCAAGTAGGCTGGACCACAGGTGGCATAATAACACTAGGAAGATAATAAGAATATTTATAATAGGCACTTCATTTCCTGTCTATATCCACAGAAAAAAATTGATAAATAGAAGCATATATAGAATAATTTCTCTCTCTCTCTCAGACACACACACACACACCTATTTGTGTCTAACGATAGCCATGGGGGGGAGGAAAAAATATATTTATACGCTAATTTTGTTGTACATGTGAAGAGTATCATTGTGCACATTGTATTTGTAGTTTCATGTACAATCATCTTTTTTATTGTACTATGTTACGGAAATGCTTGTTTTATTCCATAAATTAAAAATAAAAGAAAATCTTAAAGAAAAAAGAAAGATAGTAAGGGGTCATGCCAGAGCAGAGTAGTGAACAAACCAGATTATAAGTTTTTACATAATCCTGGCCTTAGGAAATTTAACATGACTGTTGTATATACATAATAATATTTTCAACTCACAAGGAAAGAGAAGACTTACATCCTAATAACATCTTAACAACACAATAAAGCTACATTCTGTAATACTAACCTACTTACTGATTGTAGGTAAACAATAATAACAGGCAAAAATAGCCTTCTTCCAGATTCACTTACTTTTTCTTCAAAAACAATTTGTTACAGTAGAAATAACACTAACCTGGGAATCAGAAACCTAGCTTTGAATCCCGGCTCTGACATTTACTAGCTGTGTAGGTAACTATAATTTGTTTCTGAGTTTCGGTTTCCTCATCTGTAAAATAGGGTTGCATTACTTATCAAAGAAGTTTGCTGCTTTTTTTTTTTTGAGAAAAACACTTTATATACCTTAAAGTGTTATTTAAATGGGAATATTATTACTATTGCTTGCGACACCTATGATTATAACTAGTTTGGTCCTCCAAGCTCTATAGTTCATTTATCTAGCTGTTGCCTGCAGAGCCCTTTTAAATAAAAGTAGCTGTGTCTCATAAAGCAAATGGAGAAAGGCAGACAGAATTACTGGCTACAGAAGTATAACCCTCTATGTGTGAATAATAAGAAATCAAAGGAAAAGCAACTTTTGCTCCTGATCTCTCATACCATCCATTGTGGGGACAAGGATTGCCCAGAAACCCTAGCTCTCAACCTATGGGAGAGAGAAACAGCCTGGATGAGGATTTCCCTTCCTACTGTGCTGGAGTTCAAAGGCTCAAGCAGCCACCAGACTGATTCCATTTCTTTTTTCTGGTGAAGGAAATTAGTCCGTAAGTCTGAACTCAAAAGAAACCTTTTAAACCCACAGTGGCACTTGGCCAACACTGAGACACAGCACTGTTTCTATTAAAACCCAGGCCAATATGGCTGTTTCATCAAAACTACAATTCTTGTTTTTGGAAATAGCAAGTTCACAATTAAACTTTCTACAGTTCCATAGGTCCAGTCTAGAAAATACTACAGGAAAAGCATAAGGTGATTCTCAAACTTGTAACCTAGTACTGATCAGGCAAAATCTTTTTTTTTTTTCCCCAAGATAAACAGGGTTTCTCTAAGAAGCCAAAGTAGCATCACAGAAAAAAGGGCTGGAAGGGCCCTACAGGCCAGACCATTAGTCCAACGTTCTCATTTTACAGATGAGGAAACTTACTAGGTTATTTTAAAGGCTAATAAACTGCTTGTTTATTACTGTCCATTAAAAGGTTATACTCCACTGGAAATGGAAACATATGGCTACAACTTGGAATTGAGTAATTTGTCAGTTTTTCCCTACATATTTACATTATTAAAAATAATTATTCTGTTCTGTACTTCCCTATATAAATAAAAGCTCACTACAAGAATGTCATTTCTAAATGACTAAATTTCTATTCAAGATTATCTAAAACTTCTGAGTGATTACAATCAGTTTCTAAACATATTGACCATTTTCACAAAATGCAATATAAGTCATATAAGCCTTTGTTAAGGTAAATGATAAAGTCCAGTTTATAATACAGAACACTACTCATTTTATGTTGACAGAGGCAGAAAAAGATCTGTTTCAAAAGCAATTTTAATAGCAATAATAAATATCTTGTGTTTATATTGTTAGAAGACTCAGCTGGATTAGATGAGACTGAAGCACATTTGCATAGTGCTTATTATGTATTATTAACTCAGTCTCTGTTATCAAGGATTTTTGATTGAGGCATTTTCCCCTAGACAAAAGCGAATAAACATGTACATTTTATGCCATTCTACAGACAAGGGAGAAAGATGCGAGAACATACAAAGTATTTTTAATTATATCAGCAAGTGAACAATTAGTGTAGATGGATTATATTTTATAAAATAGAATTCAGAATTCTCACACAATTGTTACATTATGTATTGCAGCTGTGGAGTACACATGTTTTATGTAGGAAATTATTTCAACCTGTCCTAAAAATAGGCAACCACTGTCTTCAAACAAGTTGCTAAACAAAACAAGGTTTCCCCCATATTTAAGTTCTATTCAACACTGGCGACGACAATATATAAGCTTCCACTTCCTTTTTGGCTGGGGGCCTGAGGTCAGATTTACTTTGGCCACTAACTCAATTCTAGACCAGATTTTCTGGTCTCTGTAACTCAATTGAGTTTCTAGTAGCATTCATGAACATTATTCTTTTGGGTGCGACTACGAGCTATACCAATTACCCATTATGTGTTCTTAGGCAAATCAAATTCTGGGCCTCAGTTTTTCTACCCATGAAACAGAACTAAAATAATGTGAAAACAGAAGAAAATACCCAGAAAAAGCGCTCTAGGAAAATCTGAGGAAGCAGATTAGAGAAGGCTTGGTGGAGATCGTGGTACCTGAGGTGGGCCTTGAAGGAAGAAAGGATGTCAACAAGTAGATATGAGACAGGAGCATGTTCTAAGGTGAAGAAGGCAACGAGGGCTGAGGGAAGAGCAAGAAGTGCAGTCTGGCTGCATCATAGAATACAGAAAGGGAGATGATGAGATACAAGCCCGGAAAAGTAGGCTGGAGCCAGATTGAGGGGTTTTTTATCCTATCCTCTGGACAATAAAGAACCACTTAAAGTCTTTGAACACCCCCAAGCACATGAAAAAAATGAATCTGGCAACTGCGTGAACGGTGGCCTGGAGAGGGGAGACTAGAACCAGGAGACTACCCAACTTTAAAGACGTGTCTATGTTCTCTGCTTCTGTTTCCTTTTCTAAACTCTTGTTTTTGTGCTCTCCACTTTAATCGGGATCTTCGAGACATGCCCACCTGAATGTTTAAAAACTTGACATGCCCAAAACCAAGTTTGTTTTCCTCTCCAAATGACCTTTGGTCTTCCTTCTCACTGCTAATGGCTTCCCGTTGCCTACCACTTACCAAGGCTTGGAAACCAAAAACTAGGAAGCCACCTTTGTTCCCTCAAATCGAGAACAAACATCAAGCACCTCACTCAACTGAATGAGATATGAACAATGTTAGATCTTGATGACACACTGTCATCTTTACATCCTTACATCCACTGAGCGAAGTCCAACCAGCACAACAATGTTGTGGCCTTTTTGTTCTTAGTAACCTAATTCAGGTCCCCATTACGTGTCAACTTAAAACGGCTCCTAATACGTCCTCCAGTCTCTCTGATTCCAAGACATCCCCCAAAACATGGTTCTGATTATGTTACCCTCTCCCCAAACCTCCGTTAGCTCTCCATTAACTAGAGGATAAAGTTCATTTACCCCCCTGGTAATTCAAGGCTATCCTCTTCAGCCTTATATTCCACTATTCTCCTTTCAAACCCTCTAAATTCTGCTAAATTAGGTGACTTATTTGTTGGTTTTCTTGCTTTCACTCATGTTATTTTCTTAATCTGTTATGTTTTCCTTCTCCACTTGTCAAAATTTTGCCAAGTATCTTTCAATTTAAAGGTCAAACTTTAACACCTCCCCCTTGACAATACCTCACATTGGGTCTGTTGAGAGTTTATCAAGTGCACATACATGGACAGAGACAGGAACTGGACCAGTGATCTCACTTGTATAGAGGGAAGGCACTATCTTTTCTGGGTGAGAAGCTAACTAAAGGAAACATATGTAGGTATGTAGGTAAGTAGGTAGACATGTTCCCCTTTGAGGAAGACAACATTCACTGGGTACAAATATTACTCTCTTTTTTATAGATTAAGAAAGAGAGTTTTAGAGAAGGAAGTAATGAGTTGAAGGCAAGTGGCCTGCAGAGCTGGAACAAGAATGGAGGTCACCCGGTTGTCAGGTCAATGCCATTCTTAGGTCTCATCCATGAAGTTGTCCCTGAGCCTTCCCACCCAACAGCCAGTGCTTCCATAGCACTTTGCACACACATACACTGTCTTACACGATCTCTTGTATTTTCCCTAACAGACCTGTTAGTGCAGAAATGCTTTAACTTTTTATCTGTCTTATTGCTGACATTTATATAGCTGCTTGAAGGTTTGCAAAACACTTTACAAACTTTATTGTTTGTTACCTACAACAACCCTCTGAACATATATTACCTTCATTTTACAGATGAGAAACTGAGGCACAGAGAGGTTATGACTTCCCTACGGTCATACTAGTGATAAGTGTTTGAAGAAGGATTCAAAACCTGGTCACATATGACTCCAAGTCCTCTATATCATTCTGACCCTTAACAGAGAACACTGGGTATTGAAATGCCAGAGAGAAAAGGTGGAACTGTGCTCCCTTTCAGATGGCTGTGCTCCCAGTGTTGTATGTTGACTTTTGCTTCTTCATTATCAATTATCCTAAGCCTGTTCCAAGGGCCTCCACTTATTTCTTTCTAAATCTTATTTCTTTGCCTTCCATAGGCTTCCCCGCTCTGGAAAATATATCCAAGTGCCCAGTTTACTACTTATTATTCCTATGACAATGAGTACCCACCTGAGGCTAGAGCTGACAAAGCCTCTCTTAATTTTTAAAAAATAATTTACAAGGAATTCATTTTTTAAAAACAAACACTTACTGCATACTGGGCAGATGGCATCTATGGAGGCAGAGTGACATAGCAGATCTTGATAGCTGGCCTTGAAGCCAGAGTGACCCAGATTGAAGTCCCACATCTTACCCATACTAAGCGAACCCTAGACAAGTTCCTCAACTTCTCAGTGCTCTAGATTGGAGGGGCCCAACTGGTAAGTAGTAAGCTTCGTCAATCAGAAGAAATCTAACTGGGAAATGTTTCACAAAATAAATATACAGCATAACATAATGTTAATTTGTGGTTTTCTAAGTCAATACGTGGCTAAAGGGATCTGTTCTATTTGATTTTGATGCCAATGCTCCAAACAACTCTCTACCATATGCTGCAATGAAAGTGCTCAACTACATTGGCAGAAGTTACCTTTATACTAACGAAATCACAGATCCATCTCCTATCCCTATCTTTCTGTGCCAGGCACCGTGGGTGAAACAAAGGGAAATTAGACCAAGTTCTAGCCCACTGGGACTTGAAATTAAAGGAGGGCAGCATCACGAACATTCTGCTGTCACCTAAAATACTCAACAGAAAAAGAGTTCATGATCTTGAGCCAGTATGATCTAACAAAAAAAAGAATAGATTGGAAATCAAAGACCTCATGTTCCCTGCCCATCTCAGCTACCTGACAGCTGGGTGACCTTGAATTCAGGCCCTTCAGCTCTCCACCCTATATTCTTATACTAAGCCACAAACTCTGCCACTACATAGGTTCAGTTCTTTTACTGTTTTTCTATTTAGGATCCCATTAACATTAAATAGTATTGATGTTAAATAATATTGTATATTAGTAACTGCACTTTAAAGTTAGAAAACCACTTTACATTGTTTCATTTGACTCTCACAACAAACCTGTCAGATTGTAGCTATTGTTACTCTCATATGGAAAGTGACTTTCCTCAACTTACAACTAGTAGCTGAGGCAGGACTGGAATCCAAGTCCAGCACTCAATCAATGTCTCCATGCCTCAGATTGTAAACTATTTGAGGACAGAGGTTGTACATCTCAGTATGCTGAAGTGCTCTGTGAAATCCTGAACAATAGTAGGCATTCAACAATCAAAATAGGTGCCATTTAATTAGTGCCTCTAGGTAGGTTAAGTACTTTACATATATAATCTCATATGACCCTAAAGAGCTGGCAATTCTTTTTTAAACATGAGGAAACTAACAAAGGTGAAATAATCTGCCCAGGGTTACACAGACAGTGTAAGTGCCTTAAGCAGGTTTCTAATCCACAGTCTTCTTGACTCTGAGTTGAGAACACTATATTTGTTGAATGAATTTACTCATTCTTCACCTCTAATCTCCAGCTTCAAAAAGACAGGAGGGCCTTGTGAATAGAGAGCTGGCCTCCAGTCAGGAAGATCTAAGCTCAAGTTCCACCTCGGATGCATAATAGGTACATGACCCTGGACAAGTCACTTAATCTCTCCCTGACCCAGAAGCACCAGACTCTTAAGTCCCAGATCAGGTACCCAATCACAGGAGTAGAAGGAATTCCCTTCACCAATGAAATCAAAGGTCTGGACAAAATCTGCAGCGCCACAAAGAGCAGCATCCTAAACAAAGCCATGACCACCCGAACAGCTCGTCGTCCCTGAGTCTGGGTCTCCCCTCAAAGCCTGGCTTGCCAGCAGCCTCCCTTCCCCATGAGCTGAGCCCTGGCTGGGGGGCAGGTGCAGGCCCTGGGGCGCACAAAGCGGACCACAGTCATGGGGGGGGGGGTCCTCTGCTTCCCTTTGCTCCCCAGGACCTTCCGGCTTTCTCCAAGTTTCAGCTACAATACCGCCTTCTACAAAAAGTCCGGCCTGATCTTCGTGCCTTCCCTCGGGATCCCCACCCCCACTCATGGATCTCATCTCTCTCTTGTGTGTAAACATTTAGACGCCACTGTCAGTTCTTTGAGGGCAGGGCCGACTGGTGCTTGCCTCTGGCCTTCCTTCCTTCTTCTTGGAACACAGCAAGCGCCTATTGAGTGCGTGCTGACAGCCTGGCTAGGCCGGGGCCTTTCCACACGCCACCGGCTGTCACCCGGGGTCAAGGATCTCGGGTGGCTACGTGTACCTACGGCTGGCCCAGCCCCACGGGGCGGGGAGGACAGGGGGAGGGTACCAGAGCCCCGGCCCCGCTCCCCTCCCCTCCCAGCCTTCCTCCGCCCAGCTCCGGCCCTCTGGGAGCTCCCACGAGCCTCACTTCCGCGTGCCACGCCACACGGGGCGGGGGCGGCCCCCGAGCCCCGGCGGCGCCGCGGGCGGCCCAAGCCCCAGAGGGTCCTCGGCCGGAGCTCCGGCGGACGCGGGCCCGCGGCCCCCGAGCCGCCCCGGCCCCCAGGACCCACCTGCCAGCAGCGGGGTGGAGGGCGCCATCTTGTCCCGGAAAGAGATCTCCGTCCGTCCGGCGAGCCGGGTCAGAGTTCACGAGGCCGGGCCGGCCCCTGCGGGACCTACACGTCCTCGCTGCCGCGGAGGCCACGACGTGGTTCTTCCGGCGCGACGGGGCGGGCGGAGGGCGGGGCGGCCCCTGATAGGTCGGGGGGAGGAGCGCGGGGAGGCCCCGCCCCCGGAGGCTTCACGGCCGCCTGCGCACTTCCGCGGGGCGGGGCCTCCCCAGTGCTGACGTTGGCAGCCGGACGCCGCGGAGCAAAGCGGAGCCGCCTCTACAAATTCGGCCCGTTCCTCCCGGCTTCTCCTTTCCCTTCTGCAGCCTCGGGTGCGGCCGGGCGGCGCTCGGCCCTGAAGGCGCGGCCCCCGTTGACAGCGCGCGTGCGGCCTCCCCTCCCTGCCCCGGCGCGGCTCTCGCGGTGACAGCCGGAGCGGAGCGCCCCCGCCCCCCTCAGCGCGCACGCGCACGCGCCGGGCTCACCAGCTGCCGGCCGGAGCTCGCGCCCGGGCCCCCGTCCGGTGAGCGTGGCCGAGCGCGGCGGCGGCGGCGGCGGTAGCGGCAGCAGCGGCGGCGGCCCCGGCGGGGCGGCGGCGGGCTCGGAGGGCTCCGGCCGCGGGCGGGCTCAGCGAGCCAAGATGGTCGCCAAGCAGCGGATCCGTATGGCCAACGAGAAGCACAGCAAGAACATTACCCAGCGCGGCAACGTCGCCAAGACGTCGGTGAGGCGGCCGGCCCGGGCGGGGGGCGGCGGGCGGGGAGGGCCCGGGCGCGGGGCCGGGGCGCCACTAACGCCGCGCCTTCTCCCCTTGCAGAGGAACGCCCCCGAGGAGAAGGCGTCCGTGGGGCCCTGGTTGCTGGCGCTCTTCATTTTTGTGGTCTGTGGCTCGGGTAAGTGTCGTCCGCTCGTGTCCGCGGCCGGACGGGGGCGGGGGACCTTTTGTCGTGACAGGGTCCTGGGTCGGCGAGGGGTGGGGGGCCCTGAGTCACCTCCTTCCGGCACCTCCGGTCGCTAAGCCCCCCTTAGTTCCGGGGTTGGGGGGACAGCGCTGCCTCTCCCCCCCCCGTCGTGATGGCCAGTCGCGATATGTCGTGACCTTCGCAGTTCTTGGAGCGCCGGCAGCTCGCTGCTCTGTCTGCCCTCCTGCCGGGTCTCCCGGGTCAGGGGCCTTCTGGTGCCTTCCTGCCGTGTGTCAGCCGAGCCGCTGTCACTGCTGCTTTGGTTCCGTGAATTTTGTCGGTGGTCGTAGTGTTTCCTTAGGAACAGGCAGCGGCCAAGCCCTTTTATGTAACCTAAAGATTAGGAAGATGCCGAGTGGAATTTTCGCTCCCTGGGAACGAGTTCACCGCCAGTCTTCAAGATGGGTAGCCTCACAGGACAAGCTAGCGTAACTCTAAACTGCAAATCCTTGTATTCTTTTGGATCCCCTTGTTTCTTTAAAATGGAATTTTGAAATTGGAGGATTTAGACCTGGCTTTGAGCAATTCTAGACCTTGTCCCCTCCCCCCCACCCCATTTTACAGATAAAGCACTCAGATAAAAATGGAGTGATTTGGCCAGTCAGATTTGGGCACCCTGTCCTGAGTGTCCTTTACTACCCTCCTGCCTTTCCTAAGGAACCTAAGATTTTTATGAAAATTTCACTTAATAGGAATAATTTGTATTGCCTTCTTATTTGAAGCAACAATATTCTGTGATGAGAAATGAAACTTGAGGCTTAGGGGTACTTTGGGAGAAATTACACTGCCTCAAATAAACATAAATTGTTTTTAAGGTTTGTTTTAAAGCATTATTTTAATATTTGCCTCTTCTCCTTGCAGCAATTTTCCAGATTATTCAGAGTATCAGGATGGGCATGTGAAGTGACTGACCTTAAGATGTTTTCATTCTCCTGTGAATTATAACTTGAACTCATTCCTGATGTTTGATACCCTGGTTTAAAAACAGTTCAGTAAAGCATCCTGCCTCAGAATGACTCTTCATGTCACCCTGCATTTGTCATTCCAAGGTTTCTTCACAAGTCATTCCAAATTTTCTAGTTCATACCACAGTGCCTTGAAAAGCACCACATGTATAAAGCAATAAAATTTGATTGTTGATCTACAGTCGTGGACCCGGCTTATTCAGTCAAGTATAAATTCTCGTTTTATGTGATTCTGAAAACTGTATGCAGTATAGATACCTAGACTAAATCTGTATAGACAAAAGGTCTTGATTTTTGTTCGCCCTTTAATGTATAAATGCAAGTTAGTCTTAATTTAACATTTGGAAACTGATTTTTATATAGCAGCTAGGCACTTTATTGCTGTCTTGTGAATTGAAAGCACATTCATTAGGTAAACTTAGCAGTGCTGTATTATGGTGCTTATAAATGGAACACCTAGTTGTAGTTAGCCTAGTTTTCCCCTGCAGCTTTTGGCATCTAAAAATGAAAAGGCTTTCACAATGCTACTATAGAGGGAGATTCTTAGATCCAGAACATTTATTTTAATAAGACTATTACTTTGACACGACCTTGGATTTCACATGGTTGAATAAACTAAACTAAGAGGCCATAAAAAAAACAACCTGATGAAACATTCTGTCACCTCCTTAGTTACAGCAGTGTCTTTGAGGTGATGATATGGTAGAACCTGTCAACCGATGGTTCGTAAGTATGCTGTAAATGTCACCCAAATTGTTCACGTCAAGTATCAAGGGTATACACCACAGGTTAAGATTTGCAAGTTAGCCCATACTAGTTAAGCATTTACTATAGCATGGCGTGGAAAATATGTATTATGAAAATTCCACTATTCATTTATCAGGTCATGACATGCTGTTGAGTCCAGCTGTGCCTTAGACCTCATAGCATGTCGATAGCACTTTCAATACCAAAAAAAGAAAAAAGGCACACCAACTAAATTAAGGTCAACTTTAAGTCTACTTTTTTTGGACTGGAGATTAGAATTCCCCCATAAAAATGCACATATGTAAAGTTGTATGGACATCTTGTTACAAAATACATTGGGCTTAATCTTTTGTAGACACCTTGATGTTAGAAGTATGATACTTGACATTAGGTTGCTCAGTTAACCTTTCCTGTTATATTGAGGACGGGAGACGGAGCTAAATTTTGAGTTTTAAGAAACTGTCGGAAAAAACCCAGCCACTAATGGCTTCCTCTCATTGACCGTAGTTAATAGGCAACCGATGGACGAAGCTTGGGCTGTGTATCAATGCAAATGGCACGTGTGGTAAATAGGGAAGTGACTTTTCCTGCTTCCTAGCCCCTCACTTTGATCACATCTGGACCATACTATAATGAAGAACAGTTCACAGGATTCTCTTCACTAGCTTCCAGTCTGTTTAGCCAGAGGCAGTTAAAGTCAAAATGATATTGGTAGTGAAAGTTTAACAGAGGTGAGTAAACTACTCCTGTACGTTTGAAAGAACAGGAAAGCTGCCGGTGCTGGTGTTTAGCTGAGGTAGGTAGGGTTCTGTCTCCGCATAACCACGTCCCTGTTTGTCATTTGAAGACAAATGCGTTGGTTAACAGATTCTACTATACTATAAAAATGGAAATTTGTGCTCTAAATTTGAAGCAGGTGCCTTAATTTTGTTTTGAGTCAAACCATTCCGTTGCAAATTTTTTCTTGCTTTAGTACAGTTGGCTTCAAATAAATATTTTCTGTTTACAGTGTCTTATGGACTAAATTGACTGTTAAATTGGTGTACAAATTAGTCATTTCACATCTGTAAAAATCTCCATTCCCTTTGTATTTACATGTGTAATTTATCCACTTTATGCATTTTATATTAAGCAATTTATGCATGTTTGGTTAAGTGAAAATCTTGTGCTTTTTGATTGGTTTGCCCCCATTAAAAATAAAAATACCCTCAACATTTGATGCTTTTGTTAAGGGAAAAAACACAACCTCATTTAAATGTCTAGTTACTAGATGATAAAATGCTTTGTATTATGCTGTTTAGGTTAAAAGAAACATTACTGCTGAGGCTTTGCAATCTTTGAAATAGATGTAAGGAATAAGTTGGAGAGTGCATAGTGATCCATGTACAGTATTGCTTTTAAAATTGTTTAAATGCTTTCCCCGTGTGGAACGTGCCCCTCTTTCACTGTATTGTCTTCATCTATGGAAAACATACCTTCCCTCCTATTCTCCTTTCTTCTCCTCTCCCATCCCCGCTGAATTCTATATTCTATCTAAAAATGTCAGTCAACAGTACAAAATTAAATAGTTTATGAGATTATTGACATCTCATTTTCTGATTTTTAGTTGTAATAAATTTCAAGGGGATAACCACATTATTTCATTGTATGCACTTGGCTGTATATAATACACCTCAAAATAAAGTGGTTGTTGAGTAGGTTTGGAAATATTTTTCACTGTCTGGAGATTTTCACTGTAGTGGAATTTGTTGTAACAGACTTTGACCTGTATTAAAGGAACTTGGTGTACTTGATTTTCGTGAGGGCCATGAGGTCTTTAAACAGAAGCTTAAGGGACTTTTGTTATAACACAGGTTTCGTCCAGCTCTTGCATTCACTGGGCCTAACAAAAGGGCTGTTTGAGCAAATGTTTATGTGTGAGTCCTTTAAATTTCATATGAAGATGTGGTTGGCTTTTAGCAATAGCCCTTCAGGAGCATACTGCTTGGGCAGATTCTGTTTGAATAATCTGTTGTACCAATCAGTAACAGATAATTGCTAGATGCAGTATTACCAGTTAGATAAAATGGGCCCAGTCCTTGAATGGAAGAAAATGAATTCAAGGTTCTGATTTATAAAATGATCGAGTGTTTGGTTTTTTCTCTGTCACTTATTAACTATGATCATGGGCAGGTAGAAGATTGCAGTCAAAGAAAAGAAATTCTTATCTTTAGGAGGCTAAAGCAATCTGGAGTGTTTATGGATTGGCTAACTATTTAAAAATGTTACCTGTAATTTCTATTAGAGGGATGAAGTGGAGCCTTTTAGTGATTGAAATGTAAGTGCCAAAGTAGCACTTCTAGGCTCAACCAAATGAACAGTAACTGTGAAAGACTTTAGGCAAATAAGAATTTTCAGTAAAAATCTGAATGTACATACATTGTATTTCACTCTCGCTACATTTTGATCAGCTATCATTGGTTAAAGAAACCCACTTTAGAACCCTGGATTTTCCTTAACAGCTTGGGGTACAACTTCTTAGAACAGAGAGAATAATATCTAATTTACTTGAGGCTAAAAAAATTTAGACTTAGAAAATTTCACTTAATATCTCCTGTATGCTCAGAACTGCTAAGCACCGGAAATATAAAGATAAAAATGATATGGTCCCTTGTCTTAAAGGAGCTAAGATTCTTTTAGAGGGGACTTGTACAGATATACAAAATGAGTACAAAGTAAACTTGAGGAGGGTGGACACTAGCAGCCAGGGGAATCAGATGCCATGTTAGATAATGGGATTTTTTTAAGAGGTAGAGACAAGCAGGAGAATGCATTTCAGGCGTGAGGGCATAACCTATGTAAAGATGGAACAAAATGGAATATCGAATATGGGATGGTTTGGCTGGACCAAAGAGTTCTTGATATGGGGAATGTATGAATAAGGCTGGAAGGGAGGTTGGGAGCCTGGTTGTAAACAACGGAAACAGGAATTTCTATTTGATGCTGGAGTTTGAATCCTTTATTGAGCAGGAGAATAACAGGCTTAGATCTGAGCTATAGGGATATTAGTTTGGCAATTGGGTTGGGGATGGATTGGAGACGGGAAAAATGAGGTAGGGAGACCATTTAGGAGGTATTGGCAAAATCCTGGCAAGAAGTGATAAGGGAATGGGTGTGAGATATTTCAGTAGTAGATCAAATTTATGTCTTCAGATGAAGTCCCTCTCAACACCATTTCCACATCACCAACTGCATATTGGAGATTTTGAATTGGATGTCCCACAGGTGTCTCAAATACAACATTTCCAAAATAATTCATTACTTTTCCTCTAACGTGCTCCCGTCTTTCCCGTGCCCTGATCTCTAAGGGCGCAGCACTTTTCAGATATCTCAGCTCAAAATGTCAACATCACCAACTCGATGTGATCTCTCAACATGTATCCAACCCATTGCTAAATCTTGTTTCTACCCTCACACTTCTCCCATAGGTGCTCTCCACTCTTACCACAACCACCCCACTTCAGATCCTTTTTCCTGAGTGATTTCACTATCCTAATCAATCTCTTTCAGTGTCTTGCACTCTAATACATCCCCTGCACTGAAAAATTATTTTACTCAATAAACTTAGTGACATCCTATGACAAATGTCAACTCCCTTGTTTGGCATTTAAAGCTCTTCAAAACCAGTCTCCTCTCTACCTTCCAAATCTTCTTATGCTCCCATCTATGCATGCATTCTTCCATCTGACCATACTGGCCTACATGCTAATACTTCATGCACAAGAGTGTGCTGGTAAATGTTTAACAAGTAGCTCTCCAGAAGAAAGGAGGATACACTTTTAAGTTTTATTTGTATTATTAACATTTTCTCCATCACGTTTTGTAGTATTATTTTTTTTGGTGAGGCAATCGGGGTTAAATGACTTGCCCAGGGTCACACAACTAGTAAGTGTCAAGTGTCTGAGGCCAGATTTGAACTCAGGTCCTCCTGACTTCAAGGCTGGAGCTCTATGCACTGCACCACCTAGCTGCCCCCATCGCTTTTTCTTTTTTTTTTCGCATTCAACTGCTTCCCTTCTTTTTTTTATTGTTTTTTTATTAATTTATTTTGATTTATCAATAATCACTTCCATATGCTTTTGAGTTTAAAATTTTTCTCCCCCTTCCTCTCCACCACCCTCCCCAAGATGGCACACAGTCTGATATAGGCTATACATTTACATTCATATTAAACATATTTTCACATTAGTGATATTGTAAGTAAAAATTAAAACCAATAGGAGGAACCATCAGAAAGAGGAAACAAAACTCAACAGAAGAGAAAAAAATAGCAATTCAACTTCCATAGTTCTTTCTTTGGATGTGGATAGCATTTTCCATCATGAGACTTTTGGAGATGTCTTAGATCCTTGCATTGCTGAGAAGAGTTAAGTCTATCAAAGTTAGTCATTGTGCAATGTGACTGTGTACAATGTTCTCCTGGTTCTGCTCACTTCACTCAGCATCAGTCCATACAAGTCTTCCCAGGTTTTTCTGAAGTCAGCCTGTTCATCATTTGTTGTAGCACAATAGTATTCCATCACACTCATATACCACAACTTGCTCAGCCATTCCCCAATTGATGGGCATCCTCTCAATTTCCAATTCTTTGCCACCCATTGCTTTTTCTTAAGACCAGTCAATCAACAGAACAATAAATCAAGCCCTGATTTGTAGTGTTTGCTGATTTGTGAAGTGTAAGCACTCACACTGAATATTTAACAGTTGGTTCTGGGGAACGGGTTGGAGCTGGCTCCAGCACAGACATCCACACATTATAGTCCTCCCATCTCTATACCTTTGGACTAGTCCGTCCCCTTGTTTGGAATAGGCACGTATGCTCCCTTCACCTCTTAGAACACCTGGCTTCCTTTAAGACTGCATTTAAATGCCACCTCCTGCAATGCCCCGTCCCCACCATGACTCCCACCCCAACACAGGTACTAGATCTTTTCCCTTTAAGGTCACCTTCTATCCATTTTGTATGTATCTTTTATGTACCTACTATTTATAAATTATCTTTTCCACTGGAACATAAGCTCCTCAAGGGCAGGAACCTCTGTGTGTGGGGGTGTTTGTGTTTTAACTTTCTCAAATTCACAGTACTTTGCACAGTGCCTGGTACATTATGCATAATTCTGATTGATTACCCAATTACCAGGTATAAAAAGACAAAAATGAAATAGTTTCTGTCCTCAAAAAGCTTACAGTCTATCTGGGTTAATTGCCATGCAGATATATTTATGTATAAAATAGATGCAAGATAATTCAGGGAAAGGCCCTCGATATCATTCGACCTCAAAATTTCACAGTTTTCTGAATAATGTAGGGGATATCAGATCCCACTATATTTATGGTTTTTGATGATGAAAAAAGCATGTTACAACAAGGTGTCTCCCATCCAGACTTCAAAAATCATTTAAGATCACTTCAAAGACATAAAACCAGAAGCGATCCTGTTCAGTGACCCTCTGATCACAAGCGTCAGGTGAAGTACACAACAGGGAGACAGATATAGGCTTGCCAAAGAGTTCACCCCTGTGTTGATGGAGCTCCAGGGCAGAGTCCAAGTTGGAGAGGATTCCCTATGGATGGAGAGGTTCTCCAGATGTTCCTGTTTGTGTGTAGCATTGTGCTGATTTCATCAAACTCCAGAACATTTTGGAGCCTCCTGTAAAAGATATGTCATCACCCAAAAGAGTTTGGCCTGACCTTTGTGGGGAGGAGAGCAGAGGAAAAACAGAACAAGCATTTATTAAGCACCTACTCTATGTCAGGAATTGTGCTAAGCACTTTACAAATATCTTATTTGACCTTCACAACAATCCTGAGAAGTAAACATTATTATTATCCCCATTTTACAATTGAAGAAACAGGCAGACAGCAGTTAAAAGACTTGCTAGGCAGTGCCTAAGGCTGGATTAGAACCCACGTCCCTGACTCCACACTTAGTGTTCTATCCACTGCACTACCTAGCTCCCCCTCTCCACACAGGAAAGACTGAGTGGATGAAAAAACCCAGTGCCCAGTTATAACATACATTTCAGTGGACAACCTATAGAACTTTGTCCACCACTATATATTTATTTAGACAGGTAGCACTTATTGATGGACAACTAGTTGGACCCAGAGTTAAACTGGGGAGAATGGGCAAACAAGGGTCTTTAAAAACCCCCAAACTTCCCATGAAGGCAAAGTTCTGTTTTGTTTATTACTGATATGCCACTGATGTTTCTCTGGGCCATGACATGGAATACAGTCATCTCTGAAAACCTGAAAATGACTGTCACCCCAAGGGATGATAGAGGAGCACATGGTGGGTGTGAGCAGGCTACAACATGTAATGAGGAACTCTGAGAAAGAACTGGAGTAAATATGTCATCACTGAATGGTAAGAGGCTGAGGGTTGGAAGGTGGACAGCCGGAGTGCTCTGCTGGTACCTCCTCACCCTCTGAATGTCAAGAGAAATTGAGCAAAGCCCCTAGTATGGAAGGATATGGAAAAGAGTCAGGGGGGGTGGACCAGTGTGCCATCTACATTGTTGGAAGCAATTTCCCAACCAAAGAGATCTCAGAACCATTTGAGTATTTACTTGTATTACAGGAAGAAAATGGGAGAAAAGAAATAGGTATCTTAAAAAATTTTTTCAAACACTGAAGTGACTGGTAATGATTAAAATCCGTTTTAATATAGTGCCAGTATTAACGTTAGGAAAAAGATAGTAAATGCAAATAAAATTCACAGACACCTTAATGGTTGCTATTCCAAACATAGGACTGATCTTAAAACATTCAAATAACATGCTTTTAAAAAAAATCATTGGGGCAGCTAGGTGGTACAGTGGATAGAGCGCTGGCCCTGGAGTCGGGAGGACCAAAATTCAAATCCAGTCTCAGACACGTAATACTCACTAGCTGTGTGACCCTGGGCAAGTCATTTAACCCCAATTGCCCTCACCAAAAAAAAAAAAAAAAAAATCATTGGATACTAGCTTTTTCAAGTAGGATCTACAAATAAAATAAATATAGATGACAGATTTTATAAATAAAATTGATTAGGATGTTACAGTCATGTTAAATGTTAGCTCTGGTCATATGATTTTCCTCTTTTCTCACTGTTATGGAGAAAGTGCTTTTGCTTCATAAGTTTGATTAGAGAACTAGAATTATAGAATGGAAGGACCTTAGAAATCATCTTGTTTAACCTTTTATTTTATAGGTGAGGAAACTAGAGAGGTTAAGTGTCACACCATCTCCTGTCTCTGTGTCTTTGCACTGGCTGTCCCCCATGCCAGGAATGCCCTCCCTTCTCACCTTTGCTGTTTAGAATCCTTGACTTCCTTTAAGGCTCAGCTCAAAGGTCACCTGCAGTTGAGGTCTTTCCTAGTCTCTTCTCTCTCCACAAGCTACTAGAGTTTTTTACTTAGATTACTTCAATCTTGTATGTACTTTGTTATTGACATAATTCTTAGAATGTAAACTCCCAAATGTCAGGGACTGTTTTTTTACTCTCTTAGTGTTCTCTCCGCTTAGCACAATTCTTGGCACTTACTAAGTGCTTAATGTTTCTTGACTGACAAATGCTCATTAATACCAGGTCACATGGGTAATGAGTGGCAGTCATGACTTGACCCAAGATCCTCAGAATCCCAAAGAAGTACAAATTTTATATATGCATATACACAAATATATGTATATATACGCACACATGACATATATGTTATTTGCTTAACTATCTTTATCTTGAAATTGATCATTTTAATTTTGGGGGGTGGGGGTGAAAAGAGAACAAACAGGACCTAAGATTTCATTGACATAGAAGAAATTCTTCTATCAATGCAGAACAGCACCTTGCGCTGTAATTTATATTCTTGGAGAGTTGCCTGGGGGGCACAGGTTAAATGACTCTTCCACTGCTCACACAGCACTAATATCTTGAATTTTTAAAGTCTTCTTTCATCCAAGTATATTTGCATATATATTCACTTGTTATATCTTACATATAAATGTAGAGATAAATTTCAACAGGATTTGAAAAATTCAATTTGATTTTATATTCATCAGGAGGTTTTAATAGGCCGTTTTAGAAATCATCAATGCCTCTCCATTGCCTGTTGAATGAAATCTAAATTCTTTAGCTTGAGATTCAAGGTCAGTTCACAGTACAGCCCTATCTGTCTTTCCACTATTCATTCCTCTGTGGGTATTACCTTCTATTGAAGTCAAACTGAGATACTTATCATTTCCCTCCTTGGGATGCCCTCCCTTCCCGCTTCTGCATCCTACCTACGTTTCAAGGTCAGACTCAAATTCAGCCTCTTCTTCAAAGTCTTTCCTCCTTTTCTAACCTCCTCCTCTCAGCTCCTTTCTGTAGTACTCACTGTCTGTACTATCACTACTGTAAGAATATTGTTAATTTTTTTGCATTTGTTCTCCAACTAGAATGTAAGCTCCATGAGGACAGGTGCAGTACCTTAGATTAATTTATATACTTGATAACCGCCATTCCTACCCTTGACCCAGAGCCCAACAGTCTCAAATATAGGCGGTCCTCAATAAATATGTTTGATGAACAGGAGTGAAATGGGGCCAGGTGTCTTTTTCAGGCTCTCAAAACTGTCTCTGAAATTGAGAGAAACCATATCTTTTTTATTGATGTCTTCTCTTTGAAACCATAACTTTTTAATACAAACTACTTTAACTCCTAATGATAATAACAATAGCTAGCATTTATATTGAGCAACTAGGTGGCACAGTGGACAGAGCACTGGGCCTGGAGTTATCTTCCTGAGTTCAAATCTGGCATCAGACACTGTACTAGCTGTGTGACCCTGGGCAAGTCACTTAGCCCTGTTTGCCTCAGTTTCCTCATCTGTAAAATGAGCTGGAGAAGGAAATGCCAAACCACTCCACTATCGTTGCCAAAAAAAAAATCCCACATGGGGTCACAAAGAGTCAGACATGACTGAAAAAAATGACTGAACCAAAATAACAAAATCGAGTTCTAATACATCTGTTCTTCAAGAATCTGATCTCAGGCAGCAGCTAGGTGGTACAGTAAATAGAGCACCAGCCTTGGATTTAGGAGGATCTGAGTTCAAATCCAGCCTCAGATACATAACACTTATTAGCTGTGTGACCCTGGGCAAGTCACCTTAACCCCATTGCCTAGCCAAAAAAAATAATCTGATCTCAGGGCGTGTCCTGACACCAAGAGTTGGTTACGATGATTCTCCATCAGTAGATACGTAGTCCATCACTGGGCCTATATTTAAACCTTTCTAGCCTGGTAGAACCTGCCATATTTGGATCCAGCAGGCCCAGCCTTCAAAGACCTTGAGTCCCATTTTTGACACCATAAAGCATGAAAGTAGGACATCACTGGAGGCTCAAGTGTATTAAAATTTAATCTAATATAGCCTATATTTTCTTCCAGACACAGCAGTAGCATTTATTTCTACCCTGCAGTTTTAGTTTTAAATCATTCCTAGTAATATTAACAACTATATAATCTGTCTCTGATAATAACTTCCCAATTTCTGTTGAGGGTGTTACTCCTCTTTCAGCCACCCCTGTTCACAATCTTACAATCATCCTGATCCTTCAGTCTCCCTCACCTGACTTAGCCAATCAGTTGCCAAATTTTGTCATTTCGGCCTCCTTGATATCTCTTGACTCCATTCCATTTTCTCTCCTACCACGGCCAATGCCCGAGTTCGGGCCCTGATCATCTCTCCTGGATATTGCAGTAGTCTCATCTTTGGTCTCCCTAACCCAAATCTCTACATTCTCCAATCCATCCTCCACATAGCTTCAAATGTGATTTTTCCTAAACTTCACAGCTGACCATGTCACTCCCCTTACTCAATAAACTCAAGTGGCTTCCCTGGGCTCATAGGATCACATAAGCACTTCTGTTTATCTTTGAAAGATCTTCACCACTTGGCCCCAACCTACCTTTCCAACCTTATTATTCCCTTCTCATAGTCTACCATCCAATCAAATTATTCTCATTGTTTTTTCTTACCCAACTCTCCATTTCCAATCTCTGCCCTTTTCCCTGACTGCATGCCTTGCCTTCGGCAGTCTCCCAACTCGCCTTGCCCTCGGCAGTCTCCCAACTCACCTTGCCCTCTTGGGACCCCGTTTCCTTCAAAACTTTTCTCAAGCAACACCTTCTACAAGAAGCTTTTTCTGATCCCCTTCCCCCACCTGCTAGTACCCTTACCTCAAAAAATTTATTATAAGATTCCTTTTCTAAAAAAATAAGAAAAAAAAAAGAGGGGGCAGTAAGGTGGTGCAGTGGAAAGAGCACCAGCCCTGGAGTCAGGAGGACCTGAGTTCAAATCTGGTCTCAAACCAGACACTTGACACTTACTAGCTGTGTGACCCTAGGCAAGTCACTTAATCCCAATGGCCTCAGGAAAAAAAAAAGATTCCTTTTCTGTTTTTATGTGTATATTTGTATTTTTACATATATATTTGTGTTATGTATGTATTTTAATATACTTATACGTGCAAATGCTGTCTCCCTCAAAAGAACATAAGCTCTTTGAGTGCAAGAGTATTTCATTTTTGCATGGGTATCCCTGTGCCTAGCCTAGTGTTTATCACAAGGTTGGTGCATAATAAATGTTAATTGATTGATTGTCAAACCATTTAAGGTTTGCAAAATGCTTTACATACATTATCTTATTTGACCTTCACAACAACCCTGTGGAGCAGGTACTGCAGGAATTATCTCCATTTTACAGATGAAGAAACGGAGGCTCAGAGAAGTAATTTTTCTCAAGATCATACAATTATCACAGGTAAAATCCAAATCCAGTCTTCACAACCCCAAGTCTAAACCCTTTCCAGTGTACTTTTCTATCTTTCCCTAATAAGTGTAAACAGATATGAAGAGGTTTGTTCAACAAAGCCTACAACTCACCACACCAGTCTGTCTGGTTTATGAAAGACTGATTTGGACATTTTGGTAAAGAGATACTGTATTAGGCTAGGTGGGGGGTGGAGGTGGTGGAAGTCCTGGGGCAATAGTGATCAAGGAGGTTTCAAATAAGTATAAGGCACTATACTTGTCCTCAAGTAGCTTACAATCTAATTAGAGGGTGAACACAAGAGAGACAATGATCAGCGTTAGCATTTGGCCACACCACCTCATATTTAGCATAGGCCATCTTGGCAGCCCGCAGGTATATCATCATCACCCTCAGAGAAGTGACAAGGTAAATGGACTCCAGTCCAGCTGAGGACGTGTTCTAACCATTTACATCTGTGCCAGAGGAATTGCCCAATTGTTGCATCAACCAACCCTGTAGTATCAGATTCCTGCTATGTAGTCACCTTGTAGTGGGCGCATATGAGGAAAGGGATCAAACAGGCCAAGTTCCAGGGGCTAGGGAGAATATGGTTATTAAGTCACAAATAGAATAGAAACCCTGGTACCATATGTTAGAACCACGTCAAATACTGAACAACAGAAAGAGAGTTGAGCGTGACTAATGTGGAAATATGTTTAATATGATTGTACATGCATGGCCTATATCAGATTGCATGCTGTCTTGGGGAGGGGGAAGAGGAAGGAGGGGGAGAAAATTTAAAACTCAAAACCTTATAAAAGTGAATGTTGATGATGGAAAATGCTATCCACAAAGAAGAAAGAACTATGGAGTATGAATGCAGATCGAAGCATACTATTTGCTATTTTTTTTCTTCTGTTGTGTTTTGTTTCCTCTTTCTGGTGGTTCCTCCTATTGGTTCTAATTCTTAGATCTTCATTGCAGCCCTTTTCTCCTCTCTGTTATCTCTTTTATCCATTGTTTCCCATGCTAAGAAAGGTTTCCTACAAAACAAGCCAACGGAGACTTTACAACATCACTAATGTGAAAATATGTTTAATAGGAATGTATATGTATAGCCTCTATCAGATTATGCGCTGTCTTGGGAAGGGAGGTGGGGAGAAAGAGGGAGAAAAATTTAAAACTGAAAAGCATATGGAAGTGATTATTGATAAATCAAAATAAATTGAAGTACAAAAAAATGAAAAAAGTGAATGTTGAAAACTAAAAATAAATATTAAAAAAAAAGGAAGAAAGAAAGAGTTGAGGTCTGACAGTGTGACATAGTGGGGAAAGTACTGGGCTGGTCGAGGTCTTGAGTTCTAGTTCAGGTCCTATGCCACTAAGTAGTGATGTGATTACTTAGAAAAATCACTCTAGCTCTCCAGGTGTAAGGCAGAAGTTAAAAAAAAAAAAAGAGGGCATTGGCCTAAATGATTTTGAAAACCTCTTCCAACTCTGTGAACTTCCAGAATAGTCCCCTCTTGGAAGGGAACATCCCAGAATATCCCCAAAGTCCAAGACCACAAGGAGTTGAATGGATTTGGTGATTGGAGACCAAGAGCCATCAGTTATGTGACCTGTTTACATGACATGATAACTCCCATGAAAAGTGACTGAAAGACTGGGTAAAGTATGTTGAGTGACCATTAGTTAATGGTTTCTCCAAAGTCTCATCGGTTTGTTTTGTAGGAAACCTTTCTGAGCATGGGAAACAATGGTTAAAAGAGATAACAGAGAGGACGAAAGGGCTGCAAATTGTGTATTGACATAACGGAAGCTTTCCACTGGGTTCAATGGTGTCAAATTCTGTGGGTGTTGTGTAGATGAAAAGCCAGTGTAGACATCATCAAAATGACGGAGCTGCCCAAGAGTTTGGATATAGGGATGGGGAGATGCCAAGATGGGCTTAGTTTATCAAATTTAAAAAATAATTTTTATTGATATCTTTTGTTTTTATCTTTTACATGTCCCAGTGTAAGTCTTTCCCTCACCCACAACATCATTCCTTATAATGAAGAGTAAGAAATTTAGCAAAACTACCAACATATTAAAAAAGTCCAACATTATATTAAGTGTTCCATGCACATAGTCCCTCCAATTCTCTCCCCCACAATCCCCTGCCCCACCTTGTCTGACATTATATTAAGTGTTCCATGCACATAATCCCTCCTCCCATCCTTTCACTCCCCCAGGCCTTTGAAAAGAAGCTGGGGGAGGGACTTCCTCATATGTCTCCTTTGGGACCAAACTTGATCATTATAATTTCATAGGATTAAGGAGTCATTATTTTGTTGCTATTCTTTCCTCATCATTTTTTTTCCCCCTGCTATACCTATTATGGAAGCTAGACAGCATGGGGAATAGAGTCCTGGACCTTGAGTAAGAAAGATTAGAGTTTAAATCTAGCTTGAGACTTTTTCTTTGCTGTAGTTCAGTCATTTTTTAGTCATGTCCAACTCTTCATGACCCCATTTGGTGTTTTCTTGGCAAAGATACTGGAGTGATTTGCCATTTCCTTCTCCAGTTTGAGGCAGAGGTTTTAAGTGACTTGCCCAGAGTCACACAGCTAGTGAGTGTCTAAGGTCACATTTGAACTCGGGTCTTTCTGGTCTTTCTGACTCTATCCACCATGCCACCTTGCTGCCTAACTGTGAGCAAACTACTTAACTGCTCCATGCCTCAGTTTCCTTATCTGTAAAATGAGGATAATAATAGCTCTTCTAACCCAGCGTGGCTGTGAGGATAAAATGAGATCCTCTTTGTGAATGCTTTCTAAACCTTTGGATGCTAGATGAACGCTAGCTATTATTATAGATTAGGTCCTACTTGACCTTGCATCAGTTCATATAAGTCTTCACGTACTTCCCTGTATTCATCACGTCCAAAATTTCTAGCAGTTCAGTAATATTCTACTACGTTACAGGCTTGGCCATTCCACACCTACTTCATTTCCAGTTCTTTTTGTCATCGACCTCCTTGGGGTACATGCCCAGCACTGAAATGTCTGAGTCAGAGAATGAGAGCGCCCATCACCTTTGAAGAGGAGGACGTGGGAATTTCCTGATGATGTCACCCTAAAGAAACTCCCTGACATACTTTTCACCTTCCCCTCATTTTCCCGCTGTTGAGTGCCTGACACTTAGTAACCACTGGTTGATATAAGCCAAAATTCTGGACACATTTTATCTGCAATCTTGATTAACGCACAGCCTGAGAAACGTACCAGACTTTTCTTTCAGTTGCTGAGGGCATCACCATCCATCCTCCTGGTCACCCAGACGTCTTCCTCGATTCCTGACTTTCTCTAGCCCTGTCCCACACTCCAGCCCCCTGTGTCATCCATTCACAGTATCTCTCCTCTGACACTGCCCCCACCCTGGTGCAGACCCTCATCACCTAACACCTGGAACATTGTAATGGCCTGCTAGGGGGTCTGCCTGCCTCAAGGCTCTCCCCACTCCCATCCGTCCTTTCCTGGGCTGCCAGAACACTGAAGCGTAAGTCTGACCATGTCAATACCTTTTTCAGCAAACTCCACAAATTCCCTGCTTCCAGGTTCAAATATAAAATCCTCTGGCATTCAAAGCCCTTCACAACCCAGCCCCTTCTGACTTTTCTAGTATTCTTATATTTTACACCCCATACAACCACCCCACCCACCTCCAATTTATATCTTCTAGAAGCAACTGGAGGCATTATGCATAGAGCACTAGGCTTGGAGTCAGGCAGACTGAGATCAAATCTGGCTTAAGACACTTCCTAGCCAAGTGAACCTGGGTAAGTCACTCATCCTGTTTGCCTCAGTTTCCTCAACTGTAAAATGGTGATAAAAATAGCAGCCACCTCCCAGGATTTTTGTGAGGATCAAATGAGATAATATCTTCCCACGGTCCTCCCTCACTTTCTCTCCCTACTCTTTGATCCAATGGCATTGGCTTCTTTGCTGTTTCTCACACAAGACTCTCTGTTTCCAATTCTGTGTATTGTCACTGGTTATCCCCATGCCTGGAATGCTCTCCTTCCCCACCTCCACCTCCTGGTTTTCTTCAAGTCCCACTACAAGAAGCCTTTACCCATGACTCCTAATGCTAGCCCCTTCTTTCTGAGATTATCTCCAATTTACCCTGTCAATTTCTAATTTGCAAATAGTTGGTTGTATGATGTGTCCCCCAAAAGAATGTGACCCTGTTGAGAGCAGGGACCCTGTTTATACCTTTTTTTTTTTTAATATCCCCAGCACTCTATAAATGCCTACTGACAGTTCCAAAAAGGACTAATACTCTGCCAGTGAGACAACATGGTGGAATGAAAAGACCTTCATTGTACCTTCAGCTCTGCCACTTAATGAGTTCTTTCACTGTGGGCAAATCACAACCTCTCTAAGCTTCAGTTTCTTCTTCTGTAAAATGATACTGACAATCTCTTCCAGCTCTAAGAAAAAACCAACCAAACAAACAAATATGTTTCTGTGTAAGTGAACTCTCAAAATAGCAATGGAGTATTGCTGTTTATGGAATCAGACCAAACCATTATCTATTTTGGTATGAACTTTAGTCCCTGAATCCATGACTCAATCATGCTAAAAAAAAAAAAAAAAAAAAAAAAAAAAAAGGATTCACGACTCTTTTTAAGATTTCAAAACTTTATAAAAATTTGAAAATTCTATGTGATTTTGTACACCACAACATAAGAACAAATTAACATTATTGGGTAATTTAATTAGAAATACTATTTTAAAACCTTGACTCATCTGCCTGAAAGTATAAATATGGTATAACTTATTCAAGCAAGAATGATAAAAGAAGCACTATAGAGTAGTGGATAGAATGCTAATCTCAGAGCCAGGAAGACCTGGCTTCTGACAAATACTAGTGCTGTGGCCCTGTGCTACTCATTTAACCTCTCATTTCTCTAGGCAACTCTTCGAGATCATAAGTAATTTTACTAAGTTCTAGGGACTGTTTTAAGTGCTTTACTAATATTAGTTCATTCTACTCTCACAAAAACTGTGTGAGGTAGGTACTGTTTTTATCCCCATTTTACAGTTGAGGACACTGAGGCATACAAAGGGTTTTTTTTAGTGACTTGCCCAGGGTCACAGAGTCTGAGGCTGAATTTAAATTCAAGTCTTCCTGACTCCAGGCCAAGGTCTCTTTTCCCTACTCCACCAGCTGCCTATACTCAAGAAATCACAGGACTACTCCCTATATATCACAAAGATAAAAGATGGGTAAGTAAAAATTGAAACAATTATCTCCATTATTAGAACTTGAAAAATTAAGGCTTCAGAAGACCCTGAAGATCCCATTATGAAAGAAATCTAGATTCTTATGTGCCAAGATAATATGGCAATGTGTAAAATTTGCTCCTTCCCTTAAAAAGTTTGTGGGTAGAGAATGTGTAGAGGGAATGGCAAAAATGGAGTCAACCTTGGTTCTAAAGTTCTAAAGAATTTAGTAATATAAGTAAAAATTGACTTTTTAAAAATCCAGCTGAAGTTTGATTGAGATTTTTTGGGGGGAGGGTGGCAGTTAGCAATCACTTTTTCTATTCAAGAAGTAATTATTGGCTCAGTTTTACTCTAATAACACTCATTGCCAGATGAGTTTGGACAATGGATCAATGAACGAATGAGCAGTTATGAAATTCTTACTACATGCCAAGCACTGTGTTAAGCGTTAGGGATACAGATACAAAAGGGAGATGCTCCCCGCCCTGGAAGAGTTTATAGTCTAACCGAGGAGATAGTTCATATAAGGGAGGGATGGACAGGAAAGGATGTTCAGTTTGGGAAGTCACAGAGATGAGTACAAAATAGGACAGTCCACTGACAATCCCTCCGCAGAAGGGATAGATGGCAGTGTTGATCTGATTAGTCTTCTGAGCTACAGATTGAAGGAGATGGGGGATGCAGCTGCTGTCGCACACACGTGGTCCCAGGGACTTCAGAGCTGAGTGAGTTAGGGGCTGCTCGATTGGGGTGGATGGTGGTGACTCCTTTGGGCTTAGTGTTCATAGATCATCACCAAGTGACCAAGATGAAATGGAAAGCAAGTGTTTCTAGTCTCTCTTATTTGATATGAACTCAATTCAAAAAACATTTATTTAGCACAGAATGTGTACAAGGTACTATATTAGGTTCTGAAACTATAGAGACAAATAACAAAAATAATCCATGCCCTCAGGGAATTAGAATTAGGAGGATATAGTATGTATACAAGTCAATACAAAGTATATTCAAATACTCAAATATTTCTATAACCTCAACAATTTGGATTTGACTTTGAACAAAAGTGGTACAAATCACAACTTAATTATGCCTAATAATTGTCCACATCCTTTAACTCAGGGATGGGGGGGGTTCCACCAAATGCTCTGGAAGCCTCTTTCAATTCCCTTGGATACCTGGGGATATCAGTGGGTTCTCCTGGGCTCCCCAGATGAGATCTGTCTTGCTTGCACCATGGCTAAACCAATTTTTTTTCCTATCATACATTTCCCTGATGATATAATTTACTCTTGTTCTTCCTCAAAGTTCCTCATTTGTCATATGTTGCAGCCAGTTCACAACCACAATTGGCCTTTATGTGATATTCATTTTTCAGTGCTTCAGTAACTGTTGTGTTCCATGTCTTGTAATCATATGACAACCGTAGAATATTGACATTAAAAAGAGAGGCCTTTGTTTTGGGAAGAAATTTGGGGTCATTAAAAGGTAATCTAGTTTGCTCTCTTCCTCTTTAATTCTAGACCCAATTTATGCATTTGTACTACTCTGTCCTAGGGATACATACTTACCCTTAAGGTCTGTAGGTTTTCTACCCGATAGTTTTGTCATTATATGAGCAGATATGAGATAATTCTTCATCCACTTGATAATTCTTGTGTGGATGGTCAGGCCAGAGTATCTTGAATGGTTACATATCTCTTCTGGTATGCATTGTAGTGGACTAGGATTGGTGCAACTAGCAAAATGTCACTTGTGAACAAGAATCTCTGGACCTCATCATCTACAGGGAATCTCCTTAATCTGAATTTTGTGCTACCCATGACAATGGTGAACACCTTTGACCAGCATATATTTCCCTGTTTTATGACTCCGCTGATATTTTTGATTCTCCTATTGAATAGAGTTATTCCTGTTAGTATGTCTTTTGAGGAGTCTTGGATGATTTTGTTTTAAGAATGGGAAGATACCTTACAAAGTATACACAAAGGAATATAAAAAAGTACAGAGTATTTCAAGAAGGAGAGGGTGATTCCTGGGGGGAATCAGGAAAGTCCTTGTGGAGAGGGTCACCCCTGAAGTATTCTTTTTTTGTTTGTTTGTATTTTTGGCTAGGCAATGGGGTTAAGTGACTTGCCCAGAGTCACACAGCCAGTAAGTGTTATGTGTCTAAGGCTAGATTTGAACTCAGGTCCTCTTGACTCCGGGGCCAGTGCTCTGTCCACTGCGCCACCTAGCTGCCCCTGAAGTATTCTTTGAAGAATAGCTAAGTATTTTACAAGGCTGAGGGGATGAAGGAATTCATTCCAGATAGTACATAGGCAGAAAGGAGGGAGATGGAAGGTCATATAAATAGAACAGCTAGCTATTTTCTCATATTCACCGATTTTAAAGTACATATGTATTAGATTTTGTGATGGATAATCATCCAAACAAATCTTATGTTATAAAAGATAGGGGAATGAATCTAGGCACTTGAAGATGCTTCTCACCTGCAATACGATTTGGACGGGTACCAGCTACACTTATTGTTGTTCATCCTTGACCAATGACAAAACGATGTTGGGGTCAAGGCGCAGTGTGTCTGACTGTGGCCGATCAGTCCAAGGTGAGCTCAGGAGGCTCTACCCCAAGTCGGGCACAGACGGTCCATTTGAACATTTGTGATGGAGGTGTGTCTGGATTTGCACAGGTCGTGTTTCCTATGGGCTTCTGCGATCCTGTTTTGCTCACATAGCACAGCGCCTTCTTTGATGTGGGAATGCCATGCTGGGTAATTCTGTGCCATTGTCTCCCATGTCTCCCAAAGTATAATCAATACTAGTGCTCTTCAAAGAGACCTTGCAAATGTCCTCGGACCACTTCTTCTGACCTACGTGTGAACACTTGCCTTGTTCCAGTTCTCCGTAAAATAGTCTTTTAGGCAAATACACATCTGGCATTCAAACAACGCGTCAGAGTTCAGCTCTCTGCAGTGGAGTCTGAATGCTTGGCAGTTCATTTCATTGTCTGGTACCTTATCTTGCCAGTTCATCTTCAGAATCTTCCTAAGACAATTCAAATGGAAGCAGTTCAATTTTCTAGCGTGGCTCTGGTAATCATATAATAAGTGAAAGAGAAAAGCTGCCTAACCAGATGAAAATGGTGGAGAATACAAAATTTGCATTTTGTTTTAGAATGCATCAGAGATTTTTTTTAAGTCGCTTCATCTCTTATTTTGCTTGTGCAAATGTTGTAGTTAGCATTCCCTGTCTATACACATGTGGTAGAGTTAAGCCCAAACAGAATTGTCCTGAGTGGCAGGAGAAAGAGAGCCAAGTATTTGCATAAGCAGGAATTTGGGGTTCCTAAGAAAAAGTTGGAGCAGCTAGGTGACACAGTGAATAGAGTGCCAAGCTTGGAATCAGGAAGACCTGAGTGAGTTCAGATCCAGTCTCAGACACTTACTAGCTGTGTGAGCCTGGGCAAGTCACTTAACCTTGTTTGCCTCAGTTTTCTCATCTGTAAAATGAGCTGGAGAAGGAAATGGCAAGCCTCTCCATTGTTTCTGCCAAGAAAACATCAAATGGGGTCGTGAAGAGTCAGACACAACTGATAAGACCGAACAGCAAAGTAGAGTGAAACTGGGACTGGTAACCGGGAAACCCTGGCAAGTTACTAACCTGCTTTATCTTTGTGTCCACCTTTTCCTTTGACAAATGTAAACAATACCACATCGTCCCACAAGGACTTCACAGGGTCATTGCTGTTTTGGGATTTATACAACAAATAGAAATAAAAGCTCTTGGAGAAATCTAGAATGCTACATAAATGCAAGATATTGTTATCAAATCAATTATAAACTTAACAGAGGCCAATAGGAGTCTCATCCTTTCGTAAGCATTTGCAATTCTGGCTCAGCAGCCAATCAAAATATTCCTCATTTTCATATGGTCAGCAGACCAAAAACAGTAACTGCGCATGGTCTGAAATCCATGTTTGGGGACTGTACCAGGCAGAGCCCTCTGAGTATATTCATAATTTATTTATTTTATTTTATTTATATTCATAATTTAGTAAACAGATTTGGCACAGAGAGACCTTTCTTGGGTGGCTTCTTCCTGATACCACCATGTTGGGGCTGCTTGAACTACAGTTATGGATACAGCATGGATCTATAAGAAGCAATGTCCTTGGATCAATAGGCCATGGCTGCAGCTGGCTAGATACAGCGGGGGCCGTAAGACACATTTATCAATCAGAACAGCGTAGGTCCCAGGGCAAGAGCTTTAGAGTAGAGAGGACTGTCATCTGCCCAAATATATGGTGAGGTCCATTTGACTAAGGATAAAGGAACAGTCAGGCCACATGTCTGGGGTGAAAACAACACACCAAATAAGTGACCATTTGGCTTTTGCTTAAAGAACTCCAGTTCAGGGGCACAGGGTTGTGCTGGAGTCAGCTTGAACTAGATCATAAGAGCCAATTGTTAAATTTTCAGTGATGGGGACATTTGCTCCTCAGTAATCAGCAATTTTTTACAGGTTAGGGTTTGATTTATTAGGTCATTGACTATTTAGACTTAGGAGAGTGAAGACTTAAGAAAATGATGGATAAAATGTTAATAATACAAATTTAACTTAAAAGTATTTGAGCCATTGTTAAACATTTACCAGCATACCTACTGATGTCTGAAGCAGGCCATTCCAATCTTAGAAAGTTCTCATTATTAGGAAGCTTTCCTTGGGTAAAAGCCCATCTCTGTAACATCCATCCATTGCATGCCCCATCTTGTACCCTCCATTCCCCCAGTTCTGATTCACTCTGTTGTAAGATTCTGCCTAAGCACCCAGAACTGACAGCAAACAGACTGTAGACATTTCCTGATGTCTCACTAATGGGTGTGGTTGGTCATAAAGCGAGGATAGGTGAGAGAAGGCAGATGCCCCCCAGCCCTGTTGTCGCTGCTGAACACAGGTCTGAGTACAGGTCCTACTGTGTCAGTGATGGTGGCTGAAGCTCACATCCTGGCTTTACCCACCAAAGTTCTGTATTTGCTTAGAGTAGAAACAGCCAAGAGGATAAGGAGGGGCCTTCCACCTGATCTGAGTTTGGAATTAGATTTTTTTTTCTTAGAAGATAGAGCTAGAGGGGCAGCTAGGTGGCTCAGTGAATAGAGCACCAGCCCTGGAGTCAGGAGGACCTGAGTTCAAATCTGGTCTCAGACGCTTAACACTTACTAGCTGTGTGAACCTGGGCAAGTCACTTAACCCCATTGCCTAACCAAAAAAAAAGAAGATAGAGTTAGGGGCCGCGGGTGGAAGTCACCCAAAAGCAGATATGGGCTTGACGTCAGGAAAACTACTTGACAATTAGTGTTGTCCTAGAGTTGAATAATGTGTCACTGTTTCCTTATTTCCATTTATCAGATTACTGTGTGGTGAAGAAAGGCCTTTTAATTGTCTGCTGAGCAGGAACTGAATGTGGGTACAAAAGACAGAAATTTGTGGTCTTGCAGTATCTTCTTAGTAAATGCCCCTTTGTAAAAGTGAATTGATGTTAACTGGTTATCAGTGATATGGAGTAGATACAACAGGTTAAATGATAGTGGGGTTTTAATCATGGGCAATGATACTGGGGGGAACACAATAGAGCCTTAAGCAGATAGCGGTTGAAGAATCTTATTGGCTCTTATGAGTTACCCTAGGGCCTTGACAGGGACATTTAGCCAGCTCTGCTGTAGATACCCATTCTGCTAGCCTGTGTATGGTTTGGGAGGGTATGTCTAGAGACTCAATACATATATAACAATACTAACTATAGTAACATCTTATGGTTATATAGTGCTCTAAGGTTTGCAAAGTACTTTACACATATCTCATTTGAATATAAAGAAATACGGGAATGCTCATATAATATGTTGTAGTGGTTATTCTTACTCCAATTATGTAAGAAGATGGTAAATAATTATCATTTTTATTAATATTATCAGCAACAAAATTCTCTAAAAAGAATACACAAAAGAAAGAGAGATTAGAAAGAGACACGAGAGTAAATAAGGCTGGGGGGATCATTTTTTTAAAGTGAATACGTGTTTTTAACAGTCACAAATAATTTGGATCAGAGAAAAAAGCTGAAACAGACCTTTGAGGTGATCTAGTAGAGAAAAGCATAGATTTGAAACCAAGTTTTTGGACTCCATTTCCCCTTTCCCTTTCCATTGTGTTATCAGCCACTTTTGTTTGTTTATGTGAATGTTTGGGGGTTTTTTAATGGTCAAGAAGTTTAATTTAAAATTATACACATGCATATCTCAGCTTCCTTCTTATTTAGAGGGTGAGTGTCTGACTTTTTAAAAAATCTTCTTTGTAAGAAGATGAACAGTATGGTCATATTTTGACTATAAACAAACAGAGTCTTTGCTGTTTAATTGCAATTAAATAAAAGGGAGAAAAACTGGTCATAAAATTTTACATATTTAAGCTTATTGACCTTTGAAAGTTTAATCATCTTAGGGCTGTTATTTAAAATAGGGGATGTCCAGTACAAAGAGCGCTTCTAATTTAAAACTAGAGAAATAATTCTTTAGGGAACTCTTACATTTCCTCCCCCCCCCTTGTATAATTGAAGAAAACGACTTCTCAAAGAATCACAGAATATTGAGATTTGAAAAGACCAAAGAGGCCATCTGGTCTGGCTTCCGCTCAAAGAGCAAATCTTCTCTACAATGTCCTTAACAAATAGCCAACCAACTTTTGCTTGAATACTTCTGAGGATGGGCAGCTCACTTTCTGATGAAGTAGTCTGTCTTTTTTGTTCAGCTGAGATATGCTTGAAGGTGCTTGGTTTTTTGTGGGGATCCAAGGGATGGTGAGAGAAAATGATTCAGTTAAAATAAATTTTATCTCATAAATTCTGTCTCAACAGCCCACCCCTCCTTTTCCCCTGCTGTTTCAAAGAATAGAGAAGGTAATTATGAAAACATCTGAATCTAGGTCCTGAATCTCACTCTTGCCTGTTTTACTCTTTAAAATAGATAGATAGATGGATAGATAGAAAGCTAGATAGGTATAGATAGATATTTAATATTTTATTTCCCCCCATTACATGTAAAAACCATTTCAACATTTGTTTTTTTTAAATTTTGAGTTCCAAATTCCCTCCCTCCCTTCCCCTGCCCCCTTCATTGAGAAGGCTATTTGATATAGGTTATACATGTGCAATCATACAAAACATATTTCCATATTGGTTATGTTGTGAAAGAAAACACAGACCAAAAAGGAAAAAGAAAAAGAAAGTTTTAAAAAGTATGCTTTGATCTTCATTCAGACTCTGTCAGTTCTTTATCTGGAGATGGCTTTTTCATCATGTCTATTTTTAAATTTTTTTTCCTTTTTAAAAATTAATTTATTTTTAGTTTTCAACATCCACTTCCATAAACTTCTGAGTTTTAAATTTTCTCCCCCTCCCTCCCCAAGATGGTATGCAATCTGATATAGGCTCTACATATACATTCTTTTTTTTTTTTTTTTTTGATTAGGCAATGGGGTTAAGTGACTTGCCCAGGGTCACAGAGCTAGTACATGTCAAGTGTTTGGTCTGAGGCTGGAGTTGAACTCAGGTCCTCCTGAATCCAGGGCCAGTGCTCTATCCACTGCGCCACCTCGCTGCCCCTATACATTCTTATTAAGCATATTTTCACATTTGTCACATAAAGAAGAATTAGAACCAGTAACAGGAACCACAAGAAAGAAGAAACAAAACAAAACAGAAGAAAAAAGAGCAAATAGTATGCTTCAATCTGCGTTCAAACTCCAGAATTCTTTCTCTGGATATGGATAGCATTTTCCATCACATCATAAGTCTTTTTGGATTGTCTTAGATCATTGCATTGCTAGGAATAACGAAGTCAGGGGCAGCTAGGTAGTGCAGTAGAGCACTGGCCCTGGAGTCAGGAGGACCTGAGTTCAAATCTGGCCTCAGACACTTGATGCTTACTAGCTGAGTGACTTTGGGCAAGTCACTTAACCCCATTGCCTACAAAAAAAGAAAAGAATAAATGCTTGTTTAAAAAAAATAACTAAGTCATATGCAGTTGATCATTGTACAATATTTCACTTAGCATCCATTCATATAAGTCTTTCCAGATTTTTCTGAAATCTGTCTGCTCATCATTTCTTATAGAACAATAGTATTTCATTACATTTATATACCACAACTTGTTCTGCCATTCCCCAATTGATGGGCATCCCCTCCATTTCTAATTCTTTGCCACCACTAAAACTGCTGCTATAAATATTTTTGTACAAATAGGTCCTTTTCCTTTTTTAAAAATCTCTTTTGGATATGGACTTAGTAGTGGAATTGCTGGGTCAAAGGGTATGAATGGTTTTATAGCCCTTTGGGCATAGTTCCAAATTGATCTCCAGAATAGTTGAATCAATTCACAACTCCACCGACAGTGCATTAGTGTCTCAGTTTTCCCACATCCCCTCCTATATTTGTAATTTTCCTTTTCTGTCATATTAGCCAACCTGATTGGTATAGGGTGGTGCCTCAGAGTTGTTTTAATTTGCATTTTTTTAATCAATAATGATTTAGAGCATTTTTTCATATGACCATAGATAGCTTTGATTACTTTAAAAACTTCCTCTTCATATCCTTTGACCATTTCTCAATTGAGGAATGCCTCCTATTTTATAAATCTGACTCAGTTCTCCATATATTTGAGAAATGGGGACTCTATCAGAGAAACTACTTCCCTCTTAAATTGTCCCCCCATGTATTAAAGAACTGGAGCTCACTCAGATTCCTATACCAATTAGTTTGCAATGTAGATTTAGCTCATCTTTCTGCAAAATTTTATTATTTAGGTGAAAAATAAATACCTTAAGGAAGAGTGTCAAAGAAAAGGGGATACACTGAGAAATCAGATCGTTTGGAAAGGATCAGAAGGTTGCAGCTATATTTATGATTCCCTTTCCTTGTAAGCTTCAGGTTTGGGGTGGGTGTAAGTAGCCCTTAGGTTCTGGGATCCAGTAACTTCCACAGCCCTAGTTTACTTCTTTTATATCTTTAGGGGAGGTAGACTTTAGGGGCAATCCTGAACCTCAAGGTCACGAAAATGCAAAAGGGACAGAGACAGTTCAAGGTGTAACAGGGAGAGAGTGCCTCTCAATGCCCTCTTTCCAGTGTAATCCAGCCCCACGTGATTTGGGCAGGTGGAGGCTGCAACTATTGCAAAACCTCCTATCAGATCTTTCCATTTTACCCTCTTTTAATCCATCCTATCCATCTTTCACACTGCTGTCAGGCTACTGAGTAATTTTCAGACCTCTGTGCCAGATATTCTAAGCCGGGCACTGTCTGGTGCCACCCTACCTTTCTAGCCTTATCTCCTGTTATTTTCTAGCCTGATCTACTTAATTTACGACTTGTTGGGTTTTGCTTCCTGAGATCATCTGTGTCCTGTTTTGTTCATCTTGCTATTTAATATTTTTTGCAGATTTTAATTCAGTTCATTTAAGTTTTCAGTTTTGTTGAAATATAATTTTGCCTTCAAAGCCCCCAGGCAATTCTCTAAGATTATAATTTGCAGAGCAGGTGCTGATGTGCATTGATAGAGGGAGTTGTGGGAATTCCCAAGGCTGATGAAATCAAGGTACAATTGCTTCAAAATTCTTCATGGGCATTTCTGATAATTTTCTTTCTTTCTTTTCCATTTGTTGTAAATTTTTCCTTTTCAGTTTTGATTTTATTGGTTGTCCCCTTTTTGAAATATCAAATTAGCTAATAGTTTGTCAATTCGATTAGTATCTTTTTAAATAAAAGTAGTTCTTTTGTTAACTTTCCATATATGCATATACACACACACATACATGTATGTATGTGTATGTATATGTGTGTGTGCATATATATATATATATATATCTCGAACCATCCTTTGCTGACTTCTAAGCTCTAGAGTCTGGGGTGGTTACTTACCTATGGAATGAGGCTAATTTTTACTGACCAGTCAAGGTCCTTCCACAATCTTGTGCCATCTTCCTTGAACTTGCTTACTCTCTTGCACCAACTTTATACTTCAGGAAAAATGGGACTAGCTCAATCCCTCTAGCCTAGGCTGAGTTTTACCTTTTTCCTTCATGCTTCAGTTGCCCCTGTCCCTGGAATGCCTTCCTCCCACCCTTTAGCTTCTTGGATTCTTATTTATGCTAGGATCACAGATTTAGGACTGAAAGGGTACTCAGAGGTCATCTAGTTCAACTCTCTCATTTTACAGTTGAGGAAACTGAGACCTGTGGGAGGTCGTGATTTCTCCAAGGTCCCACATGGGTAAGCAGCAGAGTACTATGCTATCTCTTTACTATCAAGTACCATGTAAACATTTTTGATCCTTCCCACTGATTAGAACCTTGGACTTTTCCAAGTACTCCTTTTGTATCTCCTTAATGCATTTATCACATATTATTGTACATTATCTGTGAATGTGTTTTCTCCTCTTATCCTCCTACTCCACTAAAGCCCATGGTTTTATTTAAATTTACTTAGGTGATGGCTTACAAGCCTAGGGGTTTCCCCAAAATGGGAGAAAACAAACAAACAAAAAGGTTCTCAAACGTACGATTTTATTTTTTATTTATTTATTTATCTTTTTTGGTGAGGCAATCGGGGTTAAGTGACTTGCCCAAGGTCACACAGCTAGTACGTGTCAAGTGTTTGGTCTGAGGCCAAATTTGAACTCAGGTCGTCCTGACTTTAGGGCTGGTGCTCTATCCACTGCGCCACCTAGCTGCCCCTCAAATGTACAATTTTAAATCAGATATGGAACAGGTAATTTATTCCTACACACAAAAAGTAATGCTAACCGTGAAGAATCATAAGACATTGGCAAAACGAAGACCGGATTCAGTAACTTAACATAATTATGGTTACTGTGGTCCAAGAGGCTAATATTTAAGCTTTATGAGAACATAGATTGTTTATTAGGTATTTTTCATTTCAGCTCAGCTCAGCATTTTCTGATCCAACGGCCAGACTTGAGCCATTCTTCATGGTGGCGGCCACCTTCTCTGAAGGCTACTGCTTCCTTTGCTACTAGCTCGCTCCAGCACCTGCTCTAACCAATTGCTCCTCTCATTTGGTTCCAGCATCCTCAGACCATTTGAACTCAAAAGATGACCTGGATTATCTCAAGGTTGCTGCTCAGTCAGGAAAGAGGCAGCCTCAACCCAAGCTTAGGCTTCCCCATGTGCTCATGGTCATATAGAGCCTGGGTGGCAGATAGGGACAACTGCCCTTTCCCCCATCGATTCTTGAGACACTGTAAACAGTTCACCACCGCAGTGGGTAGACCACCGAATCTAGAGTCCAGAAGACCTGAGTTCAAATCCAGCCTCAGACACTTCCTAGCTAGGTGACCCTGGGCATAGTTACTAACCCCCTCTCTGCCTCCGTTTCCTCAACTGTAAAATGGGGGTAACGATAGCACTTTTCTCCGAGGGTTATTCTGAAGCTCAAATGAGATAAACATTTGTAAAGTGCTTAGCACAGTGCCTGACACCTAGTATCACATGCTTAATAAGTGTTAGTTTCCCAACCTCCTTCTCCTAGCAAGAAACGGAAGTGAGAGGAAGAGGTAGGTGCAGTTAGTCCCTTGTATACATTCACTAAATTACCCAGCTTGTGGGGCTGAGGAACCAATTAGAGCACTCTGCCCTCATCCATTGTAATCTCCTCAGTGATGAGTCATACATGACTAAAGTACCTCCCATTCCCACCACCAGCTGCCTCCCCACCCCACCCCAAGCTTGTGTAGGAGATGGCACCAAGAATGGGGGCTGAGCATGCTCCATGGAGGAGGGAAGGAAGGGAGGACCCTTGCTATACTGGCGTGATTAATGATGGTGAGGGCAGAGATTTGGGAAGAGGTTTTGATCCCTTTGGAGAGATGGGGGAAACATCTGTGCTTAGCATGGGCTGGGGTGCAGGGGGGGAGAGCACATACTGATCCCATCTGGAAGTCCCACATGCAAGACAGATGTCCTAATATCCAACCCCTAGGCAAGTGCAAGTTGCTAATAAACAAGAAAGCAGAAAGATAATTTTATATACATTCCCCTAGACCAGGAATTCTTAACCTGGCATTTGTGCAAATCCATGAACTTGGATAGAAAAAAATCATTACATTTTTATTTTCACTCACCTGTAACTAAAAGTTAATGTTTTCTTCAATTATGAATATAGGCAACAAAACATTATTCTGATAAGGGATTTATGGGCTTTACCTGACTGCCAAATCTAGGACACAAATAAAAGTTAAGAACTCCTGCCCTAGATGTAATTGAGATAAACCCTTGAGGCAACCACAAGCCAGACCCAGGCAGAGCTAAGCTCACCGTGGGTGATGGTCTTCCAGGGAACTGGGGCTGCCTTTCACACCTCTTGTCTGTGGGGCCCTCTGTGCTTGGCTATATGTGGTCAAGCTATGTTTGGGGTACCTACCCCTTGAAATAGTTACACTTAAAATAGAATGTAAGGTAGAAAATAAAGAATTAAAGTAAACAGAAGGTATTCCATTGCCTGTTTGACAGGACTCTCTCCTGTCATACCCCCAGTTCCTCCTCCTCCTCCTCCTCCTTCTTCTTCTTCCTCTTTTTCTTCCTCCTCTTCTTCTTCTCCTTCTCCTCCTCCTCCTCCTCCTTCTCCTTCCTCCTCTCCCTCCTCCCTCCTCTCCCTCCTCCTGCCCTCAAGGAGTCTACAGTCTAATGGAGAGACAACATGCAAACAAATATATACACAGCAGGCTATATACAGGATAAATAGGAAATAATTAACAGAGGGAGGTACTAGAATTAGGAGGGATTGGATATGGCTAATATGGAATTGTTTTTCATGACTTATAATTGATTTGTGTTGCTTGCCTTCACAATGGGTTAGGGAGGAACTAGAGAGAGAGAGAGAGAATTTGGAATTCAAAATTTTTTTAAAATGAATGTTTAAAATAGATTTTTTAGAAAAAGAGGGGTTAGGGAAGACTTTCTGTAGAAGGTGGGATTTTAGCTGGAACTTAAAGAAGCCATCGAGGTCAGTAGTCAAGCTGAGGATGGAGAGTGTTCCAGGCATGGAGGACAATCAGAGAAAATACCTAGAGCAGAGAGATGGGGTGTCTTACTCGTGAAAAACCCAGGAGATTAGTTGGATGGTAAGGTTTAAGAAGACCAGAAAGATAAGACAGGGCTAGGCTATGAAGGGCTTTGAATGCCCAACAGAACCTTTTGTATTTGATCCTGGAAGTGATAGGGAGTCTACTGGGTGCTGGGGGGGAGGGATGTGATGGTGATGTGATCAGACTCATGCTTTAGGAAAATCACTTTGGAAGATGATGGATTGGAGAGAGGAGAGGCTTGAGGCAAGTAGACCATCCAGCAGGCTATTACAGCAATCAAGGTGTGAAATGAGGAGGGCCTGCACTAGAATGGTCATTGTGTTTACTTTCAGATTTTGAGGAAGGAGTTTGGAGTTTTGCTAGATGGTGCAGCTACATGGCACAATGGACAGAGCTCTAGGCATGGAGTCAGGAAGACCTGAGTTCTAATCCAACCTCAGACACTTACTAGTTGTGTGGCCCTGGGGCAAGTCACTTAACCACTCTCTGCCTCAGTTTCCTCATCTGCAAAATGGGGATAATAATAATAGCACCTACTTCCCAGGGTTGTTGTGAGAATCAAATGAGATAATTGTGAAGTGCTTAGCACAGTGCCTAGCACATAATAGAAGCTCTATGTGTTAGCTATTGTTAGTTATTATATGTTTTAAAGATAAAGTTGAAAGAGGAAATGTCCCCAGTTTCACTCTATGTATTACAAAGCGTCATTTCCAAGAATAGAGACATACATGCGTACCACATATGCTTCTTTGATGAAAGTTGCAATAAGGAAGTATGATTATGACATTGATAATAATAACTGACATTCATAGGCAAAGTGCTCTATACATATCATTGCATTTCAAAAACTGATAAAGCTGATACTCCAGTTGTGATATCTTTAGGTCAAAGGTATGATCAGTTTAGGGATTTTTCTCCCTTAGTTCCAAATTGTTTTCCAGAATGATTGGACCAGTTTATAGCTCCCCCAACCAGGGCATCTGTCTTCTTATAGCCCATCCATGATTTACTCATTTTAAAGATGGGGAAACTGAGACCCAGGAGGTAAAATAACTTGCCCAAGGATCCACAGGTAGTAAGTAGCAGAGCAAGGATTTGAATCCAGTTCTGATTCCAATCGTGGTATTATTTCCATTATATCTGTATGTTTCCTACATTGTATGCTATAGTTCCAATCCTGGCTTAAGCCTCTATATAAGTACATTATAATGATTTTCCATAATGGTGATAATTCTCTCTCTCTCTCTCTTTCTATCTTTCCCCTTCTCTCTGCTCTCTGTCTCTCTCTCTTCTCTCTGTCTCTCTTTCTCTCTCCCTCTCTCTGCCTTTCTTTTCTTCTCTCTTCCTCTGTCTGTCTGTCTGTCTCTCTCTCTGTCTCCCCCTCTCCTTCATGTCTCTCTACCTCTGTCTCTGTCTTTTTTTCTCTCTTGGTTTAAAAAATGAAAGGTTTGGTTTTGGTTTGCTTTTTATGTACCAACAGTGGCACCTGCTGGATTTACCATTTGCTCATGAGGATATTAACAGCCTTTAATATATTTGGTTAACAACCAAAAAAATGTAAGATTGAAAGTGACCTTGAGTAGCTACCCAAGCTGCCCTCCTAGTCTTAACTGGGCCTCCACTCAAAACATTCCTGGAATACTTATTCCTTTAAAATCCTACAACCTTCTCCTCAGAAACAAACCCCAATGCCACTTGATTCTCATCAGAAATTCCTTCCTAATTTCTATCCTAAATGAACTTTTTGAAATTGAAGCTCCCACCATGTTGTCCTTTACTCAGTGGAAACAGGCAACAGCTGCTCAGCATCGCTCACAGTATATTCCTCCACATATTTCAAGACATTAGCCAAAGGGTCAAACGCACATTGTCTCCACCCATTCCTAGAACAGCAGTAGATCCCAGAGTACACAGGGAGTTTTTAACTTTTCTCTCCTTTTCTTTCATGCAGCCAGAGGGTTGATTTGTCTAGGGTTGATGATGGTAGCAGAGGGAGGAATAGCCCATCTAACGTATATTCTTAGCACTGACCTCTCACAGGTCACCTATCCCTTTTTTGTACGTGTGTTTTTAGTAAAAATGAAGCGATTACTACTTCATAATTAGTCACCTTCAACACCCGCTTTCAGCATGAGTGAATAGGAAAACTTTAGACCAAAACTTTTAAAAAGTAAAGTTTAAGAGTTAATTGTATTGGTTTTTGACCGTACTTTGTATTCACTTGGTGCTGTGAGGAATACTGAAATATGATGGATGATGCAATAGGATCACAGAAAAAAAATTAATAGAAAAATAATAGATTTCTTAAAGATATAGTATATTTAAACCCTCAAATTTCTTCTGTTATTACAAACTTGAAAGGAATCTTTCCTGTTACATTTTTAAGCTAATTCTAAATTCCAAAATTCCTTCTAGCTCTAACATTCTTGAAATCATCATTGACCCATGTCTCTCTTTCATCCCCCGCTCTGCCCCATCTAATCAGCTGCCAAGTTTCCACTATTATCTTTGATATCTATTCCTTTGTCTCTACCCCTGTGTCCACCACCCTTGTTCAAGGCCTCATCACATCTCATAATTATTTGTGTATGTGTTGTTCCGCCCACCTCATTCATACTCCAGAGTCATCTAAGCTTCTTAAGGGCAGAAAATTGTTCATTTTTCATTTTTGTATCCCAAGCTCTTGTATTCCCTCTCACGGAGAAGGCCCTTAATAAACAGGCATTGAAATGAGAAATAACTGATGTATGTATAGTACTTTAAAATGTGCAAAGTGCTTTACATATGTGACTTTGAACACCATTGCTGGATTGGGCACATTGTGCCTAATCATTTGCCCTATCTATTCTGGACCCAGGCACAAGTTCTAGGTCAGGTTCAATGCTGGGGATTTTAGGCCCTGATCAGAGCAGGGCTAACCTCTTCCTTTCATTAAATTTCCTTCCTATTGCCCTGGGGATGAATTATTTAAAGCCCACGTTTTGGTTTATATCCATGTCTCTCTAAAGAGAGAGTAAAAGGTACTCAGTGAACAATGTAATTTAGGTATGGGACAGGTATTTATTTTCTAGATACAGAAGACACAAATGACTCACAGGGCTCATTGGCAGAACAACTTAAAACAGGATTCAGTAATTAGTTTATAACTACTATTGCTCTGAAAGTTAAGCCTCATTTAACATGAAAAATTTTGTAGCATTGCTGATCAAACATTCTACATTTCTTCTGCGCTCTTCATTCTCTCTCTCTCTCTCTCTTTCTCTCTCTCTCTCTCCCCTCCCTCAATTATCTTTCTCTCTCTCTCTCTCTCTCTCTCTCTCTCTCTCTCTCTCTCTCTCTCAGCCCATGTCTTCTGATAAAATGAGTTGGGCTTGGAACAGTCCTGTTGTTACTGGTCATCTGGAGTAGTTGCCTAGGGCTCCTTCCTGAGCCTCCATTCAGCTCTGACCCAGTGGAACCCAGGACCTTTAGAACTCTGGAACCTGCAAGGAAGCCTCCAAGCCTAGACAGATTCATCTCAAGATGGATACCTTGGGATCAGGAAAGAACACAAAAAAGGTTGCCCAACCCCAAGTTCAGCCTTGCCTATTTAGGCCTTTTGCTTTAGATGTCATTTACATGGTAATCAGTCTGGGAAATAAGATAACTCCATCCCTCACCCACACCCCCTCTCAGGTAGCAGCTCAAAACAGTCTGAACACACAATTCATTGTAGGAAGAGAAGAGAGTCTGAGTGTTTGTTTTAAATATCTACTTAGTCATCAGCTCTTCTTGTTCCAGGCCGATGAGATGACATGGTAGTCACCAGGCTTAGTCCATCCATGCTTAGCCCATCCTAAGCTCCCATGTGGTTGACTAGAACCAGAAAGGGCAATGCTGAGGGTGTGCCAAGAGATGGCCCTCTTTACCTATGCATCATCTCACTTAAGGCTTACAACCCTCTGAGATAGGTGCTACGTATAATACTATCCTCATTTTACAGATGAGGAAACTGAGGCCCAGACTAAGGATCACACGGCGGTATCTACAACTACATCCATTGATGTGAGGATGCTAATTCCCTCCATTTAGTATTTACTATATTTACTAAATACTATATTTACTAAATATACACATTTACCTAGTACATTATATCTAATTTAGTTTTTTAAATTTGCATTGCTGCCTTTAAAAAAAATACCACAATCATTTCCCAACTTTCTGTTCCTCACACTCTAGACTTTGTATCTTCTCTCCAGCATTGTCCTCACCATGGAGATGCTGCCCTCTGCAGCCCTCTTTTCTGATTGGTTAGTCTACAATTTAATGGTGGTGCCGAGGTGCCTAGGTCACACGCACTTCATCCTCAGTTCCACTAATCATTCTTGGGACTTTTCCACCTCCTTCTCGGAAGAATTGCCCCTCCCCACTGCCTAACTCTCCAGGTTTCTTTTATGTACTGTCTTCCTCTATTAGAACGGGAACTCTTTGAGAATACACAATGTCTTTTTTGCTTGGATATCGTATCTTCAGTGCTTAACACAGTGACTGTCCCATAGTAAGTATGTGACAAATGCTTTACATCTATCTATCTATCTATCTATCTATCTATCTATCTATCTATCTATCTATCTAGAGACTTTTGTCTTATAACAAAGAAAAAACATTCAAGTGAAAAAGTAAAACCACAAACACAATTATTGTTCGACAGCATATGTGACATTCTATATCACTAGTCACCCACCACTAGTAGGTCTATATATAGAAATGAGACCTTTATCCGAGAAACTTACAGCAAATATTTTCTCAGAAGGAAGATGCTAGCAAAAGCGGAGATCGGGAAATGCATCTTGCAGAATGTGGGATTTGAGCTGAGTCTTGAAGGAAGCCAGGAGCGAGAGCATTCCAGGCATGGGGAATGGCCAGTAATGATGTATGTAGTCAAGTGATCTTCTGTGAGAAGCAGCAAAGAGGCCAGAGTCACTGGATTGAAGAGTATGGGGAGGAGTTTCAAGTATAAGAAGATGGGACATTTAGGAAGGGCCACGTTGTGAAGGGCTTTAAAAGCCAAACAGAAGATTTTATATTTGGTCTTGGAGGTAATAAGGAGCCAGTGGAGTTTATGGAATAGAATTTTAGAAAAATTGCTTTGGTAGCTGAGTGGAAGATGGATTGATGTGGTTTGAGACAGGTAAATCAAATAGCAGGCTAATGCAATTGTCCAGGTGTGAGGTGAGGTGGCCTGAACCAGGGGATGGATATGTGAGTAGAGGAGAGAATGTGTATGGGAGAAGTTTGATGGCAGAATGGACAACAGATTGTTGATTGATTGAATGATGTATGAATTTCTACCTGTAAAAGTGAGGCTAAGGGACGGAACAAGACATTATGACTATTATTACTTATTGTTATTGTTCGTCTTTCGTTCCCAAAGAGGACCAAAGACATCCTGAATCTGCAGGTGCATTTAGGAGCCTCCTTTGTCTATGCAGAAGAAACATTTGTATTATAGTTTGCTGCATTGTGATCCTTTTTACTTGTATGTTAAGAGTTAATAGTTTTCTTTTAAGCACAACTGCTTATAACCTCACTGTTTACACAAAATATATCTTTTTTAATTTTAACTTTTGCAAAAAGTTTGCCCTCTGACTCTAAAATAATGATAGCTTTTCCCAAGGTCATTCTCAGGATAATTATTAGTACTTGAACTGGGCACACTGCCCACCCTGAAATAGCTGCCTCCTGAGGTCACCGACTTTGTGCAATCTTTAGAATAACTATAAGCACTTACTCATTATAGGTTTTCTTTCAAATACCATCAACTTGCATTTAAGGCCACTGAGGGTTTTGAAGATGTGCCAAGGATGACTAATCATGAATTCACAAGCTAGGTCATGTGGGCCCTGGCAAATTAGTGCCTCTAAATCTTCAAGGCCAATAAAAAAAAAAAAAAAGCTGGACCTTGCTGATAAGTGACATCAGAAAGGAGCTTTTCCTCTTTATTAGCAAAAACAATCTGGCTTCGAAATGCATCGCTGCTGATGACTTGTTCTCTGACACCTTGCCCCCCCCCCCCCAATATACAATGCTGATCTAGTAGCAGATCAGAAACCCAACAGGCTGAGAGGAGCATAGGCTTCATCTAGAAGCACTTGTTGAGATTCTGATGGCTTTTTTGCTTCTTGTGCAAGTTTTCTAGCATCTGAACAACTGTAATGAACCCTTTCCTAAATCCTGGTGGAATATGTGTGAGCTGTGCATTAGGTTTTGCCTTCATCTTCTAGTGGCACAGAAGTGATGTTTACCACATCACCATCCATGTAGCAGATCTTTGCTTCCAAATGTTGGGAAATAATTGAGAAAGCCTGATTACCTCTCCAATCCTTGGAATTAATCCTGTAAACCTATGATATACTCCTCCTCAGCATGTTTTGCTATGTCATCATTCATGTCTCATCTCCTATTTATGTTTGTAATCCAATGCTCTGTCCTGGAACTTCTCTCTCTTTCTCTAGTCTTGCTTTTGGTGATCTCATTAATTCCCTTACATTCAGCTATTTCTAAACTGATGACTCTCAAATTTACATACCCAGCCCTCATTGCTCTCCTGACCTCCAGTCCCATATATATAATAATTATTATATATAATATATATGTTATATATAATTATATATAATAACAAAACTAGCATTCATAAAGACCTTTCAGGTTTGTAAAGCACTACTCTCTCATTTGATTCTCACAATTACCCTGTAAGGTAGGTGTTATTATTGTCCTCATTCACATATAAGGAAATGAAGCCTGAGAGAGGTTAAGTAATCTGCCAAGGGTCACATAGCTAGGAAGTATCTGAGGCAAGTATGAAACAGGAATTCCCAGGTCCTGGTGCAATGCTCTGTCCACCGAACCACCTGGCTGTCATTTGCTGTTAGCAAATTAATCTGGCTATTTTGTACAGCCTATGATTTTTATTATTGCATAAATGTACAGTCATTCCACAAGGTTTGTACTGCTACCTTGAAAGGGTGCCCTAAGATGCTAAAGACCCTAGAAGTTAAGAGAGAGCTTGGGAAGAGAGAAGATGTCAATCTCAGGACTGAAACTGGAGGACAGTTTTTCCCTTTACAGAAGGAGTTTAAATCTTCTGGATAGGCAAGAATGTTAATTATCAGATTCAATTATAAACTATTAAATTATAAATGCTATATAAACTATAGATTGTTGAGGATAGCAAATATTAAAAATTGGGGCTGCTCTGTTTATCCCAACCCACTTAGAAGTAATTACCTTTGTTAATTAAGAACACTTCTTGATTGAATCCTTCGTAATCGAGTGTGAACAGGGCCTGTACATCTCTTTGAATCAATTAAAGCTGTTACATGAGAGACTTAATCACACCCTAAGGAGTTTGTATAAAAGGAAGGCACTAACCCTCTCAGAAGCAGAGATAGAGATTCTGAGGTTCTGAGAGCAGAAAAGATGGCACTAGCATACATCCCAGCATGCCTCTGAGCAATAAAGGGAGTGACTGAGTTGTGGCAAAGAAGAGAGATGCCTACGAGGGTCAGTGGCTCTGCAGGCCTTTCAGAGAAGAAAGCCTGGACTGAGGGAAGTCCCCAGAAATGGTCAGCTCTTTCCTCAACTCCCCTTCCCAGCTCCAGCGTATCGATACATATTATAATATTATTTGCTATTTCATTACTGAGATTTCAGTAAACGGAATTTTGTCTCAGCCACAAAAAAGGTCGACGATTATCTAGTGATAGTTATAAATGTAAAATTGGGCAGAAAGCTCAGTTTCTGCCTAAATGTTGGGAATTTTCTTAATTGGGGGCTTGGAGTGACTGTGACTAAATTTATAATTTTCTGACTAAACATAAATTTAGTCTACAATTAACTACCCAAAGCTGAAAAGGAGGGGCCATATTACCCTTTAGGCTTAAAACAAGATAATTATTATTATAGGATATTAGATCACCTGCTAGGCAACTCCAACTCAACATGTCCAAAACAAAACTCACCTTCCCCCAGAAACTTTCCTTTCTTTCTAACTTCCCCATTTTGAGGTAGAACAAAGGCTGGAAAACTATGTCCCAAGGGTCAAATCCACCCACTGCCTGTTTTTGTACATTTTAAAATACAATAATGTACGGGCAGCTAGGTGGTGCAGTGGATAGAACTCTGGTCTTGGAGTCAAGAGGACCTGAGTTCAAATCCGACCTCAGACACTTGACATTTACTAGCTGTGTGACCCTGGGCAGGTCACTTAACCCCAATTGCTTCATAAAAAAGCAAAATAATAATAATACAACAATGTAAGAAACTTTCTTAGCTTTTGGGTGTACAATAGGTGGCGGGTTGGATTTGGTCCATGCTGGCCCCGGGCCTCACCTCAGTTACCCATGTCCACAACTTTGGAGTCATTCCCAAATCTACCCTCTTCCATACCACTCCATTGCCAATCAGTTACTAAGTCTTTTTGGTTCTACCAATACACAACTCCCTCTTCACCTCGGCTCATTGGCATTCTTTTCTCCTTTCAAGTCCAAGCTTGAGGGCTCCCTCATACACAAGACCTGTTGTGATGCTCCCAGATGTTAGTGCCTTCCTTCACTACCAAAAAATTAACTATTTTTTTCTGTGTTGGGTATATTTGGAATTTATTCATCTGTATACAGGTTATCTCTCTCTCCCCACCCCCAGTGGAATGCAGGTTCCTCCAGGGCAGGGATTGATTCTTTTTAAGCTTTGACCAGTGGCCAGCACTGTGCTTACCATATTTTAGGAACTTAAGAAATGTTTGTTGAATTGACATTGAGAGGGGAGAAGTTTCACTCATTTTTAATTAGTCACTCCTCACAATAGTCCCAATGGAATAGGAGTATTATTATTTAGTTCCATTTTATAAACCTGCCAGGGATGATTCAGGCCTGTATGTACACAGTCAAGAATGTGAGTTCATCTGCTTCTGTGGTACAACCAACCACATAATTTTCAACCATATGATTAAATGCAAAAGGTTGCTCTAGCTGACAGTCCTGGACCTGGGAGTAGAAAGATCTGGGCCCAAATCCTGCCTTTGGCACATCCTATCCATGTTAATATGAGCAAGTCGCTTAATAACAATAACTTTTATAGTGATTACTATGTGCCAGCGCTTTATAGTTATTATCTTATTTGATGATCACAACAACCTTGGGAAATAAGTGCTATTATTTTTCTGTTCAACAGATGAGGAAACTCTGAGCATCAGTTTCCTCCTTAGTACAATGAGGATTATAATTCCTGTAGTACCATAGAACTGTCATGAGGCTCAAAAATGAGAATAAATGTAAATTCCGTAGCTGGACTTAAAACTTTAGATAAATATCAGTAATAGGTGCGCATAGAGTCTGGGCTAGCTAATCCACCCATGCGTGCTCTGTGCATGCTTAGGATGTCAGTTATTATCACTATTATCAATAATATGTCTAGTATTACGCAGAAGGCAACGAAAAAGCTGCATACAAATTCACCCAGTAATAGGTGCGCAAAGAGTGTGGGTTTGCTAACTCACTCATGCTTGTGCATACGTATGATATAATTTATTATTATTATTATCAATAATATGTCTAGTATCACATAAAAAGCTATGGAAAAAGCCGCATACAATTTCACCGCCTCTGAGGTCTTGGTTTAACCTTCATCCAACAGTTAATTTAACAGTGTTTTCAGTGAGCATCCTCCTTCCTCATCAGTAGGGAAATAAATAAAAATTAGCCGATCCCCAGATATCCCAAATCAAGGGAGTGAGGGACACACTCTGAATTCCCAAGATGGAATTCTTCCCCAAAAAATAGAACAACCTTTCAGCCCTTGTCAATATTCTGATTGTAAATAACAGATTTTCCAGCTCCTTCCCCAGAGCAATAGTGGAGACCAAAATCACAACGAGGCTCGGTGTCTCACCACACTCTAAGAAAGTGTTCTATTTCTCAACTGACCAACTCTGACGTCGCTTTCTCCATTGAAGGGTTTCCCACGTTCCTTTTGTACTCTTGCTATGAGCTGTTTATTCTCTCCAGCAAGTTGCCCACACTGACACGTTAGTATAACCTCTCCATCCAAGTTTCCATCCTAGTTACAATTATCATCACTCGGTCACTTTAAGTACTTTGTCTTGGCTTCTCGTTTCCAAATCTCTTGGCATCTCTTCCTTGGGGGGCCCAGTCCTCGCCTCTTGTCTTGAAATCACTTCTGCATTCTAATTTAAGTACAATCTTATCAAGCCTCTAGCACTGGCCTGCAGGTTTCAGAAGCTGACCTGCAACCTCTGCCTGCTGGCTGGCTTCATAGAGAAATATACAAAAATTGTATTTTTAAATTGGGTACAGGGTGTGGTGGAGGGGAGGAAGAAAAAGAACCTTGTTAGATAGATTAGTAAATTAAACCCAACTTTTAGGTTACTTTTTAGCAGTGGTCCCCATTAGGATTTTCCCTTAGGGTTCTATCTCAGGTCAACAAATGTGTTTGTTTAGATTCTGCACCATCCAAACTTCAAGAAACTTACATTTGGTGAAGAGGAAACACACAAATACATAGATGAATAAATACAAAATTGGGTGGGGGGACACAGGGATGCTGTACTAGAAGATGGAGGACCAGGCAAAGATTGTGTAGGAGAAAGTATTTCAGGTGAACTTCCAAGGAAACTAGGGATTCTATCCTGGAGATGAGGAGCAGTGCATTCCAGGTCTAAGGTTGAGGACCGGCCTGAGTTACCACTTGGCTTGAGGGTACTGTACCCATTCCCTTTCCTGTACCCAGACACATAATTTGGACTAGGTTCAGTCCTGGGGGAGCCTGCCTCTAATGAGAGTAATCAGGCTCCCTTTTCTTACAATCTTTGGCTGGTTGAGTCCCCTAATCCAGCTCTTATAACTCATGTCCAAAGTTTAATGAGGTAGGAATGAGTAATTTATTCCTACACACAAAAAGGAATGACAAACACAGGATTAAGAATAGGATTCAATAATCTAACTTATAACTACTTAACCCTAACCCTATACAGATGAGGAAAGTGAGAAAGACAGCCCAGGGTGATACAGCTATACAATTTACTGATCTTAAACCTTATAAGAACATAAAGCAGTTTGCAGGATGGTTAGCTAATTAGGTGATTTATGTTTCACCTTTGCTCAGAACTGTCCAAACAACTTCTGCTACACATCTGTTGGTGAGATGGCTAGGTTTGGGGCAATCCCCTTATTGATGGGTGTTATCTCCATTCCAGAAGCTTTCCTTGTCATTGTCCTGACTGAAGACTCCTCTTGTGGGACCTAACACCTCTGGTCTTCTTGAACTCACAAGATTGCCTCTAAGACTGGACACATCCATATTGACACCATGTTAGGTCACCTACTCAGGAAAGGAAAGAGAAAGTGGAGAAGCCTGGTAGGGGTGCAGGAATAAGCTCATCTAGTTTAGTCCATGGATCATGAAGGGGCAGTGGCAGTTTGGGGAAAAAGCCTGGCCCACCCCTGTCATGCTCAGGAAGGTCAAACAAAGCATCTACTTCTTGCCAAATGGAAGAGTTGTAGCCCAGCGGGACACTGTTATTTTAACTTACACAGCCCCTGGCTTCCTTGTGATTATCATGGGCAGGAGGATGACAGAGGAACCACTCGGGGTTTACATATCGTATTAAAACCATCTACATTCGTGGAAGTAATTTCCAAAGCACAGGGTTGACTTTAACCAAGAAAGGCAACTCAAAGCATACTTGATGGGTGAAAGAAAAACGGACCCTGCTACACTGGCATAGGAAACCACCTACGCAAAGGCAATGGAGATGCAAGTGGGAATGTAGCAGCAAGTTTGGTTGGAATTCAGAGCACATGAAAGTCCTATCAGAGATATAAGTGCCATAAGCCTGGAAAGGCAGCCATATTGTGAAGTCATGCAGATTCCAAACAGAGCAGTTTATGATATAGCCTAATGGGACTCATTGAAGCCTTATTCTTTGAGTATAGAGTATTTGCACATATGCATTTAACAAATGCTTGGTGAATAAAAGAATGGTTTATTTTGCTACGTGCCTATACATCCTTCATGAAAGTCTCATTCCTGTGCCTCATTGTGATGTGGAGGAGGCAATCCTGGGCTCTCAAAGACTGTGTTAGCAGAATGTAATCTCTGATAAGTAGACCTCCCAAGCTGAAAAGACTTCACGATTCACACAGAAGCCATTTTCCCCAGCACCCACCATGTGGAAAGATGCCATGTGAACAAATGTTGTGGTGATGTATTGGACCCCCCCCCCCCGTATATTCTTCTGGAACTATCCGATCAGAAAAGGAGGTGGGCAAATCATATAGTAAATGTGAGGGACTACAGATGGATAGCCTGAGCACTGTGCTGGTACCCATAAAAGGTAAAAGACCTCAACAAAGTACTCCAGTCTCAGATGGAGATGCTCAATGGAGGATCTGTGGGAGAGCGTGGCTTAAGGGTAGCATAATGAATGGAGAGCTGTCCTGGGAGTCTGTTAGATCTGGGTTCAAATACCACTTCTGACACCTACTGACTGTGTGACTTACAGCAAGTCACTTAACTGGGACAGCCAGGTGGTGCAATAGGTAGAGTGCTGGGCCTGGAGTCAGGAAGTGGGCTTAGATACCCACTAGCTGTGTGACCCTGAGCAAAACCCTAAACAGCTGTCTTTCTCATTTTCCTCATCTGTAAAATGGGGATAATAATAGCACCTATCTCTCAAGGTTATCATGAGAATCAAATGCCAGTGCCTGGCACATAGTAAGCATTATATAAATGTTAGCTACTATGATCATTACTCAATGTCTCTGTGCCTGGGACAACCTTCTTAGACTACGAATTTCAGATCCAAGCGAACAGAGGGAATTTTCTTACTGATGACAGCATAGGTCCAGACCAAAAAAAAGGAGAGAAAAATGGGACAAAGATGGCGCGAGGTGAAAAGAGTGAATTAATTAGAGTTTTGCATCGTATAAGGAAGTAAACACGTCAGTGAGATCACAAATTCATTGGAATAAAAGAAGGAAAAACAAAAGTTGGTATTTCACAAGAACCATCGCAAAAGAAGTGACTGGTTACCTCCACCTGCCCCTACTTCTCCCTCATGTCCTCTATAGATGTCCTAATTCAGTACTTGGCATGAGATCAGACTCCTTTCCTGAAAGTTTGCTCAGGAAACCAGAACTGAAGAATTATATTAATTTTATGTATATACATATATATATGTATATATGTATATATGTATACACACACACACATACACATATATACACACACACATACAGGTATATGCATATATATATACACACATATATATACATATATACATACAGGTATATGTATATGTGTGTATGTATGTGTATGTGTGTGTATATATATGTATATGTATATATATATACATACACACACACACACACACACACACAATATATATTTCTGCTTAAAGGTTTGCAAGTCACACCTGATTGGTTTTTCTTTTCCCAACTGAAAAGGAATATAAGAAACTGGACAACAACAAAAAGAAACTGAAGGATCCTTGTTTTTGCTCTCTGGGCATTATGATAAAATGGAAAGTACTGTATTTGCACACAGAGATCCTGAATTCAAGTCTCTGGATTCCTCATTTATTAACCATGTGACCTTGCTCAAATTGCTTACATTCTTTGGGCAGCTAGGTGGCACAATGGATAGGCTGCTGGGCCTGCAGTCAAAAAGACTCATTTTTATGAATTCAAATCTTACCCAATCCTGGGCAAGTCACTTAACCCTATTTGCCTCAGTTTCCTCCTCTGTAAAATGCACTGGAGAAGGAAATGGCAAAGCATTACAGTATCTTTGCCAAGAAAACCCCAAATGGGGTCATGAAGAGTCAGATACAACTGATATGACTCAACAACAACAAAAAAAAAAAATGAGGAAGGCTAGATGACCTTTCCAACTTTAAAGCTCTGGCCAAGTCAAGCTAACAAACATTTCCTAAGTACCTCTAGTGAATGAGACAACATTTAAACAACTTTGTACAAACAACATGTAGACAGGATAAATTGGAGGTCAGCTGAAGACAGCACTAGCAACAGAGAGGACTGGGAAAGGCTTCTTATAGAAAGAGGGACTTAATTAATTGAGACTTGAAGGAAGCTGGGGATGATCTGGAGGTAAAGAGGAAGAGAATTACAAGGATGAGGGAGTCAGTGACAATGCATGGATTTGGAAGAGGGAGTTTCTTGTGGGGGAAGAACATGGAGGTCAATGCCATTGGATTGGAGAGTACATGACAGAGAGGAAGACTGGAAGGGCAGGGGACAGGAGACTCAATAATTAGAAAGGGCTTTAAGCCAAATTTATTTTGATCCTGAAGGTGATAGGGAGACAGTGGGGTTTATTCAGTGTGTGTGTCAGGGCAGAGGGGTTGAATGACATGGTTGGACCTGAGCTTTAAAAAGATCTCTGTAGCAGCTGAGTAAACTAAAGTGGGAAGAGATTTGAGATAGGAATACCAACTGGAAGGCTATTGCCGTGGTCCAGGCATGACGTAATGAGGACCTGCACCAGGGTGTGACAGTGTCAGAGGAAAGAAGAGTGTTTTTATATGAGACACGCTGAGAACATAGAATTTATAGGATTTGACAACTTATTGGGACACAGTGAGTGAGAGAGTGAGGAGTCAAGGATGACATTTAGGTGACAGGGAGGATGGTTATGTCTTTGACAATAATAGACTGAAAGAAAAACCTGGCGATAAAGAATGGACAGGACCTTGATCTTCTATGAGCCAGAAAGTAAGGAAAGACTGTTCCCAAAGGTCCCCTCTTATGGAGGTAACAGAAGAGACACATTGTGGGTACAGAGCAGTGGTCAGTTGCTGGAAGTCTAAAACGCTAAGCCAAGGGCTGAGAGGCAGAAGAGTGTATGGTTGTGGGGGACTTGGGCTGACTGGTTCAGTCCTCAGCTAGCAGAGAAGGTCTGACTGAGCTCCTTCCACTCAGAGTTCAGGGAATTGGCCCTCGGTTTCCTGTGGTTTTCATTTCTGCTTTGGGGCCTGGCTGTGAGAGGCCCACTTTGTCTTTTCACTTCTCTTCACAAATGTCAGCAGCCTGTTCCCTACCCCCAGCACCTTCACTATGGCAGAAATGACTGTTTGTAAGTGTGTGGGAGGCAGCGGGGCAGGAGGAAGAGATTCATGAAAGGGACAATTAAGACAAAAGGGAAAAATAATATTCAGAGTGATTAGACAGTTTAAAAATGGACAGAAGAGAAGTGGAAAGTGAGGTAAAGAAACAAACAAAAAAATAGATATGGATTGGGAAAAATAGAACAAAAAGAGTTTTGAAAAATGCACGTACTTCAGCATAGCCCTAGACAAACAGGCAGCCTCCAATGGCCAGACCACCACATGCTTCTGCGTAGCCCTGGAGAAACACCGACACACCCCACCAGCCTCAGCGCATGCCAGACACCAGCACTAAGACCCTGGCTCAGCACCAGGTAAGATCCCCATGGCCTGCAGCAGCACCAGCCACCCCTCTCAGTGCACCACCAGACACAAGGGTCCTCTGTGGGCCTTGGGGCAACATCAGTGCAGCACCAGGTAAACAGCCAGGACCTGCAGCCCCTGGCACAAGAAGCCTGAGACGGTGCCCCTTCCACCCCAGGAGCAGAGTGCAAATTTAAAAGAATAACATGAAAATATGATTAAGGGATGAGAAAGAGGAGTCCACTGGGTGCAGAAGGAAGAGAAAGGTAGCGTGGGGTAAATTATTTCACATGAAGAGATGTGAAAAACCTATTAAGTGGAGGGAAAGATGGGAGGGTGGGTGATAGGCATTGCTTGAACCTTACTCTCATCAGTATTGGCTCAAAGAGGGCATAATATACACAATCAGTTGAATATAGAGATCTATCTTACCAGACAGGAAAGTAGGAGGGGAGGAGATTAAGTAAAGGTGGGGGGACTGGCAGAAGAGAAGGCAGACTTGGGGAGGGGGTAGACAGAAGCAATACACTGGTGAGATGGGAAAGAGTGAAAGGAGAGAGAGGACAAACAGGAGGAAAAATAGGATGGAAAGAAATACACAGTTAGTAATCATAACTGTGAATGTGAATGAACTCTCCTGTAAAATGGGAATGGGTATTAGAGTGGTTCAAAAACCAGAATCTTCCTCATTTCTTAAATTTATAGAGAACTGAGTCAAATTTATCAGAATACAAGCCACTCCTCAGTTGGTGAATGGTCAAAGGAGGAACACACAGTTTTGAGATGAAGAAATCAAAGCTATCTATAGGCATATGAAGAAGTACTCTAAATCGCTTTTGATTAGAGAAATTCAAATCAAACAACCCTAAAATACCACTTTACACCAATCAGATTGGCTAATATGACAAAAAAGGAAAATGATAAATGTTGGAGAGGATATGGGAAAATTGGGACACTAATGCACTGTTGGTGGAGTTGTGAACTGATCCAACCATTCTGGAGAACAATTTGAAACTATGCCCAAAGGACAACCAAACTGTGCATATCCTTTGATCTAACAATACCACTACTAGTTTGTATCCCAAGGAGATCATAAAAAAGGGAAAAGGACCTACATGTACAAAAATATTTATAGTAGCCCTTTTCACGGCAAACTATTGGAAACTGAGGGGATGCCCATCAATTGGGGAATGGCTGAATAAGCTGTGGTATATGAATGTAATGGAATTGTAATTGTAATGTAATTACAATAGTAATTGTGCAATAAGAAGTGATGAACAGGCAGATTTCAGAAAAGCCTGGAAAGACTTGTACGAACTGATGCAAAATGAAATGAGCAGAACCAGGAAAACATTGTCCACAGTGTCATCAACATTGTGTGAAGATCAACAATGAATGACTTGTCTCTTTTCGGCAACACAATGATCCAAGATAAGCACAAAGGACTCATGAAGGAAAATGCTCTCCATATCCAGATGAAGAACTAATGGACTCTGAATGCAGGTCAAACATATTTTGTTCACTTACTTTATTCTTTTCATGGGTTTTTTCCTTTTGATCTGTTTTTTTCTTTCACAACTGTGACTAATATGGAAATATGTTTTACATGATAGCACATGTATACAAATTGCCTACCATTTTAGAAAGAGGGAAGGGGAGGGGAAGCAGAGAGGGAGGGAGGGAGGGAGGGAGGAAGACAGAAAAATTTGGAACTCAAAATCTTCTAAAAATGAATGCTAAAAATTGTCGACATATAATTGAGGAAAAAAGATAAAATACTATTTAAAGAAAGAGCTTTGAGTTTAAAAAATGGACAGAAAAAAGGTGAGAAGCAAGGTGAAGAAACAAAAGAATAGATGTGGATTGGGAAAAACAGAACAAAAGATTGTAGACCATTCTATCTATAAAAGGCAGTGTGGTTTCAATCTTGCTTCTGACACTGTAGTTGCTGTGTGGCAAGTCATGTAACCTCTCTTTGCCTCAGTTTCCTCATCTGCAAAATGGGCACTAAAAATATCTTCCTCACAGGGTGGTTATGAGGCTCATGAAATCACATCTGTGAAATCATTTTGGGAGCTATTGTTACCATTGAGTTACGATGTATGTGCCCACTGATGCTATCCATTGACCCTTAAAACTCATTAACCCTCCAGCTGATCTGTGCTTCTTTCCAAAAGCAAGTCTAACATTGAGAAAGCTGTCGACTGCTCCCAAGGGGGTAGAGTCATTTAGGTGCACTTGGTCCTTTCTATCCTGTGTGTAGACATGCTATTTGGACCACGTCCAGTCTCTTGAGGAGTCTGCCTCTAGTGAAAGGGAGCTCCCTTTTATCACAATTATTGGTTTGTTAAGTCCCCACCCCCGTTACTGGGAATGATTTTAATTATAGCAAATTAGATCATGGCTCACAAGTCTGGTGATTCTTCAAAAGGTAAGGAGGAAGTAAAAAAGGTATTAAAGGCGCAGTATGAATCAGGGTCCATGTACAAGTAGCTTATTCCAAACTCAAAGGACTGCTAAGCATACAAGAATGACAACTTGGAAGAACCGAATGGTTCAAATGAGATGCAAAAACTTAACACGACTATTGTTACAGTCTATTGGGAGGCTAATATTGAGACTTCATCAGAATATATATCAATTCCCAGAACTGCTAATTAAGCATCTTAAATTTCACCTCAATTTAAGCATTGTCCAAATAACTTTTGGTATTTATCAGTTGGCTTGGTCTAGTTCTCTTGTCAGTGACCATCTTCCCTGGGGCAAAAGCTTCTCTGCCAATGGTCGGCTCCAACTGGTACTTCTGTCAAATGGCTGAGGTTGCCTCCAATCCTTCGTTGGTCTTCCCTTGAATACTTGTTTGCTGAAGATCAAGAAAGAACAAATACAAAAGGAGTAAAGAAAAACAAATACAAAAGCTGTGAAGGTGCCCAGAGACCCTGGTGGGAGCCATGGGGAACAATGGTGGGGTCACCATGATCTTAAGGTAGAAAAGGATCTGTCCTTCTTTACTCTTCCCTAGAGTCACATGATGTCACCTGCCATTTTTGCAGTCCAAAAGGGCTGACACAAAAACCACCCCTTCTTTTAATGCTTCCAATATTCCAGTGCCCCACAACTATCACCAGGTAGGGGGATGACCCAGAGACCATTCAGAATTTGCCACTCTTTCTCAAATGACAAATCCTTTAAATGCTGAGTTACCAAATGATCAGAGCAGTCAGAAGTTTATCATCCCCCAAAAGCCCAAGCATTGAGTCACCATGCCCTTGGAATCCCCAGAAGTTTCCAGAAGAGCTTTGAATGTATGCTTGTTGGCATGGACCATAAGGACCCATTCAACTGGTTACGCAACTCATACAAAAATATAGCTTTTTAACATGTATGTTTCACTTCCAAGTTGAAACACTTCAAAAAAAAAAAAAAAAGGATCCAGGCAAGAACAGCCCATATGTTCCCCCTTTCTCCATGATGGGGAGAGGATGGTGCAAGGTGGTGTTCTGGAGAAGGGGGTAATAGGTTGGGTTGACCTTTGGCCCCATTAAAGAGATTTAGGAACTGAAAAAATCTCATAGCCCTCCTTTCAATGATTAGGTTTTATTACAAGACTCCATTCCCAAATCTGAAAAAAAAAAGAAGAGCAAAGAAAGTCACAGAATCAGCCTTTGCTAATTATAAGTGTAAATTATTTCATCCTCTCGAAGTGAATCATTCTCCACATAAACACAAATTAGCTCAAGATGACCTCAGCTATAACTGGGACTTTGCCTCTGCAGCTCCTTTTGTCCATTAAGGGGCTTGTCTTCTGACTTCCCACCACCAGGTGGAGATGGAATAAAGCTAATTAAAGCACTAGCCATCCCTTTCAGTTCAAGCTAGCTTGAGAGAATGCCCACATCCTTAATTAGGGTAGCAGAATTTTTGCCACTAAACCACGAGATGAAAAAAAAAAATAGACATTGAGGCCTACATACAAATAGAAAGCAACTAGAATTAGTTGGTTTTTTTTTTAAACAAAATTTTTCCACTCAGTGATCTTTAAAAATTAAAAATCAGGAACACAAAACTGTGAAATAAACACATCTAAGAATACATAGGAGTTGGTGCTTGCCTTATTATAGTCACCTAACAGGTGGCACCTGAGAGAGGGAGGGAGAAAAAAAAAGGACAAATAAAATGGAGTTGCCATGCACAGGAGAGACCAGGAGACAGAGAAATGGGCATTTATATAAAACAAGTCATCAAGATACAGACACAGACATACATAGAATGAAAAATGGAGATGAAGAGTAGAATGGAGACTGGGAAAAGAATGAGTCAAGAGAAAAGAAAGCCAGAGAGGGAGAGATAAGTCAATCAATCAATCAGTCAATAAGTGTTTATAAAATGTCCATTATGTGCCAAGAGATGTGATAAACTCTGGCCATGCAAAGACAAAAAAGAAACAGTTACTTGCCCTCGAGGAGCTTATGTTCTATCGGAGGAGAGAACATGTGCATAAACGCGTATATTAAAAAGAAGTACATGGTAGTTTGGGGTGGGAGGCACTAGCAGGTGGAGGGAACCAGGAGAAGTTTCATGAGGAAGGTGGCCGTTGAGCTTAGTTTTTAAGGAAACAAGCGATTCTGAAGAGTGGCGCTGAGGAGGGATTGCAAAGGCAAGGAAAATTATCAGGAACCCCTGGATTCAAATCTGGCCTCAGACACTAATTAGCTAACTCTTTGATCATGGCAAACCACTATGTCTCCAAGTCTCAGTTTCTTCATCTGTAAATGCTCAGTTAAATTTGTGATATCATTGATTTAGATATTTCTTCCAACCACACACATCATAACCCATTTATGCTTATCTATCCAGTCAGACTCTTGTGCACATCCTCCCCTAGGTCCCAAAGGGTCTGTCCAACAAGCTAGTGCTTTCTTCAATTACTCTTGCCATTGGGAAGATGTCAATGGGGAGCATGGCTGCCCATTGGTTAGCTCTCTTTTTTGCCATCTCACAAACCCATCTTCTTTCTCAGTCACACATTTCTTTGGTGGCATCTTTTTTTCTTCTTACTTGATTAAAAATTATGATCTTCATAATTTCTTGTTTGTAATGTGTTAGGAGGCTGTTCAAATCCACTGCCCCACTTAGCTGCCCTGGTATGAATTTTTAGACAGTATTAGGGGTATATGTGTGTGTATGTGTGTGTGTGTGTGTGTGCGTGTGATGTATGTGTGTGTATGCATATATATGTATATATATGTATATATATATTTATATATGTGTGAGTATGTGTGTATGCAGCTTGGTGGAGTAGATAGAGCACTGGGCCTGGAGTCAGAAAGATCTGAGTTCAAATCCAGCCTCAGATACTTACTAGTTGTGTGACCCTAGGCAAGTCCCTTAACTATCTTTGTCTCAGTTTCCTCATTTGTAAAATGAACTGGAGAAGAAAATGGCAAAGCACCCCATGTCATGTCAATAGTCCGTAAACATTTATTAAGCACCTACTGTGTGCCAGGTACTGTGCTAAGTGCTGGGAATACAAACACAAAAAAGAATTCCTCCTCTCAAGGAGCTCACAATCTAAAGGGCAGACAACAAGCAAACTACTATGTGTAAGCAAGCTATATATAGGATAAATAGGAAATAATTAAGAGAGGAAAGGAGCTAAAATTAAGAGGGGTTGGGGGAAAGCTTCCTGTAGAAGATGGGGGTATTTTTGTCCAATCGATAGATCATTTTGGGATAGTTTACACATTAGCTGACAAAATTAGGATGCAAAAGGATCTGGACAAGTTAGAGCATTTGGGGGGGTGAATCATAAGCTAAAACTCAAAAAGGATAAATGTAAAAACTTGAACTTGAGTACAATGATCTTCATAATTTCAATATCTTCATTTTTTAAGAAATCTACTTTTTAGGAACACAATAGGTGGGGTATGAATGGACAGCATTTGTTCTTTAAAAAGATTTGTGAGTTTTAGTGGACTGCAAGCTCAGTATGAGCATCAGTGTGGTGCAGAATCCATAAGCTAATGTGATCTTGGGCACAGCAGTTAGCCCTTTCTCCAAAACTCAGTTCTGTGCCTCTCTCTTTGTTTAAGGACAATGAATATCTGGAGAGTATCCACAGGGCATAAGACATCATCCCCTCCTTACAGTCTAGGAAGGGGAAAAAGCTCAGATACAGATAATTATAGTGCTGAGGTCCTCAAATGGTATGAGCTGTTTCAGAATGCCAGAGTGAACTCACAGGGACATTGAGAAATATTTTACATTTTTGAGGGAAACACAGAGGATGATAAAAGGGAGGGCAGATTAAGGGACTCAGTAGTCAGAAACAAAACAGGCTTTTGAGAAGGAACAGGACAAAAAGAGAGAGAAAGAAATAAACAGAAAATGGGATACAGGGAAATATAGTTACTTATCATAACTGTGAACGTGAATGGGATAAGCTCACCCATAAAATGAAAGCAGATAGCAAAATGATTAGAAACCAGAATCCAACAATATGTTGTTTACAAGAGACACAGAAAGACACACACAGAATTAAAATAAGGGGCTGGAGCAGAATCTATTTTACTTCAGCTAAGTAAAAATGGTCAGGGTTAGCAATCATGATCTCAGACAAAGCAAAAGGAAAAATGGACCTACTGAAAAGGGATACTCATGGAAACTACATTTTGCTAAAAAACACCAAAGACAATGAAGTAATGTAAAAAAATTTTAACAGCAATTTTCTCTGGTAAAGGCCCTATTTCTCAAATATATAGGGAACTGAGTCAAATTTATAAAAATAAAAGACATTCCCCACTTGACAAATGGTCAAAGGATATGAACAGGCAGTTTTCAGATAAAGAAATCAAAGCTATCTATAGTCATATGAAAAAATGCTCTAAATCACTATTGATTAGAGAAATACAAATTAAAACAACTCTGAGGTACCACCTCACACCTATCAGAAATGACAAATGGGCTTAGATTCTAAAAATCTAGCCACTGGTCAGATTCTTATAATCTAGCCAATAGCTTACTAATGTTCAAACTCAAGAGTCTGCCCAATATGACGATGCTCTAATAAATCTTGTCTTTGGCTGAAAGAAGTCTTGGGTCAAATTATTTCAGGCAGGAAACCGCGTGTTGTGAGTTTGGGGTCCCAGGACCCCTGAACCTCTAAACCACATCATTTTGGTGGCCCGTACGGGGAAACTGCCTAACCCCAAGTTCTTCTCCAGTCAAGACTGGAAGGTATGTAAGCCTCCCCCCAACCCTCCTTTCATGTTCTGCAGTTGGGGTCCCTCTCCAAGCACCAAGGCTTAGAGGTGCTTTTCCGGCAGACGGTTACGAGGCTGTCTCGCACTCAGCCTGACACTCTCAGGCTCTCGGTCCACTGGTGTTGGTTCGAGGCCATGGACCTGAGTACACCTTCCGCAGCATAGAGGACAAGGACGGACGCCCTATCCGGAAGTGTATGAATTCCCTCGGCGCTAGGGAATTGGAGAAAACTGCAGTTGCATTTGGGTTCCCTGAGGCTTACTTACTCCCTTCCCTCTGCATCTCTGAATCCTCCTTCATGGAGGTTACGGGGAAAGTTAGAACAGCTAAAAATATCTTGGCATATTCTGGAGGTTTTGTGACTGATCATTGGGGAGTTTTGAAACACCTTTGATTTCGCCCTCCCCCACCTGGGAAAGGAAGGAGGGGGGAGGGGCAGCAGCTACAGCATGGGCCCCACTGGCAATGGCCTTGGGCTCTGGGGCAACCTTTGCCTGGAAGCATCGCCCAGGTTCAGCACATCCTGCTCAAGGTAAAGAAGCTGGCCTCTGAACTTGGGTAAGTATGCTCTTTTAAATTTGTAGTTTTAACTGTTAATGATGAGGTATTGATTCTCTGTGTAAAGTAATTTGGAAGTGCATTTAACAAAACTGAAGTCACCTGATTAGTAATGGGTTTGTTTCAAGTTTAAAATTGGTGAACTTTCTGTATCAGTTATGTCAAGCAACTTTTCATAATTTAGTTACCGTTAAAATAATTTGGCTATTGTTGGTTATTGTTTTAATTTGTAAACTAGCCAAAAAGGTTTGTTTGGGTTATATATGGCTTGCTGAAAATTTGCAAGTTGTAGAAGTCTCTAATGATTGGCTTTTTACACCAGGACAAATTAAGTTTGAGATGTAAATCCTGGAAAAGTTTTTCCTAAGCTGTGATTGGTAAAACTTGCTGTTTGAGGTAAAAGCTCATAGGATTTTATTTTGAGTTGTCTGATGGGTCATAATCCATCAATAATCAATAATCCACCATCTGAGAGATGCCACAAGCTACTCAGAGAAGGTGATACTGGTGGAAAGTCAGCATTGGGAGGGGCTGAGAGGACAATTTTAGCCTCAGTTTAGGAAGGGGTCCTCCTGGCTCAGTTTCCCCATTATGTTCCTTTGAAAGGGAATGTTACCCACCTGGCTATTCCTGAGGCTGGCTATGAGGTGGATTTGATACTGCATGTTGGAAAACTGAGTTATCTGAATCCAGATAGAGCTAAGGATGTTTTATTCTCTCATTTGGGCCCTAAATCTAGTCCCTGTTTTATGTCTGGGCCCTGCAGTCTTTTCTGTCAGATTTGTGTCTTCCAGCATACAGGTCATTCACCTGCAGTTGGTAGCAAGCAGCAAGTACCAGCCAATGTCCCCACATCATTCCCTGGATGCAGCCTGTGCTCAGTTCCAGTCAACCTCCTCTTTGGGACCACCTTGAGTCAGGGATAGCTCTATGCCCCTTGCCAGCAGGAAGCAGTTTCAGAAGCTGAGACCTTTGCCCCTTATTCCAAAAGAATTTGGGTCCCATTTGTTTGAGGGGGGAATGATGGGGTTGGGATCTGGGCCCCAGAAAGGAAAAAGCCTAGACTTTCCCACAGGGCCAAATCTCTGGTGTTCTCCTGAAGCTATAATCCCATCAACTGACCTTTCATTGTGGCTACCCCCAATCTCCCCTCCATTGTCTTACCTCCCTATGGCCCCCGGCCTTTTCCCACCCTTAATCCTAACTAGGCTCCATTCTCCCTTGGCCAGGAGGTCCAGGTCCCAGGATTTCTGTTCACCCCAGTTTACTGGCCACTCCTAGGTCCCTCCCACAGTCTTTCTGTATATAAGGTCCACCTTGTCTCCATTAAGATGCTTAGATTCTTAAAATCTAACTGCTGGTCAGATTCTTATAATCTAGCCAATAGCTTACTAATGTTCAGACTCCTTAAGAGTCTGCCCAATATGACGATGTTCTAATAAACCTTGTCTTTGGCTGAAAAAAAAAAAAAGAAATGACAAATGCTGGAGGGGATGAGGAAAAATAGGTACGTTAATGAGTTGTTGGTGGAATAGCGAACTGGTCTAATCATTCTGTAGAACAATCTGGAACTGTAACCAAAGGGCTATAAAACTGTATATACCCTCCAATACCACCACTAGGTTTGTACCCCAAGGAGATGAAAGAAAAAGAAAAAGGACATATAAGTACAAAAGTATTTATAGCTGCTCTTTTTGTGATGGCAAAGAATTGGAAATTGAAGACAGGAAGTTGGGGAATGCCCAAACAAGTTGTGATATGTGGTTGTGATGGAATACTATTGTGCTGTAAGAAATGATGAGGCGGATGGTTCCAGAAAAATGTGGCAAGACCTATATGAACTAATGCAAAGTGAAATGAGAAGAGCTGGAATATCATTGTGCACAGTAACAGCCATGTTGTAACAATGGTCACCTATGAAAGACTTGGCTACTTCGATCAATGCAACGGTCCAAGACAAGTCCAAAACTCATGATAAAAAAAGAAATGCTATCCACTTGCAGATAGAGAGCTGATGAACTCTGAGTGCAAGTTGAAGTATAATTTTCTCACTTTACTTTCTTTCCTTTGTTTTTGCAATATAGCAAATATGGAAATAGGTTTTGCATGATTTCACATGTATAATTGACATTGTTTGCCTTCTCAGTGGGTGGGAGGGAGGGAATATGGAATTATAAATTTTAAAAGAAAAGAATGCCAAAAGTAAATAAATAATGAATAAATATATATTTTCTAAAAGCTAAAGCCCAGCAAATTCTAATTCCCATGGTGATATCATATTTTTTCAAAGTTGGGTTTAGGGGTATTGCTGTGATGAAAAGCAAGGACTAGGTGAAAATCAGTGTGGAACAGGAAATGTGAGTGGTAAGGTCTGATCTTATTCCAGTGTTTGAGAAGTTGTATAGTGCCCACCTGGCACATGCATTCCCTTAAGTAATTTGTGGTTAATTAGGAATGAAATGAAAATGCCATCATTTCTTTCAATTTGCATGCATTATTATTTCATAAAACCACTAAGTTATTAGGATATAAGTACTTATTAAGTTGTTCTGACCTAAGTACTTAATAAGCAGAACTGTTAGGTATTTCTTTTGACCAAGGAGCACTGTGAAAAAATTGCTGAGACATTAAGGGCACAATGAACCCAGGAAATTTGGGAACCTCTGCTACAGTACAAATATCACACAAGAAATTCACCTAGAGGTGTAAAACAAAGTGCTCTGTGAGGTCCAAGGGGATTGGGAGATATAAAATTCATGTAATACTTTATGTCCATCATCTCATTTGGCCTTCACAACAACCCTGTGGGATAAGTATCCAATTTTACAAATAAGGAAACTAAGACTGAGAAAGGTTAAGTAACTCAACCAGAGTCACAGGATTTGAACTCAGAGTTGGTTTTTCTTTTGGACGAGAAGATCAGCATTTTCTCTACCATGTAGAGCTTGAAAAAAGGAAAAGAGAGCAAAATTTGCATTGATTTCTGGGAAGATTAACTTTTGAATAATAAAGAAAAAAAGGACAAGAACTTTCTAATAATTAGTACTGTCCAAAAATAAGTTGGACTATCTGTGGAGGTCATTGGTTCTCTGTCACTGGAGGAATATGATGAGAAACTAGAGCAGGGGTGGGGAACCTACAGCCTTGAGGCCACGTGTGGTCTTCTAGGTCCTCAAGTAAGGCCTGAATGTTTGTTCTGTGAAGTTTGGATTCAGTCAAAGGGCCACCCTTGAGGACCTAGAGGGTCACATGTGGTCTCGAGCCTGCAGGTTCCCCACCCTTAACCTAGAGATTTACTCAAGGATGTTGCTGTGGGGATTCAGGATGCCAGTAGAGATTAGACCAAGGGCATTTCCCAACCCTAAACATTTTAAAATTCTAGGTTGTGTAAAATATTGCTAGCACAAAAGGGATCAAACTGGCAACCCAGATTTCTTGTTGTTGTTCAGTTTCAGTTGTGTGCAACTCTTCATGACCCCATCTGGGGTTTTCTTGGGAAAGATACTGGCGCAGTTTGCCATTGCCTTCTCCAGCTCATTTTACAGAAGAGGAAACTGAGGCAAACAGGGTGAAGTGACTTGCCCAGAGTCACAAAGCTAGTGAGTGCCTGAGGCTGAATTTGAACTCAGAAAGATGAGTCTTCTTGCCTCTAGGCCCAGCATTCTATCTACTTGGCCACCTAGTCATCCAGATTATAATCATTTTTTAAAAAGGTAGTTGACAGTAAAGCATTCTGGAATGGAATGATGTAAAAACAACACCCTAGTTTGATGCAGAACCTTGGGCCTAGGACTTGAAAGAAATCAGAGTGTGAACATCATGGAGACTGGGTCTCTGGCCTTACAGCTGTTAAATATGGTTTCCATTGTATTCTCTTCAGGACATTTTTTAGGACAATACCGACTCTTTGCATTTCCTGAATCTATTGCTGGAAGCAAGAGCCTGTGTGGATAGTCTGCGTATGTGTGAGTGGGGCCAAGGCAACGTTTTTAGGTCAAATGGTTTTTGGAAATTATTTTCACAACTAGATGAGAACACACATTGCAAAATACTTGTTCAAAATTAGCTTATAAATTGTCTTTGGGGACAAACTGGATATAACTTCTGTCCAACTTATTAAAAAAAACAACCAAACAACCAAGCCTACTTTGCAAGATTTTCTTGCTCAGACATAAAATTCAATGCTATTCATTTCTGAACTTGAAGATTTTGAATGTAAATTTGGGCAATAAGCATGTGACCCATCATTTCTTACCAAGAAACAATGGGGTGTAGTGGAAGGAACTCTGGCTTTGAACCCCAAAGTCCTTGGGTTTGAATCCTCATCTGCTACTTAGCACTTGCCCATAAGATCTTGTACGAATCATAAGGTCATAGATACAGAGTTGGAAGGAACCTCTAAAGTCCTAAGAGATCACTAGTCCACCCCCTTCATTTTCCAGATGGGGAAACTGAGGTACACAGAGTTCATCTCCGTGACTTGTTCAACCTTATTACACATCACTCCCCTTCCCTCACTCCATCATCTCGCCAGACTCGACGTTCTTATTGTTCACTGTGCAACTACTATCTCTATCCCTCTGCTCTGGGTGTCCCCCATATCTGAAATGCACTCCCAACCAACACTTTTGCCTCTCAGAATCCCTTGATTCCTTCAAAACTTTGCTCAAACACCAATTTCTACATAACGATTTTCCTGGCCCTCCTCACTTTCTATTACCCTGCTTTCTCTCCAATTTATTTTGTACTAATTTTGTGTATCCCTATTTATGTGCTCATTGTCTTCTACGATACAATAAAAGATCTTTGAAGTCTTCCTACCTACCTTCCTTCCTCTTTCTTTCTTTCCTTCCTTTCTTTTTTCTTTCTTTTTTCTTTCTTTTTTCTTTCTTTTTTCTTTCTTTCTTTCTTTCTTTCTTTCTTTCTTTCTTTCTTTCTTTCTTTCTTTCTTTCTTTCTTTCTTTCTTTCTTTCTTTCTTTCTTTCTTTCTTTCTT
>NW_020954588.1:15668950-15670688 GCF_900497805.2 Vombatus ursinus | reverse complement strand
CTTTCTTTCTTTCTTTCTTTCTTTCTTTCTTTCTTTCTTTCTTTCTTCCCTCCCTCTCTTTGTTCCTTCCTTAATTTCTTCCTTCTTTGGGAGTCCCCCAATCAATTTGAGGCAATTACAGGGCATGGATCTCAGTCTGAAGGCATCTCAGGGGCGCCTCCCAATGGAGTACAAGCATGACCACCACTGCCTTACTGATTGGGTCTGAGAAATTGAGATTGACATTTGATAGTTTGCTGACTGTGAATCTGATGTCTTCTCCATCATGACATATTAAAGCAAGCAGGTTGTTGTTTCTAGTTCTTGGATTTCTTTTCCACCTTCAGAAGGCAGATTGGAACGGACTGGGATGCATCTTCACCCTGAGGCCAGACATATCTGTGCCCATGTCCAGCTTCCTCCCCACAGGAGCAGTTGATGGCAACTTGCCCAGAAGGACTGGACAGAATGGACACAAGCTTGCAGCTGGCCTGACGGTAAAGCTGAGGCGTTCCATTACTTACTTTCTCAGGAGCAGAGACTGGTGACTCTTGGCAGAAGCACATGGCTTGGTTAATAAGGGGATTTGTTTTGCTTGACTATGTATGTTTGTAACAGGGACTTTGCTTTCCTTTCCTTTTTCTGTGGAGAGGTAGAAGAGAGAGAAAATGGCTTTTCATTAGCCATTAAATTAATTTTATTGTATTATTAATTTTTAGTTATTTTACATAATTGATAATTTTATTATTTGATAATTTATATTTATTAGATAATATGTTGGTGCTAATTATATTGTAATTATTTAATAATTTTAATTTTATTATTAATTTTAATTGATTTTTTTAAAAGAGAAACATATGGCCTCCTTGATGGGAGTGGGGTGGAATGGAGAGACAGGGAGTCCCAGCCCTTAGCAATTACTTCTTAGGTAACACCAGAGTTCCTAAGTTTGAGAATTCAAACCCTGGGCCTTTTAGAGCTGGGGATTCCCCTAAGGGATCTGTGGAAAAATTTCAAGGATCTATGAACTTGACTGAGAAAAACAAATTACATCTTTATTTTTACTAACCTCTAATTGAATTTTTAAAAAAAACAGCATTATTCTGAGAGCGGGTCCATCCGTAGGCTTCTTCAGATTGCCCACAGGGTCCATGACCCCCAAAAGGTTAAGAAACTCCTAGAGAGAAAGGTTTTTCTTGAAGCAGCAAATTCTTGGGTAAAGAAGAAGATAATTCCTACACAGCTTCCTACTGAGATAACCAAGTCAGGGAGTTAGTAAAAAGTGCAGGTTTGATGGGAAGGGGATTACTGGTTCAGTAGCCCCAAAACTGTTTTTTACATTACAAGGGAAGTATAAATCATAGGGTGGCGCTATGCATCTGAAAGGGGAGTGCATGAGCCTGTGGGTGAATGATCAGATATTACCCTGTTAGCAACCCTGAGTCCATTTCTCATCTTGGAGGAGATGATTAACTATTTGAATGCTATGTTGCAGTACTTTTTTTTTTAACATATTTTTTATTTATTTTATTTTTAATTTTTGGAATAAAACAGGCATTTCCGTAACATAGCATAATTAAAAAAGATGATTGCACATGAAACTGTAAATCTATTATGTACAACTTGCTATTCCTTTTAAATATATAATAAAGTTATCATATAAACTTTCTTTTTTCCTTCCTTCCTTCCTTCCTTCTTCCTTCCTTCCTTCCTTCTTTCTTTCTTTCTTTCTTTCTTTCTTTCTTTCTTTCTTTCTTTC
>NW_020954588.1:15594459-15668940 GCF_900497805.2 Vombatus ursinus | reverse complement strand
TTCTTTCTTTCTTTCTTTCTTTCTTTCTTTCTTTCTTTCTTTCTTTCCTCCCAGTTCTTGATCTTTTTTTGTGATATGGACTCCTCCATCTCTCAGCTCCAGCCATTTTCTCTGGCTATCCCCCATGCCTGGAATGCTCTCTCTCCTCCATTCTGACTGCTGATCTCCCTGGCTTCAAGTCCCAACTAAAATCTCACCTTCTACAGGAAGCCTTCCTCAATCCCTTTCAATTCCAGTGCCTTCCCTCTATTAATTATTTCCTATTTATTCCTCTACATAGCTTGTTTGTATATATTTGTATGTTGTCTCCCCCCTTAGACTGTAAGCTCCTTGAGGGCAGGAACTGTTTATATAATATATATATAAATATAAAGGCTATATGACTTCAGAGAAAAGAAGTCACTATGGATTGAATTGGGGGACAATGGCGATCATGGAAAGTTTCAAAGTATGAGTGGGATTTGGAGAGGGGGGGAGACTAATCATTTCTGACTGGAAAAAAGAGTATGAACAAAACTGAGGAAAAGAAGATATGCAAAGCACATCTTGGAGACTGTGATTAGATCAGCCTGCCTGGAACTGGGAGGCAGAGTTTAGTGCAGTGCCTAGCACATAGTTAGCACTTAATGAAAATGTATTGATTACATATAATTATGTAATTATTACATATAATTATGTAATTACATATGCATATGTGTGCATATGTAATACATATATACAGATATGCACAATAGATTTGCTAGAACCAATTCTAGAAAAGGACAATAAACACAAAAGGACAATGGATCCACTTGGAGTCAGACTCACCAGACCAGATTAGGAGATTCCAGAGTCCTTGGGGTGGGGTGGGGTGGGGTGGGGTAGGGTGGATCTTACTGAACCATAGATTTCCCTAATTCCAATTTTTCCTTGACTAAGTCTTTCTCTCTCTCTTTGTATGTGATTTCTCCTAGGTCTACTCTTATTTTTTTTCCAGGATAAGCTTCTTTATCTCAAATGGAACCTTTTGTTTTCATTCAAGAAAGACACCCAGATTTTCTTCTGCCTCCCAGTTCCAGGCAGGCTGATCTAATCATGGTCTCTAAGATGTGCTTTGCATATCTTCTTTTCCTCAGTTTTGCTCATACTCTTTTTTCCAGTCAGAAATGATTAGTCTCCCGCCCTCTCCAAATCCCACTCATACTTTGAAACTTTCCATGATCGCCATTGTCCCCCAATTCAATCCATAGTGACCTCTTTTCTCTGAAGTCATATAGCCTTTATTGTTTAGATCATCCCACTGGTACTTACAGACTGCCTAGCTTTGTTAGGAAACAGAATAGTAAATGTTTATTACAGTAACCTTTATGGGGTGATTTTTGTTTGTTTTGGTAGCTTAAGAAAAATAAACTCTCATCGACTCACAGAATTTAAGAATTGTAAGGTACTTAACAGATCATGTACAGATCTCTTTAAGTTCAGGGATTCTCAAACTTTTTTGTGTCATGGTCGCTTTGAGAAGTCTGGCAAAGCCTCTGGACCCCTTTTTAGAGTAAGATTTTTACATGCACAAAATGAAACCCACAGGATTAAAAAAAACCCAATTATATTGGAAGACGGCTATCAAAGTATTTTTTACAAGTTCACAGACCCCAGGATAAGAACCTGTGAGTGAAGTCCAACCCATACCTGATCAGGAATCCCTTCTGCAGAATAACTGATACATGGTTACCCAATCTTACTCAAAGGTTGTCAATAAGATATAACCCATTACTTTGAGAGGCAGACCATTATACTTTCCGACAACTCTAATTGTTGTGAAGTTTTTCTTTACATCTAGCTAAAATATCCTTCTTGGAACTTTTATCCATTACTCCATTTCTATCTTCTGGGACCAAGCACTACAAATCTAATGCCTTTCACATGGTGCCTTCAAATACTTATTATATTATAGATAGCTATGATGCCCCTACCCGCTCTTTCAGACAGCCTTTCCTTTTCTAGGTCAAACATTCCCTAGTTCCTTCAATTGATTTGCCTATGTCATAATCTTTGGTTTTCTCCCCATTCTATTTGCCCTCTTATGGAAATTCACCAATTTGCTTTTGTCCTTCACAAAGTATGGTGCCCAGCACACCTTAACATTATGCCTCCCTTAAAGCAGCCTAAGATAGTTATGAGGTGTGGGTGAGGCTTCCTTATCACACTGTTGACCGTATCACATTGTTTGAGCCTTGAATTTACTACACCCCAGCATCTTTTTTCCCTCATCTTGAAAATGCAAAGTTGATTTTTTTACCCCCAAGTGATGAATTTTATGCTTACCCCTATTAAATTTTCACTTTATCCAGTTTGGACCTTGTTCTAATCAATCATTCCATCTGTTTTGGATTCTGTCATCCGATACATTAGATATCCTTTCCAAATCAATATCATCTGAAAATTTGACAAGTATTCATCTTCTGTCTTCAGCAAATTCATTGATAAACATTTTGGATAACACAAAGACAGGATAAATTTCAGGGAAACTTTGCTAAAGATCTTCCTCCAAGTTGCTATCAACTGGCAAATAGATGTGCTAGGTGGCTCAGTGAATAGGGTACTAGGCCTCTATTACCAGACCTTCCTGAGTCAGGAAGACTCATCTAAGTGAGTTCAAATCTGGCTGAGCAAGCCACTCAATTTTGTTTGCCTCAATTTCCTCATCTGTAAAATAAGCTGGAGAAGGAAATGGCAAATCACTCCAGTATCTTTGCCAAGAAAAACCCCACAAGGGATTGTGAAGAGTCCGATATGACTGAAATTTCTGAACAACATGAATAAATGCATACATACAACTTTTAAGTGCTTGCTTTTCGTGAGGTACTGGGCTCAGTGCTAGGGAAACAAATACAAACAAGCAAGACAATGTCGGCCCTCAAGGAGCTTACATTCTAACGGAGGAAGACAATACATAAAGAAAAGATGAAAAGTGGGAATGGGGAGGAGGGGAAAAGGAAGGACAGAGGGAAAAAATGGTTAGTGAAAAAGAGGAGAAATCTGCAGAGTCAGCTCAAAAGTGAAGTGAAGCATGTAGTCTGGGCAGGCAGTGAATTTAAATGACGTTAAGAAGATGGGCCCCAGGGTAAAGATTTTTCTGGGGCAGAAAGGTGGTTGGTGAGGAGGAGGAAAAGGAAGAGAAGAAGCCTATTTTTTTGCCCGAATCATTCAACTAATTTTTTTTCAATTATCAATAATTTTTTTTCTTCATCCACTCCTCCCATACACTGGGGGAAAAAAGGAAATACAAAATCCTTATAACAAAGAAACATAATCAAGCAAAACAAATATCCATATTGGTCATGTTCAGAAGCCAGTATTTCATTCTGTACATTAGCCCGTCATGAGCTCAGACACCAGTCTTCATCACTGGTTCTCTGGAGTCAGGTTTGATAATTGCATTGATCAGAATTCTTAAGTCTTTCCAAATTGTTTATTTTTACAATATTGATATTATACTATATGTTGTTCTCCTGTTTCTGCTCACTGCACTCTGCATCAGCTCATACAAGTCTTCCTAGGTTTCTCTGAAACTTTCTCTTTCATTCTTTATTATGGCACAATAAAATTCCATCACATTTTGTGCACAATAATCTATTCAACCATTCCCCAAATGATGGGCACTCCCTTAGTTTCTAGTTCTTTGTTACTGCAAAAAGACCTGCTATAAATAAATTTTTTTTGGACATATAGGACCTTTTCCTCTTCTTTTATCTCCTTGGGGTATAAGCCTTAACAATAGAATTCTTGGGTCTGAGGGCATGCACAGTTTAGAAACCTTTGAGACACAGAAAAATTACTTTCCAGAATGGCTGGTAGACAGCTCCACCAATAATGCATCAGTGGGCTTATTTTCTTGAAGGCCCTCCAATAATTGTCATTTTCTGTTTTTTTTAATCACCTTTGCCAATCTGATTAGAATGAGGTGGCATCTCAGGGTTGTTTTAATTTTTATTTCTCTAATTATCAGTGATTTGGAGCATTTTTTCATATGGCAATAGATTGTTTGGAATTCTTCCCCAGAGAACTGCTTGTTCATATCCCTTTGACCTTTTATCAGTTTGGGAATGACTCTTATTCATGTGCTTCCTTATATATCTTGAAAGTGAGACCTTGATTAGAGAAACTTAATATGAAGATTTCCTCCCAATTTAGTCTCCCTGTTAATCTTTATTGCATTGGATTTATTTGTGCAAACCCTTTTTAATTTTATGTAATCAAAATTGTCCATTTCACCTTCTGTGAACCTATTCCTTATTTGGTCATAAACTCTTCCCTTATCCATAGATCTGAAAAGTAATTTCTTCCTTGTTTCTCCAATTTGTTTATGTTGTGATCTATTTGGAGTTAGATCACATATCCATTTGGAGTTTAAATGGCATGTCATGTAAATTGTTGGTCTAAACATAATTTCTACCAGACTGATTTCCAGTTTTTCCAGAAGTATTTATGATACAGTAGGTCTACCTTAATAGCTAGAATATCAGGGTTTATCAAACACAGGACAACTAGGTTCCTTTGCTTCTGCATATTGTGTACCTAATCTGTTCCAGAGATCAAGCTCTCTTTTTTCAACTAGTACCAGATTATTTTGATTACTTCTATGCAATACAGTTTGAGAGCTGGTTTTGCTAGGTCTCCTTCCTGCCCACTTTTTTTCATGATTTCCCTTGATAATCTTGACCCTTTGTTCCTCCAGATGAATTTTGTTATTACTACTTAAAATACTTTTAAGTAATCCTTCAGTAGTTTGACTCATATAGCTTGGAACATGTAAATTAATTTAGGATGCATGGACAACTTTAATATATTGTCTCCAGTTAACAGTGAGCAATTATCATTTCTCCAGTTATTTAAGTTCATCTTATTTCCATAAACAGTGTTTTGTAACTATATTCATAGTTCCTTTGTATATATTGGGAGGTAAACTCCCAAGTATTTGATACATTCTCGAGTTATTTAAATGGAATTTCTCATTCTATCTCTTCCTTCCGTTTTATTGATAATATACAGAAATGCTGGAGAAGAGTTGGACATGACTAAAAACAACTGGACAACAAAAACAACAAAGTATGCCATCATATCATCTACAAAAAGTGATGATTTTGTTTCTTCTTTGTGTATTCTCTCGATAGATTTTTCTTTTAGCATTTATAGCACTGTATCAAATTGTAATAGTGATAATGAACATCCTTGGTTTTGCCCTTGATATTATTGGAAAGACCTTTGGCTTTCCCCATTACAGATAACACAGACTATTGGTTTTTAGATGTGTTAACGGAAGGTCCTGTTTTTTGGAATTTAGATTTTAGAAATATATAGGCTTTACCAAGTTAAGGGAAAGTCCCAATTTATTCCTATGTTTTCATGTGTGTGTGTGTGTGTGTGTGTGTGTGTGTGTGTGTGTAAGTGCATGCATGTGTGTGTGTTAGCAGAACTGAGTGTTGAATTTTTGTCAAAACATTTTCTGCATCTATTGATATAAGCATGTGATTTTTATTATTCTTGTTATTAATGTGGTCAATTGTGTTTATACTTTTGCTAATATTGAACTAGCCCTGCATTCCTGCTATAAGTCCAACCTGATCATAACCTATATCTTTGTGATAGGTTGCTGTAGCCTCTTTGCTAATATTTTATTTAAAGTTTTTGAATAAATGTTCATTAAGAATATTGGTCTACAGTTTTCTTTTTCTGTTTTGACTCTCCCCAGTTTACTTATCAAGACTATATTTGCATTACAGAAGAAATTTGGTAGGATTCTTTCTTTTCCTGTTTTTGTAAATAGTTTTATAATAATATTGGAAATAGTTATTCTTGAAATATAGAATTCACTAGTGAATTCATGTAATCCTGAAACTTTTTTCCTTTGGTGGTTTGATTTTGGTTTGATCAATTTCTTTTTCTGAAAAAGAATTATTGTCTCTATTTCCTGTTCTGTTAGTCTGGGAATTTTGTATTTTTATAAATAGTCATCCATTTCATTTCGATTGTTAATTATATTGATATATAATTGGGCAAAATAGTTTCCATTAATTTCTTTCATTTCTTTTTAATTGTTTGTGAATTTACCTTTTTCATTTTTGATATTGGTCATTTTCCTTTTGTTTTTTTTTTTTAAAAGCAAGGGAACAAACAGGTTTACCTTTTTTATTGTTTTTTTTTCCTCACAAAACATCTAGTATTATTTATTAATTCAATAGCTTTTTTTTTGTTTGTTTCTGTTAATCTCTTTTTTAATTTTCAGAATTCTTATGTTGGTGTTTAATTGAGGATTTTAAGTTATTGATTTTCTAAGGTTGTTTTAACTGCATGCCCAATTTATTTCTCTGGCCATTCCCTCTTTTATGAATGAAACTTAGAGATATACATTTTACCCTCAATACTGCTTTGGCTGCATCCCCGAAGTTTAGGTATATTGTTTTGTTGTTTTCATTATCTTTAATGAAATTATTGATTGTTTCAATGATTTGTTCCTTGACCCACCCATTAAGATATATATATTATCCAACTAATTTTTAATATTTGCTTCAAAGGCCTTTTATTGAATATAATTGTTATTTCATTGATTTCTGTTTTTCTGCATTTGTTTGTGATTTATTTTGTGCCCTAATACATGGTCTATTTCTGTGAAGATGCCGTGCACAGCTGAGAAATATGTATATTCCTTTCAATTCTCATTCAGCGTTCTGTAGAGGTCTGTTGTATCTGACATCTAAAATTCTATTTGGTCTCTTAATTTCTTTTTAGTTTAGATTTATATAGGTCTGAAAAGGGGTAAGTTGAGGTATCCCACTGTTATAGTTTTGCTGTCTATTTCTCCCTTAAACTCATTTAACTTCATTACTTGTCCTTGGTGAAACTATGCTGCCTTTTAGTGATCTCTGTTTCCCTTTCTAAATGCTTTCAACCCACCCATTTGATAATGTGTTTTAGAATGTTGGTAGGAATTAATGTCAATTTCACTGGCACAATAACTTTGAAAACTCTACTTCTGTCTATTTTTTTTTTCTGGTGAGGCAATCGGGGTTAAGTGACTCGCCCAGGGTCACACAGCTAGTAAGTGTCAAGTGTCTGAGGTCAGATTTGAACTCAGGTCCTCCTGACTCCAAGGCTGGAGTTCTACCCACTGCGCCACCTAGCTGCCTCTTCTGTCTACTTTTTAAAAGAACTGCTACCACAGTTGCCCTTCTCCCAGGCCTAGTAAACCTCTCTCATTCTCCAAGAACTTTTAAAGATCACTAAAATCAGTTTAGAGTCTGCTAGTTCTTTCAGCAAATATACAAAATAATACCTGTCCCATGCACAGAAAGAATGAGACAAGGAGGGATTCTGATGATGCTCATTGCTGTTGTCCAGTTGTTTCAGGTTGTGTCTGACTCTTTGCGATGTTATTTGGGGTTTTCTTGGCAAAGACACTGGAGTGGTTTGCCATTTCCTTCTCCAGCTCATTTTACAGATGAGGAAACTGAGGCAAACAGGGTGAAGTGACTTGCCCAGGGTCACACAGCTAGTAAGTGTCTGAGGACAGTTTTGAACTCACAGAGATGAGTCTTCCTGACTCCAGGCCTGGTGCCCTATCCACTGTGCCACCTAAATGCCCATCTTGCTTATTAGTATGCATATAACAACAAAATTGGAGGATGATAAAATAGTGACATTCCAGGCACAGAACTTTGCCAAGGCAAACTATAAGAAAGTTGTATTCTATTTATTTATTTTAGGCAATTGGGGTTAAGTGACTTGACCAAGGTCACACAGCTAGTAAGTGTCAAGTGTTTGGTCTGAGACCAGATTTGAACGCAGGTCCTCCTGACTTCAGGGCCAGTGCTCTATCCATTGTGCCACCTAGCTGCCCCTCTTATTTATTTATTTATTTATTTATTCATTCATTCATTCATTCATTTATTTATTTGTATTTTTTTTAACTGAGCTTTATGGACACGTGTTTTCCAGTCTCCATACTGACTCCCTGGCTCAAAACCTTTTTTCGCTCCTATGTTTCCACTTCTGTCTCAGTCCATCGAATTGTGTATTCTTGAGAAACTCTGGTTCCTGACTAAGCTTAATCTTTGGTTTATACTCAGTTTCATTAAATTAACTTTAACAAGTTTAAGTGCTTACTGTATACAACAAGATAGTGCCTTTAAAAAAATTTTTTTTCAGTTCCAAATTCTCTTCTTCCTTCCCTCCCTTCCCTCACCTATTGAGAAGGCAAGAAAGTTTAATATATCTATATACATACATATGAAGTCATATATATATGTATGTATATATAAAGTCATGTAAAACATATTTCCACATTAACCACATTGTAGGAAAGAAAGCAAGAAAAATAAGGAAAGTGGAAAAAGTGCTTCATCCTGCATTTAGAGTTCATCACTTCTCTCTCTGCAGGAGGAGAGCATTTTTTATCATGAGTCCTTTGGCAGTATCATGGATCATTGTATTGATCCCAGTAGCTATGTCTTTCACAGTTGATTACTGTTACAATATTACTCTTACTGTGTACAACATTCTCCTGGTTCTGCTCACTTCACTTTGCATCAGCTCATGTAAGTCTTCCAAGGTTTTCTGAAACCACCCCCTTCATAGCACAATAGTATTCCATCAAAATCATATCACAAGGTAATGTTTTATGAGCTGGATGTACAAAAAGACAATAACACAGTTCTTGCCTTCAAGGAGCTTATATTCTACTGGTGATATATATAGCATGTGAAAGAGGAATACAATAGAAAGCGAGGAGAAAAGAGAGATCAAAGTGCTCTAAGAATGTTTGAAGAAAGAGAGTGATAACAACAGGGGAAGATTAGGGAAGGCTTCACAGACCTTGAGCTGTACTTTGAGGAATATAAGGAATCCAAAAGGATAATGAGGAAGGAGTTCAGAGTGGAACAGCTTTGCAAATATAGAGATAAGAGATAAATTTCAGGTTTAAGGAACAACTACAAGCAATACCATTTGATTGGAATGTAGACTATTTAAAGGGAAGCAATGTGAAATAAGACTGAAAAGATAGAGTTGATCTGGATTGTGGAGGGTCATAAATGTCAGGTTTAGGAGTTTGCATTTTGTCTTAGAAGCAAAAGGAAAGTCTGAAGGTTTCTGAGCAGTGCATCAAAGTGGTCAGTCTTGTGCATTAAGATTATTTTGTGGCAGCTGTGCAAAGGAGATCCATTAGGAGAAGACTCATCAATAGTCCAGAGGAAAGGATTATAAGGGCCTTGAACTAGAGCAGAAGCCATGTAAGTCAAGAGAAGAGGAAATACGGTAGAATGTGTTGGAGGTAGAAGCAACAGGACTTGGCAATTGATTGGATATGGAGGCTAATGAAGAGGGAAGAGTCAAAGATGACTCCAAGGTTATGAACATACTTGATTGCAAGGATTGGTGGTGACTTCAGTGGAGATAGGGGAACTCAGAGAAGGGAGAGTGTAGGAAAAAAGATGATACGCTCTCTTTTGAATATATTACTTTTGAGATGCTAATGAGACATTTAACTAGAAATGCCTAGCAGGGAGTTGGAATTCAGAAAAGAAATAAGGACTGGGTATAGATTTCTGAGTCATTAGAATAGTGATGTTAATTGAACAGACAGCAGTGAGATCGTTCAGGAAAAGAGTGACTGCTTGGAATAATACTTGTACTTAGTGGGTGAGGTGGTCATAGAAACAGCATAGACCCTATTCTCAAGGAGCTTATAATCTAATAGGGGGAAAACTTGTGTTTAAAAAAAAAAAACTAAAACTAAAAAAAAATTTTTTTTAAATAATTAAAAAAAAAACTAAGAAATAATGGAGAATGTAATAAATGCAAAGGAGACTAGGCCAAAATGCCATGAGAAATTTGAGGTTGGGAAAGAAAAAAAGACAACATTACAAACATTAAATTTTTTTCAAAATACGTAGAAGAAAAAAGTTCAGAAAAGAATACAAACAAAAATGACAATTTTGTTATTACTTTGTTAAATTTAATATACACTTAATCCCCCTACTCTATGTAACAGATGTTCCAAATTTCACATAAAATCCTTATTACTGTTGTTATTGTTGTTGTTGTGGTGTATATATGTGTATTTGTTGATCACTGTTAAGTTCATAATTTTTAAAAATGAAAGGGAGAAAGAGAGACCATTCATCTTGAGAGATGGTTTCACAGGAGAGGTGGTACCTGAAGTGTTTCTTGAAGAAAGAACGGAACTTAACAGGCAGCTACTGAGCAGTGGAGTACATTCAAGGCACTGGGAGATGGTCTGGATTGCAGAGGGGACAGGATGAGCTTGGGGGTAGGGTGGGTGCAGATGATGTTTTGGCTAAAACACAGAGCTCATGAAGGGGTAAAGGTGAGTTGTATAAGAAAGATAGAATCATAGAATTCCAGAGGTGAGAGTGACCATCTAGTCCCACACACAACTGTATCTGAAATCCCTCTACAACGTACCCAACATGTGGTCACCCGGATTTCTCTTCAAGACTTTCGGAGAAAACTACTTTCTCTTGAGGTGCTCTGTTCCTCTTTTGAACAGCTCTAATTTGTTAGGATATTTTTTGTTTCTTACATAGAGTGGAAATCTGTCTTCAACTTCCATCCATTAGTACAGTTTCTTCACTTTGCATAGTGTATTATAAATGTGTAGGATAAATATGATAAATGGTATTAACAACAACTAAAATCTAACTCTCTAATTCTCTAAGGTAGCATCTTTTGCCAAAAAAAAATTGTTTTTATTTACTCCTTACCTATGCTTGTTCTCTCATTTAAGCAGCGAGGTGGTGCCAAAGTGGACAGAGTGCTGGGCCTGGAGCCAGGAAGATTTATCTTCTTGAGTTCAAACCTGGTCTCAGACGCTGACTAACTGTGTGACCCTGGGCAAGTCATTTAATCCTGTTTGCCTCAGTTCCTCATCTGTAAAATTAGCTGGAGAAGGTAATGGCAAACCCAGGATCTTTACCAAGAAAACCTCAAATGGGGTCATGAAGGAATTGGATACAACTGAACAACAAACAACAATTCTCTCAATTTCTTTTCCTTTTCTAATTACTTAAACTAGCATTTCAAGAAATATATCAAATAATAGTGGTGACAATGAGTAAGCTGCTAATAATATTATTCAATGGCCTCTAGTGTTTCTCCATTATATATAATACTACCTTTGACTTTAGATAGGTACTATTTGACATATACAGGAACAATCCATTTTTAAATTTTCTTAAATGCTGAATTTTTGTCAAAAGTTCTTATGCATCTATTGACATGATCATTTGACTTTATTGATTTTATTATTTAAGTGATCTGTTATGTTTAATATTTTTCTAATATTAAAAAGCTCATAGTCATGGCATAAATTGAATTTTGTCAGAATACATAACCTTTATGTAACATGTAATTATAATCTTTTTTCTCATATTTTATTGAATATTTTTATACTGATACTCATTAAGGATATTAGGTTACAGGTTTCTCTTTATGTGTTCTCTCTTTGGTTTAGGTACTGGGACCATAATTGTCTCATAGAATGAGTTTGGTATGAAATAATTTAAATTTTTTATTTCCTGTTCTGCTATACATATATATGTACATATAAAAATTTAAAATCATCCATTTCATTCAAATGATCAGTTTTGTTGACATATATTTGAGCAAACCAGTTTCTGATTATTTCTTTTCATTTCTTATGAATTTAAGAAAAAAAATTTATATTGGTAATTTGATTTTCCTGTCATATTAGAAAATAATTTGTCTATTTCATTTATTTTCTTTTAAAACTTCTAATTTTACTTATTAATTCATTTTTAAGAAAATATCATTGATTTTCAGATTATCTATGAGTTTTTTTTTATGTGTTTCTTGCTTGACTTTTTTTAGTTGCATGACCAATTCATTAATTTGTTCTTTCTCTCTTTTGTTTAGGAAAATGTTTAGAGATGTAGATTTTCTTTTATGTTATGCTTTGACTGTATCCCAAATTTTCAGTGTTCTTTCTGTTTGTTGCAGTTGTCTTCAATAAAATTATCAATTGTTTCTATGACTTCTTCTTTGGCTTACCAATTTTTAGGATTCAATTACTTAGTCTTCATTTAAGCTTGAACCCTATCTTTAAAGGTCCTTTATTGATTATTCTGTTTCATTTTTATTTATTTTAGCAAAATACGTATTTACTATTTGTTTTTCTGCCTGCACTTTATGAGGTTTTGATGCCCTTATAGGTGATCAGTTTTTGCAAAGGTGCCATCAGAACATGTATATTCCTTTCCATTCTCATTCAGTAGTCACCAGAGACTTTCTTATTTGGCATTTTGTTAGTTTTGTCCAGATCCAAAAGGGGCACACTAAGATCCCAATTATTATAGTTTTGCTGTCTATTTCTCCCTGGAATTTAAGTAACTTTTTCTTTAAGTACTCGGATGCTATATCATTTGGTGTGGATATATGTGTTTATGTATAAAGTATATGTATATATATATACATGCATACATATACTTATATATGCATACATATTCATATATATAAAGTATATGTACACACACACATATATACATATACTTATATATGTATATATATAAGGTATATGTATATATATATGTGTGTGAGAGTGCATGTGCATGCATGTGTATGCATATGCATATACACATACATATTTGATATTTTCGTGTCTTGGTATATCACATATACACTCATATGTGTGTATGTATATATGTGCACCTACATATATGTTATATTTTCTACATAAAACATAATTTCATTATCTGTGGTACCTTTAAGCATAATATATTTTCCCTGCTTATCCTTCTTAACCATATTTTTTAAATGATTGCATTCTCTGATATCAAGATTACTACCCTTGCTTTTTAAAAATTTGCTTGAAGCATAATAAATTCTGCTTAGGCCTCTCATTTTAACTTTGCGTGAATCTTACAAAGAACATCTTATTGGATTCTGCTTTCTAATCCATTTTGCTACTTCTCTTCCCCATCCCCTAAACAATTTACATGAGTTCATTCCACTCTTGTTCACTGGTAGAATTGTTAATTGTGCATTTCCTTTCACCACAACCTGATCCATTTTCCTCCTTTCTTTTATCCTCCTCTTTACAAGGAAGAGGATGGAGAAATAGAAGGAAGCTGATAAATACAAGCAGTATCTAATTGGTCTGCGGCCCCTCCTCCTTTGCTCCTCCTCTCTTAAACAAGCTTTGACCTTGTTCTCTCCTTATTACACTTTCTTTCTCTTACCACCGGAAGTAGTGAGTCACCTTGAGAGAGAAAAAGGCAAAATCCTCCCCTTAGGTAACGATGGGGACACCTCAGAATTCTGAACCTGAACCCTCAGAATAGCAGCATCCATTAGATTGGTGCTTCTCAAACTTTTCAGAACCTTTGAACGCTCTTAAAAATTATTGAAGATGTGGCAAAGAATTGGAAATTGAGAGGATGCCCATCAGCTGGGGAATGGCTGAACAAGTTGTGGTACATGAATGTAATGGAATACCATCGTGCTTTAAGAAATGATGAGTAGGCAGACTTCAAAAAAATCCTGGACTTACATGAACTGATGCAGAGTGAAATGAGCAGAACCAGGAGAACACTGTACACAGTAGCAGTCCCATTATGGGATGACCGACTTTGATAAACTTGGCTCTTCACAGCAACTCAAGAACCTTAGACAACTCCAAAAGATTCACGATGGAAATTGCTATCCACACCCAGAGAAAGAAATATGGAGTCTGAATGCAGATGGAAGCATAGTATTTGCTCTCCTTTTCCTTCGTTGTTTTGTTTTATTGCTTCATTCTTGTAGTTCCTCCCATTAGTTCTAATTGTATATGCTTAACATGAATGTATATATAGAGCCTATATTAGATCGTACACTGTCTTGGGCAGGGGTGGGGGAAGAAGTGGAATGGGGAGAAAATTTAAAACTCAAAATCTTATGGACTAAGTGAATGTTGAAAACTAAAAATTAATTAATTAATTACCAAAAAAATTATTGGAGGTTCCCCTCCTCTTTTTCTGTTAAGTTTTGTGTTATCCTGATTGCGGTTCCTCCCTCACTTAAATCCAGTTCACTTGCATGTCATGGCTTCTCTTCGAGAACGAAAGACAAACAACAAATAATGTTATTTCTTGACCCTTTCAATTTATTTTGTTCATTAGGTTTTTTCTTTTTCTAAAAAGAATTTATCTCATTCTCTTCATTATTTATCATCCCTTTCAGTCTATTCTAGACTTTTAGTCTTTGACTCATGGCCCTTATACTTAATATTTCATTATCCTTTGTATTCTTCATGGAATTAAAAAAAATACCTACCGATTTTGGGTTTCCTCTTTAACTGTGATTGCCTTGGAAATTTTACTCTCTGGCCCCCCTTTTTTCTGTTGTACCCTCCTTAGGAGGCAGTGAGTTCCCCATTAAGAGGTCTCCAAGTACGCTAGACCATATGAGATAGAGAGGTTATTGCTCCATGGTAGGAATCTTGGTAGTAATCCATGATAGGAATGACCTTTAGCCTCCCCTTGATAATCTCCCCATCCCCCACACTTTTCCTTAAAATCTCTTCCCTGGGCTAATACCCTCTCACTATTTTGAGTGTCAATTGCCTTGAGGAGCTCGGATTCTCCTGATCCTGAGGCAGATTGAGCAGTCTCTCTATGCACCAAATCTCTGCAGGCAATACCCATTGCAAAGTTCCCATCTTCTTTTATACACTATCTCTCTTCTCCTATAGGAACATTCATCAGTGGAACCTCCTACCAATGAAAATTTTCTGATTTATTTCCCCCAGTTTCCCTCCCTTTCAATCTCTCTCTCTGCCTTTTATCCATTCTCCTCTAGGCTGTCTTCTTCGTGAGATATTATAGGAGTTTTTTTACCCCATTCATTCTTAGCCTCTGACTTATTCTCCTCTTTCTTCATCCTCCCCTCCACCCTTTTATGTATCTTCTCATTCTCCCACCCCCCAAAAACCCACTGATCCACTAGGTGACTTGTGAAGTTTGGTACACAGTGTGTCAGGCTTGTTTTTCCACCATCACTTCTATTTGACTTCTTTCATCCTTGTCTTGATACATGTTTAGAAAGAGACCCATCAATGGTCTATTTGTTATTATTTTGTTGTTATTGTTGTTCTTGGTTACTGTATTTGTTTTATATTTCTGTTCTCTGGGGTGTTTGAGAAACAAATACTCTTATAAGGTCTGTTTTTCTTTCTAGGAACGCCTTGTACACCCATTTTTTTATATTGAATGTTCATCCTTTTTCATTTATGGTGAAGCTCAGATTTGCAGGGCACGTCACCACAGGCTACCTTTGCTCTTTGGTATACATTATTTAATTCCCTCCTGTGGTTTCTGGTGGGGGGGAGAATAATCTAGTGTTATGCGAATTTCCTTTCTTTTATATTTGAAGGTCTTTCTTCAAAAAAGTTGCTTGCAGAATTTGTTGGCAGTGGACTTTAACAAAAGTCAATTCAATAAACATTTATCAAGCAATTAGGATGTGCTAGGCAATATGCTGGGTGTGTGTGTGTGTGTATGGTGGGGTGCAAATAAAAATACAGTCTTCATTCTCAAGGAACTTATCATCTCACAGGGGAAGACAATACACGAAAGGAAAACTGAAAAGGTGGGGAGAAAAAGAGGGGCCACAAATGGTACCTGGCATGTGAACATGATGTTCAGAGAGTTGAAACCAAGCAGAGTTGCTAATGGAAAATGGAGAGTAGATGGACGAGTACATAGACAAGGAGACAGGTTGCAATCTGGATTGCAGACTCCAATTGATGAGATCACATTCGAGTGTTCCAAATACTTATTATTGGCAGCTTTGGTTGCTAGTAGATAAGCTAGTTGAATACCCTAAAGCTGAACTAAATTCAGAAATTAGATTCAGATACTGTGGGGGGGGGAAGAAGATGAAACTTTTTGTCTATGCCCGCTTGGAAACTCTGGTAATTGACAAGTTACGTGATAATTGAGTTGTTCCAAAGTAGTATGGCTATCCTCAGGAAGCAGTGAGTTCCCCATCAAGAGGTCTCCCAAGTTCCCCTATGCGATCATTTGGTGAGCACATTGCGGGGAAGATTCTTCAGTTGGACTAGATCTCTGCTCTGAGATCTCTTTGGCCCCTGAGATTCTGCGCTTATTACCTTTCACTAAAATTTACTCCACTTTGACTTACCTACCATCACCCTGCTTTCGTCACTGTTATCTGACCCTTCCCTCTCCTTCTCTCTCTCTCTATATATTCGATCTGTTTCCTTTTTTTCCTACTGTTATCACCACAGTACAGGACCTCATTTTTAACTTCCTTGTGTTTTAGTAACTGCCTTTACTTTCTCTCCTCCAATTTGTCCTTCCTTCTATTCTACACACCTATCTACAACTAGGAAGTACTCCCTTTTAATGACCCCAACATACCCATCAAGTTGCCAAACCTTGCTCTTTTTACCTCCACAACTTGAAACTTTCATCTATCTGACTCTTTTTTTCCTCATCCATAGTTCAGACCCTGACCCTCAGCTTGGATTATTGCAATACTCTCTCTGCTTTGAGTCTTTCCTTATTCTGAGCCATCCTTCACACAGCTGCCAAATGATTTTTTTTAATCACAAGTCTCACCACATCACTCTCCTATTCAATTCCAATGGCTTTAAATGGTTTCTAGGAACGACAAACTCCTTTACCATTTGAAACTTTTTCACAACCTGGTCTCAATCTTGGAACCACTCTACAATCCAGCCAAACTGTCTTTCTTATGTCTTCATGAATAACCACCATTATGGTATCTCTGCCTTCACACTGGCTGTCCCAGGCCTGGAATGCACTTTTTCCTTATCTAAGCCTCTTTGAATCCACTGTTGCCTTTAAGATTCAGCTCAAGTACCCAGGTTCATGAAGGTTTTACACATAGCAAAAATCTTCAGGGATTACTTATCACCTGCAAAACAGTTTAAACTTCTTTGCTTGTCATTCAAGGTCCAACTATGACCACATGTTATCCTAGAATATGTATATGTGTGACACACATACATCATGCTATGATCACACACTCTATCTTTCACATTCCTCTTCTTGCTTTATGTTCCAGTTAACATAGACTGCTCTATGCCTCAATCATCTACATAAATCTTTCACTTGGTGATCTTATTAGCCCCCATAACTATCTAGCCAGTGGAAACTACTGACTCAGTCTCGCATCTTCAACCTCTTATCAGACATCTTAAACTCCATATATCCAAAACTGAATTATATTTCCACCTAAATCCTAGTCAAGACCCACCATCCTCCCAATCCCCCAGACTCACAACCTAGGCTTCATCCGTGACTCCTCATAATCTCTCACCTTCATAGCCAGTCTATGGCCAAGGTCTATTTTACCCATGCATCTCTCCCCATTTCCCTTCTGATGCTGCCACTACTGTGGTTACAGTCCCTATCACCTCACTTCCTGGGCCTGTAACCTAGCCTCTCCTACCTTTTTAGTCTTCTTAAACCAATTATTACTTGCCTCTGGCATCTTCAAACAAGACAGTCCATCTTCTAGCTCTGGACATAGTCGCTCACTGTTGTTCAACTCTGCCTACGTAGACTTCCCTAACTCCTTCAAATCCCGGCCAACAATCCAACTTTCTAAAGGAAGTTCGTCCTAAAAGAACCTCTTAGTGCTTTCTCTGTGTTGATTATTCCTTATTTATCCAGTGGATAGTGTGTTTACAGTTATCTGCATGCAGTCAAGCCTATCAGATTGTGAGGGCTGGGACTGTGTTCCTAGCACTTAGCACCAGCGTCTGACACATAAGACTGATGGACCACGGACTTAGAATTTCCGATGCTCTTCTGGCCTCAAACCTTTTCCCCTTCGAATACATTCTTCATATAGCCATTAAGTAGTCCGAACTGAATTTTGTGGAAAAGGAGTTAGTGTATAAATCATAACCCAAAATGGATCAGAAAGTCAAATATGCACATGTGAGTCTCAGGGCAGAGAGGAAGTGGGAACAATGGGATTGAGAGGTTTGATTAAGGCTGCAGTATGTCTGTTTAGCAGACAGACATTCTGCAGGACAAGCCTTAATATCCCTTAGGAAAGCAGGAATGACTATAAAAAACGTTCCCCTGCTCTTAGAAGCAGACCTTTAATTACGTGCTAGTGCTTGGCTCATCCTCTCTGGAAGTGTTGGAGGGTAAGTGTGGCATCTTGGGCCATCCTGCAGTCTCCCTCCTGAGTTCCTCACTCCACCAACAACTCAATTTCCTCCTTATAAGGATGTTCTTGGGTGGCAGTGTGAATAGAACTTTCAGGAAACGGGTTCCTGACCTAAAAACAAGTATTTAAGTACCTGCTGGCTGACAGGTAAAATGTGAAATGCTGAGGATATGATACAACTCAGTCTTGTTTCAAAAGACTTGTTTTGACAACTAAGTTCTAGACTCATTTGATTCCACAAACAGCCTAGACAGGTTTTCTAGTAGTGTTCTCAAGTCACCTATCAACCCTATAAAAAGACAGGTAAAGTGATATTGGGGAGATGTTGCTATATTTATACAATTTCTCAAGAACATATTAAACTGATAACATGATTTTTTAAAAACCAGATTGGCCAATCTTAAGTTCTAAGTGCATTACAAAGCTATGCTCATCTTACTTAACACGAAGGAACACTATTCAATCCCACAAGTCCCTCCCAAATAAATCTAAATTGTTCTATTTATTTAATTTATTATTATTTATTTAATTTATTCTATTTATTTAATTTAAATTGTATTTTTTTTAATTGGGACGTAGAGATATTAGAATAAGTAATCATTTTTGTTAGTGCTCTTCTTTGGCACAGCAAGGACAAAATGAGTCAGTACAGAAAAATAAATTCACTCATGTGACAAAATTATATAGATCAAACACAATCAGAATAGACATGAGAGGACACTCCCTCATGGTTCACATGTTATTTTATTACACATATTTCAGATTTTTTTCCCTAACGTAATGAATTATGCTGCATTTTAAACTTTTTTTCTTTAAAAATATTATTATATAGGATGGCTCTCTGAGAGGGAGAAGCAGATAAAGGAAGAAATTTTGGTGATGTAAAAAACAAGCTATTAATGAAATTTATAATAAAACCTCACCTCAACTGAAGGTATTTTTATTGCAGCAAAATATACCATTTTTGAAAGATGGCAAATAAAATCCAACTTTCTACTCAAGAATTTTTGGTCACGTTCTGATTGGCCCAACTACACCTAAAAAGAATTCACTTACAAAGTATCATTGACGGGGCAGCTAGGTGGCACAGTGGAAAGAGCACCAGCCCTAAATCAGGAAAACCCGAGTTCAACTCCAGCCTCAGACCAAACACCTGACAAAAGAAAAAAAATTGTAGCCAAAGTATTGTTGATTTGAAAGCCTGCCAGCTCCTTAAGATTGAGCAGTATTAAACTTCTGTTTTGAAGATAGAAAAAGGAATAAAGGCCATTGTTACATTTCAAAGTACTAAAATAGTTCCTTCTTAGAATGTGAAAGTCAGCACTGAACAAACCTAATGTAAAAGAAAGTGATACCAACTACTGAATAGAGTAATAGCTGATTTCTGTAAAGCACTTTAAACATTTCTTTAACATACATGCAACATTTTTAAAGACACATTTTCACTGGACGTTCCGTTCTGTGCAGTGCTGAGTAGATCAGCTGGACAAGGGAGGAGCGAGCATAGGACCAAATCCTTACAGGAGACCTTTGCACACTCAAGCAGAAACCATCTGTAATCACAGAAAGCAGAGAGTTCCCATTCAAGCCGAGTATTAGAGTAAGCTCCTTCATGATAGGGATTTTGACTTTGTATCCCCAGAACTTAGTACAGTGCCATATAAATTAAAGGTTTAGTAAATGTTTTCTTGAATGTTGAAAGTTGGACTGAAGTGTTCAGAATACCTGAAATTCTGTGTTACTTCATGCATAAACATACTGCTGGATTATCCATCTAACTTTTAACTTTTTTAATAATACAAACTCAATTTCCTAGAAACTTCAGGGATTCTCCTAAGTCTATGCTATAACAGGGAGCCACTGCCCTGTTTACAATCCAGTCTGCTGAGGACTTTCCACCTGACAGCAGTCAGAACCCTGTTTAGCCTTACTTTTATTCCATTTCATCATTTTATTCCAGAGACATTCTCTTCAAACCTCAAATATCAGACCTTTTCTCATTCTGAAACAAGTAGACTGTGTCTGTGTCCTCTTCATATTAATTCTCTTGTCCTTAGCTATATTCTAAATACTTACCTGGATTGGGTCAACCCAGGTGAGCAGCTTTTGCCTTAGAAAATTTACAGGGTACTGCAAAGTAGAGATTAATTAAGCTAGCACATGTACACATGTATGTGAACGTCATTTTCGAAGAAGGCAAGCTGACAACTGATGTGGGATCCACTAGCTTTCTTCCTCTTTTCCTTCAAAGAATACAGAGTCTAAGAAGCTAAACAGCTCAGTGATGTGCCAGGGCTGTAGAACTAGTAATAATTCTATCTCGTGTAAGTACCTTTTCACTAGGTTCCACTGATAATCTCCGTTCATATCCTCACAAGGAGGTCTTCGCCAGACCACACCAATTTCATTCCTTTAATCCTTCCAGAAGAATTCTCATTTCTCTCATTATTTATGAACCCTCTTAATAAATCCACAAACAGGGAATTATTACTATAAGACAGAGACTATCCCGGATAGACAATTATTTATCTAGTGTTGAAGTGCCAAATATTAAATAAAAAGCATGACTGTTTCATTTCAAGGACTGTCTTTCATATAGAACAAAAACAACCACCCTCCTTCACTCCAAACAAAAATCAAGACTATTTCCCTCTGGTTTACTACACAAATCTTCCTAAGCCTAGGACAAAGCTAAGAATGACCTTTAGTTTTAAACCAACCTCTGGGAAGAAATGGTCACAAAAGCAATAATTTCAAGCAAAGATTATACTCCTGGTATGACCTCAGGCAGGTCATAACCTCTCCATGCTTCAGTTTCCTCAAATGTAAAAGCTGGATGGTCTTCCAATGCCTATATCCACGACTCTAACGAAGGTGCCATTAATCCTTTCCCAGAACAATGGGTAAAATCTTTCCTACTTAATTACACACAACATTGCTATAGCCATCATTCTCATTCTTACAGGTGATTGGTCTTCCCACATTCAAGAAAGAGTCATATGAAGTCAAGGCAGACAAGGATTTTCCATTCAAGTGTGAGCAAAGTAAATATTAAAAGGCAGATTATATATTTTTCATAGTCCTTGAAATAATCTGCGACTCATTTTATACGTTAAACAGGTTTTAAACTGCCATTAAATCCATTTTTATTGCCTCACTAGGGAGCAGTTTGAATTGTGAAATGTAAGTTCAATTAAACTTTGAACACATGTAGAGTCAAATATTTCAACAAAACTGCAGTTTAATTTCAGAAAGTGTTAAAATATATATATATTTATACATCAATTTCTGACATACACTTAATGTGTTAGTATACACCAAAATGATGCTTTCTCTTGAAACTGTATTTTATGAAATGTACATTTTTAATTTAAATACTCAGTATACACTGCACTTAATCTGCATGTTGCATTTATTAAATACATTAAAATCTGCAATGTAACAAAACGTTTTCTGCATACGAAATTCAAAACACCATTTTAAATGAACAAAAGATGGCTCACTTCATTTTCTCCTAGTGCATAGTACACTAGCTCAGCTCCACCCACACCAGCTGTTCGTTCTTTTTCTTTGACATTGTTCACAGACTAATACATATTACAATAAGAGTGCTGGATAAAAACATGAGGTACGAAAGTGGTTCAAAGATTACAGGTCATGCAGATCATGCTAGACAGCAAAGAAAATTGTGAATGAGAAAACACTAAATAAAAAATACATAAAGAATGTGCATTATAAAAAAAAAAAACTCCATTACACAGCTTTGCTTCTTTGGTTACAAAGTAGGTTGAACAATTTCACAGCTTTTTATTCCCACCCAAAAAAAAAAAAAAAAAAGGTCATACGAAATGTTGAAAGCAGAGGAATCATGGCAATTTCTCTATAGAAAGTAGAAACAGAAATGAGCAAAGTTTTCTTCATCAAAATAGCCCATCAATTATTTATTATATCACAATAACTGGTGACTACCTGTACAGATGCACTATGGTCTTCATACTTACACTATACAAAATTTACATTCAAGCTGGGTCTTTACTACTGAAAATAAATACCAAAGGTAAATTGCCATTAGTGTTAGAAATATGCCAGGATTCTTTTGTTCAATTATTGCCTAAACGTTTTATCTAGTAAATGCAATCCCGTCTATCAATTCCTTTACTGATACTTACATTTATTTTTTTAAAAAATTAAGAAAAAGTTCTGTGACATTGTTCATGTACATTATGAAAATAGCAGCCCTGTAATAAATAAAACACAAAGAAATGAAAACTAATGTAGGCAAATGTTACTTCCATTGAAAGAATGGCGGCTCATTAGATGAATGGTTACTTCTAACAAGATAGGAAGGCTCAAGGTAATCCATGGACAACAGGAGACTGAGCGCCACCCAAGCTCTTACAGACCCCGCCCCCTCATGCGCACCAGGTCACAGGCAGACTTTCCTGGCTTTAATAACCCTCATCTATGCCTTTCCCTGTGTCCTGATGACAAACAACTGAACATCGACTGTGCGGCATGACATCTCAAAGTGAGGACTAGCTCTTGGAGGATGATTGTCTAATACTGAAAAGGCCAAACACACACGTGGCTATAAAGTGGAGAGAACATCAGTGGCACACCAGGACAGACTGCTTTCAGGTTTGTCTTAATGAGGCGAGAAAGCTTTAGGCTGAGGACACATTCGGCTGCTGAGGAGGCTGCGCTGGCTGTGGAGGCTGTGCTATCACTGTCTGCTGTTGAGAAGTGCTACTAAGATTGGCCTGTTGGGTGGAGAGCTGGGATAATTGATCATTGTTTGAAAGAGATTTTAACAGTGCGTTCTCTCGTTCAAGTAAAGAGTTTCTTTCAACTAATTCTTTTATTTGTTCCTTCAGCACTTCCACCTCTTCTCTTACTGCATACATCAAATGGCTTTTCACCAGATCCTGTAAACAGAATTAACAACGTCAAAGAGAATCAACTCACAGGAAATAATGGATACAAATAAAGAAATGAAGTTCTTTGGTAAACGGCATTTTTTAAAAAACTGACTCTTGCAAATGAGTTTTCAACCTGTTTTATAGTATATGCAGACCAAATACATAAAGTTATTCTTCACAAACGCAGCAAATTCTGCTGACCAACCATACTCAAACGTCAAAGGAATTCTCACTGCCCAATAGAGCAACAAGTGAAGAGGCAAAGCTGGAACTAAAGGGCTGGAGTGCAGAAGAGGCATCTGCTATGTAATTCTAACAATGTGCAACTGCTAGCAATCTTTAAAATTCTATTACAGTTGGGGCAGCTAGGTGGCACCATGGTTAGAGCTCTGGCCTTGGGAGCCAGGAGGACCTGAGTTCAAATCCGGCCTCAGACACTTAACACTTATTAGCTGTGTGACCCTGGGCAAGTCACTTAACCCCAACTGCCACACCAAAAAGCAATAAATAAATAAAAATCTATTACAACTAATTTTCCAAAAATTTAATTCATAATATTTTGAACACAATCCTTATTTGCAGATTACTAAAGCATGTATATTTCACAAACTAGCTGTATATCAAAAGCTGGGAACATAAGTAAATTTATCTTAAGAGTCCATAGAACCCAAAGGGTTCACTTACAATATTTTAGAGGTTGCCTTAAGCTGGACAGGAAAGAAATTACCTATTTCTGAAAGACTCCTCCTCACCCCACTCCCCCCTCCCCCCAAAAAAACAAACAACCCATAAGACCCTTGATAAAACTTTTTCTCCATGAACTCACAGAAAAGGGCAGAACACACTGCCTCTGATGCTTGTTTATACTTTAGGACATTGGGCAGGTAGGCACTTTAACCTCTACATCTATGAATCTGAGAGACCTGGGGCCTCAGTTTTCTCACTGACATAATGAAGCCCTGGGAGGGTTGGAGTAGATAACTTTTGAGGTCCCTGCCAATTCTAAATATAGAGCTGTGAGCCTGTGAACGAGAAGGAGAAATCATGAAATCATTCATTTAGTTCATGGGCCTGGAACCCGTGGCCTCAAAGCCACATGTGGCCTAGAGCTCTAGGTCCTCAAGTGTGGCTCTTTAAATCCAAGCCCAAAGACTGTGAAGTCCGGATTCAGTCAAAGGACCATATGCCTTGAGGCTGCAGGTTCCCCACTCCTGGTCTAGTTGCTGTTTCAGTCCAAAGCTCTTCATGACTCCAACTGGGGTTTTCCTGGCAAAGATACTGGAGTGATTTGCCTTTGCCTTATCCAACTTACTTTACAGATGAGGAAAATGAGGCAAACAGCATTGAGTGACTTGTCCAGGGTCTCACAGCTAATAAGTGTCTGAGGCCAAATTTGAACTCAGGAAGAGGAGTCTTGCTGATTCCAAGTCCAGTGCTCTATTCACTAAGCCACCTAGTTGCCAATCTAGTTGTATAAGCTGAATAAAGTAGTCCCTATAACAAATAAGCAATCAAAAGGATGCATTTTTAAAGAGAAATTAACTAAACAAATTTTTTGGCAAAGAAATACCCCCTTACCAACAGAACCAATACATTTTGGGTTGTGTTTAAGTACCACACAAATTCTACTTACCATGGCCTGCTCTATTTTGTTGTCAATGGCTACGACACTTGCCCCAGATGCACTGGAAGAAAAAAAATTGAACATTTTATCAAATGTCAATTTAATAACATTTAAGTGCCTACTACGTCCAAGGCATTGCATTCAAGGCACTGAATTTAGCCCTCCCTCTTCTAGCCTCTAAAACAATATGACAAATTGTTAAGAAGTACTTTTCACATTTTATCTAAAATGTTATACTAGTTATTTGAAATTATCACATTTAATCCATTTTGGGGATTTTTGTAACTGTAGGTATTCAGTTTCCTCATCTGTAAGATAAAAAGGGCTCCATTAGACAGTGAAGGTCTCTCTTAACATTGTACAATTCACTTTCTGATACATAAAGACATGTTATTCCAGCTAGGAAGTGATTCCCAGTTTCAAAAATCAACGTGCTTCCCTTCATACCCTACTAGTTTTACTAAAAGCCAGACATTCTGCACCAGCATACAGCTCTTTACAGTGTCCCAGATACCAAAACCTTTAAGAAAAGATAGTTATTCTTCATTCTTTTTAATGTAGAAATTCCAATTATCACTTAACTGTGTGTGTGTGTGGGGGGGAATCACACCATGAAGTTCCCTTATTTTAATATCTGCTTCTCAAACCATCTGAATGATTCAGAAAACTCTACAGCAAACCACATAAGCAAGAGATTAGCGTTCTGGAGCCTACAAGTCAAGGCTTTTGAGGCCAAAATCCCTAACAAGCTATCCTACTAGGTTAGTTTTTCTTTGAAATATTTGAAAACACAGCATATATAAGCACACGAACCATATTAACAAACGAACCACCTACCACTGCCTAAAATTAAACTGTGAAAACTGAGATACAACATTACATCTAGGTATCACTGTTTATAGAGGAGAAAATGTATACTTTCTGTATAAATGGGTACCCTTAAAATGCTAAATTCTTGACATATGCCAAATAAGGGACAGGGACTGGTCCAGCTCTGAGCTGAGGAGCTGCCAAGGGCACTTGTGAGGATGGGGTTAAGTGACTACAGTCACATGGCACATGGGGGAGGAGTGGGGCTTGAACCCAGTCCAGTTATCCATCCATTACACTGTGCTGCCCTTTTCACATATAAAGGGTTTTTGAAAAATGACGTTGTATAAAACAGAAAGTTAATGACATTCTTCAGTTCAAGATTCACATTCTGAAAAATTTCTACAAGTATTAAGAGTATGAACTTGAACAAGTGACATTTTTTTAAAAGGCAAAATATGACTTTGGATCAAACACAACTCCTATTACAAGGCAGTCAACCATCCTATGTGCCGGGCCCAAGCTACGTTTGAGGGAAACAGAGAAAGGCAAAAACAGTGGCTGCTCAAGGAGTTAGTCCATAGTCTAAGAGGGGAAATGATGTATAAACCATGAGGTACCCAACAAGACATCCTTAGGAGGAAGAGACAGCACTGAGGGGACTGGGAAAGGCTTCCTGTAGAAGTCAGGATTCTATCTGAGATGTGAAAGAAGCCAGAAAGTAGAGAAAAGGGAGATGAGGCTCACTTGGGAGAAGGCTTCATCTGCCAGGAGTCAGGGGGTGGAGCGACTTGTGAAGGACAGTATGCCCAGATCCAGGGTAAGAGTGAAGAGGAAGGAGATTCAGCTGTGAGGTAAGGAGGGCCAGCAACATGGGCCCCTTGTCATGAAGGCACCTGACACTACCTCTACTTCTCTGCTTGGACATTTACAGAGCACCCCCTGAAGAACCCCATTTTACAGGGCTGAGTTTTTGTGCATCAAAGAAATCATGCAACTCTACAGTCAAACCAGAATCTTTTCCACTGCCTTGCAGTCAGGTTCTGTTCCAGACAAGTGGCCAGGACACTGGTTCCCGATTCTCCAGTCCCTAGACCCTGCTGACCCCAGCTTTCCTTATCATACATTCAGCTGGTTCTCCCAATATGGATGAGCACCTGGCCTTTTTCTTTCCAAGCACCTCTCTAGGTTTCAATGTTTGCCCCCACCCCTTCTCACTCTCCTTCCCTGGGAATCTTCTTCATAAAAAGAGTTAAAAGGGACATCCAAAGTTTTACCTTTTCCAATTCATACAAGCAGTCTCTCTCTACAGAACAGCTCCAAAGAATAGTAATGACGGGGAACTTAACTATTTTCCTGAGAAGGACATTCAACATTTGACCAGCTTCCCCATTCAGCCAAAATCTACCTCTGTAAATGTGAGGTCTACTTTTACAAAGATGATTCCCCATAGACCATGAAAGATGACTCCTAACCTTACTGAGAGGTTAAATGACTTGTCCATGGTCACACATTTAACATTGTTAGAGGCAAGGAAGGTCTTCCATATGCCTTGACCTGTACTCCTATCAAGAGATCCATATACCTGGTTTTTGTTTTTTTTTGGTTAGGCAATGGGGTTAGATGACTTGCCCAGGATCACATAGCTAGTAAGTGTTATGTGTCTGAGGCTAGATTTGAACTCAGGTCCTCCTGAATCCAGGGCCAGTGCTCTAATCCACTGCACCATGTGGCTGCCCCTCATATATCTGTCTAATTGCCTGGGTTGCAACTCACTTAAAACCATGGAGATTGACAAATGCAGCTGAAAAAAGCAGGGCTTCATATATGCCTTTCTACTTAATGTAAAGGGAAATCAAATATTTACATAGACAACAATTTTAGGTCCAAAAATTCAAAAGTTAATTTAGTGCTATCATAGCTTAAAACTGTACTAAGATTTCTGTGATACCCTGTATTACCTTCTACACAGCGGAATCTTCTTTTACTTTTGCCTAAGGCAAACTCCAAAAAAGGGAAAAAATGAATTTACTGTGAAAATAAGCTAAAAAAAAAAATATCACACTTTACAATTCTGCCAAAGTAGACTTCTGGCTGCTCCCAGAATTAATCACCCCATCTCTCACCTCCAAATATTCAATATGCCTAATCTCTGCATCTTAGTCACTGCTCAATTTCAGTGTTCTCCCTCCCCCAAAGCATACCCTGATCTCCTTTTTATTAAATGCTCCAGCATTATATTTGCATTATATTTGCGTGCACGTTGCATTCTCTTCAGCAGAGGGTAAGCTCTTTACAGGGCAGAAATGGTTTCACTGATGTCTTTGCATTACCAGCACAATCCTGCTCATGATATGTACTTATTATTTGCTAAAAGGGTGAGGATATGACACGGTTAAAAAAAAAGTGTAAAAAATATTTTGGTAGCCTCTTGATAGACAGTTCCTTCCTAAAAAAAACTTTCAGATAAGCAGCCTTTATTTTTCTTTCCTACCAGGTTACAAAAAAATGCTAATGATCAATAACTCGAAACAGCATCTGCTCAGTAACCAAGCGATGTGGTTCGTTTTACCCTATGGTGGTACAATGGGGATCAGATGGGATTCATTATATCAAATGGCTACATGATGTCTACTTGTACTAAGCTCCTGTCTCATCTTTACATCCAATCAAGTCCCATAGTTAGATGTCTTTAAAAATCCATCAGTCTGAACAAAAAAAAAAAAATAACAAAAACATTTGTCCATTCAAGATGTGGACCTCCAGGTTCTGAATTTACAACTTCCATCACACAAATTACAATACTCTTTGCCTTCAACCATAAGAGTCAAATGATGTTTGTTTTAACAGCACTTCCTCTGGCTTAATTCTCTCTAGAACCAAATTTTCAGAAAGAGTATGGCAAATTCATTTTTGCTGGATTAAATCAATGATATTTTAAGATAAACATAAATACTTGATTCAAGGTTTCCAAATAGCTTTGGATACAATCCTCCAAAGATATAAAAGCAAACCCTTGATTAATTGGTATACCAGGGAAATAGGATATTCTGGTTAACTGAATTTTCTGATAAATTAGAGACTGTGTACCATATTCCTTTCCATTTTAATCTCTGCATTAAAAATCTAAAGCATTAGTATTGGCTTGAATAGAAAGTATGGGCCAAAAGAGCTGGATTCAGCTGTCATTCTTCTAGAGAATGAATTTGGACAACTCAGTTAATCCTTCTGGACTTCAGTTTCCTCATCCTTAACATGAGGATTAATACATGATTGACCTTACAAAGTTGTTATGAGGCTACAATGAAATGGCTATGAAAAGTACCATGTATACCTGTACAAGGTTACAGCCAACCAATTAATGAGCGTCTTCTGCCTGCTAGATATTGCGTCCAGCATTGAGGATCCAGAGACAAACATTCTACAGGTGGAAGTGTTGGGAAGTGTGGTGCAGACCAGGAAAAAAAGCTTGGAGATCTGAAGAGGTCAAAGTAGGGGAACCACTGGGGACAGCCTGGATTCAAGTCAACAAGCACCTATCAGAGGCTGGGCACTAAGAATACAAAGATGAAAACGAAGTGATAGAAAATGTTTGTGGTTGGCCATTTGAGGGATGGTAGTAGCCTCGGTTACAATGGGGGGGGTTGTTAAATAAAAACAAGGGGGCAGTGGAAGCATAAGAAGAGAAGAAAATTTTGAAAACCGTTTGTACATGTCTTATCTGTTGTGTAACAGAGTTAAAGTCGTAGTGATTATATTATTTTCCAAATAAACACACAACCGATCAGTGGTCATGTCTGCCAACTGCCAACAGGTCTTAACAAGCAAGTGCTGGTTGTCGTGAAGTCCAGCATGCATCAGCAGGAATATATGCGTGTAATGATTTGTTTACAATACAATACTATATGGTTACACGATGCAATACATCATGAAAATTTCAATGCAGGAAAAAACTCACAAATTTATAATAAATTATTAAATTTAAGATGCGTCACTTAAAAAAATTTATATTTTTGGAAAATGATGCAAATTAAAAAAAATGTTAAGGAAAGATTTCTGGGGGAGGTGGGGGGACTGGATGGATGGATGGGGACATTGAGTCTGAGAATTTTTTTTTTTTAAAGGTGATGGTAGGCCAAGTAAGTTTGGGAACCTCTAGTCTAGAGGATTCCCAGTGTGGAAGATTTCCCTTGCAGAGATGGATGGCCTGGACAACTGCCCACCTGACACAGCTACCAACTCAAGGCTTGAACCTAGGCTTTCTTGTCTCCAAGCCTGTTCCTAGTCTGCTGCCTCTCTAAACACTTAATAAACAAATAGTGATGTGGGATGGGAGGCAAGGGGGAGGGAAAATTATCGTATTGGATTGCATTCATTTGTAGGGACTACAAAACATTTTTTTCTCTTAAGGTCTTCTTAAGGGTCACACAGATGAGAGAGAGAGAGAGATCAATGTTAGACCTTGAGAAATCTATCTAGTCTACCCTCTAGAAAAAATTAGATTCAAGTGTCTCTTTTCAGCTCAAGTTGTCTGAAACATCTGAAACTTGTAGCAATTCTATCCTTCATGTCACTCTAGGTCAGGGCCCGTTATATCTTGCATAGGACACTACAATCACTCCTAACTGGTCTCCCTACTGTACCTACTCTACTACTCTACCTTCTCCAAGTCATACTTCACACAGCTGCCAATCTTCCAAGGCATGGATCTGACTACACCCCTGTCCCTTAAAAACTTTTATAGCTTCTTGCTGCCTATATACTAAAATACACACTTCTTAGTTTGACATTTAAGACAGGCCACACTTATTTCACACCATTCTCTCCTTTATGCGTTCTAAGCTTCAGGCAAACTGAACTATACTGGTTCACCAATTTTGTTTTATACTCCTCCAGGTATTACTCCCTGTGCTTTCTCATCTGTCAAAATCTTGCTCTTCCAGCAAGACCCAGATTAACAGTTTCCTTAAAGCCTTCACCTAAGTGATCTCTCCCTTTCTCAAAGTTTGTTCTTGGCTATCTCGGCATACTGAATTGTTTCTATGTTGTTTTTCTCCACGGTTTTCCTCCCAGTGATCAAAAGTGTGGGATTTAGCTATTTAAGTTCTGTATAAAGAATTTTTAAATTTTATACCAGAGTCTGCATGGCATCATCCTCCTTTTATTTGAAGTCACAGACCAAACAGTTAGGTCACTATACCATACTGCCTTCATTATCATCAGTACAACAGATTTAAAGGACAGCATGGTTAATAAAGTCTGTGTAATTTTAAACCACATAAATCTTTCAGCCATCAAACCTCTCACAGAACTGCCTAACTCTACTGTAAATGACAATAAGCAAGTAATAGGACTAGGAACAGCGTTGAAGAGCCTAAGTGATCCAGAACAATTCCAGAATAATCAAGGGTTTACAGTAGTAGGAAGTATGCTTTGTTATATCCAATTAAGCACCATGTGCTAGTGGTTACACAAGTGCATGGATTCAGATACGCATGCAACTAAAATTTTTTTTTCTCATCATTTATCTTATCTTGTACATTCCCAGAAGGCTCAGCTCTGAGAATAAGGGAGGCCACTTCCTGGAAGAGGCCTTCTACCCAATGATCTTTATGCAGCCAGTAGAAATGTTAACATCTATAACAGTTAGATGTTAGAAAGCTGAAGACACAAGCCTGTGTGCAGAAGTCTAAGACAGTTTGTTAGGTAAAGATCAAATGTTTTAAAAATAGTAACTTCCTTCAATCTTTTTTAATTACTTTGCTTCATACATATCTGGATTGTGGGAGCTGAGAGATATGGTCACATCCTGGCTCTGAATTCCAACTTCGTGGGGATTAAATTTTCTCATTAATACAGTAAGTCTGGAGACAATTTCTAAGCTCCTTTCTGACTCCTGAGGGTCTAAGGTTTGCTGGACTAATTAACTCAAAATTAAAGGAGCTGACAAATCTGAACTTGACAAATTGTAGATGGACAAGCAACTTAACCATTTCTTTGACCCATAGAGGTTAAACAAAAAAAAAAAGGGTTTGAGAAAGACCACTATAGATAGGGAAATGCAAAGCACTGCATTAAGCAGGCATTGTTAAAAAAATTTCAATGATTAACACCAACTATTTGATTCAACTTCTAGTAGTGTTAGCAATTTCCTTGCCCCTCCTCCCCCAACCTAATTGGACAACTTTATCTGAATGAGAATTATTCACCACGTGCTTATGTGGTTAGTATTAGGCCCCACAATTTCAAACAGCACTACAAACACTACAGAGCAACAGAGTTCAATCTTGGCCAATCCTAATTGTGTATAACTAAGAAGAATATTACATGTTCTCAAATGAACTGTTACTGATATCACATAACTAGATTAAATAACATAAAACTCTTATGCATATCTTTCATAGAATGTGTCCAAGAAATAAACTCAGAATTTAATAATTTCCAAATTAACCCAGTAACTCAATTAAAAAAAAAAAGTATTACAGTGCTTTAGTTCCCTACAAAGTTCATCTCTCTATAGAGGCATGTTTTATATCATCCTTGTAAAATAAATACAAAAATTGTTAAATCCTTTGATGTCATTTATAGTATTAATCATATGAAAAAACAACAGTTCCCTTTTCTTAACTGTTTAGCCTAGATTCATTTTCATCCTAAGTAACTAGAAAGAAGAGCTACTTGTAAAGCTATTCCTTGCTGTTTTCCAACTTATGAATACCGTAACTATGAAGGACTTTTACTTTAGACTCAGAGCCTCAAAAACACTGATACAAAATAAGTCAAGCACCTACACAACTACATACAATTATATTAGTACTGGCGGTTCTAAACAGCAGTAGTACTGCATTACAATAGGAGTATTGACAATCTTCCATCATTATTACTTGAATGAATAGCCCTGGGTGGTAAGTATAATCCTTTCATTTTAGTGAGACCAAGTGCCTTGCCCAAATAGAGTTACTAAACATCTGTGACAGGATCTGAACCCAGACCTCTCTGATTCAAGCCTGCCACTTATACCACGATCTACAGCATATACCACCTCAAACTCAGTGCAGGCCTGAACCAGATTAAAACGTAATTGCAAAATATTTAACAAAATAAACATGAATATAATATCACATAGATAATGTTAGTTTGTGGCTTTCTAAGTCAACAGGGATTTGACCCCACTGTACTACATCATGTTGCTGATACATCCCCACTCATCCTCAAGCCCCAGAAAGCAAGTCAAATAAGAATCACAATCAAAATCACAGAGAAAATTATTGTTGATAGTGATCATTTTAAGATAATGTGGCAAGAAAAGATTATTCACCTATTAATAGACATACTAAATATATCTAGTAATAATGAAACTACATTTTGTCAGAAACTCAAATCTTAAAACAAATGATCTGAATGGAAAACACTGAATTCCAAAAATTCAGATGACACTAACAAGGTTTGGTAATCTTCAATATTTAGGCCAAGGTTCTCAAGACATATCCCTGAGCCTCATTTTCCTCACTTGTATATTGATTGTAATAAAAATGAGCTCTAAATTTTCTAAATTTCCCAACTATTATTTTAAACTCTGGTGACTATCCTTAAAAAAGACTAACAAAAAGGACTTAGTTTTTTTGTTTTTGTTTTCACTTAAACAAGGAAAGAAAGTAAAAGGAGGAAAAATCAGGAAAAGATGAAGAAAAAAAATTCCTCCTATGTTGAAATCTAATTCTCCCAAGTGAATGAGTTTAAAAGACCTATAGGATCAACAAATTTTATTCCCTTTACGTTATACTTCAAGCATAGGCATTTCACATTAAAAGCTAACTTTCTCCAAATAATTCCATGTAATTAGCCAACACGATAAAGTTAAGAGAGCAGTATTTGGAGTCAAAAGATGTGGGTTTGAAACCCAGAGCTGCCACTTAATACCTGTGGGCCTTGGACAGTCACTTTCCCTACTTGGGCTTCAATTTGCTCATCTGCAAAATGAGGAAACTGAACTAGATTATAAATTTTTTCACTAGTCAAAATTTAGGGTCATGACATATGCAATTTTGTGCACTAAAATGTAATATTTAACCAGTTTACCAGAAGGTAACAGGTAAAGGGAAAAAAAAGTAAAAATTGTAAAAATACTAAGCTACAAAAATGTCTAGATTGTAAATGACTTTTCCAAACACCCCAATTCTTCCTCACACTAACCTACCTAATGAAGGTGCAAGCAAAGTTGGCTAACCTGCCTGGGGGTGTTCTAGCAAAGGAGGGACCTGCCTGCTCCAGCACTATCAGCCAGCTATCTCACACTTCCTAAGTGATGATTATTTTGATATCACTGTCATTTGAAAGTCAAGATGTTTTATTAATCATATGTTAAGTTGGGAAGCAAACAAGGAAATTTAACATTGAATACAAGGTAACAAATGTAGCTATTATATCAAATGAATCAGTTTCAGCATACAACTTGTCAGTTGTTTTTTGAGAATGCTGGTAACCTAATACAGAACGATGTTTGACAAGATGAATAGATGTTTCCTTCCTCTGAGTCAGACTGAAACATTTAAGTAGAGTGTGAGAAAGGGGTAGGAGGGAAGCACTTTATTAATAACAGTGGAGGAGTTTTTACTCCAACATTAGAAATATAGTTTGAAAGTTAAATCTGATTACATTTAAATGGTAATCACTACAATAATGCCTAGGTGATTTATATATAGAACCTATGTATTTCATTTGTTTTTAGGTTGACCCTGGACAAGTCAGTTGCCATATTTGCCTCAATTTCTTCATCTGTAAAATGAGCTGGAAAAGGAAATGGCAATCCATTTCAGTATCTTTGGCAAGAAAACTCCAAATGCAGTCACTCAAGAGTAGGACATGAATGAAAAATGACCTATCAACAAAATAATAAGTAAAGTCAATTCTACAGGTGTTCCTGATCAGGCCCCAAATTTAATGACATTTGTAGCTTGCTTTCTCATAATACTTCCTGGAGAATGAGTTCGAGGTCTTTCTTACATACTAGATGCATGCAGGTATTTAATTCAGTCTTTCCACCCATGCTCATATCAGCAACTGAGAGGGCATGAAATTTTGGTGACAAATTTCCAGCTCTAAAAAGTACTATAACACCTGATAAGATTCTAATCCTGAAATACTGGTTATATCCATTTAAACTTTTTTGGTTCACTTCTTGAGCCTGTTTTGGATAGATGTTGGTAAGTCAGCTATGAATTATTCAAAGACCAATCTGGACAATGGTAAGAAGGTCTCTAAAGAAGGCCTGGTGGAATTTACATTGGCATCCATCTTATTAAAGGAATTTTCTAGAATTTTCTAATCTCCAACTTACAGATGAGCAAACATGGATCTGGTGAAGGCTCTTGCCTATGGTCTACACAACTATTAAGGCTCTGTCTGAGGTGAATCCAGTGGTCCAACTACTCTACCACACAGATCCAGTTGACAGCTGAGAGAGCATCGGGGTAGTAGGCTCTTATAACCAATCAGGCCAGGAAACCTTAGTTATTGATCCTCAATGAACTCTCCAATACTGCAAGGCAGGGATAGTATTTATAGCATTCCTAAAACAGTTCTACCTCAGGAAGTTAGGTCTAATTGGAGCCAAGAACATTTTTAACACGTGATTTCCACACCTTAATTTGAAAGGATGCTATTACATATGAATGACTGGCAGTTGGTTTGTTTGAACATGGCTCAGGTAAAACGAAAAATTCCTAATGATCCCTGTAAAAAAACCTTTGGGATACAGGCTAAACCAGGGGTGGGGAAAACTGCGGCCTCAAGGCGACACGCAGCCCTCTAGGTTCTTGGGTGCATGTTCTGGTCCAAATTTTACTGAACAAACTTTTATTAAGGGGATTTGTTCTGTGAAGTTTGGATTCAGTCAAAGGGCCGCACTTGAGGACTTGGAGAGTCACGTGTGGCCTAGAGATTGCAGTTTCCCCACCTGGGCCACTAAACAAAGAGCCACAGTAAAGAAGGAAAGAACAGTGGATTTGGAAATGTGCTACAATTTCCAATCTTTCTCTTAACTTGAAGAAGTCTTAAGTCAAATTCTGTTTCCATTTCCTTACCTGAAAAATAGGAAAAATACTTGCCCCTTCTGTCCCTGTGGAATGCTGTGAGTCCACAGGCAAGAAGGCAGATAAAGTGCTATATAAATCCTGATTTGCTATGAGCATTTAATGTCAGCTACTACTATCAAATTACCTAAAACCTTTCTAATAGAAATTGTCAGAGCATTCAGTGATTTGGGAATGTGTCTTCAGTAACCTCTAGGCATTAGCTAATTTTGAGGTGTAATTACTTCCATTAAAAAATGGCAGAATTGATTTTTAAAGAGATTAACAAAATATTATACCACTATATTAATTATCTCAATGAAATAAGCTTGTCAAAGCAATTACAGGATAGTACATTTACTGTTTTTAGTCATTTACTAATTTTAATTATTTTAGTAACTTTAGTATTTTATTTTTGTAAAAAGGTGCATATTTCCTCAATAGATATTAAGATTTGAAATCCTAGATTGGGGGGGGGTGTGTGGGAGAACCACCTATCACAGTCAACTAGACTTTTCCTAAACTTCATAATCCTTTTATCTTGAAAACTTACAATTCAACTACAAATTTACTTATGATTATGTAACAGGATATCTAGAAAGTAGAACTGTCTTTTTTTTTAAAAAAGATAAATGAAGGTGAGACAAAATAGTCTTAAGGAATTCTTAAAGTAAAACATCTAACAGTGAGTTCAAATTACTTTAGCAAGGAAAAGAATATGGTATAGATTTTTAAAAAAAAGTTAACAACTTCTTTAGTTGAGATCAATAACATTTAAAGGTTCTTAGGGAAATCTCCTTCTAAAGGTCTAAGCAGAATTAATCTTACACACCACAGTTTTCCATTTTTAAAAATGCCTCTAGAAAATACATAAAACATGTGCTAGATAAAGAATACAAAAATTAAAAAAAAAATCAATTAAAACACAACATCTGATAACTACATTAATAAGCAAAGAATGAGATTTCACTCAGCAGGACAAAGCAATTCTTATAAACTACATGTATTAAAGCCCCTAATAAAAATTTCAAAGTGAGCCACGTCATCTAAAAATCATACTGAGTAAGCATTTTACTGAAATTTTAAATTATTGTACATAAGCATTTGCATAATGTTTCTTCAAGATACAACAGATTAGTTAAAAGAATCATAGAAATTGAGAAATGGAAGGAACCACAGTGTCCATCTGTCCACACCTGTCCACCTCTATGAAAGGAAGTACATACTATAACGTATGACAAGTAGTCCTTGTGCCTTTGCTTAAAAGACCCCCAAGGCAGGGAACACAACATCTTTTGAGGCTTGTCACCTCCACACATTCCCCATCTCTAATATCAAGTCTCTATTTGCCTCTTTCTATCCGGTATGGATGGTGCATGGAATGTTCAGGGAGGACGAGCACCCTGGTATGAAGGCTTGCTCATCCACCTGTGTGTCCACCACTCCATTCCATGGCAGCATGCGCAGCAGCCACACCAGCTAAGGGTAGCCAACAGGCCTCAAACTCATAAGTGAGTTAGGGGGTGTCTACCCCAAGCATATAAAGACTTCCCCTGGTGAGAATAAGGTGGCTCAAACAGGTGCTGTGGAACACTTATAGCTTGGTCAAACATCGAAGATGCATCCTGAGCCATCGCCAGTAATCTTGACTTTTGTCTTACCACTGGACTTCTGACTCAGGAAGGCTTTGTGCAACTCTGCCTCACTTAAATCCACTTCATGCACTAATCAAGACATCATCCGGTCACTGGTCCTCTTTGCCCAAGAACAAAGGACGCCAAGATACTCCTCCTGGCCAGGCTAACCATCTTCATTGCAAGGTGAAAGTAAAGGTGTCCTCTCTCCTCTGATGCTCTCTAGGTTATCTGTATCAATGTTCTTCATTAAGCCCAGAACTGAACACAACACCTCAGATAAGAGCTGCTGAGAGCAGAGTACTATTGGGCAAGTTAGGTGGTGCAATGGATAAAGAGTGCTAGGTCCAGACTCAGGAAGACCTGCGTTCAAATCCAGTCTCAGAAGTTTCCTTGCTGTGTGGCCCTGAGCAAGTCACTTCACCCTCTTTGCTTCAGCTTCTTCATCTGTAAATTGAGCTGGAGAAGGAAATGACAAACCACTCCAGCATCTTTCGTAAGAAAATCCCAAAAGGGGCCACAAAGAGTCAAACATGACTAAAAACAATAACTAGGCCAACACCATATGTGGCTTTTCTGCTGCTAAATCTCACACTACTGATTTATATTGAGCTTGCAATCCACTAATACCACCAGATTATTTTCAGACAAAATACTACCTAGCTAAATTTCCCTAATCTCAGACTTGTGAAGCTGATTTTTGATGACCAATTTCAAGACTTACATTCCTCTCCCAAACTGAATTTCAATTTATTAGATTCAGCTCAATACTGTAGTCTGTCAAGATCCATGCTGTCGTCCAGTGTGTGAAGTTTTCCCTTCCACAAAATCTGCAGGTTTGATGACAATATGTTAAATAGAACAGGGAAACCAAGCGCAATTACCTGAGCTACTCATTAATAACAACGCTTAGCTCGGCCACGAAATAATTTCTGCAACCATTTAATTTTATTAATTATCAGATATTCTAGATCTTTCTGTCTACTTAATAAGAGAATTATAAATAGAATAATAGAATTATAAATTTTACCAATAGCTTTGTTAAGCAAATTATATGTGCATCATTCCCCCTCCTCTACCAACCAGTTTAGTAGTCTTGTCAAAAAGGTCAAAGTTAGTCTGGCAGGAATAGTTCTTGATGAAGCCATCCTGAAGTTCTGTAATCACCATTTCCCTTCCCAAAGTTCACTAATCATCTCCTTTAATGACTCTAGAATTTTCCCAGGAATTGAAGTCAAGCTCACTTGCCTATAATTTGAAAACTGGGCCATTTGCTCTTCTCCAATCTTGAGGTACCATTCTCATTCTCCATCATCTTCCAAACATCACCAACAAAATCATGTGACACCACATATTTTACTTCCTTTCTGTACCTGAGGAGGTAGTTCACCAGCACCAGGTGACTTGAATTTAGTTAAGTGCAACTAGTTGTTCCATTTGTCTGGGTATCAATTCCCTGTTGCTAAAATTCCCCGTGGCAGAGGAAAACAGAAGCCAAGGAAGCAGTGGGCAGGGACACTTTCATTAGTATGGAATGTCCAGTCAGCCCAAGCAGAGGCCTTGTGCCTTCCAACCCTTTCACTTCTGCACCGGATCTGTGTGTTCTGCTCCTCCTTGGGTCATCAGAGCATCCAGGATACTTCCTTTTTGTGTCTTCTTTGCTGAATTCTTCAGAGCTGCTCTTCCATCTTCACTAACTACATCCATGGCCCCATCAGACGAGGCCTCATTTCCTTTTCTTTCACAAACTCTAGAAGGGGCAGACTCTTCCTCAATTACCATGAAGGCATAATCATTTCCACCCCAGATCCAAGAGAGAATACTCCCTTGTTAAGTCAAATTATTAAACTCTTCTGCTCTTTGAAAAGAGCAGGTTCCAGAAGAAGTCTGGATAACTGAAGTCTACTGCCCCTACTAAATAATGCCTCTGCTAGGCGTGAGAACAGTTTACAGAACTCATTCTCTATTTCCTTTCTGTTGAGGGGTTGAAGTACACTGAAGTAAACTACTGTTTCTCCCTTCATTGGTCACTGACCAAATGTTCTCCACTCTGCTGACCTCAGCTTTGCTTCCTAAATTTCTTCACATAAGCTTGCCTTCTTAATATAAAATATCACCTCTCTACACGCCTTTACCACCCTTGCTTTTGAACAGGTATGCCCATACAGAGCTATATTGCAGTCATGGGTTTCATCTGATCAAGATTCAATGACACCTAATGAAATAAAATCTGTCTCTTTGTGTTAGGAATTTTTGTTCCATTTACTTATTGCCTAAACTGGTGGACTTGGATCACGTCTTCATTTTTCTCATAGTATCTGCTAGTTATTTTCCACAGACCTAACCTGAGTATCTTCCTGGGTCTTCTGGGGCTATGTTTCTAAAGCTTGGGAGCAGGGGTTGAGGGTATGATTTCATATGTTCAAGTTAACGTTCTTTTTTTACCTATGGTCTATCCCTAGGGAGTGGGATGGGGCTAATTATTCTAGCTCATTCTATTCCCTTGAGTCTTACTCTGATCTGGTTCCCTAAAGCTCACTGGCAAAGGCTGGCTTATGAACAGGCCCGGTCCTGGTCGTGGTCCTAGAGGAAACCAAGAACTGATGATGCTATCTCAAAGGTAGCTTAAGCACAGGAGACAGCATGCTGGACTTAAAAGTCAGCAAGAGAAGAAAATGCTTTGCTTAGAAACAATTAAGGGAAAAAAAGTACCAGATTTATGGTCTAGATGACTTCTGAGGTTCCTGCTATAGAAACCACAGCAATGACTTGGGTACTCTTTAATTATAAACTGTTCTTTTGTTATTACTTCAAATAACCTAAGTCAGACTAAAGACCCGACTGGCTTCTTGAAGATTTGGACAGGTGCCTAAGTTGCCCTTTTGGTCCTACCCCACTCAACTTCTGACCCTGATGTTATGCGAGGGACACACAATGTAATATCTCAGCCCCATCCTAAACAAAGAGGCGTTCCTTCATAAAAATGGTGACAAAAGCAACTGAAACTACCTATTACTAATGTTAAAAAAAACTAAATTCCTTTATTCTCTTGATTGTAGCAAGGCCTAAAAATCACTTGATTCCTTATAGCTCATTTTCTAATATGAGGCAGGAATAATATTTAAGACTGACAAATTTCTCAGGAAAATACAAATAGTTATGATACATATGCTAACAAAGTAAAACAGAAAACCCAATGACATCACATTTAGAGTCTCCCAAGGGAGCACTAAGAGGGTCTTCAATTTTCAGTTTTAAATCTATATCCTTTAAGAATGGTTCAGCAAGGCAAGCCCAACAAAAACCTGTTACCAAAAGCTGAGTTCGACATAGTAATTTTAGTTATTTCACAAAAAACTTTAAGTGGAGCTCTGATTGACTGGGGAAAAAAAGGCTAAGATACCAATAATACTACAGAACTATAGCTGTTAAAGGGTAAAAAGGCTTTCCTCTTCTGTGCCAGTTCCTCTCAAGGAGCACTGTACACAAAAAGAAGCAAGCTCGTTTCAGCGACAACTACAGTTGGGGAAGCTTTTCCGCTACATCAAACAATGAAAAACCATTTAGATTAGAGGCAGCCAGGTACCTAACAGAGTGGTGGACCTGGAGTTCAAATCTGACCCCAGACATTCCCTGGCTGTGTGCCTTGGGTTCCTCCTCTGTAAAATAGAGGGACTTATCACACCTATCTCCAAGAATTGTCGTAAGGTTTAAATGAGACTTGGAAAGGGCTTTGCAAACCTTAAAGTGCTACACAAATACTATTGTGTATTATATTCCAGTTCTTTGAATATCCCAAGGAGACAGGGTTATGATTTAGGTATGTCAAAAGACAGTTCAAGTATCATTTGTATATAATTTATATACCTTTTAACTTAAAGATTGATTCTTGCTTAAATGATGACTTAATTTTTGCAGGGCCAATCTAGAACCTGGAAGAATCACCCTGGATTAAGAGCTATATTGGATCCTTGTGGAGCAGCAACTCTGAAGCTGAATTAAAGTTTATCAGAAGATACCAATTTGAGGCCCAGTTCCACAATCTGCTATTTGCATGTCACCTTTCTGGCCTTCAGTTTTCTCAGCTGTGAAATTTGTGCGATCATACTACTCCACAGGGATGTTGGGAGGATAGTACTTTATAAACTTCTATGATCTAATAGGGGATCCTTTTGAAGATCTTTAAACTAACCCCAGCAGTTTTGAAAAAATTCCATGGAGTTATAATCAGTCTTTTTTTTTTTTTTTAAACCATGTCTTCTATTCAACCATAAACTTGAGGGAAAAAACAAAGTCACTTAAGTTCTCAGGGTCTCAGATTCTCTTATCTATAAAATGGCAGGAGTCAAAATGACTTTTAACATCCCTTTTTAAGCTATATATCCATAGTCCTAACTTACTATCACACAGTGCATTCAGGTATGGTGAAAAGAGACATGAAAGTATTTTTTGGTCCTCAAAGGCATTTTCTATAAAATAATACAATACCCAAACTAAAACTTGATCAACAAAGAAAAATATCATCTGCTATATGGTGGCTTTACATAAGTATATGACCTGGGATAGTGAAAATTACCTTTTAAAGTTAAAAGTAAGATTAAACTCTACAATGAAAAGGATCAAGTAGTGCTTAGTTAAAATGGCAATTCTGAGCAGATTCAATTTTGTTGAACCATTTCACATATTAACTGAGTTAACACTCAATAGTTTTTCAGTTCAGCTGAATTTATATTTCATGTGTTATACCATTCTCACGTTCTCTGAAAAAAAAAAAAAAACCTCAAATTTTCTTACATTAGTATCATTTGATATATATCTATTCAATGACATCACACAATACACGTTAATGGCCTACTAAAAGAACTATTCATTTTAGGGTACAATTAGTTGTAAGGGTCCATAATTTGGCTAAAAATACCATAAGGACCGTTGTATATAGCAGGCACCCAAATAATAAAGTCATTCAATAATAAATGTTAAAAGGGCATCATTTTAGAGAAGATTATGAAAAATGAGGTATGTAAGTAAAAGTGGGGAAAATATTTGACTATGTCTAGTGAAGAGGGGTCCTTTCTACTCAATAGACCTTTCTTCCAACATATTCTAGTTTTCAAAATTATTTTAGCTGCTTTTTCTATACACTGTAGCTGTTCGTGTGTGTGTGTGTAGGTAGAGATTTAGGGCTCTATATTCACTTTTTTTTTAAAGATAAAAATTCCAAATGAAGATATATATGCTAGGAACATGCCTAGTTACACCGTAAATTTACAATAACACTATAAAGGACCACCCTGCATATATTAACAGATATATGATTGATGGTAGATAGTTATTTGTTAAACTTGACTTATCCCTGGTTAACCACGTCTTCTGAGGGGAAAATCTCTAATTAAAGTCCCAACTGAAAATGTTCAAATATTTTATTGGTAACCTTGAGTTTTTAATACATTTTTCAAACACTAAGGAAGATAGGAAAAGCAAAAATAAATTAAAAAGATGTTAAAGAGAATAATGGTTACAAAAAGATGAGATACTCTCATCTGTAAGAGGTCAGGGTACTTTTCCTTCTATTAAGCACTGAATTATAACCCATTAAAATGAGCTTTTAGAAAATACAGAGCCATAGAATAATTATAAGGAGAATCTGGATTATTCTAAAGGCAAGACAGGAAAAGTCACCTTCCTCAGCTAAAAACAAGTACTACATTAGCTGAATTGCTACTAAATGATTAAATGTTTACTTAAAATTGTCTCATGCTGGTGTGTCTTAGAAAGTTTCATTTCATTTTTTAAAGATTTTGGCTATTTAGGATAGAGATGGCATGACTTCAAGGAAACACCAGTCAGAGTCAGAGACTTGACTCCTGGTTCCTCTTCTGCCACTTATAGTTATGTGACCCTACAGTCACTTTCAAAAATGAATAGAGATTAGACAAAATTGGCATTTCCAAATTAATCTGCTTATGTGACAGTCTGGGTTTTAAATACCCTGGTAGACTTGGGGGGAAGATATGGAATATTGGGCATGGGATATTCCCAGAATAAAGGAAGGTTAAAGCAATTTTATTGCAAAATAGAAATTAACCAAATGTTCATACTGAAAATTGTTCAGTATTTTAGAAGTGTTACCACAAAAAGACTAATGGAACCCATGCTACTCACTTTGTGTCTCTAGCATGCCAGGTCCCACACAACTATTTTAGAATTCTACATCTAAATTCTGTAGTTTCACACCAAAATACAAACAAGACGAAACACTATTTTTATACAATAAGATCATCTTTTAGGGAAAAATGAAAATTGCTTATTTTTTTTTGGGGGGGGTTATCAATTTCTTTCTGAAACACTAGGTAAAAGATCTCAAACTAGGGCAAGAGAACAAGAAAAACAAGATTCCTTCATGTCTCCTAATCACTGTTGCTTCACATCAATATGAAGCACCTTAGGGATTATCAATCTAAGAAAATCCATTGGGCTTTTTCTTCATTTCAGATTTGAAATACTCATCGGAAGAAAAAAAAAAGCCAAAAACCTAAAATCACTTAATAATAAAGGAACTTAAAGTAGACCTAATGAAGAAAATGGAGTCATACACAAAGTGCTTTTTCTTTTTTCTTTTTTTTTTTGTGAGGCAATCGGGGTTAAGTGACTTGCCCAAGGTCACACAGCTAGTACGTGTCAAGTGTTTGGTCTGAGGCCCGATTTTGAACTCAGGTCTCCCTGACTTCAGGGCTGGTGCTCTATCCACTGCGCCACCTAGCTGCCCCTCACAAAGTGCTTTTTAAAAAGCTCTGTTTGCTTTAAAAAAGATTTTTTTTTTCTAAATAGGCTTCCTAAACTAAGTCAATTATCTGGGGATGTTTCACTGCGTTTTATTTAAGTAATGTCTAAGCTTGCACTATGGATAGCAAATTCTTATCTATAGTCAATGTAATGGTGACATTTTAAAAACCAGTTGCCAATACAGGGTTTCATTTATTTTTACTTCTTTGATGCACATTAGCATAATAACTCTCCAAACAAAAATACTGTCTTCAGTCCCATAAAACAAAGGATCAAATACAACAAATACTTAAAATTTCCAGAAGTTTTGTTAATTTAAATCTCATACTATATTCTTAGTTACACTGTAGGTTCAGTTTGTTCATAAAAAGTCATCTCAATACAATAACATCAGGTATAATACATACAATCTAATCCATTATGTCTTACCAATTTTATGACCTGATGAGACACTCTTGTGGACAACATTCAGTCCTTAGAAGCTAGAATAACCCTCCAACCATGTGAGGGCATCACAACTTTTAAACTTTCGGCTTTCGATCATTATTATGTCACATTCCTCCTCCGATGCTGAACTCTAAAAAAAATTCTAGCAAAGAGTTTAAGTAAATAAATGTTTTAATCAAATAGCTTTAAAATATTTTATATAGCAATGGTTTTATGTTTTTAACATGGTTACACAACTGACATTTTAAAACTTATTTTTTAAAATGTAAAATAATTTCATATTTGACCTGGAAACAATTCAGAATTTCAACATGGACCTAGAACACTAGTTAGTAGGTATGCAAGTAGAAACCAAACTGTTCCAAAAGTTCTAGGTTCATGATTCTGGTATTATTTATTAGATGCAATGCTGTTAATTGGCCATAGCCAGCTCTCTAGTCCAGTAAAAAAGGCATATGAGTTACATAATCGATGAACTGGACTACAGCACAAATGACTTGTATTTCAATTCACACTGATCACTAAGATGGGCAAAATGAGTACTACGTGAAATATATATTATAGACCATTCTGTTTACATGGGCACACCATAGCTAACTTTTAAAAAAAATAAAGCTTAATGGTGAGACAAAGAACATAGATCTATTTGGTTCTGATATATGTATGTTTTAGATTTCAAGCTATGATTTCATTGGTGTAAGTATACTCCACTAAGGTAGCTCACAAGCCTTCTTTGCTTTAAATGGTCTTGTTGAAGCATGTATTGGCTAAAACATAACATTTATCACTTAGTGGCCAATCTTCTGGTGATAAGCCTGAATAAAATGAGTAAGGCTGTTCCTTCTACATTCAGGCCAGACCATCGATGGACTTGTACCTGACTTTATTCTCTATCTTAGTAGGACCTGCCAGAGGGCACTCTTCCATTAGCATAGCCTTGAAGACTGCAGTCACCTCCATGCTATGATGAATTACAGGAGGCCTTTAGCAGAGGGGTCTTTATATGAAGAACAAAAAAAAAAAAAAAAACATTAAATACTTTATGCATATCTTCATCATTTACATAATTTGAAATCTTGTAGCTATAGGCACAAGTTTACAATGAGTATTAGGTAGTGTCATTACCAAGTGAGAGGTGTTTTTGAGATAATTTAATGAGGAGAATTAATTTAGGTTAAAATTTATTTTTTATAAAAACATCTTATCTTCAACAGGGCATTTTCTCCACAATCCTTGAAGGATCCATTAATAAGTTTCCCATCAAGTCACATTCAACTTTGGTTGCAAATAATCCATGTGTATAGAAAATCCATTAAAATGTGCAGGCTTTTATAATCTAGGTTGAAAAAGATGGCGTCAGTGATACTAAAATTCCATTCTAATAATAGACCAAAGAGTGCACTGACATAGGGGATAAGGACAAGGGGGTAGGGGCAGGGGAAGAGAAAGCACTTTTAAAAGGTAATACAAGAATTAACGAATTTGGGTATAAAGCAATAACTATTTAGTGACTATTGTAAAAAGAGACTTTGTAGTCTCTCAGATATCTGAAATATTAGAAGTGATCAGAACTTGTATTATATAGATTTCAACGTGTAACTGGATTCTTCTATTACATCTGTCCTCAGAGATAGCTGTGACAAGCAGAAATCTCCCAGAACAATAATTAGTCTATTTTACCACCTAAAAATATTTCTCAATGTAATCTCATAACACATCTGAGTTCAATTAATAAATTTATATAGGTATACAACTTTACTCTGCCCTTTAACAAAGCAAAGTGAAGTAATGTGGTCACCTGGTGAAGGCAAAAATCCATAACCTGATGTGAATATAATTCTCTAAGTTGTGGTCAGTGTTGTACCAACATTCTCCCATGTGCCTGAAAAGAGACTAGTTCAAAGTCTGTCTGCTACAAACCAAAATTATATCCTTGAGAAAAAATGCTTATTTTAATCTACTTCTATGTGGAACAAGTCCCATGAGGTACAAAACCCAGCCATATTCACAAAGGTGAACTCACACGTCCTGAAATATGTTTAATGTTGGTAATTTGCTTGTCAGCAGGGCTTTGATGAACTGGTCATCTAAAAAGGGCACACTGGCTGACCCTTTGCTAAAAGGCCTCTTAACAAAGAAAAGCATTGTTTTGGTGAATGCTCATGAAGCCTTTGGAAGGCAAACAGAACAGAATAGCCTTGTAAAGCAAATTCAGTGATTCTGTGTATTGGAGGGAAAAATTCTAGTACACCAGTCCAACGGGCCTTGCATGTGTCTAGATTAATTTAAAATTAAACTACTTAAGTTATATGGACATAAAGTTATTTGAAAATTTTTCCCCAGTGTGTACGTTGAAATTAGTGTTTATGTATGTCATATTTAAGATTCTTTTTTTGACAATAATTAAGCATTTTTACCATATAAAGTAAGATCTCACTACTTTGGAAGTTGAGAATGAAACTTTTAAATGTTTGAGAAGGGAGTATTATAGTTAACTGAAAATTAACTAAAGAACCTTTTTAGTTCAACCCTCATAGTTTAGAAAAATTTTCACTAAGTATAGCTTTTCTTTCAATATCCTGAGATCAAGATATTGCAGTTTTTACAAGGTCATTATCAGAATATAGCCTGGAAATTATTTTTACTTGTGTAATCAATTCACATTGATTATATAGACAAAATGAATAATTTATTAACTATACATCACAGTTCATTCTGTTTACATGGGCACACCATAGCCAGCTTTAAATAAAAAAAAAGAAAAAGAAAAAGAAAGCTTAACAGCGAAACAAATAAATTTGATTCTGGTATTTATGTTTTAGATTTCAAGCTATGATTTCATTAGTGTACTTAAAAAAGGGGGTGAGGGGCCGGTTTCCTTCTCAAAGGCTAGTGAAAGCAAAGATATTAACCATTATATTTACTATTTGTATAGGTACGGGTCCTATTAACCAAGGTTTCATAATAAAGAGGGGTTAAGCTTACCTTTACTTAGCTAACTTCTTCATAGTTAATAAAAATGGTGATCAATATAAACTAACTGAAGGACCATTTCAGGAAAAGACTTTAAACTGACAGCTACCATTAAAATAAAAGATATTACAAATTGTTGTTCAGTAGTTTTTCAGTTGCGTCTGACTCTTCTTGACCCCAATTTGGGGTTTTCTTGGCAAAGATATTGGAGTGGTCTGCCATTTCCTTCTCCAGTTCATTTTACAGATGAGAAAACTAAGGCAAACAGGGTTAAGTGACTTGCCCAGGGTCACACAGCTAGGAAATGTCTGAGGCCAGATTTGAACTCAAAATGAGGAGTCTTCCAGACTCCAGGCCTGGCAACTCTATCCACTGAGCCACCTAGCTGTAGTCCGCCCCATAACAAATACACCCCATCTATGCAAATTCTTGCTTAACGGGTATTTCTTAAGGAATCTGCTAATTTATTATCAAATACAAGTGTTTCAAAATTTTTATAATTTAGAATTTTCTATATAAATCCCATAATTTAACTTGTCTTTTATTTAGTCTGAAGTAGTGGTTTATTGTGCCACTTTCTTCCTCTTCATTTGATTACCCATAATAATCTGTAATATACAGATATATAAAAATGGGAAAGAACTCCCAAGCAAGCTTCTGATAATGAACTGGTTTTTCAGACATGTCACTGTTTGAAAAACTATAAGGTTTTAATTTATGCAAAAACATTTCTCCAGTTCAAATACATACAAAATATTAATAGGGTCAAGCAGTTAAAAGAAACGCACATACACACAGACATGTGTACGAGAAAATCCAGTGAGATCTTTGATTGATCTTAAGATGGCAGGCAGGTGGGATGAAGTAGATGTTCACCACATTAATTACCATCAACACCTGCTGGAGGGCTAGTAGACAAAAAATTTTTTAATGAACTTTACTGATACTGACCTTTATGAGGACCTTCACAAAAGGTAAACTGGAAGTGTTGCTTAGCTAACAGTCGAACACAATACGCAGTAAGACTTAATTTTTAAAAATACAAAATGTGTCATGACTCTAGAAACACTTATCGATATTTTGGACTCTATTACTGAATAGAGATGGTTACAGTAAAAGGAAATACTTAACTGGTGGGTGCTGGGTATATTTCATTCTCCAGATAGTTTGAAGCCCTGGTGTTAGCATATATATATTTAAGACTGAAGAAAAATCACCCCGTGCCCAGGGACACAGTCAACTCCCTCTACCATTTGTGGACACAGCAAAATCAACCACTGTTTCTGAATAATTTAGAGTTACACCCTTTAATCCCTTGCTATGGAATTTCTATAACTATTTACTTGTGCCAAAAATAAAACAAAAACTTATTCTTGAGGCAGTTGTCTTTCTAAGTAACTTAATAGCCAATTTATTACAAAAGATCTTTTAAGTGTTGAAGACTTTTGGCAGTTGGGAACCAAACTGGTATTATATAAACCATTTCTTGAGGTTATTTAAATTCCACAATCACTGATGTCAGTTTACCTGCATCAAGCATTTTAAAATCGTTTAAGTTTAGCCAACAGATATTTAAAAACTAAGCCACTAGGTTTGGGTCACTTAAGTCTTGCACTGATCACAAAATGAACTGCAACTTGATTTGCAGGATTCTAAGTACTGGACAAATATTCAGAAAACGAGAAGGCTTATTATGACCTTCAATCACTGCAAGTCAGTATTTACCATTTTTATTCAATTCCCACTCCTGGTCTCCAACCTTCCCCCCACGCTCCACCCCACCAAAGCCCAGAGCCTAATGAGACATGGATCTCTTTCCTTCCCAAACGTTTTCTATGATACCAATTTTCAGTAGCAGTGGTCTTGAACTGAGAGCAGCTAAAGAAGTGTGATATTTAAATTATAAAGGTGAGAATATTTATGATGTTTCAGCTGGTTTTACAAAATATAAATTTGGTCCCAGTCCTGAAGTGGTGCATTCAGGATTTGTGTTTTGTTTAAGGTGCATTATGGTTTTTGCTCTGCCCCCCCCCATATTAAATATTCTTAAATTGAACATAAGGTTCGGTTCAGTTCCAATGTTAGTTTAAAAAACACATCCCCGAAATTGAGACTGTGGCACAAGCAAAGTGCAGTGTGCACTCGCTTTCTGGTTCACTGCTTTGATCAAATCCCTGTTTTTAACACTATTCGCAACTGGTCCACATCTTTTCAGCTGAACTCAATTCTGAGGAAGAATGCTAATTATTATTACTGGTGAAATTATGCTGGCCAGAAAACAATTGACCAGAGCACACCTGCCAGCCCTCACCCTCATTTATTTAACGGGCAAGTGGAGAAGTTTCTGCTTCTAAGCAGGAGTCCCTGGATGGGGACATTTCATTGGCATGGAACACTCATGAGCCAACTCCCTCTCTCAATGCAAGTCTATATCGATGAAGTCTTTTAGAAATACAGAGTCACAACAGGCAGTTTATGTCAGATGCAGGACACAAATCCAAGTCCTCCTGGCTGTCTGTCCCCCTCTTTAAGTGTGAGTTGTCAAAAGAGTCATTACAATGCCAATCCTTAAGACTGAAAGGATTGCTGAGGAGAGGGAGAATAAGCCCCTACAACATGTACTGTGCTAATAAGTGCTTTACAAATAATCTCATATGATCCTTACAACAACCATGGGATGTAGGTGATATTATCCCCATTTTACAGTTGAGGAAACTGAGGCAAACAGGTTAAGTGATCTGCCCAGGGTCACACTGCTTGCAAAAGTGTCTGAGGGATAGATCTGAACTCAGGTCTTCTATCAGGCCCAGAGATTTAGCCACTGTGCCACCTAACTATCTCAACTATGCAGACTACGCAGGAAGGATAAAAGCAAATCAACTAACAGCCATCCATAAATCTTTAGTCATATGCAGAGAGTAATCACTAAACACACTGAAATACAAGGATACCTTGCTTAAGATTACTGTTCCACAAAAATATGGTAGGTGCCATATAAGAGTAGCTGGCTCTGACATTACGGAATTATGTAGAGGCAGAGCTGCCTAAGACAGTGAACAAGGTAAGACAGTATGGAAAGGTGGTGGGTAGTCAAACAATAGTGAAGGGGTGTTGGGGATGTTGAGGCACAGCTGGTAGGAGTGATCAAGTCTTAATGAGGTCCCTGAAATAGTGAACATGTGCTGATGGAGGTCTGAATTAGGGTGGTAGTCATTTGATCAAAAATGAGATGAAGGTAATATTGTAGGGGAAAAAATTACATTATCTGCTTTATCATATATGAATTTGCCTATGCCTATCACTTCCATCAAGTGACCATCATTCTAAGATTTAGCATCACTCTATATTTAGAACTGCAAGGTCCTCTCAGACCATTTAAGTCCAAGATCCACCTTTACAGATAAACAGGCAGGAGAGTAAGTCACCTGCCTAAGGTCACCAGTGATCTGAACCAGAGTCCTCAGACTTCAAAGTCTAGGCTTTCCCCCTCCCATGATATTTAATCTACTCCAAGTCTTCCCAGGTCTTAAATTACCTTGCTACTAGTTTTAGAAATTCAATTCTTTAACACTAACACCAGGCCTTAAAACAAACAAATGTAGAGGCTGGGTCAATCCTAGTGGATACACCCTTTGGTTCCAGGTTCCTTTTGCTACCCCAGTAACTGAGCTAACTTCAACAGTGCTTTTCAATGGAGCTGTGAACTGGTCCAATCATTATAGAAATCAATTTAGAACAGTGCCCCTGCCCCACAAACCTACTAAATTATGCCATACCCTTTGACCCAGCAATATTACTACTAGGTATATACCCCAGAGAGCAAAGGAAAAGGAAAAGGCCCCCATATGTACAAAAATATTTGGAGCTGCTCTTTTTGTAGTGGCAAAGAATTAAGAACTAAGGGGATGCCTATCAACTGGGAAATGGTTTGATTGTGATAGAAGAAACAATGAATGGGATGGTTTTAGACACACCTGGGAAGACGTGTATGAACTGACGCAGAGTGACAGTGTATTTTAAAGATTAACTGTGAAAGACTTAGCAACTTTGATCAACACAGTGACCAAATTTCAAAGAATGCATGATGAAACATGCTACTCACCTGCAGATAGAAAACAGAAAATTTTTCTTGTGTGTGTGGGTGGGGGTGGAGTGGGGGGAGAAGAGGAGAATGGAGACTGGGTTAATGCAGGAATCTGTTCTGCATGACTATACATATGAGTTGTTTTTCTGGCCTTCTCCATACGTGGGGAAGGGGAGAAGGCAGAAAATTCTGAAGAAATAAAATTGAATTAAAAACAAAACAAAACAAAAAAACCACCAACTAGTGCTGAAAATAAGAGCTTGATCTACACTGGGGGAAAAAAAATTCCAGGATGACAATTTGATTACATATTGGGAGTCCAATATTCTCCCAATGAGTGCCCGCCTCCAATGACTGGGTTGGGACATGGGATATTATTAAAGCAGATGTAGTTCAAAAAACAAAAATTAAAAAACAAAAAACAACCTTGTGTTTCATTAAAACTTTAGATGGCTGTTCTAAGGGAGAAGTTATTATTTTGGAGTACCAATTCTCAGTGACCTTTCTTTCTTAGCCTGTTTGGAGCTTCAAATAGTAAGGGGTAAAGTCATGGTTAGTGAATTTTTTTTAATAAAAAATATTACAATGGTGGCATGACCTTTTAGATTAAAAAAAAAAAAAACAAAACAAAAAAAACCCCAAAAAACAAAAAAACCTGAAAGATCTCTTTAAAATGATTTCCTCCGAAAATATCAGACCTAAAAAAAAAAATCCCTTCAGGTGACAGACTAATCTTTATACAATTATGAAATTCTCTGCTGGTGATCAAAGTCCTTCATCCTACCTTTCCTGCCTCAACACATGCTACTATACATACCATTAACTTACCTCACAACCTCTCTGGGCCTCATTCTCCTCATTTGTGAACCAAATGGGTTGGACTAGATGAGTTCCAAGGTCCAATATTTATGATCCCTATCCTCTGGCTAAAATAAAATTTTCTTTCCCTCAAATATCCTACGAAATTTCCCTCCTTTGCTCAAGTTGTTCACTATGTTCCGAATGCGCCCCTGCTGTTGAATCTGTATCTTCCTTTAAAATCCAGTTCCAATCCCCACCTACCCAAGAAAAAAAAAGTTACTTGTTGATTTCTCCCCTGTAAGTATTTAACAGGCTCTACTCCAGAGGTCCTACAATGCACTTCTGGTTTTATCACCCCACTAGGATGCAAGCTCCCCAAGGTCAGGGATTCTTATTTAAGCTTCGTCACAGGCTTTGCTAGGCAAGTATTTAACTACTGAACTAAAAATACTCCAATGTTTTAAAGACATCTCTTAAAAGGAGATTTCCCTCCAAAATGGCAGGCCAGCAGCCTGCGACAGCTAGAAGGTAACTTAAGACTTATGAGCAAAAAACAAAACATAAAAAAAAAACAAAAAAACAAAAAACAAACACCCCCCCCAAAAAACTTTTCAGACAGGTACTAAAATTAACATCAAACCATTTACTAAATGAAGTACTTAACGACTTGATCTAGGCCTTGTAGTAGAGAAACACACTAAGTCTAAGTATAGTCTAAGATAGTTTTGTGCATCCATTCTGTCAACAGCTTACCTCTCCAGCAGGTTGTAATCATTTTCACTTTCACTCCTTTCTAGTCTCTTATCACCTTTAGGTTTCATGTCTATAGTCATCTGAGCACTTACTTAGAAAAGATGCCTACTTCGAGATCCATAAAAATCACATCTTTCCTGCAGTGGACTCACGTATGCCCCAGTGGGTGCCTGATGTTTGCTGCCCCAGCACTGAGGAGTCCCTGTCATAATGGCTGGTCAGATCTTCTAACACAGAAATGCTTTCTCAACCAATGTGGATTCAAATTTCTAGCTCCACATACCTTTCTTATTCTTGATTTCAATATATATTGAGCTCCTGGAGAAAAATAAAACCTTTACAGTACTTTCAAAGATTACTCATTTTATATGTGAAAATAGTTGTAAGGAAACTGAGAAGCACTTGGCTACACACACTATGCTCTATGTATGTACAGAGGTATGGCTCACAATTGGATCAAAACATTAAGCTCTAATAGGAAACAGTTTCAGACTTAAATTGTCTTTAAAAAGGCATTTACTGAATCCAATTCTGGCTGTTAAAAATGCCAAGAATCTTAAACAACATTTTGCTATCTGAGCCGAACAACAGTACTATCTTCAGTGAGTTTTATCTACCTCCAGGTCCTAAGAGATTGGTGTTCAGTTGACATCACCAAAACTACCACCAATAATGGTATCTTTAGAAAAACTGTGTTGAGAAAATGTTCTAAAAATTTATCTATAAGACTAGCCTGGTATGTGGCTTAATGTGGACAAGGGCAAAAATGATTAGATAGGGGCAGCTGGGTGGCACATGAGATAGAGCTCCGGCCTTGGAGTCAAGAGGACCTGAGTTCAAATTGGGCCTCACACAGCCCGGGCAAGTCACTTAACCCCAACTGCCTCCGTACTATACATATATATATATATATATTATTAGATAGTGGCTGAATGCCTACAATGTGCAAGGTACTGAGCACCGTGGGTAAAGTTTAGTACGTAAGCAAGGATTCTCCTGCCTTAAGAAATTTACAATTTAGAGGGGAAGTGTATTTAAATATTTGAAAAATTCCATAAATAACACTTTGTTATCATCCTAGGTCCAGTTCTCACTTTTACTCATAACTACCTAATATTTTGGCCCCTTTAGCCAATACCAACAGTATCCATTAAAGGTAATATTTCTTTCTAACAATATTTGCTTCAACTGGGATATATGATGCACATGCATATGTATAGCAGATGACCAAGCCCTTGATTACTACACCAGCGAGTTTAATATATGCTAGTGAGTGCTAAAGGCAAGTTCAAGCAGCTGGCACTCATAACACAAACTGCCTATCCCTGCTTGATGTAAAAGAATCAGGTATTCTTTTTAAAAAAAAAAAAAAAAAAAAAAAAGAATCAAGTATTCTAACATATGGAGAATAGCCAGCAGACTATTTCATGGCTAATGTTGAACGAATACTTTAATATTTAGTAACATTTCAATTTACCTAGAATATATTTATGTAAGTGAAACAAAACCCACCATTAACACTGTGATGGATACCATTAACTGAATTTTACAAGATTAATTTTTTGATGCTTCATTTTGATATATAAGTAGTCTATACCAGTTGACAAGTTAATCGTTAAAAAGTGACAAATTTTTCAAACACAGCAACTCACTATGGTGAGGCTGTGATCTGTTAGCAGCAAGTGAAGTAGAAATACAGACACAGTTATTAAAGTTTAAGGTATACCACTATCTGTCTGCTTCTCTTTAAACATCTGTGCAAGCAACCTGCTGTTATTTCTGAATTTCACTGATGAATGTTCTTCAGAGAAGTATCAACAACTCTGTTAATGAGGCTAAATAATTCTAATGTACCTAAAGTAAGTAGTCTTATGCTTAACTATGCTCTTTTTGACCTTTAATTCTAGAAACCAAATTTCTTCTTGTTCACAATACAAGCTTACATTGATTTTTACCTGCTAAGGGCTCCCAAATGGGGCTTTGTTCCTTTATATTAGGATTTTAAATTAATTCTGGAAAATATAAAGCAAAGCTAATAAGACTGCATCTTAAAAATTTTTTTCTATGACTTAGAGAGCAGACATAGGAAACCAAATCCAATAAAATATTGCTAAGAAATCAATAGGCTAGAGTATCACTGCTGAAATTTTTCAAAGACTCTAGTCTCCTAGAGAACCGGAAATCCTACCAGTTAATCACTGCAACAGACGACATTCCTAATTAGGTGGATTCGTTTCTTAATGAAGAATCACTGTAATATAAAAAGTCCTGGGCCTGGAGTCAGGAAGACTCATCTTTCTGAATTCAAATCTGGCCTCAGACACTTATTAGTTGTGTGACCCTGAGCAAATCCCTTAATTCTGCCTCAGCTGGAGCAGAAAAAGGCAAACCATTCCAGTATCTTTGCCAAGAAAACCTCAAATGGGGTCGAATAGTCCAAGAGGGCTGAAAAATGACTTAACAACAACGGTTAACAAACAACAGTTTTTGTTTTACTAAAAAGGTAACAGCATCACCTAGTCTGTCTTAAGGTGAAGGGCCTTTCGAAGTATTTGAATTAAGGGGGAAAGAACAAGCTTAACAGATGAAATGGTAGGCTCTGCAGAAACAGAAATGTACAAAGGTACAATGGATTTAAAAGCCACTTTCTTAGAACCACGGAAAATGCATGAGAGCACAGCTCGGGAAGGCTGCTGAAAGAGCAGTAGATAGAGATACAGGAGGTAGCTAACAGCAGCAGAGCACAAGAAGGCTTCTCAACTTGAGCATTCTAGGTGTGCTTTTAACACAAAAGAACCATAGGAAGCCATCAGAAAAAGTAAAAAAGGTACCTCTGACTGGTGGGCGAGGGAGGAAGGAAGGAGTTAATGCCAACACAGCAAAGTCTGGTTTAAAAAAGGTGCTCTGAATAGAGCACTGGCCCTGGAGACAGGAGGATCTGAGTTCAAATCAGACTACACACTTGACACTTACTAGCTGTGTGACCCTGGCAAGTCACTTAACCCCAGTTGCCTCACAAAACACAACAAAACAAAAAAAGGTGCTCTGGTCCAAACAGCTTAAAAAGGGTTTGACTGCTTAGATAAAATAATGAGTAAAAAGTCACTTGATAAGATCATGGTCCTATCTCAATGTTAATATGAAAATGTGACAAGGGAGAATCTGGGAAAATTCATTCCTTATCAAATTTATTCCAGGCCATTATGGGGTAAAGAGAACAATTAAATTTCTTCTGTAATTTTGTATTTATCTAGTGGAACACTTCTTCCTAATACTAGAGAATATTTTAAAGGTTCAAAGATTTCAAATATTAAAAACATGATAAAAAGTAGTTTGAGTTGTTTAAAAATGTCAAAGAGTGTAAACTCCACCAAAGCAGGGATCCTCTCACCTAAATGTTGCATCTCTCCCACTTAGCTAGACAGTAGGCACTTATTGTGTGTTAAAGAGAATAAAAATCTGGGTATGATGACGAAAAATCAAAACTATGGAGGAACAAAGAAAAGAAGAACCAAGAAATGGCAGGCATATCAGGAATATAATCTATACAAACTCATCTACCTATAAAGAAACTAAGTCTTATTGTTATTAGGCCCAAAGTTCATTAAAAAAAATGAGATAAAACTTTTTAGGAACGAAATTTATTAAAAAAAAAAAAATCAATCACCTCTGCTGATTTTTACCAATAAAACTGGTATTACCAATTAACTCAACTGTTACCACATATTTAAAATCACTGAAATTTAGAGCAGGATGGGACCTCAGAAATCTCGTCTAGTCTAGTTCATTATAGAGCTGGAGAAACTGAGGCCCAACTAACTCGCCTAAGGTTACATGGCTAATGTAACAGAAGAGGGACTAAATAAAATTTTAAAAATAAAACCTTTAAAGATTAGTAATAATTCCTCGCCTCTCAAAATCTGATCCATGTTTAATATTTTATTAAATCTAAGACTTAAAAGATGAAAAGGTTGCCAAAAAATGCACTAATCATTTAAAGGGAAAGCTTCCTAACTGACATTTCACAGATAACATGCTATAAGAATCAATCACTAAAACAAAGGATTCTATAACACTGAATTAGAAGAGATCATCTGTCAAATAATGTTCTTTCCAGTCCTAATACTGTTATTTAATTTACCAGTTTACATACAAACAAGACTTTAAAAAAAATACTAGACAGCTCTTTTAAAAAAGCAAAACATGAGAAACACACAAACACAAGCAAATCAAGCCAAACAATTGAAACCAAGATGACAAAATGCTATTATATTTTCTAGGCAGCACATAACACATCTTAATGTGATGGGCACACACACTTATCTAGGGTCTTCTATGATGAAAGAGATGGTGCTGAATCCAAATTACGCCAGAATTCACACAGATGTGCTTGTTGCCAGGCACACCTTAAAGAATTCATTAAAGCTTTGTCCAAGTTTTGAAAAGATCATTTACCCTCAACCTCTTGTAATTAAACACGAGATCGATGTAAAGCTAATCAATATTCAGAAACAAACACAGCGTAACAGTCCCCCACCCCAAAGTGTGTTAAAGCAGAGATAAAAAGATAAGCACCTTTTGCCATAAAAGAAATTCACTACTTCATTCCACATTGGAGAAAAAAAAAAAAAAAAAAAAGAAAACCAAAACCTGTCACATTCCTGTGAGAAAGCGGCTGGCTGCAGTTTACAAATTAGTAATGCATTTCTAGTGATTTTCAGCAATCACATTGGATAATGTTAGAGTTTCTCGCCATAAATAGCTCTGACTACTTTGATACCCTTGTGTCTTGTTCCATCTCAAATTTCTCAATTTGAAATGTTTTGCAGTAAACCACCTTATGACAAGACTTTAGTGCAGTAAACTGATACAAAAGAGAAACAAACTTTTATACAAACTGTATTTTTGGTGTAGGATACCTTTATGAAATAGCATTAAAATGTGTCAATTTCCCATGTCGATTTTCCAAGACATGAATTAACAGATTAATTTGCAAATTCAGTTTAATGCAGTGGAAAACTCCTGAGCATAAATCAGATTTACATTGTATATAATTTGAAGGTTAAAAAAAAATCAAATTCTATTTAGATTTAATTTTGTTTTGATGCCCTCTATGCCTTTCTAACCACCACGTGAGTAATTAAGCTCCCTCCCAGTTCAAATAAATTACATAATTAAGACCATGTGTAATGACGAGAAACCAGCAGAGTGCAAAGCAGTTCATGCATACAATTTTGCATGTATGCATTCCATACTTAAGCATTCATACCTATCCCAGAGGGTCTTTGATTCCTGCAACTTGTTCAAATGGAACGCTTGGTAGAAAGCAGTTGAAGGATTCCTGTGAGATCCAAGAATCAAATGTAAATGATGTTGAGAATGTACACAAATCATTTTTAAAACATAAAGATGAAGGAATTTAGGCATGTAATTGCTTTTTTTTTTTTAAACAAAAGCTGCTTGCTTAAAAACATGGGTGTGAAATTTGAAATTAAAACTAGCTAACCTTACTTAACCTGGCTCTTCACCAGTAACAGCTGTTCAGGATCATTATTTCAGCAATAAACTATAAGACAGAATTCTGACTGAATATTGTTATTATCTAGTTGTAAGCATATAAAAACCAATTCACATTCTAGTCAATGGTCTGCATTAACACTATCCTCGCCGGTTTGAAGTTGAACAAGACATTACTAATATCTGGGGCATTTCCCAAATCCATGTCCATTTGGTAGTCTGACAAGTGTCCTAGTTCAGTCTATAGATCTAAACCTGTATGTTGAACATTCTAAGTAAAATTTGATATATTTCAAAATATCTCGTTTGCTTTTTCAGGTTATTTCTTTTTCTTGTTAAAAGTATTTCCTGATTCTTAATGCTTAAGCTGGTGATTATGATAAGATGCCTATTTTCAGAATCTATCCAAGTGCCTGGGTACCTGAAAGATGCACTCTCAGGACTGTTTTAGTGTTCATCTATCATTGTCACCTTCCTTCCCACTCTCTACCTTATTCTCATTTTCTATTGACCTACTTTGACACTGAATCCCTAAGATTCATCCTTACATATACCGAAGTTAGCTCTGAGGATGGCCCAAGAACAAGCCATCATCCGGAAACAAGTTCATACACACTTACAAACACACATACTCCCAACCTCTCCTAGTCCAAAATGGCACCCTGAAAACTGTCAAATTTGACCAAGAATATCTTGAATCTCAAACAGTAATATTACAATGAACACTGAATAAAACGATAGAGTACATAAAAGTACTCTGAAAAGCACAAAAGTATTTTATGACATCTCCTGGGTACCAAAACCAATCCTTAAGATACCTTTTTTTCCCATTATCTGTCCTTTCTATTTGTTGTTTACAAATGTTTACATTCCCTTCAACAAGATAAACAGCATGTTCTTTCTGCATAGTACAGCATAGGGTTCAGAGACCGGATCAAAGGGCGTACACAAAGTGATTCATACAGACAGAAAAGGTGCACAAATCCACAAAAGGGTGTGGGTGACAGTTTATTCCAGTATCCTTTTTTGTGTCATTCTACAGACACATGTATGGAGTCCACCTTACAGCTTCAAGTATTGTACCACTTTAAAGAAACCCAAGGGGGCAGCTAGGTGGTGCAGTGGATAGAGTACCAGCCCCAAAGTCAGGAGGATCTGAGTTTAAATCCGGCCTTAAATCCGGCCTCAGATCAAACACTTGACACTTACTAGCTATGTGACCCTGGGCAAGTTACTAAATCCCAATTGCCTAAAAAAAAAAAAAAAAATACTGCTATCTTTCCCTAATGTTGGGAAATGAAGAGTTGACATTTCAAGAAATCTGCTGACTACCCCTCTCACCTCCCCATGGCTATATTTTGATTTAAATTTGGTTTAGATAGGATACACTAATTAAGAGGTCATGGGGTGCTGAGGTTTGGCTTTTTACCCATTGACATAGGGAACTGCTGATGAGGCAACTCACCGTCTCCTTGGAAACTGAAGCCTGCTCTGCAACTTTAAGGTTACCGGGCATTGACAAGTTCACTGACTAGCCTAAGGTCACGCAGCCGGAATTTGAAGTTCATGAAAAATGAGATCCTACCTACCATGGCCTCTGTCCCTACCTCTACTGCCCTGCCATGCCAAGTCATTTTATGTAAAACTCACTGCCCTTTCTTATCAAACTGGCTGACTTGGAAGGATGAAGAGTCATAGGGAGTCTTTGCTGATAGTCAGAGTGAGTCAAGAGCTGCTCTTGGAGTCTAGAAGATCTGGATTCAAACCCCACCTCAGACTTAACCATTTAGTAGCTGTGCGCTCAGGGCAAGTCACTAAATCTGACCAAGTCCACCTGTCCCCATCTGGAACCAAAGATTCCTAAGTGATGCTTTGATCTATTATTTTGGCGGCTTTACCCATCTCTTACAAGAGTAATTCTCTCTCCCTAGAGCCTGGCCTGACGGCTGGCAGCAGCACCGAGTGCAGAGTAACTGCCATGCCACAGCAGTAACACGAAAAGCAGCCATTTCTTGTCGGATTTAAGTCGAAGCCTCCTCCCCTGAATCTTGTTAATAGCACCCAAGGGAAAAGAAGCTACTTAACCGTGATTGAAGACAAAGATGTGAGAGAACCACTGATCTGCCAGATGTAATGTTAGCAGCCACTCATGGTATTAAAAACCTGGTCTAGTCTTCTCAGTGAATTTTCTGGCTCACAGAATTTTTAAAAATAATTGCTAGGAAGAGTCTACTTGGTTTTAAGCAATGTGGTATTCCTAGACCTCTCAGAATCATAGAAGGTTGAAGTCTTATAATGAAATTTTTAAAAGAAAATTATAAAAATACAAAAATACAACCTGGAAGCTATTAAATCTGAAAAGCCAAAATTCACAAAAATGGGAGTGCTAAGTAATGTACTTGAAAAACAGGATGATCTCCTTGAAGGTAGGAACTCATTTGTTTCATTTCTAATATTCCTAGCACCTCACACATAAGTGGGTTCTTTCAATTTTACGGGGGGAGGGAAGGGACACACACATAAGGAGATTATTTCTCTTAGAGAAATTTAAAAATTTAAATCTTAACTTCATAGAAATGAAATCTTACCAAATATGTTGGTTTTAAATCATGACATTTCAAAAGCTCAGTTTTGCACATATGGATTTCTATACAGTTCAAAATATCTGACCAGCTAGGTGGCACAGTGCATATACAGCCCTGGCCCCGGAATCAGGAGGACCTGAGTTCAAATCCAGTCTCAGACTAGACACTTGAGGTTTGGGTTTTTTCCCGTCGATATAGGGAACTGCTGATGAGGCAACTTACTGTCCCCTTGGAAACTGAAGCCTGCTCTGCAACTTTAAGGTTACCTGGCAAGCTGTGTGACCCTGGGCAAGTCACTTAACCCCAACTGCCTCACCAAAAAAATAAAAAAAAACAAACAAACAAAAAGTAAACAGTTTCTTAAATTAAGACTATATTTAGAGGTATAGTAAGCACCTGAGACATTCAATACTATACACAGAAATAAAGACTTCAGAACACAAGCACATTTAGGTTAGGGAAATGCTACTGCTAGCTATGTGGGTGTGCATCAATGTGGTATGGCAGATTTAGGAGGAAAAAAAGAGGAAAAGAAGCATCACAAAGATGAAATCAATCTTATTTTGTGACACAAGCAGAAACCTATGTGATACTTCTTTTTTGAACCTTCAATTAGAATAACACCTAAGTTGAAGGGCTTACATTCCTCACAAGGAGAAGAATAGAAACAATTGCCTCAAAAACTGATTTCTATAAAGAGATTAAAGCAGTTATCTCTGTGAAGCCTAGTTAAACAAGAATTGGAGGGAGAAAGGGGAAATGATAGCTATTTATAAATGCTGAAAGGTCTGAACATCAAAGACTATTTTGTTTCAGAGTGACAAAGTAAAAAAAAAAATTAAAACAAGGGGAAAATGGTATTACTAACAGCAAGCATTTCAAGACTATAAACAGCCTATTAAAGACAGCTAAAGACACTAACAGGTGACCTGTTAAGAAAACAAACTATTAGAAAGGAATTTTGGAATTGGGGTAGCTTTGTTCACAAATTGTCTTCATCTCCTTTGAGAAGAGGGTTTGAAACCAGTTTTGCAACAACCTCTATCAGCCCTTACCATCAAAAACTTCTGCTCAATTTTCTTCAAAGTGTCAATAAAGGCTGTTAATTTAAATATTCAGTAAAAAAAACTCTTTAGAAAACCAAAGTACTGTTTATTTTTATTATCTACACTTAATTGTCATCTGATCAAAAATGGCTATTTTCCTACAGACCACTTGCAGATATTTTTGAAAATCAGTCTGCAAAATATTCATCTGTACCAGTTCACTACTGCCTGCACACATGCCAAATACAGGATTCATGCCATTTCCAGGCCCCTGAAAGTGGCACAGCAGGAAGTGACTCAAAGCCCAGATAACATATCCATCTTTTCTTTAGCAAGAGAATCTTTGTTGGAAAAGTAGCTATGACACAGGGAGAAAAGAAAACCTCAACTGTATGAAAAAGGGAAGGAAAAAAAAGAACCCTAGAAGTTTAAAACGAGATAAAGGAACCATGAATCAAAGGGGTTGGTAAGACAAACTATCCACACAATTTCTCACCCTAAAGCTTATGTCTACGTCTCTCCACTACTTTAAAAGGTTCTCCCTGGATTACAAATTAGGAAAATTATCAGTCCTGAAAACAAATACATTTCTGAACTCCTGAGGCAAATAGTACTACCAATAAGCGCTGAATAATTTCTTAAATTGCCCCCTTCCAAAAGGGCTGGTCCCTATACCTAAAAGCTGATGACTTTCACTTTTTCTTTCTTCTATTTCCCCAAAGCAGCTCACTTGGGGTGAGCTTACTTGGTGAACAAGTAAGTAGGATTTAACCCAGCAATTAAGTTTATTTCTATTTTTAATTTCAGGGATAGAGCAGAAAATCCCACAGGGCTAACACTAACAGACCAACAGTCTATGGAAACTCAACTACACACAAGTTAACAGACCAAAACTAGTCAGGAGGGGAGTGAACAGACCTCTCCCTACTTTACACCACTCTGAAAGAACCAAAAAAAAAAAAAAAAAAAAAAAAGAGGTCCCAGGCTGAGCTGTGAAAATAGCAGGACACAAAACACAGTAGCACAGGCCATACATCCTTAGCCTCTCCCCGCAGCTCCCAAGTGAGCACAGTCCAACACTACCATACTACCATAAAGTCTAAAGTCAGGACGGAGGCTGGGAAACTGAGCAATCAAAAAAAGAACCGACCATAAAAAGCTACTACAATGCCAGGGGAAGATCAAGATTATATATAGGGAGAAATAAACCCGATAATATAACAGACTTTGTCATTATTTTTAAGAAATTCTTTAAGAAAGTTTTAAGAAACTTGAATTCTGAATTCACTTAAAATAAAATGCAGTGTTTCTGCATAACTGTACTTCCCCCAAAGTAACAGATGTTACGTGCACATATTCAGTTTAAAGAGTGCCTACTGTAAATCTTTCGTATAGCAAAGAGTAAGTAACTCATTCTCTGTCCCTCCCCATTACTATTTTATCATCGACTTGTTCAGAGTGAGGTACTTCTGTACTTTAATCAGTACTAACACAACCTAGTCTTGTCTGGGTCTAAAAAAGAAATCAAGTTTTTTTTGTCCTGACTCTAGGAAGATTCCACTCTTCCCTGGACCCTACTTACTTCAATGTGTTCACGATGAGGTTGTCGATTAAATTATTACTGGAAAAAGCACTATAAAAATTACAAGGTATTGTGTAAAATGTAAAGCTCCAAGAAGCATTTTAATATGCCCACAGAAGAAAAACTCAATGTTTCCAAGAGCTTGACAAGTGTCTACAAGGCATCTCCAATAAGCGTTGCCTAGAATATTCACAAACCAGTTTTCACTTTGATAGTAGTCATGAAATGGTCTAGTGAAAAGTCAAAGGGACAACAGTCAACTTTTCCACAAAGCTTCTCTAGCCCAATCATTCTCCATTTTCTGGCTCCAGATAATAACTTGTCCAACACATTTTGGTTTCTGCCTTGTCTTGCATTGTTCTCTAACTGCTTCATGTGTTTCGTCCTAACAAAATAAGCTTCACTTGGGCAGGGAACACGCCACATATCTTTGCATCCTGCAGAGTACTTACACAAAACAAGTATTTCATAACTGGTGGGGGAACTGAAAAAGATATTGAAAAGTCAAACCTAAGACTAACAGGAGCTAAAAGGACCAAAATAACTATCAACATCTCTTACAAAACAAAGGTTGTTAACCTTTTTTGTTAGTTATCAACCTTTTTGTTAAGTCTGATTAGACTATTTCTCAGAATGTTCTTCAATGCATAAAATACTTTTAAGACTACAAAAGAGGGGCAGCTAAGGAGGTGCAGTGGATAGAGCACCGGCCCTGGAGTCAGGAGGACCTGAGTTCAAATCTGGCCTCAGACACTTGACACTCGTAGCTGTGTGACCCTAGATAAGTCACTTAACCCCGAGACTACAGTAAAGAATCAATTATACTGAAAACAGTTATCAATGTTTTTTTTTTTAAATATCAACTCATGAAAATCAAAGTTAAGAGGGCTAATTTACCATTTATTTCAAAAGGAAGTTGGATCTTCTATAGGTATTTTGCTAAGTAATAACCCCAACTTAGGAAGTTGTTTAGCTTAATCTTTGCTTAGGAAATCCCTTTCTTCAGAAGACACAAAATACATAAAGTATAAGACTTGAGGAAATGTTTAAAAACACTTTAAGACAAATTATAAATAATCCCCCCTGTGTATAAAGGAGATGGTCCCCTTTAGGACTTTTCTATAATATTTAGTTTTATTTACTGTACACACTTAAGATAGATAACTGTACTATTAAAATTTTTTCTAAAATAAGTTAATTAAAATAGCATCACTGGTTATTGATGAATTAAGATTTTATCAATGTTATTAATAAAACATCTGATTAGAGATTCTTACTTAATCCAACTAAATTGGCATCAACCAGAATGCAGAATAGCTTAAAAGGTGAATGCATTCTTGTTTCCATAATCTCAGTGGGGTCTGAGTCTGGTTTGGGAAGCAGGGATTCCCAAATCCAATTCCAGGAGGAAGCCCTGGGCTGTACATCCTGCTTCTGTCACTTTCTAGCTGTGTTACCAAGGGCAGATCACATGCCTTCTCTAGGCCTCATTAACCTCATCCGCACCTACCTTTGTACCTACTTCTCAGGGTGGTTGGGAGGCTCTCACAACTCTAAATTTATACAAAAATATAACTACTACTTAAAGCTACTGCAGAGAAATAATTACTGCAATACTTAAATCCATCTGGTAGTTGTAAATTGTAATTTCCAGAACAGGGAAAGCCCAAGAATACATGGAAAGGAGAAATACTAAAGTGGTCTCATAGTAAATAGCAAGTTAAAAAGTTCAGGCATGCTCTTTGAGAAACTTAAAAATAAGATCAACCACACAGAACAGAGGCAGGATTTTAACCTGAGGACAGCTAGAGATAGCAGCTGGGCATGACATAAGGACCTCAGCCACCTAAGGGGCTTCGAAGTAAACGACCTGGGCGAGCAGTCGTCCTGACGTGGACAAAGTGTCTGCTATTACCTGAGGAATCATTACAAATTTCAAGTGTGTACAATAAAGCACACCATGACAGTTTTAGGGAATGCTGCTTAACAAGCAATAGAAGCTACATACTTTGGAAGGTGGCAATGATAACTTTGGCCTTAGGCAAGGCTAGAAACAACAAGCTGCTCAATTCAAGGAATATTAAGTTAATAGTCGGAGCAACTCACTCAATTATAGCTTTATAAATGAGGCAACTTAAAGATTTAAACCGTTAATCAGGCTGGGCTTGTCTGAATTATACCATCTTAAAAATACGAAGACGTGCAAACTGAGCAGTTTTGCTAGGCAAATTCTCCCCTTGCCCCCAAGGTTGAAAACACTATCACTATTCAAGCTTCTAAGGAGCTAGACAAAAGCCATAATTATTTTAATATAATTTCTTCAAAGTAAAAAATTTGTTCCTCCACTAAATCATTTAAAAAGAAGCAATGAAAAGAAGTATGGAGCCAACATTATTCAGTTACAAGTTCATAAACAGATCCACTGGCAAAGTAAATGCAAGCAGTAAGCAGCATCAGTGGAAAGCCTATGACTAAACCAAATATGACCAAAGCTACAAGGTCACTGTATTGCATGAGAAATACTAAACGCCCTTTCTGTGACTACAAACTGTACTTCTTTAATTCAACATCTTTTCTTCTGTCAAGTCAAGATTCATCAACCATTCTCTCTATTGGCAAATTCATCTCGGCAACCCATTCCTATCTGTGGCCCTTTGTCAGTGAACACTGACATAAAGCAGTCACATGCCATGGATCAGAGCAGGCTGACCACCTATCCCCAATCTTTGGGTTCAGCAAAAGGCAGGTTAGCCTTCATTCCAAAGGAACAAGTTTCGGACCCAGTAAGTCCACTCCTATTTAGTATCATTATTTCCGATGATCCCTACCCAAACACTAGAGGAAGAATCAACTTCGCCTTTAATGTCAGGACAATACATGGAAATGAACTGCTACTAAGACTATTCAACAAACTCCCAAACAAAGATCAGGGAGTTAAAAATCCCTGATTTACCTCTTCTATTTGTATAAACAGATGCACACATATCTTCCCTAAGTGTTCTGCCCATTTGCGCCTAAAGTAGAAGGCGTGCCCATCGCTGCTGCTTTCTTGCACTGTATTAATTCTAAAAGGAGTTTTGGTAATCAAAGGAGAGGTACCACTCACAGTCCCCTAGAAAACCATGATCACTGATTTCATTTAGTGCTAGTGGTGGCAGAATGCACAACATAAAAGCCGACGGGCTTTTTAAGGGAAGGGGCCACAGAACTATAGGAAATTCTTTGCATACTGATGTTTGGCTAATTATTCATGAGCAGTAACTAGCAGTCCCTCAAAGAACACCAAAGAGGGTGGAGGCATCTTTAGTGCTTGATACCATCAGCTGTAATTCAGGGTCAAAGCTACATGAGAGCTAATATAAACAAGCTACATATAGAGCAATGCTCCCATAATACCAAGAGATTTAAACATGCAGTTTCTCTTTCTCCTTTCAAATTAGTAAATCCACTAAGATTTCTATTCACTTCAGCTATAGAGATTCCTGTAGGCTTCAAAACAAAGAATAACTATACAACCTCAATTCTACTTTGCAGAATCTTTTTACTTTTACATTTCAACAAAAGGAACAGAATACAGCAATAAGCAACAGAGACCTAAATCAAAATATTTACATTTCTAAGTACAATTTACATTCTTCTGATATGTGCCATGATCTAACCCCTCAGTCTTACAATTCATAATACCTGGTCAGTGGTTATTAGCTCTCTATAAATAAAATCATTGAACAGAATTTAGGGATACGTGCCATAAAGGTTTCCTTACAATCAGGTTTTCAACAGCCTTGCTGCTGCAGTTGACAGTTGACAATTGCAGCCATTCATTAAAGTTCCTGGAATGTAGCTTGAAGAGTTCATATTGGTCAGCTATCTCTGCAAAAAGATCTGTACTCTCTGCCCCTTTTCCAATAGGTCAGTTTAAGATTTTGCTTGCACCTCCCCAACCCCCTTTCCAAAAAACAAAAACAAAAAAAAAAACAGTCTTTCAAACATCAAGTTTGAACAAACTTTGCTAGCAATATCCATCCAACACTGTTCATAAATTTTTATAAGACCTATTTCAAGCCACCATTATAAAGCATTCTACATTTCAAATTTTTATCAAAAAGACTCCTTAAATTTTAGACAGATCATAACTAATTCTAGCATGTCTTACTAAAACTACCAGAACCACTTACATTGCAGTGTATGTACTGTATCCACTTCACAGTTAGCAAATGATGCTAAATTTGATGAACTATAAAAGATCTCCTAGGATATACTGGTATAAAACCATTTTATTATCTTGTAATTGGGTGTCAATAGCTCAGTCACTCAAGTTTCTCTGAAGTAGTGTGAATAATAATAGTGAACAAAAAAGGTCAGGCCTTGGACTCAGGACAACCTATATGAGCTATGTGACCAGGGGCAAATCACCTAACCTCTCAGTGCCCACAGGCAATTCTCCAAGACTATATAAATTGTAGGAGAGTTACCAAATTGCAACAGGGGAGGAGTTTCCACACCAGGAGTACCCCACAACAATAAGAAAATACAGTAAAACTTGTTTAATGCAAATATTTTGTAATAGAACTTCATATGAAGTTTGTTTTAGCCAAAGGTATCAGCCCCAAATCATTTTATCTATTTCTCCTCCCTTAAAATCCTTACTATTATCAAACAAATGTTTCCCATATGCCCTCAAAATTTTAGGTAGCTTAAATGTTACAGAAGTCACAAAAAATTACGATGTTATACCTACATATTGTAAATGTAGCCAAAATTATTCACCTTTCCCCACATTTATTCCATTTTTGATATGAATTACAAATTAAATTACTTGTAATTTTAAAATTATAAATCCCACATATGGAAGTCATAAAATTTTTTCTCAAAACCATTATGCCAAAAACTAAACTTGAAAACAATCCTACTTTCTATTTTATAAACCACCCCTCACTCTTCTACATTGAGGGCAGGGGAAGAGTCAGTACTGAACCTACTTAATGGATTTATTCCTTCACCAGGATAAATGTGTTGGTACAATGATAAAATATTCAAATGTGTTAGATTACAAAGTAATTTCTTTTCACTACTACAGTGAATTTAAAACTCAGAGACTAAAAATAATGGCCTGAAATTTGGAATGCACATAATTCATAACTGTTCCAAGGAATGCTAAGTGAAAATCTTATCAGAGTAAAAAAGACTGAAAAAAGTGCCAACTGTGTATTTTAAATACGCAGGTATCAAAATTACTGGGCATTCCTGTATATAAATTTGAAACCCCTATATTGGTTTAAATGATAGTGAGTGGCACTTATACAGTACCTGGCCTACCATGAAGTACAATCCAGATACACCTAAAAAGATTATTTTTGCAACACTTCAAAGTTTTATTAAGTATTCAATTTATTTTTATGCTTGATGAGATTTTTAAAAAATACCTGATAAAAGATATTTTAAGAGGAGGGAGGGAAGGAGGGATAGGTGAGAGAAATAGACTCAGACCATATACTATACTAACGAATAAATTCTAGAGTTGACTAGTCATGTGTTCCTTTGCTTATTGACTCAATCATTCGTAAAACTAAATTCTAGAGTATCATTATAAAGCCTAGTAAATCAAAGGGGGAGTGGGACATAGCAAAATGAGAACTTTTTTTTGAGTTATGTACTAAAAAAAAAGTGATTAATCCACCTGTCTCCTCTTGAGCTGATCAGTGGGATGGGAGCAGAAGCAGAGAGGTGCCAAAATGATCATGTATCTCTCACAAAGAAATGACTGGTAGGTGGCAACCCAAAAGGAACAATGCCTATTACACAGTACCAATTGTTTCTGGGAAACTGAGCACCCAAACCTGTATTTCAGATCTATGTGACTATAAAAAGTAATGTTGCTGATGTTCTTGTGGCTTAATGAATCAGTCCCACTACTTTATATTCAGGCTTTATAGATAAATATACTGAATAACACAGCTAACTTACGGGCAGGTAATAATAGTCCCTAACTCTGAAATTGAGAATTTTTAACAGCTACAAGTCATTTTCAGAAATATTTGGAATATATAGTTGACCTTAGAAATGAATGGATTTCAGAAAACTGTTCATACTTAATGTACGTGCTGTGTTAGCAGAGGAAATTGAAGACATACTAATTGTATAGAGGGAAGTGGAAAGAAAGATGGGAAAGGGCTAAGAGGAAACACAGGGAGAGAAAGCTTAACAAATAAAGTGCAAAATCGTGTTCCTCTACACACCATACTATCCTAGAGAAATCTTTTGGAAATGATTCAAGTGTCTGACAACACTTAAAAAATTAACCTCTTAAAAATCAAAGAGTGCTTTAATGTCTTTTCTGATCCTCTAATTTACCTGCAATTTTCTATGTGAATTGACAGCATATTTTTCACATTTGTAACCATAATCCAATTTTTAAAAGTAATTTGTATAGAAAGATAATATATCCAATTTTCATTTTGAATTCCTTCTAAAACTACTAAAATTGTTTAATATTCAACCAAACGGCTGCTATTAAACAATGTGATAGTAGTCACTAATTTTCAGTTAACCTCTTTTAAGAGCTTCCCTTAAAAAGGGCAAGGGGGAGGGGGAAGCTAACAACCTTTACAATTTAGCATTTAAGTTCCTCTAAATTCAGAATCAGACACACAGCTTTAAAAAAAAGAAAAACCCCAAAACCTCAATCACCTATTTCATGCCTTTTCCCCCACAGCAGAAAGACAGAGGGAAGAGGGAGCCTTTTTTGAGCATCTTTCTCTTTTAAAACGGTAACATTTCATTTAAAAAGTCAGGTGAAGTTTTTTTTTTCTTCTAGAATTTCTAAGGAATGAGTTCTTGAAGTTCTATCTGACCCCACCAGCCCTGCTCCCTGGACAAAATACCCTGGAGAAGCCGCCTAATAATTGCAATTTTTTCCTACTAGGTGTCTATTCCAGCCACCTATAAATTTATCCTCTCTAAATGATAAAAAAAAAAAACAAAACCTTGAAACTGACATTATGGAAGCTCATGTTCTCCCATAAGTCGACAAGTAGGATACATTAGAAAGAACTACCATGGAAAAAAACTATTTGAAACTGTGCTATCAAATGTAATTGTGATGGCTAGCCTAAAACTTTTGTTCTTGATATACAGCCTTTGAGAGTTGTGGCTTGATCAAGTCATTTGCTGTAGTTTTAGGTAGAGCTTTTAAATGATCTAAAATGAACACTTCTTCGGGTCTTCTGTAAACCCATTTTGAATACATAGCAAGTATATTTAAATGACCTTCTGCTCAGTGCCCCAGAAGATTTTTTAAAAAAAATCAGAAACTCCAAAATAAAAGTAATTGATGTACTAACACTTTAAATGTTTAAAATGAAAATTTCCATACCTATCTTCATCGCCATCAACAGGAATGGAAATACCTAAGACAGAGCTGGCCAGACTGTTCATAGGAGTCGTTGCAGGCAAAAGGGGATTTGCCAGGGCATCCTGAATGGGAGGCTTCACAAGAGGTTTATTTTCAGCAATGAGAGAAAGTGGTGGTTGAGGTAGGGGTTCTGATTTTCTTCTAGTCTCATCAACGTGTCCGGCTAGAGGCTGTGTCTGAGTCTGAAACTGGCTTAGATTGGCCTGCGGCAGACTGGCTGGAACATTAGACGTGCCTGGCATCAAGGGAAGTCCGCTGGAACTTCTGCTGCCCGAAGTGTGGCTGCCGCTCAGCTGGGACTGGACTAGAGTAACAGGGACATTTGGCATAGTAACAGAAGTAGTAGACACACTAGGCACACTGGGACCTGGCACGGCCGCAGGCACACTCGCACCTCCGGGGACCACGGCGAGCGAGGCACTAGGCACTGCTGCCCCTTGGCTGCTGCCGCCCATTGGAAGCTGAGTCACGGATTTGGGGGGCATCCCAGCCCCGGGCTGCGGGATGGCAGCCTGACTGCACATGGCCGGGCCACTGGCTTCTCCAGACTGGGAGGGTCCTCCCACCAAGTGTACTCCCACGGAGGGGGCATTCTGGCCGCTGCCCTGACCCACAGGAAGACTGGACGTCCCAGCGCTGCTAACAGAGGCCGTGCTAGCTTGCTGAACACTTCCTTGGGGCTGAATCGCTGCCATGTGCTGCATGTAGTCGGTCTGGCCAGAAGGCTGGGATGGCAGCAGATGCCCAGCAGCCATGGGAGGCTGAGGATAAGCAGCAAACGGCTGGGGCGGGGTCCCCGGCGCCCCGGCGGGCTGCACCTGCTGCGGGGGCTGCGGGCCTTTCCCATTGTGTCCCACCGAGACGACGGTGGGCGCCGTTCCGGGGGACGCGCTCTGCTGCGGGGGCCCTGCCGCCGGGCCGGAGAACAACGGCTGGGCCGGGCTCGGGGGCACAGCCCCACCTACGGGCGGCTGCGGCTGCTGCTGCTGCTGCCCAACCACAAAATGCTGGGACTGGGGCGCGGGCTGGGGGTGCGCCTTCTCCGTCTGCAGCGCCTGGGACACGGCAGCCAGGGAACCGTCGCCGCCAGGGTCGGAGCCCTGCGTGGCCTGCGCGGCCGAGACCACCACCACGGAGCCGCCGGTGGCGCCCAGGCCGCTGTCCCTCTCGGCGCTGGGCTCGAAGGTGGTGCTGTGCCTAATGCAGTCCCCGGTCCTGCTGAGCACAGCGCTGTCCGAGTCCCGGTCGTAGTACTCCATACACGTCCATCGCCCGCGTCTATAGGGCTCCCCGGAGCCGTGGTCCAGCTTGATGACCCGAAAGCGGGAACCGCAGGTGGCGGTGGTCTGCGCCGCGGCCCCGCTGACCAGCCCTGCGGCCGAGGCGGCCGCGTGGGGGGCGGCGGCCGCAGGCCCCGGGGGGGCGGCCGCGTTCCGGAGGTTAACAGCGCCTCCCCCGTTGGCCGCCGCCGCCGCCGCCGCCGCGGCCAACTGCCCGTCCAGGAGGAGGTTGGGCGAGACGGTGCCGGGGGTCTCGGCTTCGCCCACGTTGTTGAGGGTCTCTTCGGACGAGCTGCGCTCGCACACCTCCTCCGGGCCGTAATCCGTGGCCCGGGAGACGTCGAAGATCTCGGACGACACGTCCTCGGTGTGGGACTCGTCCGGGTCGTCCAGGCTCTCCGTGTCCTCGGTGATGCTGCTCGCCACCTGCGCCGTGGTCACGCTGGTGATCTGGAAGCAGCTCTTCTTCTTGGCCGGCATCTTGGACATGGTGGGGGCTACGAGGCCGGGGGCCGCGGGGGGACCCGGATCCCGCCAACACCGAGGGCCCGAGTCTGGGGGAGGGTCTGAAACCCGAGCCGGGCGCGTCAGGGGCAGAGCCGGGCCCGGCCGGGGGTCGGACACATCCCCTCTCGCTCCTCCCCGCCGCGCCGCGCCGTCCCCCCCGGGGCCGATCGAGCGCTCCCTGGGGTGCTCGCTTTCCCCCCCTCCCCCCGCTCCGAGGCGCCGCCGAGGCTCCGGGCCGGTCCGCAGGCCCCGGGGCGCGGGCAGAGGGCGGGGCGGCGCCGGGCTCGCTTCTCGTCAGGCCGCTCGCGGCTCTAGCTGGAGCCCCGCAAGGCCATGCCTGCCCGCAGGCCTGCAGCCGAGGCGGGCGGCTGCTGTCCGGGCGGAGGCCCCGGCTGGCTGGAGCTCGGCGCTCCGGGTCGCGGGCCGGGTGGCGGCCGCTGAGGGCCCGGGGCTCCGCGGGCTGGGCTGCGCGGCGCTGCGCTCGGCCGGAACTCAAATTCAAACTGCTGCGGCTGCTGCTCTGGCGGCGGCAGCTCCCTCCCCTCGGCCAAGATGGGGCCGGAACGGCCGCGCCAGGGATGCTGGGAGGAGGAGCGGCAGGGCCGCGGCCGCCGTGGCCGGACCCGCCGCCGCCGCCTGCGAGGAGGGAAGCAGAAGGACGACGACGACGACGAGGAGGAGAAGAGGACGATGCTGCCCCGGCCGCCGCTCCTGCCGCTGCTGCCGCTGACACCGCCGCCGCCGCTGCTACTCTGGCCGCCGCCGCTGCCCCGTGACGCGCCGGCGTCGTGACGTCACCGCCCCGCCCCCCCCGCCCCGGCCGGCTTCCTGCGGCGCTGGGAGAGGGCTTCGCGTGGAGCTCGCCGGAGACCAGAAGTGGGCGGGGCCGGCGTGCGGCCGGGGAGGAGGCGGGGCGGGAGGGCGGGGAGGACGCCAACGCTCCTCGGCGTGCCCCTGACTGCCTTTGCCTCTGCCTCTGCCTCTGCGGGCTTCCGTGCGCCGCCGCGTCCGGCCCCAGAGAGAGCGACCCTCGGGCGCCTCGGGAAAAACAGACGTGGACGCACATGCGTACGGCGGTGTGGGGCGTCTGTGAACAAAGCTGCAGAAGGGCGCCCTTCTGCGCGACGCCGGCACGAGAGAGTGTGCTGTCAGTACTTTTATTTGGGGGGAGAGGGTTTGGACCCCGGGGCTTCTAGACCCGAGAGGAGCCCAGGTTCGCGTCCACTCGGGATGTTCGTGAGCCACAAGGGACCTTAGAGACCGTCTAGTCCAACTCGCGCATTTGTCTGGACTGGATGACCTACGAGGTCACCTTCCAGCTCTGAGGTTCTGAGTCATGTGCAGCGCCCCGCGTCATCCCCTCACAGTCACCAGATAACACTAAAGGTGTAGGGGACAGGGAGCAACCAGAGGGGACGGGGTGCAGCGCC
>NW_020954588.1:15549845-15594449 GCF_900497805.2 Vombatus ursinus | reverse complement strand
AGCGTCACCCCCTCACAGTCACCAAATAACGTTATAGGCAACGGGGAGCAACCAGAGGGGACGGGGTGCAGCGCCCAGCGTCATCCCCTCACAGTCACCAGATAACCTTATAGGCAACGGGGACAGGGAGCAACCAGAGGGGGCGGGGTGCAGCGGCCAGTGACACACCTTCACAGTCACCAGGTAACACTAAGGTGTAGGATGGGAGGAGAAATCAGAGGGGTCAGAAATTTGGCCAGCTGGAGGGATCGACTGGTTACAAATATTGATCAGGGAAATAGATTATTTCATATATATGCATATATCTATATATATAGAAACACCCACACATATATATACACTTTAGCACTTTAAGGTTTGCAACAGTCTTTACAAATTTCTCATTTTTAGCACAGTGCCTGCACGGAATAGGGGCTTAATAATTGCTTATTTATTGACTGACTGACTGAAAATCAGGAAGCCTTGGGTTCCAGGAGGTAGTTCAGTAGAAAGGGATGAGCAATTCTGGGAGTCTGAAGTTCCTCAAAATTCAGAATCAGACCCACAGTATATTAAAAAAAAAATGCCCGAAAACTTGCATGGAGTCTTATTTAATGCTTCTTTTTCTTGAGTAGAAAAAGGGAGGGGGAGCATTATCTTTGAAATTTTCAGCATTTTATTTTAAAAGTCTGGTAAAACTGTTTTTCCTTTCCAAGGACTACATTCCAAAGCTTGGTTTGACAGGGCCATCCCTCCTCTTTAGACTTTCAAAATATACTGGAGAAGCCTCCAGACCATTTCAATTCAAATTCCACCTCTGAATGTTTATTCTGTTTGACCTCTGCAAGTCACTTAAACTTTGTAGACCTCAGTTTCCTGAATTGTAAAAAGAGGGAATTGGACTAGAGATGGGAGGTGCCACCTCTAGATTGGCGATCCTAGTTACACAAGCCTGCTGAGTGGTCGTGGGCAATGTCTCAACCCCTCAGTGTCCCAGGCAATTCTCTAAGACCAGCAAATTACCTGAAGTCTGTGTGGTGGGCGAGGAGTAGGGGTGTGATGGCTGTGAATTATTTGTTGAGGGTGGGATATCTGGGAAAAGGGAGAAGCAAAGGTGGTTACGAAGTACAGTCTCTAGGAGACAATAACTTTTTAACAAAGGCATAATCAATCAAACATTCAGTGCCTACTATATGCCTGGCTGGGGATACAAAAAGAGGCAAAAGACAGTCCCTTTCCTTAAGGAGCTCACAATTATAGCTAATGGCTAACATTTATATAGTAACGGCAGCTAATATGTAGTATATACCACATAGTATAATGTAGTAATAATAGTTAACATTTATATAACCTAACGTACCAAGCACAGTGCTACGTACTTTACAATTATTACCTTATTTGATCCTTACAATAATCCTGCAGGTAGGCGCTATTATTAACCTCATTTTACAGATGAGGAAACTAAAGTAAGTGACTTGCCCAGGGTCACCCAGCTACTAAGTGGCTGAGGCCAAATTTGAATTCAGCTCTTCCCCACTCTAGGCCCAATACTCTATTGACTCTGTCATCTAGCTTTCTGATACTTCAAATGAGGCTACAACAACCATTTACATGGTACTTACTGTATGCCAAGAAGTACTTTACAATTATCTCATTTGATAATGCTTTAAAGCTTTTGAAAACCATAAGATTTGTTATAAATATAAGCTATTAATATTCTTCAAAATTTCTCAATTCCAGAATATTGGAATAACAGCAGTTTGGAATAACAGAATATAATAAGTGCACAAAAGGGCTACAAAATGCTATTTAAGGTCACAGAGAAGAAAAGGAATTTAGAACTGGAACAATTCAATTTGATTCCATTTAATAAACATTTTAAAGCAGGCCTGAATGTGTAAGACACTGTTTATGTGTTAGGTGTTGTGATACAAAGACAAAAAGAAAAATCCTGCCCTGGAGGAGCTTACACTCTCCTCTTCTGGTATATTCAAGTAAACAATCAATTCCGGACCATTTGAGGATACAGTCCCAACAACTGGGGAATTGGGAAAGGCTTCCTGTCAGGGGTGGCACATGGAGATTGGAATTCTGAGAGGCAGAGGGGAAATGGGAACATTTGGGGGTCCATGAGAGATCCCTTGCACCAAGGCACAGGAGGAGGAAATGGCAGTTTGGAGTAACTGGACCTCAACGAGTGTTAAGTGCCTACTGGATGCTAGGTGCTATGCTAAGTAGCAGTGATACAAAGAAAAAAAAAAAGCTGTTCCTATCCTCAAGGAGCTGCTCCCTGGCTCCAGGTTGGCTTAAACATGAGTGTATAAAAGGAAAAGATGTGAAATTCGAGCATTTATTAAGCACCTACTGTTTGACTAGGCATAGCACTAAGCACTGAGAATGGTAACAAATGGTACTTACATTCTCCTGGGAGAAAATAACACGGATGTAGATCAGTATAAACAAAATGGTGAGAAAGTCGTTTGTGACAGTGTGGTTCAATGGAAAGGGACCTGGGTTTGTGCCCTGTGTGCCCATGGGCAAGTCCTTTATTCTCTCTAGTCTTGGTTTATTCTTTTCTGTAAAAGGAGGGGGTTGGACTGCATGGCTTCTCAGGTTTCTTGCATCTTGAAATCTATTTATCCTACGAACTTGTGAACCATGGCAGGGTGGAGGAAACCTGAAAAGGTCTCCTGAGGAGGTGGCACTTGAACTGTGTTTTGTAAGAAGGATGGTGGAAGTGAGAAGGAAGGGTTTTCCAAGCACGGGGTACAGCCTATGCAAAGGGACAGAGAACAGAGACGGATCATCTTTAGGATAAACCAGTTCAACTGGCTCGCTTCTAACCTTGATCAGAAGGGAGGAGTGGGGAAGCAGATCTGCCTGCCACAGGAAGAGAGGATCTTTAGTGTTAATTCATGCGGATGATGTGGGGCTATTCAATAGTGTTGAATAGGACGTCAGTTTTCCCCATGGGTGGGTCAGCCTGAACCCTAATTCTCCTGAATCACACCACTAGCCCCCCTAATTCTTAAGGGAGAGAGTATTTAATAACTGTGCATTCCCTGTGCTAGCCCACTCTATGGATTATTAAAGAAAGCAAACTCAGCAAAATTCCTTAATATCTTCCCACTGCCTGAACGGGGGAAGGCATTTAATGCTAGGTCCCTTTCCTTTGTTTTATGGGCAAGCTTATGAAAGGGCCTGCATGGATGAAAGCAGCACAGGATGGGCAGGCATGGATAGGCTGTGATCTGCATTGTCAGAGGGAACTTGCAAATGAATGAGGTCACAAATCCACTGGAGTCCCCTTTCCTTGGGTAATCCTAAAACAGTTACTATTGTCTTCTGACCGTGCCTCCCCAAACAGTCCTTTCAAAGGAGTTATATTCTCAGAAAACAGCTCCTAAATATGTCCTCTGAGCCTTCTCCCTACAGCATAGTGAGTGGCACATAGTAGGTGCCCAATAAATGCTTATAAAAATGTGACAAGGCAGGCCACTTTGCTCCTAAGTCCCAACTACCGTAGCTCAAGGCCAGACCATTCTTTGGCTCCATCTCTCAGCCCTTTGTCTTCGACCCCAAAAGCTCTTTCTCACTGAACTTCATAGGAGTATCTCATGAGTTTAGAAAGAGGGTAGTGGTGATGAAGACCTATGCCTTCCTATTCTTCACTAGGTATAAAGCTAAAGGAAAGGAAATAAATTATACACAAGCCTTGGCTCCTGTGCAGGTGTGAGGGGGTGCTCTATATTCTTGCTTCCCTCCCCCCAAAAAAGACAGAGGACCCCTAAGAATGAGTCCTGACTCTCATTTACTACCTTTGATGACCTCAGGCATTCATGAACTTCTCTAAGCTTTAATTTCTTCATCTGTAAAAATTACAGAGTTTGATTAAAAATTCCTTCCAACTCTACCACTACCATTCAGAAGATTAAAAACTCCTTGAGGGCAGGGATCATTTTATTTTTGTGTCCATAGTACAGTGCCTAGCCTATTGTAGGCCCTTAGTAAATGTTTGGTGAATTTGATCCAATCCTCTCCTAATAGCTTTATGGTAATCAGACAAGAATTTGAATTGTAGCCCTGATAATTCCTAGCCATGTAACTGTGGGTAAGGCTGTAAACCTCTCCAAACATCAATTTCCTTATCTGTAGAGATATAACCCTCAGAGGGTTGTTTTTGAGGACCGAATGATATATGTTAAACTCTTTGCAAAGTTTAAAGTCCCATATAAATATCAGCTGTTTTTATTAGTAAATTGTTACCAATTGTTGTTTCAGTCTTGTTGGACTCTTCGTGATCCCATTTTGTGACTGCATTTCCTAGGTAGATACTAAAGTGGTTGCCATTTCCTTCTCCAGCTCATCTTACAGATGAGGAAACTGACACAAACAGGGTTAAGTGACTTGCCCAGAGTCACACAGCTAGTAAGTGTCTGAGGTCAGATTTGAACTCAGGAAGATGAGTCTTCCTGACTCCAGGTCCAGCACGCTATTCACTGCACCACCTAATTGCCCTTTTATTGGTAAAGGTGAATGCTGTGCACTCTTCCAAAAAAATCAAATTAGGGTTAGGAAAAAAAAAAGCAAATTAGCTAAATCTAGAATATACTGCTAATGTAGCAGTAGTTTGAGGTAAATTTTGAGAAGGCTTTCTGACTTCCCAGTTTTCCAGACAAACTGGCCTCCATGGTGCTCCTCATATATAACAGTCTTATCTACTGCCTCTGTGTCTTTGTCCTGATGTCTGAACTGCTCTTTCCTAACCTTTTCCTCTGGTAGCCTCTCCCTTCGAGGCTCACCTTAATTGCCTTATTCTTTCTTGATTCTTCCAGATCTCCCCACCAAAAAAAAAATCAATTTGTATTTTGTATACATGCTGTAATTACCTACCTACAAACAAGTTATGTACCCCACCATCAAAATGTACTCCCCTTGAGGGTAAGAATTGACTCAATTTTGTATGTAATTATATTCCTTGCATACTAATACATTGCTCTTGGATTGGTTGACTGGTTTGTTAAGGACAGATATTGATTTGTGAGTGGAGTTTATCTTACTGATTCAGTTTTGTTCATTGTGCTTAATAAATACAGTTGCCAGTTTCTTAACAGGAAAGTCTTAAAAGGTATTGTGATCACCTGATGATTTTAGTAGAAAAAAAATATTACTAAAAGAAAAGGTAAAATTAAGTAAGACTTCTGGTAGCAACACTGGATTTCACATTAAAAGAAATAAGGAATTTCAGTTGACGTAAAGGTGAAGATAATTCCAAAAACAGGCAACTTAGAAGTGATCCAAAAAAAATCATAGGATCACAGAATTTCAGAGTTGGAAGGGACCTCAATGACAAAGTGGTCATCCCTTACCTGTAAAGAAATAAGCCCTTGTATATTATCCCCAATGAGCAGTCATCCTTTGTATGAAGACCTTTAAAGAAGGGGCACCCATTCATTACCTCTAAAAGTAACGTTCCCTTTTGGAGAGTTTTAATTGTTAAGAAATGTTTGCTGCCATAAAGCTGAAGTTTGTGTCTTTGCAGCTTCCCCACACTGCTCCTACTTCTGTTCTTGGAGGCCAAAACAAATCAAATCTCTTTTCCATATGCCAGACCATCTTATGCTTGAAGAGGGCTATCATGTTCCCCCTGGGGCTTCTCTAGGCCAAAGAAACCGAGTTTCTGTTAAGGATCAGATTAAAGATGTTTTAGAGAGTATTTTAGAAAGGGGAAAAATCAAATGAAAGTAGCTGTAATGTTCCCATTGGATTTGGAGGGGTAGAGTGCATTTGCCTTTAAGAAAAAAAAAAAGTAGTTTGCATGAAAGTTGTATTTTCTATCATTTAAAAGTCCTAGCTTCCTATGTAAATTTGCTCTTAAAAAATAGTACCATGGCCCCAAACCCCTCCAAATACCTGTAAAAAATGGCTCTAAACAAATTCTAAAGCAGCAGAACCCACAAAAAGGCAGAGTGAAAAAATAGTACCATAATTCTAGACTGAATAGGGAGGTATAAATCTGTATGCTCTGTGTACTCAGAGTTGATATAGAATTATCAATCAAGAAACACTTATTAGACACTTACTGTGTGCCAGGCATTGTGTGATATAATAAATCTACAGTTGTGTCCCCAAGTCACTGGATATCCCGTGGGAGTTCTTTAGTTGGTCGAGGAGCGCCAGCTCACCAGAGGTCTAACTCTGGTCTAGCTTTAGGAGAGATCTTAGCCCCAAACCCACCTCACTCAGAAACAATAGCTAACGGTTGTGGAAATGCCTAATTCCAACTCCCATAGCCCAAGCTGGTCCGAATTTTGAAGACTTGGCGTCAGCCTCATCATCTGTAATTTAAGTAGTTCCAATATGGAGACTTTAAGTAGAGAGATTGGAGAAAAAAAAAAAAAGCATGTCGCAACTCGGGATTATTACCGGTGATGGAAAAAGCTGTTGAATCATCATCCATTCATCATTCTGAAGCCTTCTATCCCCAAATTCTGTTACTTTATTATCTAGCAGCATCAGTACCAGATGGTAGATTGCTCCTCATTCCTGAGATCCTGGAATGTGATCTGCAGAGCCTCACAGAAAAAAAGCAAACCTTAAAAAAATTTTTTTTTTGCATTTTTAAAATCAGGGTGATAAACTAATTGGAAGATAGTATGATCAGGGGAAAAAAAAGGAAATTTGAAAGCATATTTTCAAGATTTAGCATAGTTTCAAAGAATAAGACCTGGAAGAATGGGTCCCTAGGGAAAAAGTAAACTTGAAGAGCTAATGCTTTCAGGCAGCCCTCGCCATCTTGGGAGCACCCACTATGTGTAGGAAGTGCTGAATTGGGCATCGGACAGTGTGTGCCACAGCCTGTGAGTTTTCCTGGCAGTCCCTAAATAGCTGCTGTTTATTTTCTGTGTGAGTATCACTGAATTGTTGTAACAAGATAAAATGGAGAATAATTGTAGGGTGCCAGAAAGCATTTGATGGAAATGAATATCAGTTGTCTAAACAATTACAAATGGATTTTTGACTATGGTTTTCTGGGTTTTTCCATTTTAGAACTAGAATTACATGAGTATCTTTTTATTGTGAGAAGACTATCATGTTAATTGTCCAATCTATCTGAAAGAAAAACATTATAGAATATAGAGACCCTAAGATCAATGAACCTCATGAATCCCTATACCAAGAAAAATGTGTCTTAAAAATTAATTATTCATGCTTGAACCTTGAGGTTTACAAAACATCTTATGTATTTTACTTCATTTGATCCTTACAGCAACCGTTTGAAGTTGATGCTATTATTATCCCCATTTTACAGATTTAGAACCAAGGCAGAGAGTAGTGATTTGCCCAGAGTGGTAGCCAGTACCTGAGGCAGAATTTGAACTCACATCTTATTCCAAGCCCAGCCCTCCATCCATTACATTGCAACACTCTGCCTCTCATCCCTCATAAATTCTGAGGCATGATGTACTAAAAATTTCTACCAAAAATAAATAGATTACAACTTTAAAAAACGTTTTGATCTCAACCTGTGATTTCACAAGTGTAGGGTACTCCTAGTAAGGAAACACCCTCTGTCAATACAGAGGATCTATTTTGCATTTTATAATTTTATAGATTTATCTAAGGATTTTAAGAGATCAAGTAATTTACTTACAGTCACTCAACTAAATATGTGTTAGAGGTGAGATTTGAACCCAAGTGTTTCTGACTCTGAGGCTGGCGAACCATCCACCATGCCATGCCACCTCTCTTTGGGAGAATCAGGACTGGATATATAGACTTGGGAGTCATCTAGGAGGATAACTGAACACATGGCATTGATGCAATCACCAAACACAAAGAGAAGAGAAAAGGGATCAGGTCAGAGCCTTAGATAGAGAGCAGGGTTGTTTAGGAGGTGGTAAATGAACCAGCAAAGGAGAAGCAGTGTCCAGGCAGGTAGAAGAAGAACCAAGAAAGTTGTGTCCCAGAAGACAGAGGAGGAGAGAGTATCAAGAGAGGGAAACAGGAGAAGTCAACTTAGTCAAAAGCTACGGAAAGGTAAAGGAAGATAACAATTGAGGAAAAGACATTGCATTTGGCAATTAAGAAGAAACTGGCAATCACAGAGATGGCATTTTTAGTAGCATGTTAAGGTTAGAAGCTTGATTGTTAGGGGCTGAGAAACAAGTAGGCAGTAAAGAAATAAAGAAAGCACAAGCAAATGACTTACAGAACTTGGCAGTGGATGTGAGAAGAGCCTTAGGAGAGTAGTTTGAAGGGATGTCAGGGTCAAAAGAAGCATTTTAAGAGTGGAGAGTGGCGCAGTGGATAGAGCACCAGCCTTGAAGTCAGGAGGACCTGAGTTCAAACCCTGCTTCAGACCAAACACTTGACACTTACTAGCTGAGTAGGAGAAAAAAAAAAGAGTGGAGAGACCTGGACACTTTTGGAGGCAAGCAGGGAAGAGCCAGAGATCAAAGAAATGAGCAAGGGAACTAATGATGTTTGGGACAAACCCTCTGGGAATCAAATACCGCAACCCACACAAGTTACAGGAGCCACCTTGGCACCACCAGAACTTTACAAGAAACATAGACCTGAAGAAGTTCTAGCTGGATGGAAGGCCTGGGTAGATTTTTCTGAGAGTTGAATAAAGGCCTCGCTGGTATTGGTTCCAAAGTGAGCCCAAAAGGAGACAAGAAACATCACTTTAGGGGACGCTTGGCCATCTTGCTTTTGTGTTGATCAAGATGAACAAAATACTATAAAGATCATTTTGGCCTATGAGCTAATTTAGTATAGAGTATAGAGGCAACTGGTCCTTTGAGTCTCAAAGTCCTAGTGATGTACACTATTCCCTGATCTGTAACATGGCTATGTGATTGAATACTGGGTTTATTGCTAGGAAAAGTCTAATATTCATGGACTCATGGGCCTCAATCTGGCTACTCTGGAGGATGTTGCTAATTATAACAATAGAGTTAGGGCTTCAAGCCTAAAGAATTTCCCAGAAAGGAGGAAAGCAAAAAAACGTACTCAATGTATGATAAGAATTGGGCATAGGACAGGTCATATATTCTCACACATAAAGCATCATAGCATTAACTGAATGACTTAAACAGCATTCATATTACTACTGGTAATAAGGTTACAATCAGCTAGAAAGTTAATATTTCATATAAAACTGTTTTTGAAAAACACATAATTAGCTGTGTTCCACTTCACATCCTTTTGGCAGTTAGTATCTGATATAATAGCCAAGCCTCATTTCCAGTGGTGGCTCTCCGAAGCCAAATCTTCCTTGGTACTAACCTACTCCTGCCACTGCTTAGGCACTCTTCCCATGACTGCTTTGGTGTTGGGGAAAAGGAAGATGGTGGCTGCCATTTCTTCAGACTTTTTGATGCTCACCAAGATTCTTACTAAAGGAAGGAGACACAAAAGAGACAGCTGGGGAACCAGGTACAAGCTCATTAGCTGATTTTATGTTCCAAGAGGGAAGCAGTGGCTATCACTATGTCAGGGTAGTGAAGGACCATCCTCCACCCTTCCTTGAAATCACATCTTGTCACCCGAAGAGCTGCATCCAAGAAGGCTGCCAGCTGGAAGTGACCCCTTTTTCTACCAGGTGTGACATCACAAGTCATCAGCTTTTCCAGCTCAGCAGCCAATTAGCACTCTCAGTCATAAATGGCCAACAGAGCTCCCACATGGTCCACCAGAAACAGGCAGAAAATATCTCTGGAGGCACAGGGGAGGGAGGGCGCCATTACATTGACATCCTTTGCAATCTGCTGTGTAACTTAAGGTTCGCTGTACCCTCACTGCCCCAGCCATTTGGACCTTCTTTTCTATATGGTGTCTATACCTATTTATTTACATGTTGTCTCTCTTATCACATGTAAGCTCCTGGGGGGCAGGTTTTTCCTTTTTTTTTCTTAAACTCCCAAGGCTTAACACAGTGCCTATATTGCTTTAATGCTGGTTGATAGATGGATTATCAAGGATGAAGAAATAGAGGAATTCTTTGAACAATGACCTATAATATCTCTTTCCGAGTCCCAATATCTCCCTCTTTTTGACCTGACATGGAACTTTGTGGGGAATGTACCTTCTGATACATTTACCATGTATTATTTTATGTTATAGTTACCTGCATACAGTATATATCATGGTCTCCTACTTGTCCAGAAGGTCCATAAAGGCAAGAACCATGCTTTCTCAACACTTAATGTTTCCTTCAGTTCCTAGGAGAGTGAATCCAGTTAAATTGGATTGGACAACCATTTCTATTTGAAAGACACCCAGTTTGGAAAACGGAACAGGAACAGAAAAAAAATGGCACGGTCCCTGCTCTCAAAGAACTTACAATTTAATCATTGGTCCCGTTTATAGAGGCTTTCAGGTTTACAAAGCTCTTTCCTCACAACAACACTATAAAGTAATTGTTGCAAGTGGCTCTGGAGTTTGAGGAACTGAATTCAAATCCTGACTCTGACAGATATAACTTGAGCGACTTGGACAAATCACTTAACTTCTCCTCATCCCAGGGTTCCTCATCTGCATAATAAGTGGGTCAGACAAGGCGGCATTTGAGGTCCTTTCTGCTTCTAAATCTAACATTCTTTATTCTTCAACACAGGTCATCTAAATATATATTTTTTAACTTCAAGAATCTGTGTTTTTCATGAGGGTGTGTATACCTTCCATAAACCCACTCTTCTGCAACTTAGTAGATAGTATTCAGAAGCTTCTGTGGCCAAAAAATTAATCCCATTTTAGCAGATCACAAAAAGTACGAGGATTTTTATTCCTATTTTATAGATGAGAAAACTGAGGCTTAATGAGAGGAAAGTTATTTGTCCCCAGTCATTGTTGTTGTTGTGTTTGTCCTTTGTTCTCCAAGAGGCCCGTGGCATCAGGGAGATGATGATATGATTTGGAATTGACTTCGTTTTGAGTAAAGGAGGGCTGTGCAAGGTCACCAGTCTCACTTTTTCCTCCAGAGCCATCTGGGTCCAGTGGCCAGATATTCAACAGGACGACTGTAGATAGCCCAGCTCCCCAGTCATAGAGTTAAAAGGGCAGTCAGGTGGCACAGTGAATAGTGCTGGGTCTGGTGTCACGGAAACTCATCTCCTTGGATTCAAATCTGGCCTCAGACACTTCCTAGCTGTGTGACCCTGGGCAATTCACTTCACCCTGTTTGCCTCAGTTTCCTCATCTATAAAATGAGCTAGAGAAGGAAACGGCAAACCACTCCAAAATCTCTGCCAAGAAAACCCCAAATGGGGTCATGAAGAATAAGACACAACTGAAAATGACTGAACAAAAACAAATAGTTTAAAAAAGTACAGGCCAAGATTCGAACCCAAGCTTCCTGATTCCAAGTATTTAAATACTCTTTTCTTGGTATAATTAGACACTTAATAAATATTTATTGAATTGAATTGAATTTGTTGAATTGACAATCTTTCTGCAATAGAAATCAACACATAAATTGATTTGGGGAGGAAGGTTGACAACCCTGTTAGGAATGGTTTCACAATCAAGAAATGAAAGAGACTAGAAGTTTATAGACTATTCAGAAGCCTCACACCTGTGCATAATGAGTAGTTTCTTCAAGAAAAAGAGTCAGAAGGTGCTGTGTAACTTCCTAAGAGATCAACTTGACTATGTCTTAATCGACAGGAAATGACTGGTTATACATATAAATCACTCGAGAATCAGCTGTTGGTATGTATTCACATCATTGTGGTGTCAGCAGAGGGGAAGGTAAATTCTCATTTGGAAGAAATGATAAAAATCACAGAATAAGATCCTAAGATTTAGAGTTGGAAGGGACCTTAAATTAGAAAGCATTTAGCCCATCTGCCAAAATGCTCGTCAAATAGCAGAGCTAAGATTGGAATGTAACCCTGAGTCCATATCCAGAACATTTTCCTTTGCAACATGCTTCTTCCCCTCCCTCTGCCCCCAATACAGTATCTCAGAATTGGAATGGATATTAGGCCTCATTCAGGTCAAGCTATCTTTGAATAGGAACCTCTGCACCCTCGCTTCAACATCTCTGATAAATTCTCACCCACCTTCCTCGTAAAGATTCAAAGTTATTAGAAATCCATTCATTCCTGAGGCAGCTCATTCCCCTATTGGACAATTAAGAAGATTTTTCTTCTATCAAGCCAGAAGTTGCCCTTCCACAACTTGTACTTATTGTTCCCACCTCTAATGCCTGGAGTGAAAAAAAAAAAAGAAATCTAAAATGTTTTCTCCGTAGCAACACTTCAAAAACTTGAAGACAGTCATCACATCTACCCCAAGCCTTGTCTTGTCCAGACTTAATATTCCAAGCTCCTTTACTGATACTCATATGCCAATCCATCCTTCTTACTCTTCTGATGGCCCTTCTCTGGATGCAACACCTTTTGGTAATACCCTGATGGGAGTAGAAAGAATATGGGACTGTGCATTAGAGTGCTTAAATCTGATTTCCAATTTTGCTACTTACTGACTTCTAACCTATACAAGTCAAAAGGTTACTCTAAATTTTATGATCTTATTAATACAGATTAAAAATATGTTAACTTTGGAGGCTGCCATGTTAAATTGTTGACTGTTGAGGCTATAATCTAGTAAAAATCCCAGATCTTTTTCACTCAGATCATAGAAGTATAGCTCTGCTTCTCTCCCCCATAATATAGTTCTGTTGGTGACTTTTTTAAATCAAATGTCGTAATTATAATTCATCCCTATTAAATTTCTTATTAGCTATGGTCCCTCATTCTGGCTTATTCAGATCGTTTTGGAACAACATCTAGCTATGTTGTTCAATGTATTAGCTACCCTCATCAAGTATTGTGTCATCTGGAAATTTAATAAGCAAGCTACCTACACATTCACCCAAGTCACAAATAGAAATTTGGAACACAACAAGGCAACCTCATGATTTTTCTGCAGGTTGACATTGATTCTTTCATTATTACTCCTTTTGTGCAGACCTTCAATGAGTTCTGAATTCACGTATTTTTATTTAGCCCATGTCTTACGGATACTACGTGATACTTTGTCCAATCTCTTGCTGAAAGCCAGGTAGATGGTGTTGATAGCATTAGCATTTATTCCCCTAATCTACAAAACCCTGATACTACTAACCGTGTCAAAGAGGTTAGTTTGGCATGATCTGTTACTGAAGAACTCATGTTGGCTTTTAGTGAATACTGCTTCCCTTTCTAAGTACTCAGAAACTATCTCTTTACTAGTAGAGTTCTAGGTTTTTCCATGAACAGAAATAAAGTTCATTGACCTATAGCTTAAAAAATTCATCCTCTTCCCCTTTTGGTAAATTGGGTTAACATTTGCCTTTCTCTCATTTTGCAGGTCATCAGATGAGAAAACATAGTTTATGACTTTAGAAATTCCAAGCCAATTAGTTTCAGCAAGCTACCAATTCCAAAAAATGGGAAATCGGCAAAATAATTGAAACATCTAATTTCTTATAGAAACTTAATTAATGTAAAATAGTTACTACCAGAAGGAAGCTGAAAAAAGCCTAGAAACAACTTCTTTTTGCCAAGAAGAGAACAATGACAATCAAGGGCAGTACAAAGTACTCTTTTGGAGTACAAAGTCATTTACAGTACATTATAGAGATGATGATGCAAGACTATAGATAGGATGGCTTCACAAAACATTGAAAAACAGTGAAGGAGAAAACAGCTTAAACCAAATCCTCCCAAGAGTATTTGCAGATGAAACTGGAAGGAGAACAACAAAAGATACAAATGGAATAGATATGCCAGTATTTTTTATGCTGCTATATTTCCATCTAAGATAATAATAGTATTACAACTTTTAGATCCTACCACCTTAGTTCCAGATTTACAACTTGAGAAAGTTGCAATGGTACTTAAAAAGATGAATTTGGGATGTGTGTTCCTGGCCAGGTCTTCATAAAGAAGAAATCAGTATTGGAGATAATGCAATTTTGAAGACATTCAGGAATTGATTTTCAATATATCTCAAATATGGAAAAATTCCAAAAGAGAGAAGATCACAGATGGTGCTTTAAAAAAAAAAAAAAGACAACTGAGAATGTATCAGCACCTACCAATCCATAAGATAGCATTTTTACCTCTGTAAAACCTTTTTTCACATTATGGTTTATAAAGAGCCTTTTCTCCTACCAACCCTGGTTGGTAGTGAAAATATTATGATCTTCATTTTACAGATGGAAATTGAGGCTCAGAGAAATTAAATGATTTGTGCATGATTACCCAGCTAGTAAGTATCACGGCCAGCACTCAAACTCAGATCTCCAACACCATTGATCCCTAATACACCATAAAGGTACATACACTGAAAAATATCCTTGAATGAAAACATGAGAAGTGAACAGACAGGTTTTCAAAAGTAACATTTTAAAGGAGAACACATCTGTTGTATCTCAAGGAAGTGTCTGAATGGTGTAGAGAAGATCCCATTGTGTTTGCTGTGTCTTGACCTTTATAGTAATTAACTCAGCAAGACAAAATGCAGCCCTCCAACATTTCCCATGCCTTGTTAAAAAGGATTAAGATAAATACAACTGTTAAGATAATTTTGTTCAATGAGCCCCTGAGCACTGACATCAAAAGAGATACAAAATAGGGGGTTTGGGTTTCATTAAAGATGTACTCAGAAGAGTATAAACAAAATAGTATTCCTTATAGATGGGGAGATTTTCCATATTTTCCTCTTTGCACTAATAGCATTGAGCCCTGAAACACTACAAAGACCCACCCTTCAAGAAATTTCAGAGCAACTCAGTCTAACATCCACACAGGAAAAACAATGAATATGATAAGCATCTATTGGTTGGACAATGAAATGCAACTGGATGGACAGCCTATTCCACTAGCTTATCAGTAAGTATGTCTTGGATAAACCCTGCAAACATACAAATATACAATTGGTCCCAACATTAAGTAATAAGAAGTCAAATTGCATTGAAGGGATTGCCCAGTATTTTTGACGATCCTAAAGCTGCTGCCTGCTGTAAAAATCCATCCTTTCAGCACCAATATTCCTCTGATGATGTTATATGACTGCAAATCACAGAATGTCGTGATCTCAAAAAGAATTAAACTTACAAGTAACCCACAGGAAAATGGACAGTCTCAAGATATGAATAAATTGGCTGCCATATATTTCTAATGATGACTTGCTCACAAGAAGATAATATAGAAGAAATATTTTTAAAATCCTAATCAAAGACTGCTCTTATGCTCTTTCTAAGGTCACCAATGACCTCTTAATTGTAAGAAGCAATGGTCTTTTTTCATCCTCATCCTCCTTGACTTTTCCATAATGGTTGACGTAGTTGGCTATCCTCTACTTCTCAATATTATCTATACTCTCAGTTTCTATTTCACTGCTCCCTCCTGATTATCCTCCTACCTGTCCACTACTTTTCTGTCTCTTTCATTCATTCTTCCTGACCCCGAAATAGAAGGGTCTCTGAAAGATCTTCCCTTGGTCTTCTCTTCCTTCACTTTGTTCTCTCCCTTGGCAAGTGCATCTACTTCCTCATTCTCTATTATCATTTGAATGCAGATGAGTACTGAATTCCTATATCTAGAAAAAGTCTCTATTATGAGCTCCAATACCCATTTCCAAGACAACCTGGTGGTGCGATGGATAGAGGGCTGGGCCTGGAGTCAGGAAGACATGAGTTCAAATCCAGCCTCAAACACTTCCTATCTGTGTGACAATAGGCAAGGCCCTTAACCCTGTTTGCTTCAGTTTCCTCATCTGTAAAATGAGCTGGAGAAGGAAATGGCAAACCACTCCAGTATCTTTGCCAAGAAAACCCCAAACGTGGTCACGAAGAGTTGGACATGAATGAAATGACTAAACAACAACAACAATAATTACATTACCAATTCTATGCTGACCGTCTTCTCCTGGATATCCTATGAACATGTCAAATTGAAAACTTCCGTAACTGCATGACTTCCCTTCCAAATGTGCCTCTGTCAACTTCCCTTTCTCTATTGATGGCATTACTATGCTCCAAAGTCATCCAAACTCAAAAAGGAATCTTTTTTTGATTCCTTACTTTCACCACCGAACTACAATCAGCTCCCAAATCCTATTAATTATACTGACATAATATCTCTAAAATCTATCCCTTTCTTCTGCCACCATTCTAATTCAGACCCTCATAACTTTTCACCTAGATAACTCTAATATGTTATTTTTTTTTGCCGGTGAGGCATTTGGGGTTAAGTGACTTGCCCAGGGTCACACAACTAGTAAGTGTCAAGTGTCTGAGGCCGGATTTGAGCTCAGGTCCTCCTGACTCCAAGGCCAGAGCTCTATCTCCTGCACCACCTCGCTGCTCCTAATACGTCATTCTTGATGACATCTTTTCCTCCTATTTGTCTTTGAAGTTTCTTGCTGCTTATATGTCGCAACCTGCTCATTCCCATCGTGTACCTTTGCATTGCACTCTCTGTGAGGCTCACCTTTAGTTCCTTAGGAGCAGATCCTACTGCCGTACTGCAACCCTGGTAAAATGTTTGTCCAGAAAAGATGAGCCTTTGTTGTTAGCAAAAGTGCTTTATGGTTTCCCAAAGGCAATTCAGCTCATTCTCTTCCTCTTTTAAAATTCTGGGCCCAGCTCTTGTCCACCAGACAGACACCATTGGTCATGCTCTATTGGTTGGACAATGAAATGGAACTGGATGGCCAGCCTATTCCACTAGCTTATCAGTAAGTATGTCTTGGATAGTCTATTCAAGTGCCTGTTGAAATCTTGGCTATATATTTGTTCTTCATCTATTTGATTGTTGCCATGAGAATGGACAGGCCAAATTAATATTAGTAATAGTAGACCTTTTCCATGAGGCTCTGCAACTTCTTGATGCAATTAACATATCTGTTCATACTGTCCTACTTGATATTTCTCCCATATAATATTCTGTTTCCCATCTCTGTGCCTTTTCATTGGCTGTGCCTCTTGACTAGAATGTTCTCCCTTGGATGAGCACTGTTTGAACCTAACTATCATAAGATTTGGCTCAAGAAGAGAATAACATAATCAATTAGGTATAGAAATCTAACTTGCCCTATAGGCAGTAGGTGGGAAAAGGGGAAAGAAAAGGGAGGCGGGATAGAAGGGAGGGAAGAAGCAGTAAGGGTAAAGGGGAAGAAAAGGGAAAGGGCTAATAGAAGGGAGGTGGGACTGAAGGAGGTGGTGGTCAAAAGCAAAACACTAGTGAGGAGGGAAAAGGAGAAAGGAGAAAGAAAAGCATAAACGGGGATAGGGGAAGGATGGAGAAAAAGACCCAGATAGTAATCATAACTGTGAATGTGAATGGGATGAACTCTCCCATAAAAAGGAAGTGCATAGCAGAATGGATTTAAAACCATAATCCTACAATATGTTGTTTACAGGAAACACAGTTGAAAAAGAGTGACACACACAGGGTAAAGGTAAAAGGCTGGAGCAGAATATATTGTGCTTCAGCTGAAGTAAAAAAAAGCAGAGGTAGCAATCCTGATCTCAGACAAAGCAAAAGCAATAATACATCTTATCAAAAGAGATAAGGAAGGAAACTACATAGTGCTAAAAGGCACCATAGACAATGAAGTAATATCGTTACTAAACATATATGCACCAAATGGTATAGCATCCAGATTCTTAGAGAAGTTCGGGGAGTTACAGGAAGAAATAGACAGCAAAACTATACTAGTGGGGGACCTCAACCTCCCCTCTCTGAACTAGATAAATCTAACCACAAAATAAACAAGAAAGAAGTTAAGGAGGTGAATAGAACATTAGAAAAGTTAGGTATGATAGACCTCTGGAGAAAATTGAATGGGGATGGAAAGACATATACTTTTTTCTCGGTGGTACATGGCACATACACAAAAATTGACCATGTACTAGGGCATAAAAACCTCACAATCCAGTGCAGAAAGGCATAAATAGTAAATGCATCCTTTTCAGATCATGATGCAATAAAAATTATGTGTAATAAAGGGCCACGGAAAGATAGACTAAAAAATAATTGGAAACTAAATAATCTAATCCTGAAAAATGATCAGGTCAAACAACAAATCATAGAAACAATCAATAATTTCATTCAAGAGAATGACAATAATGAGACAACATACCAAAACTTATGGGATGCGGCAAAAGCAGGTCTTAGGGGAAGTTTTATATCTCTAAATGCTTACATAAATAAAATAGAAAAAGAGGAGATCAATGAATTGGGCATACAACTAAAAAAGCTAGAAAAAGAACAAATTAAAAATCCTCAATTAAACACCAAATTAGAAATATTGAAAACCAAAGGGAAAATTAATAAAATTGAAATTAAGAAAACTGTTGAACTAATAAGTAAAACTAAGAGCTGTTTTTATGAAAAAACCAATAAAATAGATAAACCTTTGGTTAATTTAATTAAAAAAAGAAAGAAGAAAACCAAATTACTAGTATCAAGAATGAAAAGGGTGAAGTTACCACTAAGGAAGAGGAAATTAAAACAATAATTAGGAACTATTTTGCCCAACTGTATGCCAACAAATTTGACAATCTTAGTGAAATGGATACATATTTACAAAAATATAAATTGCCCAGATTAACAGAAGAGGAAGTAAAATACTTGAATAACCCCATCTCAGAAAAAGAAATTGAACAAGCCATTGATGAACTCCCTAGGAAAAAATCTCCAGTGCCAGATGGATTTATATGTGAATTCTATCAAACATTTAAAGAACAATTAATTCCAATACTATATAGACTATTTGGGAAAATAGGTGAAGAAGGAGTCTTACCAAATTCTTTTTATGATACAAATATGGTGCTGATACCTAAACCAGGAAGAGTCAAAACAGAGAAAGAAAATTAAAGACCAATTTCTCTAATGAATATAGATGCAAAAATTTTAAACAAAATATTAGCAAATAGAGTACAGCAACTTATCACAAGAATAATACACTATGAACAGGTAGGATTTATACCAGGAATGTAGGGCTGGTTCAATATTAGGAAAACTATCATCATAATTGATCATATCAACACCAAAACTAACAGAAATCACATGATCATCTCAATAGATACAGAAAAAGCTTTTGACAAAATGCAACACCCATTCCTACTAAAAACACTAGAGAGCATAGGAATAAATGGAGTCTTCTTTAAAATAATAAATAGCATCTACCTAAAACCTTCAGCAATCATCATTTGTAATGGGGACAAGCTAGAAGCATTTCCAATAAGATCGGGGGTGAAACAAGGATGTCCATTATCACCACTGTTGTTCAATATTGTACTGCAAACGTTAGCTTTAGCAGTAAGAGAAGAAAAATAAAATGAAGGTATTAGAATAGGCAAAGAAGAAACAAAGCTATCACTCTTTGCAGATGACATGATGATATACTTAGAGAATCCTAGAGAATCAAGTAAAAAACTACTTGAAATAATAAACAACTTTAGCAAAGTTGCAGGCTATAAAATAAACCCACATAAATCATCGGCCCAACAGCAAGAGATAGAAAGAGAAATTCCATTTAAACTTACTGTAGACATTATAAACTACTTAGGAGTCCACCTCGCGAAACAAACCCAGGAACCCTATGAACACAATTACAAAACATTTTTCACACAAATAAAGTCAGATCTAGAATGCTCTCCCTCCTCAATTTTGCCTCTGAAAATCTCTAGGTCCCTCCAAGACTTAGCTCAGGTTTCATCTTGTTGCAGGAGGCCTTTTCCAGTCCCTCCAACTTGGAGTGCCTCTTCATCCAAGGCTACTTCTAATACTTTTGTATGTATCTTGAATATATGTGTAGATGCATGTGTTATCTTTCCCCTTAGATTATAACTTCCTTGAAGGTACAGACTGTTTTGCCCTTTCTTTGCATCCCTACTGCTTAGCACAGAGACTGGCACATAACAAGCACTTAATAATCAACATTTGTTGATTGATTTATCAATTGACTTAGCCAATCTGAGTCACAACAGTAAATCCACTGCATTACTTTATAGTCATATTTTGGTTTTTGGCAAGAAAAAAATATGGGATTGCTCAACTTGATCACCCACCTAATTCATTATATTTGGTTTCAAATGACTTGCAGATGTTTCAAAAAAAAAATTAAAACCAGCCTCAGAGGATGAAGATCAAAGATTTTAGGAATGAAGGTTGGAAGGGACCTTCGAGGTCATTTATTTAATCACCTCATTTTACAGATGAGAAAACCCAAGGTCCAAACAGGATAGGTGACTGGTGTGAGCTTATACAGGAAGTAAAATTGCTTCTGAATCCAACCCCAGGAACTTTACACTCTGCCATATCGCCTCTCACTGTCATGGAGGATACTAAAAAAGTGGGACTCAGGCTGCAAAGACAGTTCTAAAAGAAGGATTCAGAAGATGTCTTCAGCAGTAGTGATACCTTCCAAGAGGCCTATTCTGAAGGTGACATGATTCATTTAGTTGTTCAGATTCTAGCATATATGTATATATATGTGTGTGTATATACACAGAGGTGCACAATGCACACATATGTGTCATGTTTACACATGTGTATACATATTCTTTAGACCATGCATATACATGTGTACTCTATACACACACACATTTCACAATACACTGTTATAATAAATACCACCATCACACCCGTGTGATTTTGTACAAGTCACTTAACTTCTTTGAGATTCAGCTCTCTCACAAGAGGCAATATGGCTTAATGGTTAGGGAGCTGGTCTTAAAGTGAGATAGATGAGAGTTCAAAACCCGCCTCTGACTCATACTTGACTATGGCTCCTTCTTCTTCTTTCTTTTGATATTCTTTCCCCCCACCTCCCAAATGAGAAAGAAAGAAAAACAAAATACCTATATAAACATGTGTAGTCAAGTAAAACAAATTTCCAGTCAACCATATTAAAAAAGTCTCATTCCACACTCTGTGTCCTTCACCTCTCTGTCAGAGGGTGAGAAGCATGTTTCATCATGAGTTCTCTAGAATCATGTTTGATCATTGTGCTGATTAGACTTCCTATGTAAAGTTTCTCTTTACAATGTTGTAGTCATTATATAAGTTGTTCTGCTGGTTCTGCTCACTTCTATCTGCATCAGTTCATACACGTCTTTTCAGATTTCTCTGAAATCATCCTTTTCATCATTTTTTTTGGGGGGGGGGGCTAGGCAATGGGGTTAAGTGACTTGCCCAAGATCACACAGCTAGTAAGTGTCGTTAGTATGAGGTGGGATTTGAACTCAGGTCCTCCTGACTCCAGGGCCGATGCTTTATCCACTGCGCCACCTAGCTGGCCCCTTTTCATCATTTTTTTATACCACAATAGTATTCCATCACATTCATATATGATAACATGTTCAACTATACTCCAGTTGATGGGCACCCCTCAGTTTCCAATTCTTTGATGCCACAAAAAGAAATGCTATAAATATTTTTGTATGACCTTAGAGTTTTGCTCAAACTACCCTCCCTCTTATTACCCCATCTCCCATTTCCCTCTTGTTTCTCTGCTAAGTAAAAAGTATTTCTGTGCCTATCTTTGCATATATTTATTTGTTCTTTCTTCCTTTGACAAGTTCAGATGAGAGTGAGACTCAATGGTCACTCATTTTCTCATCTTCCCTCTTGTTGGTTTAGAATTCTAATTATACACACTGATTATGTGAGATAATTTTCCCTTTCCTTTCTTTCCTCTTCCCCCCTCCCCCCCATATTCCTCTTTTCCTCCCTTTCAATTTTTTTTTGGGGGGTGAGGCAATTGGGGTTAAGTGACTTGCCCAGGGTCACTCAGCTAGTAAGTGTCAAGTGTCTGATCTGAGACCAGATTTGAACTCAGGTCCTCCTGACTCCAGGGCCAATGCTCTATCCACTGCACCACCTAGCTGCCCCTTCATTCTTCTTTTAAGATCGTCAAGACATAACAGAACTTCTCCTAAGCCTTGTCTAATTAGATTCTCTCTCTCTCTGACTCCTGATGATGATAAGGTTCAGATGGGACAAATACATCATCTCCTTATAGAAGTATATAAACAGGTTTTCCTTATTTAGTCCATTTTAATTGTTTGTTCATGTTTGCCTCTTAATTCCTGTATTTGCACTTCAAGGTTTCTATCTAGGTCTGGTCTTTTCATCAGGAATGCTTGGAAGTCCTCTATGTCATTAAAGATCCATTCTTTTCTCTTTTAGGATTATACTTAAATTTTCTGGGTAGGTTATTCTTGTCCATTACCCTATATATTTTGCCTTCTGGAATACTTTATTCCAATCTCTTCACTCCTTCATATGAGTGATTGCTAAACCATATGCAATTCTAACTGGTTCCTCAGTACTTTGAATACTTTCTTTCTGATTGCTCTCAGTACTTTTTCTTTGATCTGGAATCTTGAGGTTTGGGCTATGATTTTCCTGGGAGTTTTCATTTTAAGGTTTCTTTCAGGAAGTGACTGCTGGACTCTTTCTATTTCCATTTTGCCCTTGGTTCTAAGAGATCTGGGCGGTTTTCTTCTCAGCTTTCTTGAAATAGAATGTCTAGGCTGTTGTTTTAGACATGACTTTCAAGTAGTCCAATGATTCTTACACTTTTTTCCTCCCCAATCTATTTTCCAAGTCAGTTGTTGTTGCTACAAGATACCTTACATTTTCTTCTTCTTTTTCCCAGTTTGACATTTGTGTCATGTTCTTTCAAAAAGCCAAAGAGAAGTTGGCACTTTATGCAATAATAGCTCACATTATAGTAGATTATAGATTTCGAAGCATTTTACTTACAATAACTTTGTGAAACAGTAACTGCAAACATTCTTCTCCCCACTTTTACCTTTACTAAGGCTTCGAGAGTTGAAGTCACTTACCCAAGTTCATATAGCTAATACTTGGTGGAGCTGGGACATGAACTCATCTGCTGACTCCAGAACCCTCTGTTGTTTCTGCCTGATCCTACTTCTGACACTAATATGTTGGATCTTCTATAATGATCTTTGAGAATCTGGCAGTTGTTATTACTTGCCTTCTAGCCAATGATCAACCATATCTAGATAGGACATGAGGTCCTTGGTGATGGTAGAGCCAAACATACACATTACTTTGGAAGGATTGATGGTCTCAAAAATATTTATATATTTTAAACATTTACCATATAATATAGTTAATAGAAACTAACCCAGCAAACATGAAAATTTCATAGTTAGTGCTATGCAAAGGAAAAGTGTCATAATTCAGTATTTATAACAAGCTAACATGAAACTCAAAGGAAATCAAACTATGCTATGAAAAAACAAATCCCATGAGCTGATACACATAGTTTAAAATACACAAATTAATGGATTAATTAATTGTTTTCATACATATATATCTTGCTAGGCTCCCTGGGTTTTGTGTGGACTTTGGGTATGCATGTGTGTATGTGTCTATGTGTTTTTCATCTCTTTAGTTTGCTTCTGTCATTTATATACTTGCCCTCTTTAGGGTGTGAGTTTCAGATCTGGCTTCTGCTCTGAAATGTGAGTAAATGTCTGGCCGTGTGATACTGATTTTCCATTGCATCTTGCAGCCTTTATGGTCTTCAAGGCAAGAGCAGTAGTGGTTGGTACATAAGAGAAACCTTCAAATAGAAGAAGTCAAGTATGAAAATGTATTTCAACTTTAGTGCCAACCCCAAGTTGATGAGGTCTTGGAATAATAAAGCAGATGGTTAGAGACCCAAAATGAATCATTGTTTAAACACTGCCTTTATGGAAGGAAACACCTAATGTTTCTAACTGGATGATAATTTTCATCATCATAATGATACTTGGAACTTCTTAAACACCTTTCATCTGAAGATCTCAAAGCCCTTTAGAAGTAGCTCATTAAAAGTCTCTGAGTTAGGAGAATATGTAGGAGGTTTACAAATATTCCTAAAGAGTGAATATGGCAATTGACAGCAACTGTTTGTGGTGCAGAGCTGAGATTTCACAACCATTTTGGAACCAAATAGAAAATCTAGTAGCTGGAGGATTTAGAAATATTAGAGGTCAGTCCCTATGTTGAAATTTGCCTGGAACTCTATACTTAACATCTTTGCTCTTAAAAAAACAAAGCTATAGAAGAAAGATCTAAATGAAGTGATATAGAGTGAAGTAGAACCAGAAAAAACAATATACACAGTGACTACAACAATGTTTTTTGTTGTTTTTTTTGGTGAGGCAATCAGGGTTAAGTGACTTGCCCAGGGTCACACAAGCTAGTAAGTGTTATGTGTCTGAGACTGTATTTGAACTCACGTCCTCCTGACTCCAAGGCCAGATCTCTATCCATTGTACCACCTAACTGTCCTTGCTTTTAACAATGGAATGGGAAAGAACAAGTCAACCAAAAAACTCAAATGGAATGCTGCATGATTATAACACTAATCTTGGGTTCAGCAAATAGTAAACAAAATGAACCTTCCTCCTTTCTGCAGATGTGGAGGACTATGGATATGGAACATCAAATACATGCTGTTAGAACTGAAATTCATTTGTGTTGCTGGACTCCTCCCCTCCCCACCCCCCGGCCAAATCTTTGTTATAAGGAATGGGTATTGGAGAAGTTGGTATATATTTAGAGATTCAGCTAAAACAAAAATCAAAAGTCACTCAGAGCATTTGCCCCAACATGTCACTATTGTTCATAAGGATCCTTCTGGAATGTAATTTGGTGATAGATATTACTACTCTCCTTGTCAGATCTTAAAGGTAAAACAGCATGCAGATATATTGAATTATAAATTATATGAAATTTATTAAAATTATACAATTATTGTAGATTTAGAGCTGTAAAGGATTGCAGAGTTCATGTTTTCCCCTCCTTATTTTATAGATGAGGAAACTGAGACCCTTAAAGGTTAAGCGACTTGCCCAAAGTCAAACAGGTAGTAAGTGGCAACATTTAGTTTCAAATTCAGGGCCTTTCACTCTAGATCTAGTGTGCACCCTCACCACTGCACAACAATGCCTCTAGAAAGATGAGGTCTGGGTTCTCATTCTACTGCTGCTACTATTTATGTGACTTCAGTCACGTTACTTAACATAGTCGTGCCCTGTGTCTTGATTTGTAAAATGGTGTTAATAATATATGCCCCCTACTAACTCCACAGGCATGTTGATGAATTAATAATATAGTAGATCTGAAGCATTGTAAACTCTTTAGAAGAAAGATGTTATTATAAATGTAAGGTATTATTATGATCATTGCTTGAGAAACTGAAACTTAGGATGGCAAAGTGGCTTATGCTCCAGTAGGGAATGGCGTTGGTCCCAAACAAGGATCCAAACTCAGGAGAATAAGTTGAATTTTCAGGGCATATGTGAATAGCACTGGGTTCTCTGTTAAAACCATTGTAGAAGGAAGGGCATCTCCTGCTAAATCATGATATGTGACTTCCTGTAGCTGATACCCTGGTATTCATTCTGAGTGACTATTTCACAGATTTGAATTAACTTGCAAAATCAAATGTGATTTCAGCAATCAATGGTAACTGTTTCTAGTAAAAGTGTCAATCAACAGTCAAGTCATTTTTCTTGGAAAGTCAACTCCAGTTTTCCCCCAGAAGAATTGCCTGTTTTTACTAGATTATATGCTTTGAAAGAAACTCAAAGGGGAATGTTTGCAATCTTTGCAAACAAATGAAACATTTTCAGACTTGGTAGAGGGTACATTAATAAGTTCTCATTAAGCTGTTTCGCTATCATGGCTTTGTGCGCTCCTAATATCTCTGTGAAATTCTGTAGGCTGATATCAGGAATTTTAAAATAGGACTTCATTTGAAGAAACTTATTCTCTAGCCTCTAGATTCCTTGTTGTTTTTTAATGAAAATGGAAAAAAAAAAAAGTCAGGCAATCAAAATCCATTTACCTCCCAGTTTTTTCCCTAAAATCCCTTTTTTTTTCATTAAGACTTTGCTGTTTATATTTATTAAACATTCTAGACAGTAGAAAATTAAATTAGTCATTGTCACATTTTTTTAATGGACTATACTGGTATTTCTTTAATAGACCATGTTTATTATAGCTAATGGAAGCTGTATCAGGTGAGAACCACTGAGCTGGGTAAAGATGGCCATACAAACAGAACAGAACAGATATTCCTCAACTTTCCAGGTAAGAACTACTTTTCAAAGCAGTTGACATTGTTTGAAAGTGGTAAGGAAGGTGGAGAAGATGAGATTACAAAAATGAAGTCTCTCTGTAGGGCATGGCTGCCCATTGAAGGACAGTGAAAAGAACTCTGGGTAAGATTTAGATGCAGAGGACCTTGGTTAACATTCTGGCCCTGCCAACCTTCAAGCTGTGTGACCTTGATTGTCCCTTGCCCTTCCTGCGCCTGTTTCCTCTTCTGTGAAATGAAAGGGTTGGGCTAGATCTCTGTGTCCCACTCTGAATCCTGAGACTATGAGGAGGGAGTGTTGACAGTAGTGGCCTCCCTTTGATCATATAGGTTGGGCTTCTACACGATTCAACAGTTGATAGTGATGGACTGTTTGGCAACCCTTGATCATTGGCTCCTGTGATAGTATGATCCTTTGGTACTGTTTTTCATTTGATTTGCTTATAGTATGGACATTTTAAAGAATAAAGGAAAGAAATTTACTTTTTTCTTTAAGTGTTCATCAGTGTTTTTCTATAAATATGAAGATATGACCTATTACTCAGTTGAAGAAATTGACATTCAGCTCTCATGGTTTGGGGATTACCATCTACAAGATGAGATCACCTGACCAAAATGGGCAAATTCCCAGGATACTAGAAGGTGCCTATGGCATGTTGGGGAAGTTTATCCTTTATCCAGCAAATCCCTGATTGCTCTCTAGAGTATCCTGACTTATGTCTCATGGTCAAATTGTCTCTTTGGTTAGTATATAAATCTGGGTGTTCCAAAAATTTGAGAGGAATACAGCCTCAGTGCAGGCCTTCCCAGAAGGACTATGAGGAAACTTGTGTTGGCATTTCCATTACAAATTATTTTAGTGTCTCTTAGTTTAGCTGCTCTTAAGAGGTTAAAACTCAACTAGCAGGTAATTAAAATGTTAAAGTTTCATTTTAAAATTAGAGATGTGGAAAAATAATTTGTTTTGTTTGATAGACATTTAGATGCTTTTGTAATAAAATAACTTTGCACATATTGCAAGAGTCTGAAGAGAAAGCATTTTTAAAAAACTGTTTCTTGTGATAACATTCAACAAATGAAAGGAGTATGCTAATTAACATGCCATATTTCATTGACTCAGAAGCTTATTTGTATTTTATGCAAAATTTCATAACTATAAAGAATAATATGCAGAACAGAGCTAAAATTTAAAGCAAAGAGATAGGCCTGGTAGGAAGCCTTAAATGTCAGTTCTGTTTATATCGCATTTGAACATTATCAAATTCTCTTGCTCTTCAGATTTCTCTGAAACACTTCAGCTGGTTCTCTCCTGTCACCCCTTCCCCCAACCTATACCTTGTGTGATTTCCTGTGTGAATAAGTTGCCTCTGAAATGGGGGCTGGGTCGTTTTTCTCTTTATATCCCCAGTCCAACAGGGTGCCTGGCACATAGCAAGTGCCTAATAAATGGGTATTGAATGGACCTGAAAATCATATTTCATAAAGTGATTAAACACAGGGACCTATTGATGCTGAATCCATCTTAAATGGGAAAATGAAGTCATTATAACTTTCCCTCTTTACCACTATGTAAAGCAGAGGTGTTGAGTCGATCGGTAAGTTTAGTAAGAAAATGAGTTAGTAATTAGATTTTGTGACTATTCAGCTATGCCTCTAGAATCCTGTGATCATAGGATCACAGATTTAGAAGTAGAAGGCTATAAGTATAAACCATTTGTTTCACAGATGAGGAAACTGAGGCACAGAGGGATTAAGAGACTTGCTCAGTCACGCAACTAATGTCTGAGGCAAGATTCAAACTCAAGTCATCCTAACTCCAAGTCCAATTCTCTATTTGATTTGGTCCAGCAAACATTTATTAAGTACTCCCTATGAGCCCAGAAGGCTGGTGTTTGTGAGTTCCAGTCTGGCCTCAGACACTCACTAGCATTGTGACTCTGGGCAAGTCACTTAACCCTGTTTGCCTCAGTTTCCTCATTTGTAAAATGAGCTAGAAAAGGAAATGGCAAACCGCTTCAGTATCTTTGCCAAGAAAACCCTAAATGGGATCAGGGAGAGCTGGACACAATTGAATAACAACAACAAGTCCCTTCTTGCAGTCATAGAAACTTAGCTCCCTCTGGAAGACCTCACATTCCAACCTACCCTCACAGGTCTGGTTTTAAAAAAAAAAATGTTCCGGGGACAGCTAGGTGGCATAGTGGATAGAGCACCTGCCCTGGAGTCAGGAGGACCTGAGTTCATGTCTGAACTCAGACACTTGACACTTACTAGCTGTGTGACCCTGGGCAAGTCACTTAACCCTGATTGCCTCACTAAAAAGCAAAATAAAATAAAAATAAAATGTTCCAGGTACCATGTGAGGTGCTGGGGATCTGATAAAGAAAAAAAAAAAAGAGAAAAACAGTTCCTGTCCTCAAGGAGCTTGCATTGTCTTGGGAGGATACAACACTCAGATAAATAAAGAAGAGAGCACTAAAAGCTAGGGGTTGTATATCCACTTGAGCAAAACCTGTTTCATACTTAACAACAGAGGACCATGAAGTTGGAAAATAAGTAATATGCTACTGTCTTTCTTCACCAATAATGAAATGGATTGTTTGGGTATCCTTTGGCGGGGGTGGTGTGGTGGTGAGGAGGAAGAAACAAATAGATGCTGGATTAAAGATAAACTACAATATTCCCTGATTGGAAACAGCAGTGACACTCCATGCTAAAGATATGTTCTACTATCCTTTATAAATATTATTTATTTGTTTATATTATTATATTATATTTATTATATTATACATTATTATTTTATTATACTTATTTATATTATTTATCCTTTATAAATATTATATTTAGCACTTGTAAGGATCCTGGGATATAGCATGGAAAACTCAATTTATAGATACCTTAAAAATAATAATAAAAGCAATAATAAGGAAGCAAACATCAGATTGATAGAACCCAAAGGATATTTCATTTTTCAATTGGTTATAAGAAATAGTATTTCAAAGAGGCCAATTTGGGGTTCTAGTTTTTTAAAAAAGATTTGTCAGGAATTTGGATGATTCTTAGTTTATGGTTAATATTTTGGGGGCAGGGTTACTAGCACTTAAGAATATTAGGAAATGCATGATGACCTTGCTAGACTAGACACTAATTAGTACAAATCAGGGACTTATATTAGCAGAAAAGAGTAATTAAGCAAATCCAAGATAGGCAGTGTTTGAAATACACAAATGTGGCAGGACAGACTTTTGAAGTCTTAGTGAAAGTAACAGGATTGTCTACTGGCTTATCCAGGGAAGTTAAACCAAGAGTATCTTTTGTAGACTGAGCACAATTCTAAATTTTGGGGGAAACAAAAAGTTTTGATTAGACCAGTACCTGTCTTCTGAGGTCAATTAACTGAATCAAATTCAGTCAATCATTGCGTTATTCTTTCTTTTACACAGGGCTGAGCAAGTAATTCTATTGCTTCTCCTGGCTCCCATCTTAAGTGAATTGACAAAGATTGGGAGGTTCTTTTCTTACTTGTTAATGAAGGCATTTATTTTGAATCTTCAATCATTTACCCCATTAGAATGTGAGCTCCTCAAGGGCAGGGCTGTCTTTTGCTTTTCTTTGTTTCCTCAGGCTTAGTACAGTGCCTAGCACAGATTAGGCACTTAATAAATGCTTTTTTTAAGGGCAGCTAGGTGGCTCAGTAGTGGATAGAGTGCTGGGCCTGATGAGTCAAGAAGACTCATCTTCCTGAGTTCAAATCTGGCCTCAGACATTTACTAGTGGTGTGACCCTGCGCAAGCTATTTAAAAAAAAATCCGTATTTGCCTCAATTTCCTCATCTGTAAGATGAAGCTAGAGAAGGAAATGGCAAACCACTCTAATATTTCTATCAAGAAAACCCCAGATGAGGTCACAAAGAGTCAGACACCACTGAAAAGGATTGAATGCAACAAATACTTGTTGATTAGCTGACTGATAGATCTATTATACTAGATGAGAGATTATAGGTTCCCTTGGGAGTTGCCCCTTTTGACAAAGGCCAAGCCCTATAATCTCATGGAAAGGATTTAAGAGACAAGAAGCAGGGGTGGCACCTCTACTTTCCTTTCTCTCCCTCTGTTCTTTACCTCTTATGATCCTGACCTCATCATTCCACAGAAAGTCCTTTCTCCAATATTACCAATGATCAATTACCAATTACCAAGTGCCAAGTCCAGTGGCCTTTTCTCAGTTCTCATTCTCCTTGACCCCTCTGCAGCCTTTGACACTGTTGATCACCTTCTTCATCGTGAATACTCTCTTCTCTCTAGGTTTCTGGGACACAACTCTCCCCTAGCTCTCCTCTTACCTATCTGTTGCCCACTAACCACAGGTGTCCCACTGGATTCTGTTCTTGGCCCTCTTATGTTCTCCATCTATATGACTTTACTTGGTGATCTCATCAGCTCCTATGGATTTAATTACTATCCCAAGGCTGATGATTCTCAAACATCTTAAACTCAACACATCATTATCCTACCTCCTAAATTCTCTTCCCTACTACCTTCCTTGGTGACCTGGCACAGCACTCCCTCACTCAAATCAAAGTCAATTGCAAGTCATGTCATCATCTCCCTGATGTCATGGTCCTCTTTGAGAACAAAGGACAAACATAACTACCTTCCCTATTTTTATATAGGGCTACACCATTCCCCCAGTCCTTAAGGCTCCCAATCTAGGTGTCATCCTGGACTCCTCATTCTCTCTCACATTCCCATCTAATTGCTTGCCAAGGCCTGTTGATTTCACTTTTGCCACTTCTTTCCCATACAGAATGCAAGAGATGCATTTCTTCTAAGTCACTGTTACCACTCTAGTGCAGGCCCTTATCACTTCATGCCTGGATTATTGCAATAACCTGCTGGTGGGTTTGCCTATGTCAAGTCTCTCTCCACACCAACCTATCCTAAATTAAACCACTAAATTGGTTTTCCTAAGCTCAGATCCAGTCGTGTCACACCCCCTACCCCACCCCCCAAACCCACTCAATAAACTCCAGTGGCTTCCTATTGCCTCCAGGTCAATTATAAAATGCTTGTTTGGCATTCAAAGCCCTTTATAACCTACCTTTGCAGTCTTCTCATACCTTACTCCTTACCAGGTACTCTTAGATTCAGTGACATTGGCTTCCTGGCTGCTCCTCTAACCACTCCATCTCTAGGCTCCAGACATTTTCTCTGACTCTCTTCCATGCCTGGAATGCTCTCCCTCTTCTTCTCTACCTAATGACTCCTCTGGCTAAAATCCAAGTAAAATCAGCCTTTCCCAACCCCCTCTTAATTCTAGTGCCTTCCCTATGTTAATTATTTCCTACTTATCCTTTATCCTGTTGGTACATACTTGTTTGCTAGTTGTCTCTTCCATTAAATTGCAAGCTCCTTGAGGGAAAGGACTGTCTTTTGCCTCTTTTTGTATCCCCAGGACTTAACAGAGTGTCTAGTATATAGTAGGCAATTAATAAATGTTTATGGACTGACTAACTCAGATTGATCATAGACTTTCCTGTCAACTCTTCACTACATATTAATTTGACCAAACTGAACAGTCATTCTGGTGTCTTTAAGATTGATGCCTCACTGTGGTCCAGCATAAGGACTCTTTCAGTGCTGTAGCCAAAGGTATTAATTTTCAGAGGTTGTGAAACCTGTGCTGTTTTCTTGTCCCAGAAAGACAACCAGGGCTGGCCCGGAGGTGACGGAGTAGACAAATATGTCCACTATGTCCACATACCTAGATTTGCTTCATGGAACCCTGGTTTTTCTGTGAAAGGCAGCTAGCAAATGATTGCTCATCATAGTCACAAGTATCTTCCCTATTATCAATTTGATCACTTGTAGCATTTATTTTCTTTCAGTGGCTGCTAAAATAGGAGCTAGGTTTATATCTTTTTCCTGGCCTGTGTTTCTATATGTATTTAGATTATTTTTGTGAAAAAAAATATTGGTTATGTATTTGAAGACCATAGAGCTATCAGTAAAGGTATCTTGAAAAGATGCCACAAATGAACAATGACCTGGATCCAAAATTGAACAGGAAGAAGACAATGGCCTGGATTATCTTTGGAAAATAGTGAAATTCTTTTAACAGTCCCAAGTTTCTCCTTGAAACAAAGGTGCATCTTTTTAAAATGCCAATATTCTTCTATTGATGTTATATGACCTGAGGTCATGGAATATCAAAGTCTCCAAAGAGCTGAAATTGAGGATCACTGGAAGGGCAATGGAAAGGCAGATGGTGGGTGTGGGCAGGCTGCAACACATTACAGACAACATTTCATCTGCCTGTTGCCCATGTAGTAGCCCATGTCTGGAATGCCACTCTTTCTTCCCTCTCTGCCTTATAGAATCCTTTGCTTTCTTCAAAGCATAGCTCAAATGCCATCCACTACACAGAACCTCTCCTAATCTCCTTAGTGACTAACACAGTACCTGTCTTGACTTTGTACTTTGTATTTATGTATATATTTTGTAGAATATAAGCTCCATGAGGGTAGGAACTGTTCTTGGTTTTGTACCCCCTCTACAATGCTTGGCACATAGAAGACACTTAATAAATGCATATTGAATTGCTGTTTGGTTATTCAGAAGAAATGGCATAAAGAAATACAGAAACATAAAGACAAAAAAATAGTCTGGTTGTATGGAAAAATTAAAGGATAACCAACAGAGTCAGGTATAAAGTCAAGGACACTTTATTAAGTGCTTACTATGTGTCAAGTACTACAGACACAAAGAAAGGCAAAAAACCAGTTCCTGCCCTCAAGGACTGTATGTTCTAGTAGGGGAGACAACTTATAAATACATATATGCATGCATGCATACCTACATACATAATACATACAGAGTAGATAGAAGGAAACCTTGGAGGGGAAGGTTCTAATGGCTGAGGGAACTGGGAAAGTCCTCTTGAAGGAGATGGAATTTGAGATGAGTCTTGAAGTAGACCAGGGAAACAAGGAGACAAGAGTGAGGGGACAGAGCATTTCATGGTGGACAGCCAGTGTAAAGGAATGATGATGGGAGATGGGCTGTTATAGGAGAAGATAAGCAATGTAGGCTAGGGTAGGTGGATCTTAGAGTGAGTAGAGGCAGGGTAAGGCATAAAGCTAAAAGGTAGGAAGAGAGTAGGTTATGAGGGGCTTTAAATATCCAGCAGGAGACTTTATATTTGATCTTTGAGGGAGCTGCTGGAACTGATTGAGCAAGGAGGAAGACGACATGGTTAGCCTACAAGCTCCATTAGTATTTATACTACAATCAAAAGAACATTAAGACCCTCACCAGGTTGGCTAAATTCCTTCCAGCAGATTGATGGGAAGACATGGGTAAGAAGCCCACAGGATGGGTCGGCATAACTGATTTACCATCTATATTTGTGAAGGGAATATTCACAACATTGACATCATCAAAGGACATCGTCAATGATCCATCAAAGAACTGAAGCATGTATATTTTTCTCATTTTATTATATATTAGTATATATCATATATATTCTCATTTTATATGTTTATATTGTATATATTCTTATTTTAATTTTTATTGATCAATTTTGTTTTCATATCATTTCCCAATATAATCCTTTCCACACTCTCCAGAGATTCTCATGACAAATTTAAAAACAAAAATCCTCTTGAATAAACTGATCAACACATTGACAGAGTGTTCCACTCCCACAGTCCTTGACCTCTAAAAAGAAGAGAGGAAGATGTATTATCAGTACAATTTTGGTCATTGTAATTACACTGCATTTCAATGGGGTTTTTTTTGGTTGGGTTTTTTTCCCACTTACATTGTTATAATCATTGTGTATATTGCTTTCCTGTTTCTGCTTACTTCCCTTTGAGTCAGATTATATGTCTTCCCATGCTTCCCTTATTCATATTCATAATCTCTTGCTACACAATAATATTCCATATTTTCATGTATCATATTTGTTCAGCCATACCCCAATCTTTGGACATTTCCTTTGTTTCTGATTCTTTATTATTATAAAAAGTACTGTATAGTGCATATGTAACCATTCTTTTAATTACTGACATTCTTGGGACATGCCCAACAACAGACTCTCTGGGTCCGAAGGCATGGGCATTTTAGTCATGGAGAATGATTCGGAGCAATATGATATGGTGGAAAGTACTAGATTTGTAGTAAAAGGGCCTCAGTTCAAGTACACTGCCACTTATCAGCTGAATGACCTTAAGTTAAGTTACTTAATTTTGATAGATCTCAGTTTCTTTTTCTGTGAAAATGAATGTAGAATAAGCAGACTAGATGATGAAAAGATGGAGGAGATGTTATCCACTCCAACCCTAAGCCTATGGTCCCAGTTTCTTATTTACAATAGTGATTATCTGTACTTCCCTCTAAAGAGGAAAGGGACAGGATTCTCTTGCTAATAGCAGTTAAGAATGCCACTGCTATAAAGAGAAGCCTAGGATTCTGAGGAAAAAACCTTCCTGCCTCAGTTTCTTTATCTGTAAAAACAAGAGAGTTAGGCTAGATGGTCTCTAAGATCCTTTTCATCTCTAACAACTTGTAATTCTAGGACTCAAGAGCAAAGGTCACCATGTCCCATGAGTCACTATATCCCTGTACTTGGTAATCCAGAGATTAACTGTGAGCCTTGGTACCATGAATAGAGGATAAAAGAGCTCTGAGTTCTCATTTGGGCTTGTTTTATGGTCTTAGACCAATGACCTTTGCTAAAGTTCTATTTTCTTCTCTTTAAATATGAACAATAATGCTGACTTGCCTTTTAGGGGGAGGAAACAGTAAGATAGGACTAAGGACTGCAAATCATTTTGAAAATGTAAAGCACTCTGGGTAGCATTAAAAAAGAATTTTTGGTAATTGAATATAAATGAAAAGTATGATTGATTTAAATTCATCTGGCCTGGATGTCTCCACCTCAAATCTCTTATTCACCACATACCACTATTTCTATAAATATGTCACACAGCCACTTTGACTTACAATATCACCTACCATAGGTATGCAGTAGCATCATGCGGTCTGCACTTGACTTCCCAGAATTTATCTTTAAGGTTATTTGTAGAACAGGCCTCTTTTCAGTTTCTTTAAACACCATAAAATAAACTCCCATTGCCTGTTTTGTTCTTGTTTGGATTAGCTCAGAAGACCATGAACTTTGCTTCAACCGTAAAATATGCAAAACTGGAAAGTGATGGAGTTTAAGGATGTAACTTGAGACAGCCATCAATGAAAGCACACATTGAATAGACTGTAACCTCCCTGAAGGCAGCCACTGGCTGCATTTTTAGCTTTGTTTTTCTAGCAAGCAGCACGGCTCATTGAATATACTGTAGTATGTGTTTGTCGAATTTACGTTTGTCAAGTTCAAATATACAAATGTAAATTTTCATTACTTACGCTTTTTAGAATGGGTGTATTCACTTTGGCAAAATGGTAATTAAGACGTCTATTTGCACATCCCTTTACAATCTCCTTTTCTTCTTGTATTTTTCAGAATTTCATTGCTGTTATTACAGCTATGTAATTGAGGAGCAAAATGGCAAAATGTGTGATGTAATAAAAATCGAGAAGATCTAGGCTCCACATCTGCTACACACTTTTCTGTGTGTACCTAGGCCAGCCACTTAACTTCTTTTTTTTTTTTTTTTCTGATGAGGCAGTTGGGGTTAAGTGACTTGCCCAGGATCATATAGCTAGTAAATATCAAGCGTCTAAGATTTGAACTCAGGTCCTTCTCACTCCAGAGTTGGTGCTCTATCCACTGCGCCACCTACCTGCTCCAAGTCACTTAACTCTCGGAGCAACTCTCTGGGATTAGAAGATGCAGCATAGCTAATGTCTTGCATTAGTAAAGGGAGTTTCCCCATTAAAAATTCCCTACACAAATGAAATTACAGGGGTGACATAAAAACTACTGTGATCATTGTCATTTACAAAGTTGTAGTCAGGATATATATTTTGATCCTTATTGCTTCCCTCTCCATCACTCCATATATCTTTCCATATTTCCTTATCTCTCATATATTCTTTCTCATGGCACAATAACATTTTATTCATCTACAATATTTATTTCCCAGTGTTCGTTTGCTCAGCTACTCCCCAACCATTAGATATCTGTAATTTCATAGATTTTCCACTTAGATGAATGAATTTCCATCTAAGTATTCAGATGAAATCTCCAATATTTTCACTAGTATTTTCAGTAGTCCAGAAATGATGCTCCAGTAGAATCCAGGTCATCTCATTGAATCTAAAATGTAAAGGATGCAAATGTCACTTTCTCTATGCAGGTGATTAAAGACTTAAATCCCTTTGCCTACACATCTGGATTTGACACAGATTCATAATATTTCAATAATATAACTCCACTAAGATCATCACCACAACATCTGAGGAAGTCATTTGTGGAAGAGGTTTTTTTTTTTTTTCTGCTTTTCTGAGTTCCTCATGCAGGAAACCACAGGAAACTGCATTGTAGTACACATTTCCCTGCAGGATTTGGTGTGTCATTCATTGTAGGGAATTTGACTTCCCAGCTGCCCATAGTTCATATTTTTAAATTCATTTCCCCATTCTCCCTCCCCTCCCCCAAGGATAATTTGATGAAGTCAGTTCCTCAAAGATAGAAAGTTTTTTTTTCTTTCCTTTCTTCATTTTTCTTTAAAGGTCAGGGGTGAGTGTGTTTGTTGGTTTCTCTTACGGTCATATCACCATTCTGACTTAAAAAAAAAAGAATTTTAAGAATCATAGTTTATGATTTTGACTAATGGAATCATAGCCATGATCTCAGGATAAAATATTCATTGGAAAGTTATTTTTTTGTAACCTAATGGGATTAGTGTTCAGGATGAATGGAAATATTATCTGTTACAACATCAGAAGAGTTGCAAGACAGGCAACTGGTAAGCTGCTTATATGAAAAGGGAAAGAAAACCCAGGTTTTCTTTATGAACAATCATTCATATAGTAAAGTGATTTTACTGTAAAGTTTCACTCCCCTCCCCCACCAGCTTTTTTTTTTATTAGGAAGTAAAAAACACATTTCCTTAGTAGGGCTTGGGGGTTGATATGTTTTCCAAGTGAGAGTCAAAAACTTCACTTCACATACACAGGCAGTTTTCTGAACATCTGTTTACTGTTTCAAAAAAACACTGAAATATCAGATGTTCAATTCATTTCTCTCCCATCCGGATCTGTCCTGGGCCATCTCCTGGATCAGAGTATTCTTAGATCTTGTGAAGAACAATGGATTAGGATACACCGCAAACTCCTCATGCTCTCAGTGACTCCACCACAATTGAAAGATCTGGAAGATGGAATCGCCTTGTTCTGAGTTCCAGAATCCCAACTATTTGGTATTCCTGACTATCACTGTGAGTCTTCACCTCCATGAATAACAATATCTTTGGTGCAGGGACTTGGCCATTCTAAGTTTGCTGATGATATTTTCTGTCTTATTACCCTCCCTTAGCAAAGCTTTTATTTACATTCCTAAGTCCCCTGATGTCACAGAATCATGGCATCTGAATTGGAAGGCATCTCAGGGGCAGTGTAGTCCAGCCTGTACCCCAACAAGAATTCCCTTAGTGAAACCTGACAAATGGTCACTCAGTCCCTGTTGGATGACCTCCAGTGGGGGTGACCCACTACCTCCCAAGGAAGCCCATACCCGCTTTGGACAGCTCAGGCAGGTGGTTTTTCCTTTTAGCAACTTAAATTTGCCTCTGTAACTTCTACCTTATTTCTTCCAGATCTGCCCCATGAGGCCAAATAGAACAAATTTAAGCTTTGTTTATGTGACAATCTTTGAAATACTTAAAGACACCTACAATGTCACCCCTCCCCCAGTCTTCTTTTCTCCAGGATAAACATCGGTAGTTCTTAAAACAAATATTCCATGAAATAAATAAACTGAAGACCCTCCTCCATCCTGGTTGCTCTCCGCTAGATAGATGCTTTTTAACTTATCAATGTGCTTCTTAAACCCTGATGCACAGAACAGAACAAAACATTTCAAAAGTGTTCTGACCATGGCAGAATACAGCAAGACTGTATCATCTCCCTAAGTTCTGGACACTATGAGTGATATAATACGATATGATACGATATGATGTGATGTGATATGAATTGATGTGATGTGATGTGATATGATATGATATGATTGATGTGATATGAAATAATACAACACAATACAACACAATACAACATAACATAACATGGCATGGCATGATACATAATATATAACATAACATAACATAACATAACATGATATAATATAACATGATATGGTGTGATGGGATGTGATGGGATATGATGTGACATGACTTAATATAACATGACATGATATTATATGATATGATATGGTATGGTATGATATAATATGGTATAACATAATATTGATATGATATGATATAATATAATATGGTGTGATGTGATATAATATGGCATTTGTGTTCTTGGTTGCCATGTCACACTGTTGTTATATTAAGTTTGCAGCACACTAAAAACCCCACATCATTTTTAGAACTGCTATCCAACGATCCTCTTAACCAGCTGTTTATTTTCCAAATCTGCCTTTTTCTTCAGAAACTGGACTTCAATGAGTAGCCTTAATGAAAACAGCACACATATCCCAGGTCTTTAGCTTCTTTCTCAAGGCTTTAGCAATGTTTTCTAGGTTCCCTCTATTAACATCTTCTGTACTTGTAAATTGTCATAAATGGGTAACAGCCTTCTAGCTTGACAAGCTTTGCAAAATTCTCTCAAATATATAATATAGGAAGACAGCAGACCTTACAATCAAGTCAGCAAGCCTTTATTAAGTGCTTACTACATATCTGTGAAGCACTGGTAATAAAAATACAAGCCAAAAAAAACCAGGCTCTGTCCTCCAAGAGCTTACATCCACACGGGAGATGACAATGCATAAAAGGAAGCTGAAAAGGAGGGGTGATGGGGGAAGAAAGTAAAGGCAGGGGCTTGGTGGAGAAGGGTCAGGAGTGGAGCCCAGAAGGAATGAAGGAAGTGAAGATGGCTGGTTTGGGAACTTTCCTTAAAATGGAGTTTCCGCGAGGAGGAAGTGAATAATCAGAGGAAGGGTAGGGGGTGAAAAGGCCACTGGAGAGAAGTCACCTTCCACTCTTGAATACAAATCCCAAGAAGGCAGCAGACCTTTCTATTGTTGCTATGATTCCTTGCAGCAGCATTTAGTACGCACTCCCCCCAACTGGGAGTCATCAACTACCAATATTTTTGTCTTTGCCCTCTGACCATTCCTGGATGATCACTCACCTGACTTTACCTGTGAAGTCACAGTATTAGTCTTTGGCAGCATAGGAGCCCTTTCCTCTTTGGAACAGGTCAGTCCCGCTCTGGGGAGACCCTTTTATCTGTTTCTCACCTTCAAGTATTCAGTGTTTCTTCCTTTTCTCCTGTAGGTACTATTCTCCTCCCTCCTTCTCCTCTGCTTCTTGTCAGTCAGGATTCCCCTCTACCTTTCTGGGAGTCTTTTTCTTTGATTTCTCATGGAAGATCTTTTCATCATTTGATTCTCCACACAACCCTGTGAGGTAAGTTCCATTTTAAAAAATCATCTCCTATGATTATTATCATCTTCTATGATAAGCTAAGTAATGGGCAGGGGAACCTTGAGTCCCTTACCTTGTATAGTATTTGTCTATGCATTGAGAGAAAGTATGAAAGGCAGCGTTACTCAGCCCCATGTTCAAAATTTCAAAATATTCCCCTAAGCTAGTAGCGGGATATTCAACCTCATTGGGTCTCAGTTTCCTCATTTGCGCAATGACAGGGCCAACAGATGATCTCTAAGGCTCCTTGTACCTATATTCTAGAGAAAAATAACTGACATTTATTTATTGCTTTACATGCATTAAGATATAGGATGTCTCAAAAGTCTTAGTGCAGTTTTCAGCTATTAAACTTTAATAGTATAATCACATTTAATATTAAATCTACTAAATAATAATAGTAAGATTTAAACTGCACTAAGACTTTTGGAACACCCTGTATAGGGTAATTTAGAAGTCTTTTGATCTCAAATAACCCTATGTCATCGTGTACTACAATCCCCATTCTACGATGAGGAAGCTGAGACTCAGAAAGCCATTTAAGTAATTTGCCCATGATCATACAGCTAGTGGTAGGCAGTCAGTGGCAGGATTTGAACCCAGGTCTCTCATGACTCCAAGTCTAGGACACCATCTATCATATAAATGCTTGCTGCTTACGTTTAAAAAAAAAAAGTATCACAGCCCAGTACAGAAGAATTGTAAAAATCAGGGGCAGCTAGGTGGTGCAGTGGATAGAGCACCGGCCCTGGATTCAGGAGGACGTGAGTTCAAATACTACCTCAGACACATAACACTAGCTGTGTGACCCTGGGCAAGTCACTTAACCCCATTGCCTAACCAAAAAACAAAAATAAAAACAAACAAAGAATTGTAAAAATCCACAGTTCTTGGGACTAAGAAATGAGTCAATTTGTGGATTTTAGATCTGGACTTTAGATAGTGTTGGAAACGATTTTCATGTAGGGCTTCCTTCCTTCCCTTCCTAGTCTTCTTTCTCTTTGGGCCATCTCAAAATCTTTTAGCATTAAGATTTCCATCACAATTCCTTCATTTGTTCCCCTCCTTTCTCCCCTCTCAAATTTTCTTCCAAATAGACTTAACTGAGCCCGTGCCCATAGGCCTTCTCCCACCCTTCTTCCTAATGGTGCTCTGCTTTTAGGCCTGGCAGAAACTCTTCCTTTCTCCTCCCCTCCCACCAGAACCTCTGTGAACCAGGAAGAGCCAGGAGAGTATCCCTAGTCCCTGGACCATTTTTCTGAATTGTATCCTGTTTCTCTTCTTCTACTCACTTGGTTGCAACATTCCATAGGGCTAAAAAGAGGAGAAAAAAAACAAAAACAAAAACCAGTAGTTGCCATTTCTATAGCATTTAGGATTTTCTAAGCACTTTCCATAAATTATCTCATTTGATTCTCCACACAACCCTGTGAGGTAAGTTGCTGTTCTTCCTTTGTTTTCTAAGAAGATCAATGACATCACTTTTGAGTGATGTCTTGACTTGCTCTTGAGTTGGATTTAAATGAGGCAGAGTTGTGCAAAGTCATCAGCCTCAATCTCACTTCCTGAGTCATCGAAGTCCAGTGGCAAGACAAAAGTCAGGACAACTGGTGATGGCCTGGGATGCAGTGGATGACCTTGGTGTCTTCCATGTCTGACCAAGCTCTAAGCGGTCCACAGTGTTGGCTTCAACTGCCTTCATGGCCGTTGGAACAAGTTGTTCTTGCTCACCCTTCTGCTGGGAGAAGTCTTCAGCTGCTTGGGGTAGGCATCCCCCTAACTCACCAATGGGCTTAAAGCCTGTTGGCTACCCTCAACCTGGTTTAGCCCATCTGCCAAGTTGGTTTTGCCAATGAGCATGCTATAGCTTCTTGGAGCCACAGATGAGAGTTCGGTGACAGGTGGACACTTAAAGTGGATGAGCAGCCCCAGAAAAGGCTCAGCAAGCCCCCACACTAGAGGTGCTGATTCTCCCTGAACACACCATGCAGTTTAGTACAACAGACATTACTGTGGCCATTTTACAACTGACTAAGATGAGTTTCAGGGAGATTAAGTGATGTGCCTACGGCCTCAAAGCCAGTGTGGATGTAGAGTGCCATCTTGGGTCTTTCCTGGGGACAGGAAACATTTTGTGATGGTTGCAGATTTGTTGGAAGCAAACTTGGAGCCTTCACTTCCTCATCAACCTTCAGAAGAAACCTGTTGGAAACTCAGCATGTCCAAACGAGGACGAAGGTGCTGATTTGTTGGTTATGGGGATTTCCGGTATGCTCCAATCACTTTTCTGGGTCTGTGATTCTCTCCTGTTTATATTTTTGAGGTTGTGCTGTTTTGTGGATAGAAAGTTGGACTTGTAGCTAGTAAGACCTGGGTTCAAGTCCTGCCTTTGACACATCCTCGCTGTGTGACTCTGGACAAGTTGCTTAATCATTGCTTGGTGCTCTAGGCAAGAATCTAAGACTAAAAGATACCAATGAGCATAGAAGAAGGAATTTCATCTGAGAATTCCCTATGCCAAGGAAAACACAGACTCAGTCCTTATACCTTATACTTTTAAAAATGCAATTCAATCTTAGTATCCTTCAAGTTTCTCAACTCACTTCAACAAATTCATTTCTCTAGTGTTTACTATGAGCAAGACACTCTGCTAAGTGCTGGGAAAACAAAGGCAAAAACAGTTGCTCTTCAAGAGCTTACATTTCACTAGGAGGTGGAGGGCAGATGATATAATTATGGCTGCATGCTGGATATACCTAGGCACATCCCGATGTCAAAAAAACCCCCGCCAAAACCCAATTTCTTGTACTTTGGATCTGATTTTTTGTTTACATGTTTTTAAATTAAAGTTTGTTCTTAATTTAAAAAAAATTAAATTTAGTAAAGTTATAACTTTTTTTTAGATTGATAAATAAAAATTGTGCCCTTTAGCATTGAGTATTCAATAAATGTTTGCAGTTGAAAAAATAAATAAAATTTCCTGGATGTCATCCTAATGTAATGTGCATATTGATGTATACAACATAGACACAATAAATGCAGTCATTTCAGGAGGGGAATGATGTTCTATCTTGGGAAGGGAAGAGGATCAGAAAAGTCTGCTGCAGAAAGTGATGTCTAACCAGGGCTTTGAGAAAACATAGGGATGGGTGGATAGCAGCCTGTGAAAAAACACAGAGTTGGCAGGTGGCATGTCTTGGAGGGAGGGAGGGGGTATTTGATTGGCACAGAGAGTGTGTAAAGGGGACTAATAGGGAATAAGACTGGAAAGGCAGGCAACAGAAAGCTAAATGGTAGAAGGTTTAATATGCCAAGCTAAAGAGAGGCAATAGAGAGCCACAGAAGAATTTTGAGGAGGGAAGTAACATGCCCATTATTTTAGGAATATTAATTCTCATGTGAATGAAGCTTCACTTATAAAATCTATTTGCTTTACATGATATTAGCTATATGATTTATAGAACGTTCAAAAGAGAGATTAGTGTCATGAACAATGTAATAAGCAAAGCACTGAAGGAAATACAATACTAATGGCAAATGTTTATATGGTACTTTATGGTTTGAATAATGCTTGATCCTCAACCCCAACCAATGAAATAGGTGCAATTAATTATTATCCCCATTTTACAGATAAGAAAACTGAGCCTGTGAGGTTGAGTGATTTTTCCAGCCACAAAACCAGTAAATATCCAAAGCAGCAATCTGGACAATTCATTATATATTTACTATATTCATGGGAATGGGAAATGATGACTGACTTCAGTCTTCTGCACTCTCCTCCCAGCTTTCTTGTGTGTGTTTCTCTTACTCCACTAGAATAGATACTTCTTATGTTTAATAGGAATGTATATGGTATATGTGATACATATGCGCAGATTGCACACCATCTTGGGGAGGGAGGGGGAGAAAAATTTAAAACTCAAAAGCTTATGGAAGTAATTGTTGATTAAGCAAAATAAATTAATAAAAAAAAGTGGAAAACAAACAAACAAACAAAAAAGAATAGATACTTCTTTGGGGCAGAGGCTATTTGTCTTATTTATATCAGTATACAACAAGTATTTGTATTCCCAGCACTTAGCACTGTGCTTGGCATGCAGAAACAGCCCAATGCTTGTTGACTGACTATCTGTCTCACTGAGCTGCCACAAAGAATAAAGTCTATTCTAAGGGTGGGGAACCCTTAACACTGCCGCACTTGAGGACCTAGAGGGCCACATGTGACCTCAAGGCTGTAGGTTCCCCACCTCTGGTCTAGTCCCTTCCACAGGGAAGCTTCCAGACTACCAGGAGAGAGATGTACACAAGTTAATAACACAATGTGGAAGTACATTAAGAGAGGTACAAAGTGCCATCGAGAGGAGGGAAAAATAACAGCGGGTGCCATTTGTTTAGTGTGTAAGGTTGACTAAGCATTTTCCACAGCTTATTTCACTTAATTTTCATTACAACTCTCCGAGGTAAGTACTACAGACACTGTTGTAGCCATTTTACAGCTGAGTAGAGTGAGGCTGCGAGAAGCTAAGTGATTTTTCAGTTATGGTCCCAGCTATGGGGCCATATGTTCACAGCCAGTGTGGAGGGAGAATTCCAACCTGGGTCCTTCCTGAGGAAAAGTCCAACACAGCTGTTCTCAACCACACAATCAGAGGGAGCACACACCAATAGCAGATGCTTTGTTCTAAACGCCTCCTTTCTAGGCACTGAATTTTGTTTTTTTCCTCAATAACATTCTCTCTTTTTTTTCCCTGCAGTATCCCCAGTAGGTATTGCATCAACACTTCCCTTTCCCCTAATGCTCTGTGACCCACTGTTTGGATTATCAGGAAGGAGCAGCCGAAAGGTATTAGCTACAGCATTTGAAGTGGGGAAAAAAA
>NW_020954588.1:15507059-15549835 GCF_900497805.2 Vombatus ursinus | reverse complement strand
ACAGTGCTGAAGTTACAATTCCAATAGGAAAGAAGAGTAAGATTATATTAGACTGATTGAGATTGAGAGTGTGAAGTGTTATAAATTCCAAGAACTCTTGCCCCCTCCCCCCTCTTGAGAAATGCCAACTTTAGGAACAAGTCTTAGAAATTTGCCTGATGGAGTTCTGTTCCACAGTAAGGCCCCAGCAGCAAGCCAGGGTATGTATCAGACAAGCTGCTCATTCTGTTCTAGGGCTAATTCAAGCTTTCAGCATAACAATCTGCTCTCAGTGAGCCCGGGACAATGTCGGTGGCCCTCTCAGATGCTATTCATTTACACAAGGCCTGCTAACCCTTGCAGCTCTGGTACCTCATTTCTGGAGCTGTCAGGGCAGAGGAGAGTGGAAGGGCACCATGCCCTCCTCCCTGACCACCTACAGATCCAACCCCACCCTGCAGGGACATGGGGTGCTCCCAGGTGTTCTGGACCAAGTCATCCCTGTGCTCAGGGAGCAGTGAGGACCAGCTCAGAGAGAAGGCTGGCTTCTCAGGCAACTGAAATTGTAAGAAGAATTTCACACCTCCTGGGAAAACTGATTAAAAAGTCATGATTTTTTTTTTTGACTGGGGATACTAAAGAGTAAACAAATAACTATAATAAAATCCAACTAATTTTTTTTTCTTGGCCTCGGATTTAAAATTGCCTCTTTGCCTCAAGGCAAATGACCAAAGTCTGTCTCCCCTGCTTGAAGGGAATGCCTGACATCCTCTCTAAACAGCATTGTTGACAGAAAAGCTCCAACATGACTAAGGCAGCCAGCACACAAAATACTCTGTATGGAGCTGAGTAAAGAGGGAGGGCAGTATCTGAAGCTGCCTGGGGAGACTGCTTGAGAATTCTTATCATCTCCATGACAGGCAAGGTCACAGAGAGGCAGCCTCGTGCATTGAAAAGAACTGAGCTCTGGAATCAGAGGGGTCTGGGCTCAAACTCTGGCCCTGCCACTCACCACTACCTGTATGACCTTTCTAATCACTAGACCTCAGTTTCCTCTCCTGTAAAATAGGGAACTGGGACTGCTCGAAATCTACGACTGTGAGATCTTATGTCATACCCTAAGACAGGGCTTCTTCACCCAGGAGAGATTTCAAAGATTCTGTAAACTTGGATGGGGAAAAAAATATTACATTTTTGGTTTTCACTAATATCTAACTGAAATTTAACATTTCCTTCAATTATTTAAAGGCCTGATTCTGAGAAGGGGTCCAGAGTCTTCACTAGACTTCTAAAGGGATCCATGATACAAAAAAGGTTAAGAACTGCTGACCTAAGAGCTCGCCCAACATTGGAAATAGCAGCTCACTGAACTCTTTGTTGCCAGCTGAAGAAGTAGATGTCATCCTTTTTAACTTACAATATATGCATTATGCTGCAAGAGGACAACTTGGGAGACAGCCTGTTGTAATCAGGATATGCATTGTATGCTAAGCTTGGAACTATTTCTTTTTTTAAAGCAAAGATTATAGTTAATTTCAAGCCACTTTAAAGAGTGTATGTCATACATGGTCATGGATGGGATCTGACATCTGTTAGAGAATCTTTGGGATATATGCACGTACAAGTTAATGGCCTGAAATTCTTTGATTTTTTTCTTTTTCTTCTAAGGATTCCAAGATTAATCAATCTCAGGGCAACCAGTTTATCATATATGAATGTAATAGCATCCTTCCAATGCAGGGCTGAGGTTCTACTTTGCTTTCCAGGGGTGAGGAATCTGTGGCCTCCAGGCTACATGTGGCCCTCTAAATCCTTAAAGAGAGCCTCACTTGAGGACCTAGAGGGCCACATGTGGCCTGGAGACTGCAGGTTGCCCACATATGCTTTGGGGAGTCATGGGTTAGAGCAATGCCCAAGGTCTTGTCCCTTTGGGAGGATGCAGGATCTTTTTTGGTCCTTGCTAGAGTTTTCCTTTCTAATATTACTTTCCTTCTTTCCACCATACATGCACTTTATATGTACCTATTCATTTACATGTTATCTTCCTCATTAGAATGCAAGTCCTTTGAGATCAGAGACTGTTTTTGCCTTTCTTTGTAACCCTCTTTCTTTCCCCCACTTCAGCTTACAACAGTGCTTGGTACATAGGAAACAATTAATAAACATGTGTGTGTATACAGGACCTAGAAAGCTCTCAAAGATATAATTTACATATCTATAGCTTTTTCTTTTTTTCTTCTGTCTCTCTGCTTCTCTATCTCTTCATTGCTATCTCTGTCTCTCTGTTTCTGTGTCTTTGTCTCTTTGTCTGTCTTTCTCAGAGGCAATGTGGTAGAAGAAGAATGCTCCATTTGTAGTCTGGAGAGACCGGTTCTGAATTACACTTCCACCATTTATTAATGTTTTGACCTTGGGCAAGTTGCTGTATTTCCTCTGAGTCTCAGTTTCTTCATCCATAAAATGGGGATAAAGAAGCTTTTCTTTTAATTAATTAATTTACTTATTTGAAGCTTTTCTTGAGAAGCAGTGTGAGATAGTGGATAGAGAGCCAGCCTCCGAGTTAAGACTTAAATTCAAATCCCGGTTCTGACACATATTGGCAGTGTTACCCTGGGTAAGTCATTTGAATTCCCAGTGTCCCCAAGTAACTGTCTAAGACCATATAAGTCTTACAGGAGGGACACACATTGGCAGTGTTACCCTGGGTAATTCATTTGAGTTCCCAGTGCCCCCAAGTAACTCTCTAAGACTATATAAGTCTCAGAGGAGTTACTAATCTGAATCAGCAGAAACTGTTTCCTCATCCTATAGGAATGACCAATTGGTTTGAACAGAAACAAAACAAAACAAAACACTGTTTTGAGGTTGAATGAGATAACGTGTACAAAGTGCTTGGTAAACCTTAGAACACTACCAAAACACCAGTCATGATTATTCCTTGAAGAATGAGTCATAACCTCCCTTTGCCAACAGACATGACATTTTACAATGCGAAAACCCCTTCGGCTGCCATATCTGCTACATTGGCCCACAGGAAGCTGACCCACTCGGGTTTTTCCAAGGAATTTTTTAGCCACCTCCTCTACCTCTTCAGCCAAGAAGTTCACAATGCACCGGGAGTCAGGTGGAGAGACTTCCTGGACCCACACAGCTCAGAATGACTAAACTAAGGATTAGAAATGCAAGAGGCCAAGAAAAGCCACTGCTATTTCATCGGCTTTACTAAAACAATGTGGGATTGAGCTCTCAAGCTTGCTTTAGGACAAAATCTCTCTCTCTCTCTTCCCTCCATCCCACCTGCAGTTACCTCGCTGGGGAGTTGTGAGGAAACCCTTTGTTAAACCAACCAGAATACTTAAAGGATCTGTGACAAAAGGTGAAGAAAGTTACAAAAGGGAACCCCTATTCTGGATCTGATTCTGACTAACAAGAAGGAGCTGTGCAGAAGGAGAGACCTTGGGAAACTTGGGGGAAAGTGGAGACTCCATCTGACATATAGCCTAGTTTTTGGAAGGGTGGACTTCAAAGGATTCAAAGAAAGGATAGCGAGTGTGGCATGGAATAAAACCTATGGGGGAAATCAGCCCAACACAGATGGGAAACTCTAGAGAATGAAATTAGGAAGACAAAAGGAGAAATAATTTTAACTTGTTGTTAGTTATGTCCAACTCTTTGTGGCCCCATTTGGGCTTTTCTTGGCAAAAATACTGGAGTGGTTTGCCATTTCCTTCTTCAGCTCATTTTGCAGATATGGAAACTGAGGCAAACAGGTTTAAATGACTTGCCCAGGGTCACCCAGCTAGTAAGTGTCTGAGGCTGGATTTGAACTCAGGAAGATGAGTCTTCCTGATTCCCAGTCTCATATTTTATTCATTGTGCCACTTAGCTGCTCCAGTACTGTGCTAAGTTCTGGGAATACAAATACTAACAAAAAGGAAGACAGCACCTGCCCTCAAGGTGCTTATATTCCAACGAAAGAAGGCAATACATGAAAGAGAATTGAAAACCTGGGGTGGGAGTGAGGGAAAGGTATCAGTACTGGGACATGGAAAAGATGTCTAGAGAATCAAAATTGAAGCCAGAAGAGAGTGAAGGAGTGAGTGTAGGGCTGGCCAGGGCACTTCCTCCAAATGGAGGTTCTGGAAGGAATTCTTCAGTAAGAGGATGATGCCAAAGGAACTGAGGGATCTTCCAGGAAGAGAAGCCTTCTGAGACATAGAGAAGGACAGAGAGTGAGGCCCGAAACATAAAGCAATCCTTGGGATTGAATACTCATTAGAGTAAGATTGATAAAGATTACGTGAGAAGGCATCTTCTTTCACATTTTAGAGTAATGCTGGAACCTGATTGATCCATGAATTAGTTGATCAACCACAAGTATGTAAGGGCTTCCTATGTGCCAGGCATTGTGCTAGGCATTGTAAGATTTTTTTTTTTGACTAGGCAATGGGGTTAAGTGACTTGCCCAGGGTCACACAGCTAGTAAGTATCAAGTCTTCTGAGGCCATATTTGAACTCAGGTCCTCCCCACTCCAGAGCAGGTGCTCTATCCACTGTGCCACCTCGCTGCCCCAGGATTGCAGATTCAGAGACAAAAATGAAACAGTTCTTGCCCTCAAGGAGTTTACCTTCTATTTATCTGACATAAAAATATATGAAGAATTGACAGTAATATAGATCACTAAAAGTCATTTCTCAATAGTAGTCAAAGGATGTAAACAGACAGCTTTTAAAAGAAGCAATACCCTCTATCAACAAACATGAAAAAATACTCCAAAACACTAACAGTAATGTTAAGTAGATTTGTAATGTCATTAGTTCAAGAATTCACTTCAGGGGCAGCTAGGTGGCACAGTGGATAGAACACTGGCCCTAAAGTCAGGAGGACTTGAGTTCAAATCTGACCTCAGACTCTAACTAGATGTGTGAACCTGGGCAAGTCACTTAACCCCAATTGCCTGAAAAAAAAAAAAAAGAATTCACTTCAGTGGTACCATTTGAAATCTTTCCATGCCTAACCATGTGGTAAACTATTGATTGTCCTCCTCCCCCTTCTATAAATTTACACCAGGGGATCCACCCAATGAAGCAAAGAAAAAAAATTTAAGATGCCACTAATAAAAAGGTAAATGCAAATGAAAAGTACTCTGACATAGTACCAAATGTCTATCAAACCAGCAAAGATGAAAATAATAAATGGTGGAGATAGTAAACTCAAGATAGACACACTCATGCATTATTGGTAGAACTTTGAAACTCTCTAAGCTTTGTGGAAAACATTTTTTAATTATATAAGAAATGTTTTTAAATGGTTGTTCTTACACTTTGGTCCAGTTATATCATTATTGGGCCCCAAGGAGGTTAAAGACAAAGGGAAAGATTGTATGTATGTATGTATAAATATGGAGGCATGGAGGTGGTGCAGTGGATAGAGTACTGGGCCTGGAGTCAAGAAGATACATCTTCTTGGGTTCAAAACTGACCTCAGACACTTAACTAGCTGTGTGACACTGGGCAAATCAAGTCAAAGCCATGTTTTCCTCAGTTTCCTCATCTGTAAAATGAAGTAGAGGAGGAAATGGCAAATTCTTCAGTATCATTTTCAAGAAAACCCCAAATGGGGTCATAAAGAGTCAGATACAACTGAAAAAATGCATAAATATATCACAACAGTATTTTTTGCAGGAGCAAAAAAGTGGGAACAATATAAATATTCATTGATGAATAGTTGACCAATTGGTGAATGGCTGAACAATTTGTGGTGTGCAAATGTTTTGGAATACAATTGAGTTGTAAAGAACGATGAATTTAACGAATTCAGAGATACATGGGAAGATTTTTGGAACAGACAAAAAGTAAAGAAAGCCTAGCCGGCAGAACTAGACTGACAATGACTGGAATAATGTAAATGAAGGCAAAAATCAATAGAATATCCTTTAGAACAACTGGATTGAACAACCCTGGTTTCAGAAAAGTAACATTGGAGCATCCTTCCTCAAAGTCCCTCAGAGGTGCTAAACTATAGATGCAGAATATTTCATACTCTTTAATTCATGGTCTCTTTATTGACTAGTTTTGCTTAACTTTTATTTTTTTTAAGTGAGATTAGGTACTGGAAAGGAAAGGTTTATTGGAAAATGATTATGATATAAAAATGGATAAATGAAGTTTTTTAAAAATGCTGAACCAAATGCATAAGTCGTAGGATCAGCCACAGATTTAGAACTAAAAGTAGTCCAATCTCCAAGCAACCTCATTTTACAGATGAAGAAACCTAGACTTAAAGACATTATTTGAGCAAGGACTCAGCCCTCTGACCCCAACGCCAGGACGACTTTACACAACATAAAGATTGAAACTACCAGAAATAGACTGTGAGGAAGCATTTCTAGTGCCAGTCAGATTTATGAGTCCTGTCCAGGATTACATATGATTTGGAGACTGAGCAGGCAGGATCCATGGTGGCTTGGTTCACAGAGAGTTCATGTTTATCTCAGTTCACCTGTATTCATACCCCTTCTTGAACCTAGCTTCAAGTATGCATTCAAGCCAACCTCCAAACTCAACTGTAAACACTGAACCATTGAACAAAGTTTCGGGCTGTGGAGTTAAAAAGAAAAAAAAAAAGAGAGAGCCAGGAATAAACAAGTTTCGCCTGATTTCCAACCCAAGTGGTGCACTGGCCCCGGTTTACTCCAAATATCAGGCCGTGGTCTGTGTATATTTTGCAGACTCCAGTGAACCTTTTTGGAAAGCCTGGCCTACATCCTCATTGAGGGAGGAAACCCAAAACCGGGCAGGTTTTCTTTAGTATCAGATTCCTTCATAGCTCAGCTTGTAGCCTCTGCAGGAGAGAATGTGGCCCAAATGCATTTTCTTTTAGCTCCCAGGATTTGTCTGGGTCTGGGGCTAGAAGATTTTCTGGCTATTTCTGACTCATTAGGGAAAAATGCATCTGGGAAAGCTGCAGTGCCAAATTGGTGTTTGTTGCTAAGGGCAGGGCTATAAAATATAATCTTTCACAAGCTTTCCTCCCCACCCCCCCCTTCTCCTTTGGAGCTCAAATGACAGCACAGCCTGCTGGTTTGGCATTCCATACTTCCCAGAATTAAAATATATCTCTTCGAACTCCTCACCCCAATCCCAACTTGTAGAAGGACCTTCTATGGAGGCTCTGGTTGTAGTGACATTAAACCATATTCTATCTAACCTTTTCAGAGCCAAAGGTTAACAATAAAATGCAGGGTGTGGGCTTGGCTGGTTGGTTTTTCTTTTCATTTTTAGGAGCCTAAAGCTTAACTCAGAGGTAGCCATTAGATCTCAGAGAGATCTGGCCTTTATACCTAGTTTCCCAGCTGAGTTAAATAAGACACAAAAGAAATTCTTTTCAAAGCATTTTATGGAATTCTGTCTCATCATTTCCTCTCCCCCAATCCCAGCCCCCATCGTTCAATCCTTTGAAAAAGATTACCAAATAGGTAAACCGACTTGCTGAGTATCTCACAGAGAGGTAACTACACAGCCAGGATTTTATTAAAAACATCACACTCCTTATTTTTGCTTTCCCGTCTTCTTTCCCCATACTACAGCAAAAAATGTTTAAAAGAAACAGACAAACTTGAGCCCAAAGCAAAGATATGAGTGTCTCTCTTTCACTCCTGGCTTCCTTCAACTCCCAGCTAAAATCCTACCTTCTACAGGAAGCCTTTCCCAATCCCTTCCTCTTAATTCTAGTACTGATAATATAGACTTATTTTTCTTGATTATAACACAATATATTAAAATCAACCAATGTATATATTAAACTATTGTATATACACACCCATACAATCACTATGATAGATTACAATTATATTGTAATACTATTTCCTATACACATAACTTGTTTGTACATAGTCATTTGCATATTATCTCCCCCACTAGGTTATAAACTCCTTGAGGGCAGGGGTTTTTTTTGTCTTTTTTTGTTTCCGCAGTGCTTAACCTGCTACCTGGCATGTTGTAGGTACTTCGTATTATTGACTGATTGACTTTGCAGAAGTAGGGGAATTGTAGGATTTTAATTATAAAAATGGAAAGAGCCTTAAAAGACCTTCAGTTCGGGCCCCTCATTATACACATGAGGAAACTGGCTTGTGACCCTGAGATTACACAGGAAGTATCTAGGGTGGAATTCAAGCCCGGGTCTTCTTGACTGCTCAGTCCAGAGCTCTAGCCCCTATGGCCAGGTCACATATAATAGTTGATTTGTTTGGTGTGTTGATTAGTTTTGCTGAACTGATTTCCAACCTCCCCACCCCTTCTTTTGTTCTTTGCTATAAGGAATGACTAACTGAGAGATGAAGTGGGGAAGGATATTGGGAAATGAAGAGATCGATATCTTTTTAAAAAGCAGATGATTTATCTTTTAGCTCCTTTATTTTCCCCAGGTTTCAAAATCTGGTAAGTTCTGCCAGTCAATTCTTTTCTATGTCTTTGCAGCCAAAGTAATGTCATATGCTTTATTAGGACTTCCAGAGTGTGTGTTGGGGGCGGGGGGGGGGGGGGGGCTGAAGATCTAACACCTGCATTATATCACTTGTGAAAACAATAGAATTCAAAAAACTGACAGATCCCACGACTTCTACTGTATCTATTCTTATTCCCATATAGAGTGGATGCTGAATTAAGGGTAGCAAAGCAGGTCTTTCAATTTGGAGATGTTCAAACCAATTGGGTTCAAGTAGGCCTCAGACCTTTAGGAAGATCTTACTCTTAGATTTTTAGAAAAAAGAAAGACTTATTCAAAGGTCATTAAAAGTGTCATCAATGCCTAATGGTGTAAATCAACTTTTTATTTTTTTTCACACTTTGAGATTTCCCTTCGAATGTATGCTAATTAGAGTTTAGGTGGAAGGGCAGAAATTAAATTAACTTGAGGTTTTTAAAAATCGGGAATGGTTTTGAATTTTTTAGCCACTTTTTCAGTAAAATGAATTGATCATTTTAAAGATGGAATAGTGAAAAGAACATCAGGTTTGGAGCCAAAGTATCTGAGTTTGAGTCCCGGCTCTGTCTCTGTCTATATTTGTGACTTTGGACAAATGATTAAGCTTTTCTAAACCCCAGTTTTCTCATCTGTAAAATGGAGCTAATGATACCTACCCTGCCTACATACTTTGGAAACCGTAAAGTGTAGGAGTGAGTTTTTATTAAATCCTTTATTATTAAATGTTGATGTACTGTAGCTACCACATTTTCTTTGGAGGCGCTCTCAATGTGAGCCATCCCATATATGGACATCTAAGTCACTTAAATTTTAGACTGAGTAACTTATCAAAAATCATAATTGTGACTGATAACATCTCACAGCTCTTTAAAAAAAATCCCAATGAAGAAGTGTACGTGCTAGGATCAACATTTTACACCCTCGTGAGTAATGAGGTTGCTACTTCAGCGATGGCACATGCCTGAATTTGGATGAGTGTGGCCCAATCAGGGTAAGCCGTGGTGAAATCCCTAGTCGGTAAAGGGGTGCCTCACCATTAGTAAACTGATTGTAATGAACATCCAATCCAGGTGGCCTAGGCTGGAACAAGGCAGGAGAAAGCTGCAGATCCAGTCTGATCTGCTCACATGCCTTTCTCTCCAAGGGATACCACAGTTAAAAGAGCTTTTCTCCCTTTTTAGAGATGGCGCCCAAAGTCCAAGCTTTGACAGCTCGATAAAAACTTGTTAGACCCTGAGGTGGGGGCAGAAAAAAGCTGCCTTTGGCAGTGTCTGAGAGATTATCAAAGGGAATCCCATATCAGAAGCTTGTTAAATTAACTGGCAATTTTTTTTTCGGGTGGGAAGGGGTGAGGTAGAAAGCATATGTGATAAGGCCTTTGAACTTGCTTGAGAATTAACAGCAGGCCTTGCTTTAAGAGTGCAGATTTCTTGGAGAAGACAGGTTGCTAAAATGAGTTAAAGAAATAATAAGTGGCTTTCCAGCAGAAGAGAAGGGAAAGGGAGTTAGTCCACCTGACTCCTGCAGCCATATGTTTAATTCTTTGCATTGGAGAATGGATCAGATCCAGAGAGATTTATGGGATGATACGGGAAAAAAGTAGATGGAAAAAACCAGAAAGGACGGCAGACTTGGTTTTCTTTAGAATTCTGGGTGGAGGCTACTGGCTGTAAACTGTTTTGAATTGGGAATTGGTCCTGCTAGAAATGAGGCTTGCTCGTTGGCCCAGCACAGCTCCACAAAGGCACTATTCTGCAGGAGCTGTTCAGAGGGATAAGCAGAATAGATTGTGGTGATTTATGAATCCTTGTGCAGAATCTCTTGGCGCTCTGAATCCTCTTTGAAGTGAACGTCTATAGATAAGGGCAAGCTCGCTGAAGTGATTGGGAATTGTGGCTCCCATGTTGTCTTTGTAATAATTTTTTTCCCATCAAGGAAATTGTTCACTTTGTATTTGAAGTCTTCCTAAATACTTTGAATCAACTGTCTATCACATCTCATTTTCATTAGAAGTAAGTGGACCCTAGACAAGTTGAATAACCTCTCAGTACCTCCAATCAACTCTCTAAAACTATAAATTGTAGACATAAGTGGTTAATATGAAGTTTCACTCACACCGATGAAATGGGGTCACAAAAAAAAGAATCCCATTTTCATTAGGACTGGCCAAAGAGGTGGTACATATAAAAATAATCTTGGTCAAGTTCACATGGCACCATATGCCTTGATATCTTTTTGGAGGATGTCCAAGTGATAAACACTGGAGAGACCTGTGCATTTAGGGTGGGGAGGGAAAATTCCTTTCATCAGACAGGTATGGGCTACTAAGAAATAACTTTAGGATGTCTTCTCTGATTAAAAAGAAAAAGGAAGTAATTTCAGCTGGGTACTGTACAATCAAATGTGAAAGTTTGTAAAACTCTTTTAAAAACCCCGCAAGGCATAAAGACCTGATTTTTTTTTAAAAAAAAAATCATATCAGATCTTTCTCCTGTGATACATTAAAGTTTCTGAAGTTCCCCCTTGGAAATGTGGCATGTAAAACGGATGGTCCAAATCTTGGTTTTCGAGATTGGATGATGGACACACTTCCCTCTTCTTAATTGAGGGACATAGGGCTAAAGAAGCACATTGTTGTATATATACTCTGTTAGACTGGTGCAGGGGTGGGGAACCTGTGGCCTTGAGGCCACATGTAGCCCTCTAGGTCCTCAAGTGTGGCCCTTTGACTGAATCCAAACTTCACAGAACAAATCCCTTTAATAAAAGGATTTGTTGTTGTTGTTGGGGCAGCAAGGCAGCACAGTGGATAGAACTCTGGCCTTGGAGTCAGAAGGACCTGAGTTCAAATCTGGCCTCAGACACTGGACACTAGCTGTGTGACCCTGGGCAAGTCACTTAACCCCAATTGCCTCACCAGAAAAAAAAAGGATTTGTCCTGTAAAACTTTGGACTCAGTCAAAAGGCTGCACCCAAGGACCTAGCAGATTCCCCACCCCTGGCACTGGTGCATTTCTTTTCCAGTAGGTTTTGCTAGACTTTTTCTTTGTTGCAAAAGAGACTTCAGTGGGGGTAGAAATTTATCAAACTATGACTGGTGACCAAAACAAAAAGGCACCAATAAAACTTTCTAAGTGTACATTTTCCCAACTGCTTGCAATCTACTCCCAGTGTTTCTATTCTTTTTTTTTTTTTCTGGAGAGGAGTTACCTATGTAAGATAGGTACTTCAATGTTTTTTAATCCAAAAAGTATCTATTAAATGCCAGGCCCTGAGCTGGGTGCTGGAAATAACAACAAAATAAAAACAAAACAAAACAAAACAAAAAAACCTGAAATAAACCAATCTTTAGGAACATTTTATTCAATATAGTGTTTTACCTTTTTTTGTGTCATGGATCTCTTCAGCAGTCTGGTAACTCCTTCTTAGAATAATGTTTTTGTTTTTTAAATTCGGAATTGAAGGAAATGCTAAATTTCAGCTAAAAGTTAACAAAAATAACGGTATAACTTTTTCCCCATCTAAGTTCATAGGCCCCTTGTACAGATGCCATGTTAATAAACCCCTAACTTTGGGGATAAGCTTATATGAAGTAATTTCAAGAAGAAGTGAATGCTATTAATGAGGTAAATTAGGAAAGGTCTTGGGGAGGACTTGCTATCTGAATTGTGCTTTGAAGGAAATTGGGAATTTTATAAGGTGGAGGTAAAGAGGGAGAGCATTCTGGAAATCATAGGCTACTGTTTCCTGATAGTTTGGGATACATTAAGATATCTCCCTGTTATTTACGTGGTATATATATATATATATATATATATATATACACATATATATATATACACACACATACACACATATACACATATAGTATGTGTATATATAACATCTATAGTGTGTATATATAGTATGTATGTATTTGTACACATGTATATATGCATGTATGTATATATTATATATACATATGTCTAAATATATATACATATATTTATATATTATGTGTATACATATATATATCTTTATATTATGATTTCAAGAAATCAAGTGCCTTCCTGCTAAAAAAAAAAAAAAAAAAGAATTTGTCCAACAGCTTAGCTAGCTTGCCTCAGCTATTTTCGAAGAAATAAAGTCATGGATAGCTAGGGGTGCTATAATGGGAGATGAATGATTTCATTCTTTTTTTTAGTTGCTTGCGAGGTTTTTCTCTTTTTAAGCTCTTATAGTTGTATGGGACAGTAATTTTAGGTTGGGGTTTACTTAGACTAAGTTTGTAAAAGTGCCATGAATAGCTAAGAAATATGTATATTCCTTTCTATTCTGATTCAGCAGTCACCAGAGATCCATCTTATCCAGCTTTTCTAAAATTCTATTTAGGTCCTCAACTGCTTTCTTATTTATTTTTATTTTTGTTGTTGCTGTTGTTAGATTTGTCTAAGAGCGGTACACTGAGACCCCTAACTATTATGGTTTTGCTGTCTATTTCTTCATATAAATGGATTAACTTTCCCTTTAAGTACTTAGCTGCAGTGCCATTTGGCACGTATATACCAAGTATTGGCATTGATTCATTGTCTATGGTGCCTTTAAGCATAATTAGCTTCTCTGTTTGTCTCTCTTAATCAACCATTTTGCTGTTGTCTTGTCTGAGTGAGATCATGATAGCTACCCCTGCTTTTTTGAGTTTACCTGAAGCATGTTAGGTTTTGCTCCAACCCCTTATTTTAACTCAGTCTTGCTATTTCAAGTTTGTTTCTTGTAAATAACATATTGTTTCAGATCAGCTTTGTATAAACAGGAGATCAGAGGATTTAGAGAGTGGTGTAAAAGATATTATCCAGGAAAGGCCTGATCTGTAAAGTAGATGGGCCAGTTATATAGCAAGAACAAGGGACAATAGCCACCCAGTTGGAGAACATACTGGCACCCCCATAAAATCTTAAAAGACCTAGAGGAAGTACTCTAGGTTTTATGCTGAAATGTATTTTTATTTATTAATTCTTCTAGCTGGTTTATTTATTTATATTTGCTATCTCTCCCTTCCACTGCCCTCCCCTCAATTGAGCAATAAAAAAAATTAACATTTCATTACAAATATACATTCTCCAGCAAAACAAATTCCCGAATTGGCCATGCCCCCAAAATATATATATTTCATTCTGTATTTTAAACCTATCATCTCCCTTGCAAGAGGTAGGTAGACTATTTCATAGTCAGTCCTCTGATCTCTTGGCGTCACATCGTGTCTTGAAGTTGCTTTTCTTATGACGTTTTTGTCATTGAATAAAATGTCCTCCCAGCTCTGCTTATTTCACTCTTCTTCCATTCAAAGTCTTCCTGGTTTCCTCTGAAACTGTCCATTTTGTCATGTCTTAGGACACAATAATATTTCATTATTTGCGTGTGTTCAGCCATTCTCCAACAATAGGCACCTCCTAAGTTTGTGGTTTAGGGCTCATATGAAAAGAGCTGCTATAAACACTTTGGCACATAAAGGTCCTTTTCCTCTTTCTTGGATCTCTTTGGGGTACAAAGCATCTAGTGTATGGAGTAGAATCCCTACTTTTTCAGACTAGGAGAGGTCAGTGACAAGAAACACAAAGGCTGAGCATATAGTTGGCAATAGTCAGGGGACTACCCACATGGATGAACTCTCTAATTCATGGGAGCATTGAAGAAGGATTTTAAGCTGGAATATCTTAGAGATGTTTTAGTTCAAAGCCTTCTTATGATCATGCACAAGCTGAGGCTTTGCCCAAGGTTATACAGATCAGGAGATCAGAGGATCTAGGGAACTGAGCCAAGAGTTGAACCTAAAAAATACAACATGACATAATGGTTAGCACCCTGGACTTGGAGTTAGATAGACCTGCTCTGAGCTCCTTCTTCTCCCCAATGTCAAACTTCCAATCGCTCCAACATCACTGCCTGTTCTTTTGTCCTTTGGGGCTCTTCTCTTTGTGAAGACTCACATCTCCATTTGTGCCCTTAACTTCATCCTTCACATCTCTCTGAACTGTTTTCCACACTGCTGCAAAATGAGTATTCCCTTTTTTTTTTTTTTTTTGGCTAGGCAATGGGGTTAAGTGACTTGCCCAGGGTCACACAGCTAGTGTTATGTGTGTGAGGCTGGATTTGAACTCAGGGCCTCCTGAATCCAAGGCCAGTGCTCTATCCACTGCACCACCTAGTTGCCCCTAAAATGAGTATTCCTATAAGAGATCTACTTTATTCACCTGCTCAAACTTCTTTCATACCTACCTATCACTTCTGGGATAAAGCAAAAATTCCTAAATTTGTCTCCTGCCTAAGATAGTATTTGAAAATTGTTGTGCAGACCTTAAAGTATCATATAAATGCTAGCTAGTCCCTTTCCAGATATTTCATATTATTAACTCATTCCATATTCTGACCAAGCTGACCTAAAGATTTTTCCTAGCATACCCTTCTCCCTGGCCTCCATCCCTTAAGACTCAGTTTCACTGTCTACACACTCCAATTCTTTCCAATTCCCTCAACTATTTGTTCACATAATCTGGTATTTACTTATCTGTATAAATACCCTGGGGCGGCTAGGTTGGAGCAGTGGACAGAGCACTGGGCTTGGAACCTAGAAAACTAATTTCGCTGAGTTCAAATCTGACCTTAGACACTTACTAGCTATGTGACCCTAGGGAAATGACTTCACTGTTTGCCTCAGTTTCCTCATCTGTAAAATGGGCTGGAGAAGGAAATGGCAAACCAATGCAGTATCTTTGTCAATAAAACCCCATAATAGAGGCAGAGGCAGGTAGGTGACGCAGTGGATAGAGCTCCAGTTTTGGAGTCAGGAGGACCTGAGTTCAAATTTGGCCTCAGACACTTGATTCTTACTAACTGTGTGACCCCGAGCAAGTCACTTAACCTCAATCACCTCACCAAAAAGCCAAAAAAAAAAAAGAAAAGAAAAGAAAAAGAAAACTCCATAATGGGATCACAGACAGTCAGACACAACTGAACTGACTGAACCACAAAAGTATACATCTTTTTCATTCCGGTAGAGGACAAGCCCCTAGGGCAGGGATGTTTCATTATTATCTTTACTACTAGGCAAAGTATCTTACACAAAGGAAGTGCTTAATAGATGCAATCTCGAATTGCATCGAATTGAATCCAGTTGAACCGTAGCACCAAGGAATCCAGAAGTCATGCTGGGTATCACCATATCACTGAACTCAGGAAGTTCCATTGTGATCTCTCCAGCTGTGCTTTTACCATTCGTCCTGACCACAGGTCCTTGTGGGACTCTTTTCCAAGGCTGAGCCCACACTATTCATTATGCCATATCCTTTACAGAGCTAGCTGTGTTTTGCCCATTACTGATGCCTGCGCATGCTTAGTTATGTACGGACTTGAATGCTGACATCCCGGGTCAAGTAGTGTCTTGTCAAGGTGAGTCTTCCAGACTCCAGGCACAGTACTCTATCCACTGCCACAACCAGCTGCCCCTGTAACTGCTAACTATCATTATATGGGGAAGGTCGGAAATTACCTCTATTCAGACGCCTAATTTTTTTTGTTGAAAAGGGATCAGGCAGAGGATTCAGAGTTGGAAAAGACCTTACGAGTTCACCTAGTCTACCCCCTTGTTTCACTGCTGCGGTAACTGTGTCTTGAGAAACAATATGAATTCCCTAAGGTTTCACAGTAAGTGGAAGAGTTGGTATTTAAACTTAGTTCTTCTGCCTCCCAAATCCAGCAGAGGTTCTCAAAGTGTGGTCCAGGCCCCAAGTCCTTTTCAGAGGGGTTCAAGGTCAAAATTATTTTTGCGATAATTAAAAAAAATTTATATAGAGCTTTACAATTCGTGAAGCATGTTATACTATTTTATTTTTATCTTTACAATCCTGGGAGAAAGGTGCTGTTATTATACCCATTTTATCAATGAGGCTGTCGAGGTTTAGGGGTACTGAGACCCCAAAATCACAAGATGCAGGTCCTGCCCAAAAGAATTCAACCCAAGTCTTCTTTCAGCCAAAGACAAAGTTCATTAGAACATCCGTCATATTGGACACACTCTTAAGGAATCTAAACATTTCTATTGCTAATGCAAGTGGGCCAGATTTTAAGAATCTGAACCCTTGACTAGATTATAAGAATCCGAGCACTTTAATGGAGGCGAGATGGACCCTATATACAGAAAGACTGTGGGAGGGATCTAGAGGTGGCCAAGTAGTTTGGGGTTACTGGAGGAGAGATCTCAGGAGGATCTGGATGGGAGTGGCCAGTCAGCTGGGGTGAACGGAACACCAGGGACCCGGACCCGTGGGAGAGTAGAGTCTAGATAGGATTAAGGGTGGGAAGTGGGAACTGAATTGGAAGATTGGGTGTAGCCACAATGAAAGGCCAGTTGATAGGATTATAGCCTCAGAGATTTGGCAGGGTAGGAAAGTCCAGGGTTTTTCCTAATAGTCTTTTCCTTTTAGGGGTTCAGATCCCAACCCCATCAAAGCTACTGAAGCAGATAGAGGTCAAGTGATTTACCGAGAGTTAACCAGCTAATAAAGGTCTAAGGCCATGTTTGACCTCAGGTCCAGCACTCTATCCACTGGACCATGTAGCAGCTCGCTAGACCGATAAGTATTGATAGCCATAACTCGTGTGAACAAAGGCTCTTTAAGTGGCCCTCAATACTTTTTTTGGAGTATAAAGGGGTCCTAAGCCTAAAAATTTGAGAACTGCTGTGATATGCCATGCTTGCTGTCTGATTGCTCAATATGGTCAACGAAAATCATTGGTCAAGAGTGTATGATAATTTTGCGGACCATTATTTGTTTTTGTTTTTGTTTTTTTCTGAAGCAGTTGGGATTAAGTGACTTGCCCAGAGTCACACAGCTAGTGAGTGTTATGTGTCTGAGGCCGGATTTGAACTCAGGTCCTCCTGAATCCAAGGCCAGAGCTCTATCCACTGTGCCATCTAGCTGCCCCTCAGACCATTACTTGTTAATAAATTGATCAATCAACAAACATTTATTAAATTATTATTATGTTCCAGGCCCTGTATTAAGTGCTGGGGATACTGAGTGTTGAAGGAAGCTAGTAAATCTAAGGGACAGCTGGGTGGTGCAGTGGATAGAGTGCCAGGCCTGGAGTCAGGAAGACTCATCTTCACGCTTTCAAATCTAGCCTCCGACACTTACTAGCTGTATTACCCTGGGCAAGTCACTTAACCCCTTTTGCCTCAATTTCCTCATCTGTAAAATGGGCTGGAGAAGGAAAGGGCAAACCACTCCAATATTTTTGCCAAGAAAACCCTACTGGGGTCACAGAAGGTTGGACACAACTGAATGGCAACAGCAAACAATGATTCTAAGTGATAGAGTTGAGGAGGGAGAGGTGCAGGCATAGAGAGAGGATAGGAGGATATCACATGTGAAGGATAGCAAGTTAGCCGTACGCCCGGACCAATAGAGCACATGGAGTTGAGTTATGGGTGAGAAGGCTGGAAAGATAGGAAGTGATCAGATTGTGAAGATCTTTAAGAGCCAAATAGAGGAATTTATTTTTGACCCTAGAGGTAACAGGGAGTTTATTTAGTAAGAAGGTGTCATGGTCAGACCTGTACCTTAGGAAAATCACTTTGATAACTTCATGCATTTCTTCACCTAGCAAAAATGATGTACTTTCAGTTCCCCAAATGTGGTTCTCATCTCCCTGTGTATATAATGAGCATAAGTAAAAAAGACCCTCATAAAAATAGTTGTACCAATGTCTATCGTGGAACATGATATGGTAAAGAAATCCTATGACCGGATCTTCCAAAGGAAATCACCAAATGCAATGATTTCATTCTGAAGATAGGCACAGGACATGATAGCAAAAAACATGTTGGAAAATATAATTCCATATAAAATTGTGCATACCCTTTGGCCCAGCAATACCACTACTAGGTCTGTACCCTAAAGAGATCATAAAAAAGGGAAAAGGACCCACATCTACAAAGATATTTATAGCAGCTCTTTTTGTGATGGCAAAGAGTTGGAAATTGAAGGAATGTCCATCAATTGGGGAATGGCTGAACAAGTTGTGGTATGTGAATGTAATGGAACACTATTGTTCCATGAGAAATGATGAGCAGATGGACTTCAGAAAAACCTGGAAAGACTTATATGAACTGATGCTGAGTGAGGTGAGCAGAACCAGGACAACATTGCACACAGTAATAGCAACATTGGGTGAGGATCAACTTTGATAGACTTAGCTCTTTTCAACAATACAATGATGTAAGACAATTCCAAAAGACTCATCTTGGAAAATGCTATCTATATCCAGAGAAAGAATGATGGAGTCTGAATACAGATTGAAGCATTCTGTTTTCTTTTTTTGTTATTTTTCTTTTTCATGGTTTTCCCTTTTTGTTCTGATTCTTCTTTCACAACATGACTAATGTGGAAATATGTTTAATGTGATTCTACATGTATAGCCTATATCAGATTGGATGCCATTATGGGGAGGGATAGGGGAGGGAGGGGGAAAAATTTAGAACTCAAAATCTTACAAAAGTGAATGTTGAAAAATAAAAATAAAAAAGAAAATGTATCTCCAGTTTGAGAAATGAAAAAGGCCAAAGGCTTATAGTTTACTACTCATAAGCTTTACATCTATATGTCATGAATACTTTCTTCCAGAAGGGAGACAGAAGTACTAGAAAGTACAAGCACTGAACAACATTCCCCAAATGGACTTGTCTTTATCTTAACAGAGAGGAAACAACTGGTTATTGATATGAAATCATATCAAAATGAGCTGTCAATGTGCAATCAGATCATTGACTAAAGGTCAAAATCCTTGTCAAATTTTAATGAAGTGTAATACATATTCTGGAATTACTATCTCAACTCTTCCTAACACTTATGAGTTAGGCTCCTACATCCTCTCAGGGATCTAGGGGTAGCTCTAAGGTGTTGGGGACTGTTTATCTAGCACCATATAGCTCAGGAGCCCCCACTGGTGTATTTCTTGCTATGATGATCATTTTATATTATTTAGTCAGCCAGACTCAATTAGCTTAATGGATCACTCCCTTCTCAGATGTGTAAAGTACCTCATTAACCACCAGTTAGTAGAGTGAGGATTTTAGAGCCTTAGAGTTTATTGAATTAGAGGACCTGTCCTAAGTCTATTTATCACTACATGATTGTGTCAAATTCCCATTGACATCCATCAGAGTGGCACAGAAGCTGAGAAGGTGCCCTCCCTTCACGCAAGCACTTGAATCCTGTTCCTTACACGCCATGCCAAAGAAAATGTTCCTCTTTCCAGCTGCCTACAATGATTCATCAGTTAAGGTTATAGCCGTCCAAACCTGACATCTTTGAATAGAAGAAACAAAAACTATGACAGTGCTCAGATATTTACTAGGTAGGTCACGGAGCTAGAAAAAGCTATGACATTAAAGTGCTTGAAATATTAAAAAGGTTGGGGGTGGGCAGGGGGAGAGAATACGAGCCCTCCCTAGGACCTCCCTAAGAATGTTCTGCTCCTCACAGTGTGTGAGTTTGTGTAGCAGTTGAGTGCAGGTAAAGTTTTGGACTGGACCTGTGTTTTCATTGCTCTAGGAAGCCCCTAATAAGGAAACTTCCTTTATCAATGTAGAGAAGCCCCTGCCCTGAAACTTTGAGTCTTCCTCAGTGGCCTGGGGTGCTGAAAGGTGAGTGATTTGTCAAGGTTTACAAAATCCAGTGCGTGTCAGAGTTGGGATTCTGGCCAAATCGTTTTCATGACAGGAATGGTGTATGTGTGTGTGAGTTTGTCTGGATTGGTAAGGGAGTTCTGGGATACCGATTCACCTGATGTGTAATTTACAGTCTAAGACAGTTCCCTGCAGTCCTGAGATGGTAGGTAATTTGCTCATAGTCACGTAGCCAACATGTGTCTCATGTAGGCTCTGACACAGGTCTTCCTGATTCCAGGACTCTACACTAAGCCTTCCTTCCTCTCATCTCTTTTATCCCAGAGACAATCCTGAGGGACAATTGTGACATGGTGACAATTCACTGTGGCTGGCTCTTTAAGAATCCGAATTGGGAAAAGTAAATCTTATCTCTATTTTACCCAAAAAGGAGAAGCCACTTTTTGCAGCATCTTTGGTGTTTACTATGGAGCCCAAGTGTTGTGAATAGGTATTTATTACTGCTTGAAGCAGACCAGCTATGGCATTTAATTAGCTTCAGTGAAAGCTTTTCTTCATTTTCTTTTCAAAACTTTGTGATGAGGCAGCTAGGTGGTACTGTGGATAGCACACAGGCTCTAAAGTCAGGACAGACCAAAGTTCAAATTCAGCTTCAGACACCTCCTAGCTGTGTGGTCACTTAATCCCATGCCTATAAAAATTAAAAAAAAAAAAACAACCCACAACTTTGTGAGGTCCTTTTATTTTAAACATTATTTATATTGTGAATGTCAATTAATTATTGAGGTCAAGTGACTGATGTTAGGATAATAATGTTCAATTAGAACCAAACCTTTAAATGCCAAAGCTGGAACCAATTTATTTAGACAACTATAGAGATAGTTAATCCCTTGGTTGCTTCTGCCCCACTGCAGTGATCCCATAGACAGGCGTTCCTTGGGCCCAAGATTGAAAGACAGGTTATGAGCATCTTCGACAGGGACTGATTTTGCCTTTCTTTGTGTGACATGGCAGATGCTGGCAAAGGACTGCCCAGCATGGTGTGCCTGCATCAAAGAAGGCACTGTGCTCTATGGGCAAAGCAGAATCGCAGTAGCTCAAAGGAAACATGAGATGCACAAATTTAGAGACACTCCAAATGTTCATACAGACTATTTGTGCCCAACCTGTGGTAGAACATTCCAAGCTCGCATTGGCCCAATCAGCCACAGTCAGACACACTGTAAGGACTCCAACATAGTGATGTCATTTTGGTCCTTTTCAAAAATGAAGTTCAACTACCAACCATCCCCACAGGACTTCACATACAGTAAGTGCTTAATAAATTTGTTTGATTATTTGTTTTAATAAAGTTAATAAATAAGTTTGTTGAGTGCCTGACTGAAAGGTGCTTTTGCACTCACGGGTTAGTTTTGATTCAGAAGAAGCAATATCTCCAAGAGGATTCTGGGATTACCTAGCAAAGAGAAGGACATCAATCTAGTTGAACCAACACTCTCTGAATGTACTCAACGCAGGACATAAATAATTGAATGGATCATGCTCATGGATAGACCTGCAAACACTGTCTCTGCATTTGGGGAGGGCAGGGGACCGCAAACAGAGGCTGTCATCTACGCCTAGAATGAGCTCCCTCCTCTTCTTGGCCTCTTAACGCTCAGCTCAGGCACTATCTATTCCATGAAGTCTGTCTTTCCTCCACCAAACACACACAGATTATTTTTCATTTATTTATGTCTGTGTGTCTTTTGTGTGGCTTCAGGAAACTCCCTGAGGACAGGAACTTATTGTCCTTGTACCCTCTGGGCATCAAATGAGATAATATTTGTAAAGCACTTAGTACGGTGCCTGGCACAGAGTAGGTGCTTAATAAATGCTTTTTCCTTTCCTCTTCCCCCAGGCCTAACACAATGCCTAACATTACAGTAGGTGTTTAATAAGTATTTGTTGTACTGAATTAATTGAAATAAAGGGCAGCCCCTCTCTGCTGGAGGTCATTCATTTCAAAATTAATAAATGCTGATGGAGGTCTAGTCTAAAATTTTTTGGGGGGAGGCTCACAATTTAAACAGTCATTAAAACTGAATGGAGTTTATAAAGCCACTACATCAACCCTGAATTATATCCACAAAAGAATGGAACATTGGGCTAAGCATAAGCTCCTTCATTCACTAAAAGAAAGATCAAAATGCCTCTTACTCTTTGCCAGTTGCTAAATGAATAGAAATCTAGCAAGGGTAGGCAATGCTCCTATTGTAACTCTCCTTACAGCTCAGTTTAGCTGTATGGGCACCAATGAATTCTGCCACTCCAAGTGGTAATTTGATCTAAAAACCTAGAATATATGACAAAGTACAGGATGGTCCGTGAGTTGGCTATCATACTTTGCATTAAACATGGAGGGGGAAGCTATTTAGACTTTGAATCTCTTCTTACCCTCAGTTCTTTTTCTTTTTTTAAATTATTTTTATTAATGCCTTTTGTATTTACATCACTTTCATTTTCAAGTATTTCCCTTTCCCCACTCCTATTCACTCATAAGTCAACCCTTATGAAAGAGATTTAAAAATGGAACAGTGTGGCCTATGGTCCAGACCCCACCCACCCAGGGTTCATATGGAGCCCAGATTCATCTTAGAACCTGAGTGACATGAAAGAGGGAAGTCAATTTTTTCCTCCCTCTGTAGCTTACTGTCCCTACGCCAGAGTAGAGCCATAGCGCTTCCAGGAAAATCTCTCCAACATTGCTTCACTCTGGCTCAAGTCTAGGGTGTCTTCCCTACCTCTCCCTGATCAAAGTGGATCACAGAGAGTCTTCTACATGGATACTTCATGGAGGCTATGAACAACATGCATAAGGCAATCATTTCTTTGTTCTACCTCAGAAAATACTTAAAACCCAAAAGATTTCTAAGTATATACTATCAGCGACAGAAAGACAAAGCAATGACCCATCACACACATTATACTCTTCCCAAAGGTAAAGATGATGTTATGGGACTGAAATGGATAACTTCATTGTCATCTCAGACCTGCACTATCTGAGCAGCTCATAAGTTCCAGAACTCTTGGCTAGCCAGGGCATGGCGTGGCTTTTCTTAATCTTTTCAGTAGCAGCATTTCCCAGTTACACTGGAGAGCAGAGCTATTTCAGGAGCCACCTTCCAATGGGCACACTGCCAATCCTCAATAAATATTTATTAAGCACCTACTATGTGCCAGACATCATGCCTAGTGCTGGCTTGAAGTTATCACCAGGGCTGTAACCATCTCTTCAGTGCTAATGGTTTTTGATCTGTGCTCAGAGAAGAAAAGAGAAGGCAAAAGAAGATAGTAAGAGACTGAAGAATGCTCTTACTGTCATACATGCATAGCCAAAATTTCCAATGGAGGGAGGCAGAGAAATCCAATTCTCCCCCAATCTTGTTGGAGTTCAAGAGAGGAAGTGATAGAAGAGTCCATTAAGAAGGAAACTGAGCTAGTTCTCCTCTGCACCTCCTTTTTTAGCCCCAGGGAGCATCTCCTGCCAACTCCTTGGGAAAATGATCTTTAATGCAACCCTGTTACTAGTGGCCAGTCAGGAGTCGCTGTGTCGTTCCAGCAAGAGGCAGGTGGCTTAGCAAAGAGCCGGAACTCCAAGGATCACCCCCCCAAGTAAAACAGTTTAGCAACACATAGTCCTCTCAATAAATGCAGTATTCAAAACCCATAATCCTTCAACCTCTGCAGTGAAAGGAAGAAGGCGCATTTTCTCAGCTCTTCTCCAGAACCACATTTTGCCATTGCAATGAGAAAGCATTCAATTTCATTTTATTGTTCTTCCTGTTTACATTGTTGTAGTCATTGTGTATTTTGCTTTCCTGGTTCTGCTTACTTTATACCAGTTCTTGTCTTCCTATTAAATTTTTTTTTTCATATTTTCTGTTTCTTGTGGCACAGCAATGTTCCATTACATTTCATGTAACATGTACCACAATTTGTTTAGCCAATCCACAATCAATGGGTATCCACTTTGTTCCTAACTCTTTTCTACCACACACACCAAAAAAAAAATGCTGCTATGAATATTTTGGTGTGTATGGGACCTTGTTTTCTGCCTTTGACCTACTTGTCTTCTATGCCAACGGTGGTATCTCGTCCCAGTTCTTAACACAGGTCAAATCGCATTTTAGCAAATAGCAAGCCCACATCTTAATTCCTTCATAATAGATTTTCATTATAATAAATATTGCTTAAAATAAATCCCAAACACCTGATTTAGCTGTGCATTAGAACATTTTCCTGAGTATGCCAACCCATGCTCTGCGAATACCTAGCCATACCTCTGTGAATAAGATTTCAAAAGAAAAGCCCTCACTCCAATTATCATCTGCTGTGCCTTTGGGTCCATGTCTATATAGGCCAAGGAAAACATAACATTTTCTAAGAATGTGAATGATGTGACAATGCTAAAGTCATTTTGCCTACAAAAACTGCTTTTCCTAGTCTTGTTTTGTCTTCTAAATAAAGCTGCCTACATGTCCTGTTTCCCTAACTAGTCACGGCCAAGGAATTAGACTGTGCCCATATGTTTTCCCATGTGTGTGCTATGTAAACTCTGTCGCACAATCAACTGTTGGATGCTTTTTCTCTGCAGGGAAATAGTCTATTGTATTCTATGGAGGAAAAAAATAACACCTCAAACAATGTACCTTATTTGTAATAGTTAAAATTATTTTTAGTATTCAAACACTTTTAAAAAGTCTTTACCCATGAATTGGTGATATTTTTTATTGTATGTGTCTTTAATTGGTCTGATTTTAAGAAAACATAAATACAGGAAAGGCTTCAGGCCTCAGAAAAAATAAGAAAGCAAGATGGAATATAGTGGAAAAAACATTGGATAGGGATTGGAAAGCTTGGGCTAGGATTCTGCTAGATCTTGTGTTACTTTAGGCTAATCATTTCCTTCCTTAGGGCTCAGCTTCCTCAACTGCAAAATGAGGATTTGGACTAAGGTATTGATAAGGTCCCCTTCCAACACTAGATTAGAAATCAGAAAATCTGAGTTCAAATACTAGATCTGTTACTTGCTATCTGTGCAATGCTGGAAAAGCCAGTTCTCTTCCCTGGAACTCAGTTTCCTCATCTACAAATGATCATGGATCATAAATCGAGGTCCTTGTAAGGGACCTCAGAAGCCCACCCTCCAATTATATTGATTAATTAATCAATTAGTTAAATCAATTATACTGATTAAAAATAATAAATTTACAGATGAAGAAATCAAATGTGAAAGAGATTAAGTGACAGAATCTGCACTGGTAAAACATGTTACAGACATGTCTGGAACCCAGGTTCTTGGATCAGAAGATGTCTATCCTTGATCTCTATTTCATAAATTTCTATTACAACTGCTGGTACTTACAGATGGAAATAACTCTCTTCTATTTGTATAACTGGGAAGTTTCTCTAAAAAGCAAGATGGTTTAATATAGTCAAATAATTCAGGAAATGTTTGCTTGTTGTCAAACAAACTTATTCCAGGTGTAGAGACCAAGGTTTGGTTTCTTGCTAAAGGGAAATTGGGATAAAGATCAACAGTCTTTTCAGTCTTCTCTAACCAGTCCCACCCATAGAATTTGGCTAAAATGGTGGAGTCGGATGGGTTAAAGTTGAAAGAAATTTTCTCACCACAGTCTTATTTAGTTTCTTTTGCAGTTGAGGAAGTACAGTACCAGGGATACCTGCCACAGGCAGCCATACTGGATAAGAACTAAGAATTTCAATGAATTTCAGTACTCACCATCGGCCAGGTAAGAACTGAACTGAGAGTCAGAGTAGATGGTAGAGGAGAGAGGTGAGTTGATGAGATTATAGCCTGGACACCCCCTACCTCCTATGAGCATTCTGGAAGAGAGGAAAAGCAGAAAAAGAGAATCACATCTCCTAGGTCAAGGAGCTAACTGAGAAGAAATTCTCAGTTAGACAAGAAATTCTCTTGTCTGAAAGAGGCTTCCTAACTAAGCACCACCATTACCACCCCAACAGTGTGTAATGGCCAGAATAACCAAAGGTTCTGAAGACAGCACTACAGCTGAAGACTAGAGCTGAAGAATGTTAAGGGGCTAAAAGAACACTGACCAAATTGTAGTCTTCACCCTGTAGTCTAGAGGCTTACTAACTATAAAAATAAGCAGTGGATGGTAGACGTTGTATTAAGTGACACAGAAGAGAATGGGATATCTGGATAGCTACAGAGTTATAACCCAATGTTTTCAGAAAAACCTGGACTTACATGACACGAACTGATGCAAAGTGAAATAACTAGAACCAAAAGAACATTATATGCAGTAACAGCAATATTGTACAATGATCAACTGTGAATGACTTAGCTAATCCCAGCAATACAAAGATATGATGAGGTCTAGAGGTTTAGGGGTGCTGGGACCCCAAAATCACAATACGCTAGTCCTGCCTAAAAGAATTCAACCCAAGCTTTCTTTCAGCCAGAGACAAGGTTTATTAAAGATCCGCCATATTAGCCAGACTCTTAAGGAGTCTGCGCATCTGCAAACTATTGGCTAGATTGTGAGAATCTGAACACCTTAACGAGATAAGATGAACCTTATATATAAAAAGACTGTGGGAGGGATCTAGGAGTGGCCAAGTAGTCTGCTGAGAACCGTGAGATAGTAGAACACCAGGGACTTGGACCACCTGGCCAAGGGAGAACGGAGCCTAGATAGGATTAAGGGTGGAAAGTGGCCATAGTGAGGTAAGACAATGGAGGGCTAGGAACAGAGAAATGGGAGATTGGGTATAGGAAAGGCCAGTTGATGGGATTATACCTTCCGAGGCTTTCTTGACCAAGTAAGAGAATTCAAGGACAGCTCAAGGGTTTTCTAGGACCATGGACAAAAAGGACCCAAATTCTTTTTTTGGGTAAGGGGCAAAGGTCTTGGCTTGGGCCCATACCCCATCAGATCCAAGACAATTCTAAAGGACCTATGATGAAAAATCTATCCACCTCCATAGAAAGATGGAGTCTGAATGCAGATTGAAGCATATGCTTTCTTTAAACTTCAGTTTTTCTCGTTTTTTTATCTGTGTTTTCTTTCACAAAATGGCTAGTATGAAAATATGTTTTGCATGACTACACATATATAGCCTATATCAAATTGCTTGTCTTCTCAATGAGGGGAGAGAGGAGGAAGGAAGAAAATTTGAAATTCAAAATTTTAAAGAATGAATGTTAAAAATTGCATTTACATGTAATTGAAAAAAAAATGAAATTAGTTACCTTGGAAGATGGTGGGTTTCACTGTAGGTTTTCAAAGACCAGAAAACCACTTGTCAATATGTTATAGTGGAGATTCCTTTCAGTTATGGGTTGAACAAGATGGCTGTGAAAGTCACTTCTAACTCTTAAAATTAGACCTATTCCAAAATGGAAGTGGCTACCTCAGGAGATGTGGGTTCTTCCTCTCTTTTGGTCTTCAGGTGATCACTTGTTGTTGAAGGGTTTCTTGTTCAGGTCCTGATCAGATTAATTAATCAATCAACAAATCTGTATTAAGTACTGAGAGAAATGATTATTAATAACCAATGATTTGGGGTAGATGCAGGGTTCCTGATTTTTCTATAGACTTCATTTCAAAGTTCAGTCTCTTGAAGGACATTACTGATAATGAGATCGAATGAACTTTCATTAATCTTGGTCAGACCCCACCCAACCAAACTCAGGTTTGGGTAGGGATAAATTCTTTGATTAGATTGACCAAGGCTGGGGATTATTTAGAAGTAACTGACATAATGGAATTTAATTAGAATCGGTCCTGCCCTCCATTGTAATATTTATTCTTTCTCATTACTTGTTAGCCAATCAAAGTTGATTGCCACTGTCTGGAATACCTGCTTTTCCAAGGGCATATAAGCCTTGAACCTGCTGCTGCCTGTCTTTGGTATTTGAGAGGGCCATTGGCCTCCTTTATTAAAATACCGACATTATTAATAAAATTACTAATTACCCAGAAATTATGTCGCTCAAACTTTTAAAACATCACAGCACATGCTAAATGCTAGATACTGCGCTTGGTGCTGAGAACACCAAGAAAAAAAAAGAATTAAATAAATCATCTAACTCTGAGATTCTGTGATACTAAACTTATGGTCATGTGGTATTGTTTCCATTGTGGTACATTCCCCATACATCACAGGCAGCCATATTAGGTCATCCATTGTTCACTTTTGGCAGTGTTCAGGGAAGCATGTGGACCACCCTTTCCTCTTCCTTTTGGTCCAGGAAAGAAAGAGAAAAGTGGAGGAGATCCTTGTAAAGGAGGGGGAAATAAAAGATCAAATGAAGGTGTTACTCTGTGGGGCTGAAAGATTCATCAACATAACTCTTGTATGACTTTTATCAGATAGATGTGCTATCTCAATGGATGTTTGACTTCACCAGAATAGGTACTCTGTCCACTGAAGCAAAGCCCAGTTACTACACGCCCTCTTTTTCTTAGGCCATTCTTGTCCATGTCTTCCAATAAACCCACAGAAGATGTCTTCCTTTTGTTCTTTTAAAATCTCAGAGATGCAAATGGATAGCTTGGTTGGCTCACTCTTACTTATTTCACGACAAGCCCACCTTCTATTGCAGTCACCCATATCCTTGATAAATGTCTTTGAGTTTCCTTCGTAGCAAGAATATCAATGTAAGTGAGGTGAAGTTCCCCTAGTCATGCGTCAACTTGTCGATTATTGGATAAAGATGGCACATGAAGAGAACCAATAGTAAAATTCTTAAAAAGTAGTTGATGCTCTTTTCTTTTTACATTATTGTCCCTTCCCAATTACTCCTCTTCACCAATGGAAGCTTTCCTTATAACACGTACAATCAGGCACAACAAATCACACTGACAATGTCTGCAAATGTACATCTCATTCACACCTGTAGCCCACCACATCTCTGTTGAGAAGCAAGAGATCCACTTCGTGAATGATTTAAGAACTGAGTGTAGTGATACTTAGTACTCAATTTCACATTTTCTGCCACTCAACCACTGTCCTTTAATAGTAGCAGACCACATAAAATCAAGGGTCATCTGGTGTTGATCTCTCTTCCTTACCCCTTTTTGTCAATTTTGTACTAAAGGGGCAGTTAGGTGGTATAGTGGATAGAGCTCTAGCCTTGTAGTCAGGAGGATCTGAGTTCAAATCTGACCTTAGACACTTAATATTAGCTGTGTGACCCTGAGCAAGTCACTTAACCCTGATTGCCTACCAAAAAAAACCCAACAAATTTTATGCTAAAGACAACAAACAAAAGACCTGGTGACTATTCTTCTGGTGAAGAGCTTCCCCGACATGAACTCGTCTTGGGAGCAGCTACTGTCTTTTGTCTCTTGTTTGTATATCCAGGGCTTAGCATAGTGCCTGACACATTATTGTTGTTGTTGAGTTAGTTCAGTTGTGTCTGACTCTTTGTGACTCCATTTAGGGTTTTCTTGGGAAAGATACTTGGGAAAGCTTTGCCATTTCCTTCTCCAGCTCATTTTACAGATGAGGAAACTGAAGCAAACAGGGTAAAGTGACTTGCCCAGGGTCACACAGCTAGTAAGTATCTAAGGTCAGATTTGAACTCAGGAAGATGTCTTCCTGACTTCAGGCATGGCGCCCTATGCACTATAGCACCACCTAGCTGCCCTGCCTGGCACACAGTAGGCACTAAATAAATATATATTGACTGACTGACTTAGCTAGTCTGATTCTCAGATCTGTCAGATACATGGCCATAGTCAAAGTCTAAGTAGACTCTGTCTGAGCTTGAACTCAGTTGGAATAGTCTTTGAAAACTCTATACCACAAAGAGACACCAAAATAGGACTTTAATGGTGGATTAGGTAAGCTTAAGACTAAAAGAATAAGGCAGAAAGAAATTATTTCTCTCTTCTTATGTGGTCTGGGCCAGGAGTGAGGAACCTGCCCATTGGACTGCTCTTGAGGAACTAAAGGGCCACATGTGGCCTGGAGGCCGCAGGTTCCCCACCCTTGGCTCTGGGCTTTGCAGGGATGGCTGTTATCAGAGAATTTTTTAATGTTCTAGTTGTAAGTAATCTAATAGAAAGACAGACATTTCCAGCTCCAAACCAGCTTGGACACTATATATTTGTGCGGGATTGAGGATTTATTGTCTCGATGAACTTTTAATATTTCTTGACATTTTTCAATTGTCCCTAACAAACAACTACTGGTAAACTTAGCTTTTATTGGGGTAGTGGGGGTGGCCGTTTTTATCTGAACAAGTTTGAAATGTTTTCTGTGATGTTCTTATCTAGTCTCTTATCTAGTTTCTCTCTGGTCATTACTCTGTTATAATCTATCTTGGAATTTAGCAATTAAGTTAACAAATGTATGTTAATTGCCTACCACAGATAAGACAAGGAGCAGCTTGGTGTAGTGGATAGAGTGTTAGATTAAGGATTGGGAAGATCATCCATTGGATCCTGCTGAAGACACTTAGAAGATGTGGGATCCCAGGAAAGTCACTTGGAAAATGGGGATAATAATAGTACCTACCTCATTTATTAAGCACCTACTGTATGTCAGGCCCAGTGCTAAAAACTGGGAGTATAAAGGCAAAAATATAGTCCCTGCCCTCAAAGAGCTCACATTTTAATGGGGGGGAACAACCAACATATGAGATGTACGGTGTAGGTAGAAGGCACTGGGTGGGGGGGTGGTATGGAGAAAGAAGAGAGAAGACTGGGAAAGGAGTCCTGTAGAAAGTGGGATTTGAGCTGAGTCTTAAAGAAAGCTCAGGAAGTCAAAAAAAGGTGATGAGGGAGAGATTTCTGGGAGTTGGGGACAGTCAGTGAAAGGGCATGAATAGAGATGTTGAGTTACGTGCAAGGTACGGGAGGAAGGCCAGTGTGGATGGATTATAGGGACATAGGAGGAAGGAAAATGTAAGAAAGGTAGGAAAAAGCCAGGTTGTACAGTGCTTTAGAAGTGCTTTAGGGGCAGCTAGGTGGCACAGTGGTTAGAGCACCAGCCCTGAAGTCAGGAGGACCTGAGTTCATCCGGCCTCAGACCAAACACTTGACACTTACTAACTGTGTGACCCTGGGCAAGTCATTTAACCTCAACTGCCAAAAAAAAAAGTGCTTTAGAAGAGTTTTATGTTTGATTCTGGAGATGACAGGAAGTCACTGGAATTTATTATGTAGTAGAGGATATGCCAGACCTCTGCTTTAGGGAAGTCACTTTGGTGGTTGAGTGGAGGATAGATTGGAGTGGGGGACACTTGAGGCAGAGAGACAAGTCAGAAGGTTATTGCAGTGGTCCCAGTGTGAAGTAATGAGGATCTGCATCAAGGAGATGGCTGTGTAAGTGGAGACAAGGAGATATGCAACTCTATGGAATATGTAGTGTGAGATTAGGGGACAAGTCTTGGTCCAATTTGGTTGGGATGTAGATGATATCAAGGGAAATAATATGAAACATGGCTAGATTGGGAGTCAAATTGTAGATAGCCCTAAATATCAGGTTGGGCTGTTTGTATTTTGTCCTATAGATATTAGGAATCTTATCTTAATATCTTAAGCAGTGAAATGACATGGACAGAGCTGTGCAATGGGGAGATTATTTTGGAACCTGCTTGAAGGCTAGATTGGAAAGGGCTGAAACTAAAGGAAGAAAGATCAGTTTAGAGGCTGTTATGAGAATCTACATGAGAACTGATGAAGTACAAGAACAAGTATTTATTAAGCACCTACTATGTGTCAGGCACTATGCTAAGCACTTTACAAGTATTATCTCATTTGATCCTCCCAACAACCCTGGGAGGTATCCTATTATTATCTCCATTTTACAGTTGAAGAAACTGAGGCAAACAGAGGTTATGTGACTTGCCCAGATTCATCCAGCTAGTAAGTATCTGAAGCTGGATTTGAACTCACCATTCCTGACTCAAGGCCCAGTGCTCTATCTACCCTACTCCTTTTGATGGGGGAAGTAGAAAGAGAGGAAGCAATATAAGAGATATTATAGAGGTTAATGAACAGGACTATTTGGATCTGTCGGATGAGGGAGAGAGGAAGAATCAAAGATGACTAAGATTTTACTGTTTTCTTGAATAACTGGGAAGATGATGATGCCGTCAGATAGGGTAGGGATGAGGAAATTGAGAGAAGGGGCAGAATATGATGAGTTCAGTTTTGGACATTTTGAGTTGCAGTAGTAAGAAATCCAGTTAGAGATACCCAATAGACAACTGCAAACAGGGGGCTAAAATTCAAGGTAGAGATTGGAGCTGGAGAGATATATTTGTGAGTCATTTACGTAATTTGGACCCATGGAAACTGTTAAGATCATTGATAGTGGACATGAACAGAGCCCCAGATGGAATCCTGAGGGATGCCCACAGTTAACGAACACAAGAAGAATGATGAGTTAGGGGAATAAACAAAAGAGGGTTGACCAGATAGGAAGAGAATTAGGAGAGAACAGTGTCATGGAAACCAGGGGTAAACAGACCAAGTGGAAAGAGTGAATGGTCTACAGACTCAAAAGCTACCAAAATATCAAGGAGTATCAGTGCTAAGAAAAGACCATTGGGTTTAGAAATTAAGAGGCCACTGGTGATCTGGAGAAAGTAGTTTCACTAGACAGGCAGGAAATGAAAGGCTAAAGAGTGAGTGGGTGATTTGTAGTGAAGAAATGGAGGACTGCAAGTATAGATTGCTCTTTCTAGAAGCTTAGCAGGGAAATGGAGGAGAGACAAAGGGCAATTGCTTGAGACAAAGACAACTTTAAGAGAAGGTGTAGTTTTAGGATAGTAAAGACCTGAGCGTGTTGGCAAGCAACAAAGAGTCAGCAGAGAGGAAAAGACTGAAAATGAGATAGTAGGAGAGGAAAGAGGAAAAGATCAATAGAACAAGGATCTGGGAGATACTGGAAGGGCATCCCCATGATCAAGGGCATGTGTGGAAACATTAGCTCCAGCAAAAAGAACAATAGCTTATTTCCTTTTTTTAAAAAAAGCAGGGGGGCCGAGTTCAGAGGCTGTGCCGCCTATCCTCAGCTGGACGAAGGGCCTTCTGGAGACCCCACAGGGGTTGGGGAGACCACCTTCTCTTCTGAGACTTGGGCAAAGGAGACCAGGGTAGATTCCATGGAAAGTTTTGAAGTGTGAAAGAGGAGAGTCAAGGAAACCAAAGACAGATGTTTCTATTTTGCTAAGAAGGTGAGATCATCCAGTGAGGAAAAATGGATTGGGAGTAGAGTTGGGGGTTGGAGAAGAGGAAATATTTGGAACAGCTGCTGTAGAATGTTACAGGAAGTTGGTGAGGATTTCTGTGTAGCAGTGAGAATACAGCTGAGATCAGGTAACGCGAATTTGTAGTAGATCTGGGCAGAATTGGTCAGATCTTCCTTCATTAGCATTCAATACCTAGGGTGGGGGGGGCAGAACCTAGTAGTGGGAATGACTCAAGGATCAAGATTAATTTGGCAGCTACAGTGAAAGTACGAGGAATGAAGTGATGGAGGTCAGGCTAATCTTACTTCCTTTTTTGACAGAGTAACTAAACTGTCAGGCCAGGGGAGAATGCTGTAGATACAGTTATCCTACATTTTAGCAAAGCATTTGATAAAGTATCAGATGGAAAGAATGAGAGACACACTGGTTGATGATACAATTAAATGGATTTGGAAATGGCTAAAGTGATTTAAGGAGCAGTTGTTAATGGTTCAGTGTCAAAGTGGTGGACCTCCCATGAAATGTCCCAGAGATCCGTGGTGTTTAACATTTTTATCACTGATTTATTTAAAGGCATAAATAGCTTGCTTATCAAATTTGCACACGACACAAAGTTCAAAGGAGAAGCGATAACTAACCTAAGGGATATTAGAATCAACTATCCAGAAAGATCTTGAGAAATGACAGCATTGGGCCAAATCTAATAAGACAAACTTCAGTAGGAATCGATGCACAGGTTCAAACTTGGGTTTGAGAAATCAACTTCATAAGTACAAGGTAGGGGAGGCACAGCCAAATAGTGTTTGAGAAATATCTGGGTGTTTTAGGGACCACGAGCTCAATAAGAATCAGCAGTGTGATGTGGTGGTCAAAGAAACTAAAGGGATTTGGGGCTGCATTGAGAAGAATTGTTTTGAGGAACAAGGAGGTCTTTCTGAATTCTGCAGATCACATTTGGAGTATTGTGTTCGGTTCTGGGCACCACATTTTTGGAAGGATATTCATAAGTTGGAGAGTGTCCAGAGGAGATTCTGGTCACAGGCCTTGAATCTTTTTTTCATATGTGCATCAGTTGAAAAAACTGGGGCTATTTAGCCTGGAGAAGACAGAGGGCAGAAACTATCTCTGTTTTCAAGTATCCAAAAAGGAATTGGACTTAGGCTCTTTTGTTCCAGAGGGCTGAACTAGGAAAAATACAAATTTAGGTGTAATGTCAGGAAAAGCTTCTTCAGAATTAGAGCAGTCCTAAAGTGGAATGGGCTGCTTTTGGAAGCAGTTTCCCCTCAATGGAGATTTTTAAGCAGAGGCTATAACCACCTATGGGCAGTTGGTAGTGGTAGAGCGCAGGGCCTGGAGTCAGGAAGACTCATATTCCTGAGTTTAAATCTAGCCTCAGACACTTACTAGCTGTGTGACTCTGGGCAAATCATTAAACCATGTTTGCCTCAGTTTCCTTATCTGTTAACGGAGCTGGAGAAGGAAATGGCAAACCTACTCCAGTTATTCATCTTTCATTTTTGATGAGGACCATTGACATCACAGGTGATGTCTTGACTCATCTTTGAGGCAGATTTACACAAGGTCATTTGCCTCACTCTCTCTTCTCAAGTTATTGAAGTCCAATGGCAGGACAGAAGTCAAGACGATTGGCAAGGCCCTGAAATGCAGGGGTCATCTTGGTGTTTTCCATGTCTGATCAAGCTCTAAGCACTCCACCGTGCTTGCCTGAGCTGCCTTTATGGTCATTGGAACAAACTGTTCTCATTCACCCATTCTGCTAGAGAAAGTCTTCACATGCTTGGGGTAGACACCTCCCTAACTCACCAACAGGTTTGAGGTCTGTAAGTTGCCCTCAACCTGGTTTAGCCCACCCGCTGAGATGGGTTTACCGGAACGTGGCTGCTGCACACACTACAGGTGAGAATAAGGTGAAGGTGGATTCCAAAGGTGGGTGAGCAGCCCTGAAAAGGGCTTGGCAAGCCTTCACACCAGAGATGTTAGTCCTCCTGAACACCCCACACACTCCTACGCTACTCCGGTATCTTTGCCAAGAAAACCCCTAAACGGGGTCATGAAGAGTCAGACATGACTGAAACAACTGAACAAGAAGAGATGAGGCTGTCAAATACTGAGGAAGCAAAAAAAAAAAAATAAATCTCTCTTTCTTCCCTTCTCTGATTCAAAACAAATAAACAAATCACCCCTTGAAAGCCCCACCAAGGAACCAAAAATAACGGACAAAAGCACCACCAAACCCACAAACCCTCTGGTCTCTTGTCTCTCTAATTCATTCTCCACAGAATTCGACATGCCTAAAGCACAGCTCTGACCGTATCACTCCTTGCTAAAGAAACACCAGTGACACCCTATTAACTCTAGAATCAACTACAAGCTCCCTTACTTGTCATTGGAAGTCTTTCAGAATCTAGCTTCAGTCTCCCTTTCTAGGTTTATGATATGTTTTTCCTCTTTATTCCCTTTACAACTGGGTTGAACCATCCTACTCTTCTCCATGCAAGATAATCTGCCTTGCACCTGTTTTGGGGCATGCTGTTATTTATGTTTGGGATGTGTTCTGTCCTTACCCAGATTGCCTTGGCTTCCTTTAAGGCTCCCGTCTCCCCTGGCCCTAACTACTAGGGACACTCGCTAGTGCTCTTCTCCATGCGATATGATTTTCTATTTACTTGGCATGTATCTTGTACCTACTTATGCTCATGTATAAGTATGTATGTGTACATAGGTACATGTTGTTTCCCCCAATAGAATGGAAGCTCCCTGAAGACAGGGCTGTTTCATTTTGTGTTTGTAGCCCCAGCCCTTACCATAGTTTGTAGCTCACGGTGGTCACGTAATAAATTCTTCTTGACTTGACTTGGATCCAAGACACATAATGAAGGGAGTCTAGATCTCTTTTTCCATGACTAAGATGACTTCAAAGTGGGGAATACGACCTGATTACCTAACAAGATGACATTTTAATCTTGCATCCCTCAGAAGGAGACAATGGCTTTCTTGGAATTAGACATTTTTCTTAAGCAATTAGGCCTGCATCATTTGCCCAAGGTGACTGTCAAATGCGTCTGCACTGAACTTGCTGACCCAAGCTTGAGAATCCTTCTGAACCTCTCAATCGGGTGTGTGATCTGTTTCTTCCCTGGGGAAATGGGATGAGTATGTCCTGTGGCTGGGCCCATTTTTCAGTTACACACGTGCCTCAGTGATGAAGCGCAGTAAATCATAAGCTTACAAACACGTAGCCCTAAACCTGTCATGCCAGGGGTTCTCAGAGGCAGTAATTCAGGGAAAGGTACGTCAGCATCATCAGGATGATTTAGGGGTGTGGAATGACTCACAGGGGCTAGGGTTAAATAATCTAGGCTTTAAAAAATAACCAAGGCTTTATCATATCCCTTAGTGGCAGAAGTGGATCAGATAGTTCAACACCCCATGGGACATGAGTAGGACTGTGTTCAGCGTTAGTATTTTATTTTTGTTTTTTTTTTTTTTAGGTAATCAAGGTTAAGTGACGGCATTAGTATTTTAAAAGGGTCAGAAACATGGGGCTGAGACATTTTGGTGGGAAGAGGCCAAGTGTGAAAAAGAAGCAGGGTATGACCTTGGGCAAGTCATTTTACCTCTTCAGACCTCTGTTCCACCTCTGTAAATGGGGGGAGGATGTAACTCTGGATCAATCAATCAATCAATCAACATTTATTAAGCACTTACTACTTGCTAGGCACTATGCTAAACACCAAGGATTCAAATAGGAAAAAAGATTATCCTTCAAGCTGAAGATCTCTTCAGCTTGAGACAGATGATTCAGTTTTAAATTTGAGAGGCAGCTTGACCCAGTGGAAAGGGCCCTGGATAAAGGGTCAAAGAATTTTGGTTCAGATTCCAACCCTGCTACGTGATATCCGTGTGACCTTGGGCAAAGCACTTCACCTCTGAGGGTGGCCTCAGTTTCCTCGTATGTAGAATGAGGGAGTTGAGCTAGGTGTCTTCTCACGTCCCTTCCAGCTCTCAGGCTATGATCCCATGAGGTCACTTGGCTTTAGACTTCCTCTTGGGGCCATTGAGGATTTTTTTCTTTCACTTTCAGAATGCTTTCTTCAGTTCTCCAACTTGTTTCAGTTACTGGTCCCCCCTGACCCCCTGAAATCTGCAGGTCACAAACTAAACTCAATGAATTAATTAAAGTAGATCAGTGATTAACTAATTAGTAGATTGTGCTTATGCTATAATTTCTCTTTACAGATTGCTTTTAAAAACTATAGTTTCTCCTGTAGTTGTAAGTTTTTAACACCAGAAGGGTATGTTTGGTTGTTTCAGGGTTGGGGAACCTTCAGCCTCGAGGCCACTTGTGGCCTTCTAGGTCCTTGGGTGCTGCCTTTTGACTGAGTTCAAGTTTTACAGAACAAATTCTTTTATTAAGGGGATTTGTTCTGTGAAGTTTGGATTCAGTCAAAGGGCCACACTTGATGACCTAGAGGGCCACATGTGACTTCACAAGTTACCTACCCCTGACCCATCAGACAATATTAACCTTGGGAATAAAGAACAATTCACACAGAAAAGAAATGGAAAAGAGCATTGGATTTGGAGCTGGAAGACCTGGGTTTGAATCCTGACCCTGCCATTTACTACCTGGGTGACCTTGGGCAAGTCACAATTCTCTGGGTCTCAGTTTTCCTCATCTGTAAAATGAGGAGGTAGACTGAAATGACCTTGGAGGTATATCTGAGCTCTGAGGATGCTGTTGCTGGATATCGTGTGTCTAGAGTTGAGCAAAGTTTTTGATCAAGTACCTCATGCTATTCTTGTGGAGAAGATGGAGAAATGTGGACGTGATGATCATACAGTCAGATGGTTTCAGAACTGATTGAATGCCTGGACTCAAAAAAGGAGCTATTAATAATTCAGTGTCCTTATAGTAGGAAGTCTCTAGTGAAATGCCTTGGGACTCTCTGCTTGACCTTGTGTGGTTTAACATTTTTATCAATGACTTCAGTAAAAAGACAGAGATGGTAAACTGATCAAATCTGCTAATGACACGGACAGTAATAAAACTAACTGCTAGCATTTATATAGGGCTTTAAGCTTTGAAAGTCTAATTTTCTGTTCAGTTTCACTCTGTCTTTTTATGGGTTCTGCTGCTTTAGAATTTGTTTAGAGCCATTTTTTTGCAGGTATTTGGAGGGCTTTGGGGGGGAGAGCTCATTCAAGTCACTGCTTTCACTGTGCCATCTTGGCTCTGCCCTCCGGCTTTAAGCTTTGCAAAGCATTTTATTGTCCCAAAATCTTAGTACAGTTTTAAGCTATTAAAGCTTAAAAGTGCAATGAGACTTTTGGGACACCCTGCATATTATCTCGTAGTATAAGCACCTCATATGATCTTTACAACAACCCTGTGAGGAAGGTGCTATTACTATCTCCATTTTACGGATGAAGAAACAGAGGCAGGCAGAGATCAAGTGACTTGTCCAGGATCAGACAGCCAGTAAGTGACTAGGAAGGGCTACAAACTCAAATCTCCTGGTTCTGAGTTCAGCCCTCTATCCACTAAAGCACACCATCTCTGATGGCTGACACAGTGTATGACAGTCAGAATCCAAAAAGATCTCAACAGATTAGGTGCTGACTTGGGTTAAGAGAGATGTTCCTTCCAGGAACAGGGAGATGATAATGCCACTGTACTTGGCCCTTGTCAGCCCTCATCTGGAGTGTTTTTCATTCTGGAGTGCTACTGTTTTAGAAAGGGCATTGATAAACTGGACAGCATCCAAAGGAGCCAATCAGGATAGGGAAGGCCTTGAGGACATGCCATAGGAGGAAGGGTTAAAGAAACAAGGTGTCAGGCAGCTAGGTGGTGCAGTGGATAGAGCACCAGCCCTGGAGTCAGGAGGACCTGAGTTCAAAATCTGGCCTTAGACACATAGCAATAATTGTGTGACCTTGGGCAAGTCACTTAACCACATTGCCTACCAAAAAAAAAAAGGAAAGAAAAAAAAAGAAACAAGGTGTCTTTAGATGGGAGAATAGAAGATACATGGAAAACACTCTTTTTTGAAGGACTGTCCTGTGGATGAGAGACTGCACTTGATTTGTTTGGCCTCCCAGAAGGCAGAACCAGAGGCAGTGAGCAGATGTGGCAAAGAGGCTGACTTAGGGTCACTCTCAAGAAAAGCTTCCTAACAATGAGCTCTACCCTAATGTGGCAGAGACTACCTCAAGAGGTGGAATTTCCCTACCCCAGACTCCTTCAGGCAGAGGCTGGATGACCATTTGCTGAATATGAGAGAGGGGAATCCTTTCATCTATGGGTCAGACCCTTTCAACTCTCAAATTCTGTGATACTGTGATTCTTAAGTCGTCAATAAGCATTTATTAGGCATGATGCTAGGTTGTTCATCCTTTGTTTTCAAAGAGGACCAGTGACATCAAAGGGTGATGTCTTGACTTTTGAAAATTGGATTTCAGTGAGGTAGAGTTGCACAAAGTCGTCAGCCTCACTCTCTCTTCCATAGTCATCAAAGTCCAGTAGCAAGACAAAAGTCAAGATGATTGGTGATGGTCTAGGATGCAGCAGATGACCTTGGCATCTTTGATGTCTGACCAAGCTCCAAGCTCTTCATAGTGCCTGCTTCAGCCCCTTCATGGCCTTTGGAACAAATTGTTTACATCTGCCCCTTCCACTGGAGGAAGTCTTTAATTATGTTACGTGCTGGAGTTACAAAGAGAGGCAAGCATAGTCCCTGCCCTCAAGGAGCTCCCAGTCTAATGGAGAGACAACATGCAAAACAACAATGTACAAAGAAAACATATGCAGGATAATTAGAGGCCGATTTAAGGGAAGATACCAATAGGGAGGGTGATGAAGAAAGGCTTCTTGCAGAAGGCAAGATTTGAGCAGCATCTTCAAGGAAGGTAGGGAATTCAGGAGGCAGAGACAAGGAGGGAAAGCTCATCAGGCATGGGGGAAAACTAGTGAATAGGTATGGAGTCAGGACATAGAGACTTCCTGTCTGAATAACAGCAAGAAATCAGTGTCACTGGATAGCAGAGTACTTAGAAGAGAGTCAAATGTAAGAAGAATGGAAAGGTAGCCAGGGGCCAGATTGTAAAGGATTTTGAAAAGCAAACATGTTGAGTATTAGATGTCTAAAGGATAGAGCTACAAATGTGAGCAGATTGCTCCCAGCAAACTGGAAATTCACACAGCTATTTAAATTGCCCCATTGAAGATTTAGGTTAGATGGAAGGAAGACCTTAATGATAGGACCTTTCTTCAGGAAGAAGGAATGGAGTTTCTTCTTCTGTAGCTGTATATGTAGATATATAACCATCTTCCCAGATTTGCTTAAAGTAAAACTGGTTGAAGGGTGGAGGTTAGGAAATAGGAGGGAGAGACTATAAGGATAGGATTATAGATTTAGACCTAGGAAGGAGCTTAGAGACAATTCAGTCTACACCCTCATTTTCCAGATAAGGAAACTGAGATTCTGAGAAGCATGATAATTTGCCCAAGGTCACATGGGTAGTAAGTAGTTCACACCCAGGTCCTCAGACTCCAAATTCATCGTTCCTTTTATTTCATCATGGCAGAATTGACCACATCAATAGGTTTATCTCCAGGCGTAGATTCCTGTGATGAAGTGAGGCTAACCTGGGTTTCTTTGTTCTTAGGTTTTTTTTTTAACCCTTTTTCTCATTCTTGGTTGCAAAGAATGACTCTCTGGGGATGAGAAATGAGAGTAACACACTGGGGAATGTAGATGATGTAAGAATGAAAGACAACACGAAACATTTATTTTGTAAAAATAGCTTGTTGTGACCTTGGGTAAATCACTTAACCCCCTAAGAGCCTCAGTTTCTTTATTGGTAAACTAAGGAGCTTACACTATATGACTTCTAATGATCCCTCCCACCTCTAATCTGTCATCTGTGACCTCTCTTATCTGATGAATAGAAACAACAACAAAAAGGTGGATAGTCACTAATAATGAATAAAAAGAATTATTTCTCTTTTGATCAATAAGCTCAATTTGACTGAAAGAAAATCATGAATAAATATATGAAGATTAGGTCATCTCTTAGGTTCCTTCTAGATCTAAAGCTCTACCCCTCCATGCCTCAGTTTCCTCATCTGTAAAAAATGAGGAGGTTGGATTTGTTCAAATATATGATCCTATGAATTGTATTGGCATCTCTAGGGTTTAGGTGGCAGTGGAGTAGAACGAAAGGGATACCCACTCTGGAGTCAAATGACCTAAGTTCCAATCCTACTTTTATCCCTATATGACTTTGGGTCAATAGTCAATAAATATTTATTGTGCCGGGTACTGGGAATACACATGAGAAAAGAGACAAGTCTATTTTCTCAACTGTAAAGAGAAGGGCTTGTTCCCAATGTCCTCTGAGGTCACTCCCAGGTCTGGCTCTGTGATCTTATGAATTTCCTCTCTCCATTGACCATTTACTTTCACTCTCTCATATGGAGAGATTGGACTATGACCCAAGTTCTGCCCAGCTAGTATTATCATCCATGAATGATAGTCATAACTGACGTCTATATAACCCATCAAACTTTGTAAAGTGCTTTACATACACGGGGCATCCCAACAACCTTAGGAGTTTTAAGGTATTAAAGTCTAAAACCACACTAAGACTTTTGGGACCTGCTGTATACCTTGCAATGACCCTGTGACGTAAGTGCTTCCCTTATTACAAACCCCATTGGACATAGGAGGAGGCTTAAGCTTCCAGAGTTTTTGTGACTGCAGCAAAGTCACACAGTGAGTTAATGTCAGACGCAGGATTGGAAGCCAGCCTTCTTCACTTCAAGGCCAGCACTCTCTGCACTGTGCCAAGCTTGTCTTCCGGGGTACATTGGTCCATGTTCCAGGACAGAAGAAACGTGAAGACTCAGAGAACTGGTGAAAGTAGAAGCTACGAGAGGCTGATGGACAGGAGAAATGGGTGGAGAAGGCTGAGTCAGAAGGCTGCCAGGTGTTTCTAGGAGATGCACATCGGCTCTAACTAGATTAAACTTTTATAGGCAGGAGTGGCCCTTCTACAACCTGATCTCAATGACCTGTGATCATAGGAATGAAGCTGTCATGGGAAAGAAAATTCACAAGCAACCCTCTAACTTCACGGGGTCTACTGGTTCCCACTCTACTGTATCGCTAACGAGAGCAGTTAACTGGCTACGTGGGGCTAATTTAAGTTTTACCATCTCTCCTTGTTTCATAATAAGAACGTTAACTGGTCAGTCAATAAATATTTATTAAGTACCTACTATGTGCCAGACACTGTGCTAAGCACTTGGAATACAAAGAAAAACAAAGACAGCTCCTGCCCTCAAAGAGATTATAAATCTAATGGGAGAAGACAACACA
>NW_020954588.1:15425608-15507049 GCF_900497805.2 Vombatus ursinus | reverse complement strand
TGTGTGTGTGTGTGTGTGTGCGTGTGTGTGTATGGGTATACACCCCCTATGTATATGTATACACACACACACATACATATATACATATATATATTTGGGGGGGGCGAGGAAATTGGGGTTAAGTGATTTGCCCAGGGTCACATAGCTAGTAAATGTCAAGTGTTTGGTCTGAGACTGGATTTGAACTCAGGTCCTCCTAACTCCAGGGGCAGTGCTCTATATACTGCACCACCTAGCTGTCTCCATATATATATTTAATTGGGAAAATATAAGTCATTGGTCAAAGTCCAAGGAATTAACTATACACCTGTCACTTGTAAAAAACAAAACAAAACAAAACAAAACCTAGTGTCAGTGAGATAGTAGCAGAATATACAACTTTGAACAGTATATACCTTTATCATTAAAGGCAGCTAGGTGGTACAGTCAATAGAGAATTGGGCCTGGAGTCAGGAAGTTCTGAGTTCAAATTTGTCCTCAGACACCGATAAACTGGGTGACTGGGCAAGTCATTTAACCTCTATCTGCCTCAGTTTCCTCATCTGTAAAATGAGGATAATAATAGCACCTACCTCTCTATCTTGTAAGGATAAAAATAAGATAATATTTGCAAAGTACTTGGCAAATCTTAAAGGATTATAGGAATGCTAGTTATTATTAGCTCTCCTGCTACATATCAAATTGTCTCACCCGGCAATATGTTCTACATAAGTATTTTGGCCCTACCTACATGGCATGTGGGACCATTACTTTTCATGTCATGGTAGTATCTTGGCCCTTGCTTTTGCCTAAGCAATACAACTCATTGCCAGGATTCCAACTGCTAAGAGCCTGAATATTAGCTGGGATTTCATTTTCTTGGCCACTTTGACAGTTTCAGAAGCAGTACCTGAGACCTGATAATGGAAGGAAAGAAAGAAGGAAAGAGGGAAGCATTTATTGAGCACCTAATATGTTCCATGTATTACGCTAAATGCATTACAAATATTATTACATTTGAGCCTCACATTAACCCTGGGAGATAGGTGCTACTATTATCCCATTTTACAGTTAAAAAAACTGAAACAAATAGAGGTTATATGAGTTGTCCAAGCTAGTAAGTGTCTAAGGACATATTTGAACTCAGGTTTTTCTGATTTTGGGCTCATTACTCTAGCCACTGCACTGCCTAGGCAATACTATTAATACACTATTTCTAGTTAGTAAGTAGAACTATGAATCCTTATTTTTTTTGTTCCAGAAACCATTTGTTAACTTTATCCATAAACATGAAATATTCCTTAGCATCTGCTTGAAGACCACTGTGGCTCACCTAATCTACACGTACCATGAAATGGACATCCAATGAAATGAAATAAGAAAACTCAATAGCATACTTCATATACTTCAAACTGTTTTACTTTCATCTTCTCTTACGCCTGATCTGCTTTCCCATAGGAAAAAATAATGTCCTACTTCTCATTCATAAAGCCGAGCTGGAACATCCTGGATTTACATAATCAGTGACACATAGCTAGGGAGTAAACCAATCTTTATCGGTGTTGCTGAGCCATTTAAGAGAAACATGAGTGGTTTTTTTATTGTTGTTAATTTCCTCATGGTTGGCAGAGATCCTGCTGACCTGCCACTGACTCCTCCCATGACCAGAGGGAGCTGCCAGGATATGCCTGCTCTCTTAAGAGGTAGAGAGTATGACTATCGACACAGATTGCTGATACGCTGTAAACTCTGAACCCAGCCCTGGCAGATCCAGTGCCCTCATAATTCATGAATTTTTGAATCTTATCTTAGTGCATTATAATTAGAAGGGGACCATGGCAGCTATTAACTTAGTTTAATGTCAGCTGGACAACAAAGAAGGTTCATTCAGAAAGGATTCTTGACTTTCAAGGGCAATGGATTTTGGTGGCTTTGCTATTTGGGATTATGGATGGGTCAGTTTTAAGAAAACCCAGTGTACCTAAAACATAAAGATAGAATCCAAATAAGTGAGGGGGTGGTGATTTGTTTTACAAAAGAACTCTTTTAATTAATTACTGATGCCCTCTTTCTGACAGAAAGGCGATAGTTTCATAATATAGAATGAGGTATCTATTTTTGTGCTTGGCCAATGTGTGGATTGTTTTGCTTAATTGTGCTTATTTGTTAGAAAAGCTTGTTTTTTCAATTTCTTAATTGGGGGCTAGCAATAAAATTGTCCCCAAAAAAAGAAGAAAAAAGAAGAAGAGGGTCATTGAAGGATTTTTAAAAAATGAATGGAAACTGAGAGAAGAAAGTTCAGAAGGAAACAGAGATGAGCAGGAGAGCTTTTTTATTTGAATTTATTGTATACTTAATACATCATATACTTAAACAGAAAACTGTACAAAACAGAAAATCATGGTTTCATGTATAAGCCTTATAATCTGCTCCTCCCATCACTCCCATTATAGAATGGGTCTTTTCCAACTCTGGGATTCTATATAGCTATGACTGAAATTGCAGTTCTTTACCGACTTTATGGATATGATGCTTGTTGTAAATGCTCTCCTATCTACTATTATTAAGAGCAAGAACTGTAAACTGTGATAATCCTTTGACTCATCAGAGAGAGACAACATAGTATACAGTTCAGGATTTGGATTCAGGAAACCTGAGTTCAAATTCCAGCTCTCTCACCTGCTGTGTTCAAGGCAGATCTGTTGGCATATATCTGCCTACTTACCAAATTCTAAATCCAGCAGGGAACACTGATCTCATAAAGTTCCTTTCCAGCTGCCCTACTATTTGGTACCCATTCATTAAATCAAAGGCACAGGGGAAAGCACTGAATTAGGTGATATAAGGACAAAGCTCTTGTCCTTCCAGCAATTACAATCCAATAAAGTCTCCAATCAGCTCAATCCCTTGACCAGGAACATTTATTTAGGAGAAAAAAGGATATCCAGCCCAAGTCAATGGACCACTTATTTCAAGCAATACTCAAAACATCTGAATTCCAATTCAACCAAAGAATTTGTTCCATCCCTTGGAATTTGTGATACAATCTAACAGACTTTTATTAAACACCAATTATGTGCTAGACTGGGCTAGACAGTGGAGACATAAAGGTGAAAACGAATAATCCCTGTGGCTTCAAGGAGGTTACATTCCAATAGGGGGTGGAATACAATTATATAGAGGCAAGTATAATATAAAGGGGGCAGAGATGACTAGGATTTGAGACAGGAGAATGTAGGAGGGCTTCACCTGGAAGGGAGCACCTGACCTGAGTTGTAAAGGAGGATAAGGATTCTGAAAGACTGAGATGAGGAGGTGATTTCCAGGCTTAGAGGATAGCTTGTGTAAATAAATGAAAGATTGACTATCTTATTCCGGGTACAGGCTAGACAGTCCAATTTGGCTGGAATGTTGGTTTCAAGCAGGTGAGTAATGTGAAATTAAGCTGGAATAAGTAGGTCAGAGACAAAAGCAACTAAATTCAACCCAGTTATCACTTATTAAGCACCTACTCTAAGAAGAATACTTACCTCTGTACCTACACTTAGTAGCTGTGTGACCCTGGGCAAGTCATTTAAGTTCTGTTTGCCTTAATCCACTGGAAGGAAATGGTCAACCACTCCAGTATCTTTGCCAAGAAAACCCCATGGACAGTATTGGTCTAGAGGGTCACAGAGTTGGATGTAACTGAACTCATCAGTAACAAAAACAACTTAGTATATGCCAGGCACTTCACTAAATGCTTTCTAAATCTTATGTCATTTGATTCTTACAGCAACCCCTTAAGGTAGGTGCCTATTTTTCTCATTTTACAATTGAGGAAACTGAGGCAGACAGAAATTAGGTAAATTGCCCAAGGTCACATAACTAATAAGTGTCTGAGATCAGATGTGAACTCAGGTCTTCCTGATTTCAGGGTCAGTTTGCTCTCCACTGATCCACCTTGCTGCCTCTCAATCTGGCAGAAGTTAGTGGGGTATAATGGAAGCAGCAATGTATTTACATTTAGGGCTATGGGTTTGAATCCCAGTTCTCCTCCTTACCACTTCAGGAAAGCCCTTTTCTGGGCCTCAGTTTCCTCATCTATAAAATAAAGAATTTGGACTAGATAACCTCTGAGGTCACTTCCACCTTTAAACTTAGGTTTCCATGAAGATTGCTGTGGCAGCTACCTGGATGATGATGGGGAAAGGGAAAAGGGAAAAGCTAGAAGCAAGGAGGCCAATGAGGAGGCCAGCATAATAATTCAGTTAAGAGATGATGAACATAGGTGATCACTATGCACCAGAAGGGATCAGATGTAAGACACCTTGTGGGGAGAAAGACTTCAGAATGAATGGATATTGGGTGGGAAGAGGGCAGTGAAAAAAGAAGAAAGCAACAAGGATGACTCAAAAAATACAAACCTGGGTTACTGGGAGATTGACAATCACCTTAAGAGAAAGAGGGAGATTTTGAAGAATGATGTCTTCTTTTTAGGCATATCGAATTGAGATGTGGATGGGATATTGAAATATCCATCAGGCAATTAGAAATGTGGGGTTGACACTCAGGACAGAAATCAGGGTTGAATGGATAGATTTGGGAGTCATTTGAGTAAAGATGATTCAGGAGATGAGGAGTTGATGAGTAGATGACGTTGAAAAGTAGGAAGTACAGAGATACAAGAAAAGAATACCCAGCATAGAACATTGGGGAAAAACCCACTCTTAGTGGGTAGGAACAATTTAATTTTTATTTTTGCATCCCAGTGTAGGTATCTAATAAGTGTTTCTAAAGTGATTGTGCGGTTATGGTCATATCATATAAACTCTCAGAGCCTCAGTTTCTTCATCTGTAAAATGGAGGTCATAATACTTTCAGTGCCTACCTCAAGAAAGGATCCTGGTTTAGTATAATATACAGTGCTGGCTTTAGCTTCAGGAAGACCTGGCTTTAGGTCCAGCTGCTGACACATACTAGCTGTGTCACCCTGGCAAAGTCATTTATCCTTTCCGGGAACAGCTAGAGGTAGTCCAATTTGGCTGGAATGTTGGTTTCAAGTGAATGAGTAATATGAAATTAGAATAAGTAGATTAGAGACAGAGTCAATTAAGTTCTACCCAATTATTATTTATTAAGAACCTACTATCAGAGGAATAAGAGAAGAGAATAAGTATTTACTAAGTATCCACTATGTGCCAGAGACTATGCTAAGTGCTTTACTGGTATCTCAAGCAGTCCCATAGAACTAAAGTACTAAGTGAGTGCTTTGTGGGAAGTGTTCTCCTTCGTCCATCTGTTGCACACAAATCTGCAAGATCAAATGGGATAAAGCAGGTGAAAAGAAAAAAGGAAACAGTAGGGAGACTGACCAGAAGACTACCACAACTGTCCAGCATGAGGTGATGAGGACCTGTACAGTGTGGTGGCTATGCGAGGGGACATACAAGAAAGAAGGAAAAAGAGACAAGATCTGACAACAGCTAGGTGTGGAAGTGGCTCAAGTCAGGAAAACTTGAGTTCAAATCCTGCCTCAGACACATACTAGCCATCATGAACCTCTGTTTGCCTCAGTTTCCTTTTCTGTAAAATGTGGATAATAATAGCATCTACCTCCCGGAGTTGTGAGGGTCAAATGAGATAATATTTGTAAAGCATTTAGCACAGTGCCTGGCACATAGTAAGCACTATATAAATATTGGCTATTATTATTTGCTATTATGTGGGTAAATGCAAGTGAGAAATTGAGAATGTCTCTGAGTGACGAAGTGACTGAGAAGTCACTGAGTGACTAAGAAGATGGAGGCACCTTCAACAGTAATACAGAAGTTGGAATGAGGAGAAGTTTCAGGAGGAAACTTAATGAGTTCTTTGGTAGATTTGTTCAGTTTGAGATCTGTTCAAGAGGCAGTTGGTGATGTAGGGTCCTGGAGCTCAGGAGAGAAAATGGGGTTGGAGATACATAACATACATACACACATACATATATACATATATACATAATATAGATATATTAACACAGATCTGGCAATCACCTTCATAGAGATGATTATTCAACTCCTGAGGGCTGAGATCACCAAGCAACATAGTGTAGAGGGAAAAGAGAAGAGGTCCCAGGACTAAGCCTTAAGGGACACATCTAGAGTTGGGTGAACCTGATAAACAATCAGCAAAGAAGATGGAGAAAACCTGTTTAAGTGAGTTGGAGGAGAGCCAGGACAGAGAGTGTCATGAAAACCTAGGAAGGAGGCAGTTCCCAGGAGGAGAAAGCAAGAGATGGTGTCAAAAGCACAGAGAGGTCAAAAAGAGTGAAGATTAGGAAAATGGCATTCGATTTGGCAATTAAGAGATCACTGGTAACTTTGGAGAGAGTAGTTTCAGTTGAAAGGTCAGAAGCTAGATTGCAGAGAGCTTAGATGCAAGAGTGAGGATAGAAAGTGGAGACACCTAGTATAAGGTGCTTTCTCAAGGAATTTAGCCATAAAGTATATAGCTAGAGATGGGGGTGGGGGGAGGGGAAGATGATTGGATCAAGTCAGGATCTTTTTTTTTAAGAGTGGGGAACAAAACATATTTGTAGTATGTTTTGTTTTCTTGCTCTCTTGTTGGATGGGGGAGAGGGGGTCCAGTGAATTTGGAATGAAAAAATTTTTTTGTAAATCTCTGTGCCTGTGTGACCCAGGGCAAGCCACTTAACTCCAATTGCCTTGCCAAAACAAACAAACAAACAAAAATCTCTGTGCTTTAAAAAATAATAAAAATTTTTAAAAAGAGTGAGAGACACATGGATGTTTGTAGGCAACAAGGAAGGACCCCTTCAGATAAGGAAGCTTGGTGCTTTATCTGCCTATTTGTATCCCCATTGCTTACCATAGTGCCTGGAGTATAGTAAATGCTTCTCTTCTCCTATACCTTTTCAGTTGGTGATCTCATCAACTCCCCGTTATCATCTCCGATTCTCAGATCTATGCATCCAGCCTTAACCTCTCTCTTAAACTCCAGAATCACATGTCCAACTGCTTTATTGGATATCTGGAACTGGATGCCCCATAGATATCTTAAATTCAGCATGTATAAAACTGAACTAATTTTCATTCCCCCCACAAACCTTTCCTTCTTCTGAACTTTTGTTGAACATACCACTATCCTTCTAGCAACCCGGCCTTAAAATCTAGGTGGCATCCTCTACTTACTCTCTCTCACTTTCCATATCTAATTTATTGCCAAGCCTGACAATTTTACCTTCATAAAATCTCTTGTATACACTCCCTTCTCTGAACTCTGATATTGCTACCCTTATGGGTCTATACCGCCCTCATCACTTCATAACCTGACTATTGCAATGGTTTCCCAGTTGGTCCCACTGCCTCAATTTTCTCCCCTTCCAGTCCATCTTCCACTCAGCTCTCCAAATGATCTTCTGAAAGCCCAGATCACCCCTTTAAGGGCCTCACTTGAGGACCTAGAAGGACATGTGGCCGCAGGCTCCCCACCACTGTAATACCTTCCTCACTGCCCCTCTCCCACGTGCACTTTTCCCCTGCTGTTCCTTCCACAAATCAATCCAGGCATTTTTACTGGCCATTCCCCATGCCTGGAATTCTCTCCCTCCTCATCTCAGCCTCCTGGATTTCCTGGCTTCTTTCAAGGCCCAGCTAAAATCCTGCCTTCTACAAGAAGTCTTTCTTGATTATCTCCAATTTATCATATATATGTGTGTGTGTATGTGTATGTGTATATGTATGTGTGTATACATATATACATTCTATATATGTATACATATATAGTATATATGTATATGTGTGTGTGTGTATATATATATATATATATATATATATATATATACAGAGAGAGAGAGAGAGAGAGAGAGAGAGAGAGTTTGTATAGAGTTGTTTGCATATTTCCTCCCCCATTAGACTGGGAGCTCCTTGAAAGCAGATGTTATGTTTTACCTTTCTTCCCAACCTGGGCCCTCACTACAGCCTCTGGCACATAGTAGGTATTCAATAAATGCTTGCTGACTGACTGAGATCGAGATGATAGAGGAGGATTGCTAATAGGGGCAATAGGCTAGAGAAAAGAGGATGGGATGGGGTAGGAGAAGAGCCATCTCTTGCAGTAAGATAAAACAGAGTGAGGAGATAAGAGGGGGTTGGGAAAGATATCTGAATGGTAGAGGAAGAAGAGGGAAAAGAAGGAGGGTCCCAGTGAATGGGCTACATATTTTCAGTGAGGTATGAGATGAGGTCATAAGCTGAATGGGGAAGAAAGGGGAGAGGCGGTGAATGGATTCAGGAGGCATGAAAGGAAAGCCTTGCTGCACTGAGCACCCAGTAGAAGATTACATTGTATAAATATATAAAGGACTCAATCAGAACAGTTCCATAATTTTCTCCATTTATAGTATGGCCATGCTGCAACAGAGAAGAAGGAGGTAGGTAGTGGGAATAATTCAAGGTTGGGGTTTGCCATGATGTGATTGGCAAGAGCATCGATTAGGGACCATGTGGCAGGTAATGTGCTAAGCACTGGCTATACAAAGAAAGGCAGAACCATGGACAGGGTGAGGCAGCAAGGGTTAGGGATTCTAGTTAGGAGGAATGTGGGCAGTTGAACTAACTCTCCAAAGGGTTGAGATAAGGCGGGCAGAGATGGCTTGGGAAGAGGTAGAGCCTAGGAAAGAACTGAGGGGTCAGAAGTTGTGAGGTCATAGATGAGGTTTCTAGAAGAAGCAAAAACATTGACAGCTTTGAGGCAACTAGTTAGCACAGTGGGTAGAGTACTGGGCTTGGAGTTAGGGAGAGCTGGGTTCAAAGCAGGTCCCAGATACTAACTATATGACCTTGGGCAAGTCACTGATGCCTGCCTCAGTTTCCTCATCTGTAAAATGGGAATAATAACAGCACCTACCTCCCAGGGTTGCTGTGAGGATAAAATGAGATAATCTTTGTAAAGCACCTTGCAAATATTTAAATGTTGGCTATTACTATAAGTCAGTGACTATCTCAATTTGCATCTCCAGTGTCTGGCACATAGTAGGCCATGATTTTAATTTATTGATTATCTTCCATTTACATTGTAAATCCCTTGTATCAAATATAGTTATTTGGGTATTGTTTCTCTCTCTCCATATACATACATACATACATATATATATATAATACATGTATACATACATACATATACGTGTACCTATACACACATATATCAGCACAGTTCCATAATTATAATCTCTCGATGCATATGTTATATATCTCTATATATTATACATAATATATAATTATGGATTATTATTTATATATCTCTATTAATTTATATTAATATATAGAAATCAAGAGAGAGAGAGAGATCTTATCTTAAGAAATTTATACTATGGGAAAGTTCACATACATACCTACCTACACACGCACACACACACACACATACATGCACATATACTTTTGGGAAGTGAGTGTAAATGAGAAGAATACATATGGATCAAATTTCCTTTGAAAGATGCAGGAGTTTAAGAAAAAGATACCTGTCTATGTTTATGTGGAGCAGCTGGGTGGTGCGGTAGATAGAGTACTGGTGCTGGAGTCAGCAACACCTGAGTTCAAATCTGGCCTGAATCACTTCCTAGCTGTGTGATCCTGAGTAAGTCATTTAACCCTGTTTGCCTCAGTTTCCTCATCTGTAAAATGAGCTGGAGAAGGAAACGGCAAACCATGCCAGTATCTTTTTCAAGAAAACCCCAAATGGGGTTATGAAGAGTCAGACATGACCAAAAATGACTGAACAATAACAAATGTGTATGTATTATGTATGTAAACTTTACTTGAGGTCAGAGACTACTTCATCTTTCTTTTTTATCCCCCAGTGGGAAATACAGTGCCATCTACCTAGCAAGCCCTTCATAAACACTTGTGAAATTGAATTTAACTATGCAGACAACAATTTTCTTTTCCTGGAGCAAAACAGATGGTTCTTTAGTAGGAAAGCCCTCATAATATATTTGTCTCTTTTGGAGTCCAGATTTTTTAATAGTGTATCTGTCAATAGATTGCTAATGAAACAACTTCTAATTCTGTGGAGCTATAAAATTCATTGGTATCAATGGGAGTGTAGCGTATGTGAGGACAATTTCAAATGGCTGAGAAGGAACTTGAAAATGCATATGCTCTCATGGTTAATAAATATTTGGTGGCTGATTGATTAAAGAACATAAAGGGTTTTGTATGTATTTGATAAATACTACCTGGACAACTGAAATGGGCAGGTCAAAGCAAAGAGACCCAAGCCCAAAGGAAATGAGCTAACACTATTTCCAGTGAGTAAACACTCATTTAATGAGTTATTTTCACTCTTCTTACAAAGAGACCATCTGCAGTTGGGGGGGGAGCAAAAAAAAATCACAAAAAGTTTTGTCTGATGCCCAGAATAATCCTAATTTTGAAGTTTAGTTCATAACATTACAATAAGGGATGAAAGAAAGAAATAAGTATTTATTCAATGCCTTTTACATGCATTACTACATTAAGGGCTTCACAAGTGTTTTCTCATTGGATCCTCACGACTCCGGGAAGTGGGTGCTATTATTATCTCCATTTCATTAAAACCAACAGAAATTAAGAGACTTGCCCAAAGTCATACCAAATCCAAGGTCAGATTTGAACATAGGTCTTCCTGACTCTAGACCCAGTGGGCCCACAATGTCACCCGGCTGCCTCAGTAATAACAATGAGCACAAGGAAGAAGATTAAAGATTGACAGGAGGAAAAACTTCCTAATGACTAGAGCTACCCCAAAGTGGAATAACCTATCTCTGGATGGGAAGGGTTCCCTCTCAGTGGAGGACTTCATGCAAAGGCTGAATGACCCCTGGGTCAGGTATGTGGTCCAGAGGCTGCTGGTTCAGATAGGGTCTGAAGAAATGGCCTTCCAACTCTGATTCTTTGAATACATTTCCACTTTGCAAAACCATAAAGATGCCCCTCCCAGGGCATTGTCAAGCACCCCCTTGCTCTCTCCTCCTCCCTTTCCCAACCATACATTCTTGCCCTCATTATGTGAGCCTGCAGAAGAATGATGTCTCACCAACCAAACAAGAAGTTGATAACACCACACCTTACCCTGTGTCATTAACCCAACAGCTATTTGCCCTGGTGAATATGCTCTTGTGAATGTGTACAGTTCCTGAGTGATTTTCCTAGCCTCTTAGGCAAATCCCCACTGGCCTTGCCCTATTGATTAGCCTGTACTATGGTGAGGAATGGAATGCAACATTCTGTTGTACGCTCACCTTTGACAATCCCAATTCAACTTTCAATATCCTGTTTTCTTGAAAAACCTACTATTTAACTCTATGACCTTTCATTGTCCAGGCATTAAAGGTCTTGAGAATCTTTTGTTACTGCAGAACTCTTGTGAAGTTCTTGCTACCTGTGGGACTGTCTCTTAGCTAAGGCTTCTATTCCACACTAAGGAAGTAAAGGAAATGATTGAGGATCCTTACTAGTACTTTCCTCCTTTGTGTACTCCTTAAATCACCACCTTCCTGGAAATCCTCTAAGGCCCCAAGTGGAAAATCATAGTATCCTCCCTGCTCGAGAGGGTTTTATCTTGCCTTCCCCACCCCCACTTTGGGCTAGTGTATGAATTACTAATGTTTCCCTGGAATTTGCCGTATGCCTGGATACTGGAAAATGTGACTAACAGAAGTCCCTACTGGATTTCCAGAGAGGATAGACTTGTTCTCTAACCTTTCACTTCTCCTTCCAATGGTCTCAGCATGGATTAAAAATCCATTGTGCCAAACCTAGTTGGCTGTAGAAATTATCCACAGAAATGGTTTTGAAATTCCAGGGGCCCAAGCTGAAAGGGAATATAATAATAGAAGACAAGCAGAGCAGAGAAGTCCTAATAGGATTCCAAAGTGTGTGTGTGTGTGTGTGTGTGTGTGTGTGTGTGTGTGTGTGTGTGAGAGAGAGAGAGGGAGAGGGAGGGAGAGAGAGAGAACTGAGGGGACCCACTAAGGAGAAGCAAGATTCATAGTTGATTTTATAGGACACGAGGAATCTTGCAAAACTTGGAACCTATTCTGCCCAGGGTTTCAGTATGTTTGTTAAGTGTGCAACTTTTGTGAAAGAGACTTACCCTTTCCCCCTTGGCCTCCTTCTTTCTGGCCTAGAATTAAACAAAATGGTAGTTTTCTTTCCAAGGCTTAAAGGGCTGACTCCATTTGTAGCACTCCTGGCCGTGTCAGAGCTTCCTACTGAGTTTGAATCTGATCCTTGGTTACTCATGATCTTTTTCTATCGAAATTAAACCCTTCGCATCTCCTAAGTTCCTTCTGCTTGGTTTTCCCCTCCTTCCATCTCTTAAAGGAAAATCGGAGTTCAAATGGTGTTCTGGGGAGGTTGAGGAAAACACTAACTACCTCCTCATCCGTAGTACTCACTGTCTAGCCCTTACTGTACCAAACCAATTTTTTTTTTCTATCAATCCTTAAACTCCTGCATCTTTCAAAGGAAATGTAAGCCGTATGTTTCCTCCTCATTTACACTCACTTCCTAAAAGCAGTATTTCAAAACAGTTTATTTGATGTCCCAGGAGACTTACAAGATTTGTGCCTTTGCAAAAACTCCTTAGACCCTCCTCTCCTTCTCCCTCCTGGGAACTGAGAAACTATTTGCAACCTCTAAACTGGATGCCAGTCTAGCAAGGCATGTGGTAGGCAATGAACAAACACTTGCTGAAAGATTTTTAACTCAACCATAAGATACCAGTGTGACAGACATGTCCTTCTACCTACCTTAAACTCGAAAGGTATTTTCTTCATTTCTTCCCCTTTCCATTATTTTTATGTTCCCAAATACATTCAGTTCAATGCACAAACATTTATTAAGGGTTGATTATGTTTAATGTACTTTGCTAGGCATTGGGGATTTTAATGAAATTGGTAGTCATTGCCCTCAGGGAGCTTACATTCTGCTGAGGGGTACATCAAGTACACAGGTAAGTAAAAAATTCAAAGAATAGACAGTCATTTTAAGTATAGTCAAAGGAAGAGTAGCTGGTGAGTAGAAAGTAAAGATCAGGAAAAGCCTTGTGTACAATGTGGTGCTGGAGAAAATGAGGAATTCTAAAGGTGGAGGGGAGAAAGGACAAAAAGCATGGATTATTAAGGTTGAGAATTGCTAGCAGGACAATTTGGATGAATGAATGAATGAATGAGCTTTTATTAAGCAATTATGATGTGTTAGGCACTATTCTAGGTTCTGGGAATAATGACAAAAGTGAGACAGTTCTTGATCTCAAAGGGTGCTCATATATTACGTATAGGAGACTAGGGTGCAGGAAAGAGACCTTCAGTCCAGAGCATCATGGGAATGTTGAAGGCAGCAACAGGAAAATCAGCTGTCATAACCTTTTCAGTAGCAATGGTGCTCTTGATTTGATTACTGTTCCCAGGATAAGAGCTGACCCTTTTCTCTTTCTATTTGACAGCTGGGGAGATGGCAAGATATCCATTTTGGTCTGTCTTGGCTTCCTGGTGGATGGCTGGATGATTTATGAAGCATGGTCTGGAATCAGCTCGATATGGTGGGTTAGGTGAGTTTTTACTGACTCATTAAGGACTGCAGAGACTATAAGGAGGAATAATAGTATATAAGACTGGAAAGGTGGGTGGAAGCCACATTGTGGAGGGCTAAGCAATTTAAGTAATTGGTACAATTCCCAGGACAGCGTTGTGTCCTCAACAAAATGGTAGCTAGTCGCTAATGGACTAACCCAGGAGTTTTTAATTTATTTATTACTTCTTATACTAGTGAAAGAAAGCTATTGTTATTATTAAATGGACCTTAATGAAGCAGAGAGTCTTGGTATGGAACTCTGAGCTCCCCCAAACCAACATTTTCTTTAGTTTGGTAGCCCTGGTGTCCCATACTGCTGGAGCTGTGCTGGGATCCTGGTGAGAGACCATGGAATGAAATCATACTCTAATGTTACAGATTTCAGCAGCTGTTAAAATTACACAGTGATTATCCTTTTAGCCTGTGTACTATTACACCGTGGTAAACTTGCTCTTAGCCTGTATTGGGAAAGATAGAAACTGAGACAATAAGGTATATTGATCAAATTAGCCCCCAGGGATTGTTGTTAGCATTTCTGCTTCCCCCCCCTTTCTCTCCCAGGAGGGGTTGGCTGCTGGATAAAACACTTCCAGCCAAAGCTTTCTGAGGTTCTAGATAACCCCACAGGCATGCACACAGCTTCAACAGCAGCCCTGGCATTGGTCACTCAGGGAGTCTCCTATCTTTAGGTAGATGAGGACACAGGGCAGCCAGGCAACTATGGATTGAAGCTCTGCCTCTCCCCAGATCTAAAAATGCTACAGGCTAAGTGAGTAAGTGAATCCTAGCCCCTGGTTCCAAGTTGTTGGGCTGGCTAAGCATTATTCCAGCTGGAAAACTTGTCATCTGTGAAGCCTTGGGAAAGTCCCTTTGACCAAAAATATCACTCTCACCAATGCCTGAAATGCTGGCATCTGGAATTCTTTCCTATTTGTCCCCCCTCAAAGGCTAGCTTCTAAAACGCAAACATTTTAACCTAGGATCGCTTTGGTCTTCTTTAACATTTGGTGGAGCAGAAAAATGTGTTGTACTTGGAGTCAGGAGAGATCTAGGTTTGAATTCTGACTCTGACACTGACTTTAAGCAAGTTGCTTTGATTTTTTTGAGCCTCAGATTAAAATCTGTAAAATGGGGATCAATGCCTGTAGGGACAACCTTACAGAATTATTGTGAGGATTAAATGAGATAATGCATGGAAAGTTCCAAATAAAGCAAAAAAAAAAAAAGCTCTTTTTAAAAAAATTCATCCTAACCATTTCAAACACTCTCCTTTTTACAGTAAATAGAAATAAATAATTAATGTTTTGAATGCCTACAAATTTATGGAGTAGACTGTACTGGAAATGTCCAAATTCTTGAAATAGGTAAAAATCACATTGTATGAGGAAACTTGTTTTTTTTTTTCATGTATAATTTATGGAGGAATGATTTCCCTCAGAGGGAAATATTCATAAATTCATGGATCTAGATATGGAAGGGTCGTTAGAGGCCATGCAATCGAATCCCTTAATTTTACTGATAAGGAAATTAAAGCCTAGAGAAATTTAGTGACTGGTTCGAGGTCACATCGAGACCAAGTGTTAGGGTCAGGCCCACTGACTCCTTCTTTAATTTTCTTTTTCTTTTGTTCTTGTGAAGTTAGCAATCACTGCTACATTAACACAAAGATTTTGACAAAGAGCAAGAAAGTAGATTGTATAAGAAGCTGTGAACAATTAATACAATTTTTTATTTTTAAGAAATATGTTTTTCAAAATCAACCAAAGAAAAGCACAGTGGAAGCTTATATTTGCTGTATTTTCCATTTAAGTTCTGGGGTTTTTTTGTGAGGCATTTGGGGTAAGTGACTTGCCCAGAGTCACACAGCTAGTAAGTGTTATGTGTCTGAGGCCAAATTTGAACTCAGGTCCTCCTAACTCCAAGGCCAGTGCCCTGCTCACTGTGCCACCTAACTGCCCCTTATTTGAGTTGTTTTTAAAGAAACAAATAAGTTTATGTAATTATACTGTATACACATAGGTGTACTGTATTTTAAAGAAATATACACACATGTAAACATACAAATATGTATACATGTGCATATGTATGTGTGTAAGTTTATATATGTGTGCATATATATGTATGTTTTATTAAAAATAACTGAAATGATCAAATAAGTTGTAACACAATTTCACCAGTAAGTGTGGTCTTAAACTTTTCTAATTGCTAGGTGGCATAAAGAATAGAGCGTAGGACCTGGAGTCAGGAAGACTTGAGTTACTAGCTGGGAGACCTTGGGCAGATCATTCAATCACTCTGAATCTCAGTTTCCTCATCTGTAAAATGGAGATAACAATAGCACCTACTTCAGTAGGCAGTTGTGAGACTTAAATGAGATGACAGATGTAAAGTGCTTTGCAAACTTGAAAGTGCTATATAAATGCTAGTTATTATATCTTATGCCAAGTGTCTTCCAATGAATTCATGACTTGTCCCATTAACTTCACATTGCCTTCATAACCCAGAGAACTACAGACCTTAACCAATTAATGCCTTATGATTTTCACTAAAGGGTCATCATGAGTCTGTGTAGATGTCAATCAATCATCAATCAACATTCAAGCATTTATTAAGTTCCTACTAAGTGCTAGGCACCATATTAGGTCCTGCCTCTCAAAATAGGGCCCATGCAGTTAGCTTGTGATGGATTTTGTCGCATGGAAAGAGTCCAAGGAAGTGGATGATGGAATCAACATGTGTCAGGCCTTGGAAGAGGCAATTTCTGGGCCTGTGATAATCTGCCAGTTTGTGTCATCTCTGTTAGTAGTGACGCATTTTTCCCCTCATCAGGAAAAACATCAAAGATCCCTGGATTTCCACAGCAGCAGCTTGATTGTCCTGGTATAAACAGAAGACATAGCCACAACCTCTTCTCAAAGGCTGGTTTAGCAGAGGCTTTTCTTTCTGGAATTCCAATTTAAAAAATAAAATTATAAGAACTGGTTTGCTGAATACTCAGGTATTCAAGAGCTTTTAATTCTTCCTGCCTTTCCAGGTTATCCTTTTTCTTCTTTAATCTTCAGTATCATTTTTTTTTTTGGAAGGGGGATGGAGGGAAAAAGGGGAAGGGAGAAGGAATACTATTGGTTAATTTTTGTAACATCTTTTCCCATTTTCCCTCTCTTTAAAGTTCTCCTTCCCCCCCCAAATCTCATATCTGCCAATTCCCTTTCTCTTTATTGCTCTGTGTTTTCCTTTGTTTTTGTTTCAGGTTTCTATGGATCCTTTTACAATCTTCCTTTTAGTTCCTTCAAATGCCTGCTGTGTTTTTTTTAGCCTCACGGCATCATCTTCTCCTATCATTTGGTTCTTAAATACACTTCTTTGCCCACCACCATTTGGAGTGACTAATCCTCTTCAGCCCTGCCTGGGTTTCCCTAATAACAGTGCTTACCTTCCAGGATTCTGGACTTCTTTCAAGGAAAGAACCAGAATGTTGATCTTATGAAGGTCTCTATTCATGGGGGTTGTTTATTTCTTCAATGCTCTTGTTTAGAAAATTGGGGTCTTCTCTCCCCTTACCACAGCTATTCTGTTTACTGGAATCTAAAGACAATCAGCCTTGTGGTTGTGGCATAATCGAATCAAGAGGGTTAACTAAATAAAGACAGTTGGCAATCAAAAATCAGGCTGAGATTCCTAGCCAGCATTATTTGCTTTTTTTTTTTTTTGGTGGGGTGGGCTCTATTTTTTCCTGGACTCACTGTAGGGCTAGAAATCAGATTCAACTACAAAGGCATTTTTTCTTAGCTACACCTACCAATGAAGTCCTCATAATTTTGAAAAGTGAAAGGAGGAAGCATTTCAGGGATAAATTTTTTTTTTTAAAAAAACCATGTCTAAACCTTGAAGAAGTTTATAGCATCACTTTAATAAGATTATGTGGTACCAGCAATGTGAGTATTTCAAGAGCTCTGAACTTGTAGTAAGTGGATTGGCTGAGTCTTATCTTCCCCATTTACTTAGGCCATGGATAAACAATCTCATCTTTCTGAGCCTTAGTTTTCATCTCTATGAAATGGGAATGATCATACCTGGGACTTCCTAGCTACCTACCTCACAGAACTGTTCTGAGAAAAATGGCTTATAAATTGAAAGGGGCTGTAGAAACATCTTGTTTTTATGGATATGTTTTACTTTTATGTCATTTTTCATTTCATTTTGTATATTTTATTATATTACATTTTATTATATTTATTTTTTATAATTTTATATCATTTACATTTATATCATTTTCATTTTCAAATATATTCTTCCCCATTCTTCTCCCCAGAAAACTACCAAGAGAGTAAAAAGAAGAAAGCAGATCAGCAAAATTGTCTGACAATATATACAATTTTTCATATATGTAGTCCCCCCACCTCCACAAAGAAAAGAGGGATATGGGGGCAGCTAAGTGGTACAGTGGATAGAGCACTGGCCCTGGAGTCAGGAGGAGCTGAGTTCACATCTGGTATCAGACCAGACACTTAACATTTACTAGCTTTGTGACCCTGGGCAAGTCCCTTAACCCCAATTGCCTTGCAAAAAAAAAAAAAGAGGGATATGAATTTTCCCAATTCTTTTCTGGGGCCAAGTGTAATTATATAGAGCTCTGTTTCAGTTTTCCCTCTTTTGATTTGCATTGTAGTAATTATTACATATGTTGTTTTCCTGGTTCTACTTACTCCAGTCTACATCAGTTCATGGATATCTTCTCATGCTTTCCTGAATTCTTCACATTTATTGTTTATCATGGCATAATAAATGAGTTGTTATTGAAGGTAGAGACTATTTTTCCTGGTTTTGTCTGGTCTTGTATTCCCTATACTTACCACAGTGCCCTGAACCTACTAGGCACTTAATAAATATTTGTTGTATTGCTCTGTATCATTAACAACCTTCACTCAGGTCCTGCCTTGAGTGCCCATCTCAAAAGTCAGGCCAACAAGAATGCAGCCGTGGGTGGGATCTACCCTTCTGTCAAGGCTTCAAGTATGGGCTTAGCAATAGACCTGTTTGTGTACCAGTTGTCCAGAGAGATTTATTACTGAAGAGTTGGCCAATGGGCAATGAACTTTTTTGACCCCAGTTAACTCATGAAATGCTCTAGATGGGTGTGGAGAGGTTGAATCCTGTTTGGGTGGAGGGTGTACAGCACCCACGTAGGTCTTGAAGGAAGGAGTGCTACTGACAAAAGTATTTGAGGATTACTGAGAATCCTGGGTGGAGGTGAGGATACTGAACATCATGGAATGAGCAGAAAGGAAGTATGAACTGATAACAATTTTTGAGGCAAATTCACAAAGCAAGGAGAGAATAGGGTTAAAAACCAAGAAAGCCACTCTCGTCCTTGGTACCCCCAAGTACTGTTATGTATTACTTCTTCTTTTTTTTTTTTTTTTAAAAGCCATTGGGGTTAAGTGACTTGCCCAGAGTCACACAGCTAGTAAGTGTCAAGTGTTTGGTCTGAGGCCAGATGTGAACTCAGGTCCTCCTGACTTCAAGGCCAGTGCTCTATCCACTGCACCACCTAGTTGCCCCATAAGTATTACTTCTTGACTTCAGAGTAGCTATATGACTCCAGGGTTGGATTCACCTAAGATCCCTTCACAGACACATGACACCTAGTGTCTTAATAAAGAACCACAGGAATAGAAAGTGGCATACAGGTGGTAGAAAACCAAAACCTAACCAACACCCATTTATTAAATGCCTACTATGTACCAGGCACTTTGCTAAACACTAGGGATAGAAAGAAAGGAAGAAACATGGCAATTTTGCTTCTAATGGGGAAGACAACATGGAACAAATTATTTTTATTAAATATATATAGAATAAATAAAGTCTAACTTTAGAGGGTTTCATAATCAGAAAATAGTCTCTGACCTAAATGTGCATGTTATCTGTTTACATGCTGTGTCTCTTCCTCCTGTTCCATTCAATTAAATGTAAGCTTCTTGAGGGCAGGGACTGTATTTTACTTTGTCACCTCAGTGCTTAGGACAGTGCCTTGCACCCAGTAGGTGCTTAATCTATACTGGACCACCCATTCCAAAGGATGGTATAGACTCTTTCATTGAACTGGATTTATGTTGTTGTGAATATTGTTTGAAATAAATGGCCCATGCTTTTAGGCTTGAGGTCTCTTCTCTTACTCAGCAATGTTCTTTGACAAGGGATTTACCTGAACAGGATTTCAATTGGATAAAGGATTTGATTGGATAAAGATCTGGAAGACTTGGTTCAAATCCTGTCTCTGTCACATCCTGGCTGTGGCTCTGGACAAATCACATAAGCTCTCAGTGTCCCCAGGAAACCCTCTAACACAACTAATTACAGAAATTGGCAGAGGGAGTTTGCCATACTGAGAATTCCCTATGCCAATAAAATCATGTCTGGACAGAACTCCCCATGAAACTCAACTGAAATGTAAACTCTGGAAGGATGGGAACTTTGCACTCACATCATCCTACACAGTACTTTTCCCATGTCTGAATTAATGAATGAGTAACAAATAGTAGGGCAGCTGGAAAGGACCTTGTGAAATGTGGGCTCCCTGCTGAATCGGGGATTAGATAGGCAGTCACATACATGCCAAGGGATATGTCCTCCCAGATTTGGTTTCAGTGGAAGAGCCGTAGGAGTCAGTCATTCAGGCCTAATGTACCCACAGGGACTTGAAGAGGCCAGTAGCACCCAGGAGCCAAGTTCCTAATATAGACATTATGGTGAGCTACAAACAAGTTTGACAGGGATAACTTTGTAAGGACAAAGGCGATCACTTATGGAGGTCTATCACGTCTCAAGTCAAGGCCTCAAAATAGCATTGGTGAAGTCATCTCCTGTGCTAGGCACCATATAACATTTGAACCCAATGACATGAGAGCCAATAGGATCCCTGCCTCCAAGGAGTTTACAGTCTCCTCAAACCTCCCCTCCCCACAGATATGATTGGGTGGACAAGGCCAGGGGGAAAAGAAAGACAAATAAAAGGGCTGCTTCATTTCGATAGACTGACAAAGTAGGGCTTTCTTTAAGTAAAACGTGAAGAATAAAGGATACATTTATAACATAATGTTTTAAAAGTTGGTATGGGGGAGCTGGTAGCTGGTGCTGGTGTTAGAGTCAGGAACACTGGAGTTAGAATCCTGCCTTAGGGTGTATGACCCCAAGCAAGTCACTTTACCTCAGTTGATCTGTTTTCTCATCTGTAAAAAGGGCATCATAATAGCAATCACCTCACAGGATTGTGAGGATTGATTGAGATAGTGTATATAAAGTGCTTTGCAAAACAAAGCACTATGTACATGTTTGTACTGGCCGCACGCCGACCTTCTGCCAGCCGTGAGCCAGTACCCACTCCTTCTATAAGGAGTACACTACCAGAATCTTACCCACACCTGGGTCTTCGGTCCTCAGCCGGATCACCACACAGAGACAAGCCATCGGGAGGCACCAACACCAGAGCTTTATTCAGAGGCCAACACAGCAAACCATCATAGCAAGCCCAAGCAGCAAGGCCAGAGCAACAGGGCAGGAGCCAGGGGAGAGCGCACGTGTGATCTGACCACGCTTGTTCCTAAGTACCTACCTAGCCCCTCCTCCCCAGCCCGCTACTAGCCAATGATTGTAGGGTCAGATACCGGAAGGGGCTGCCTGAGTTTAGCACACCAAGGGGGAGGGAGTGACGTAGGAGGCTAGGATTGGATACAGGAAGGAGGTATCTGGGATTGACGCATAGACAAGAGTCCGTGACCTAGGAAGTCAGGCTCAGACACTGGGAGGAGGGGTCTGGGTCAGTGCTGCACAAAGGGACCCAGGAAGTCAGGAAGATCACAAGAGGCATCTGGGGATGACGTTGCATATAGGGAGGGGACTAAGCAGAGGGAACTCAGTCCTCTGCCACCCCACTCCCACGTGGCACTGCCCCTTGCCTCAGGAGCTCAAGCTCCGACTACTTCCTTGTACCCAGCTTATCTCACAAAGCATTGCCCAATTGCCTCAGGGCTTCTCCGTATCCAGCCCATCCCAGTACACACGACTCTGCCTACCACAGCCCCTGCCTCGACTTCCAAAATACCCAGATCCTACCCTACCCTTGCCACAGCGCTCAACCTGGTAGCTGCCAACATCAGACAGTCCCTCACACATGTTAGCTATTATTATTTGCACTGGTATTATAATAATTTATAATTTGAAAAATTTGAAAAAATTTGAAAAAAACAAATTTACTGTTCACGTCCAACAGATTTTTTTTAACACTTCTTCAGTTTGTAGCCTTATGATCCAAGGCAGCCAGAGGATACAAGGGGAAAAAAAGTTAGGGAAATGGTTTGTCTTCCTTGTTGTGTTGGTTCTTGCTTGTTTCAGTCATGTCAGACTCTTTGTGACCCCCATTTGGGGTTTTCTTGGCAAAGACACTAGAGTGGTTTGTCATCATCTTCAGCTCATTTTACAGGTGAAGAAGCTGAGGCAAACAGATTAAATGACTTGTCCACGGTCACACAGCTAATAAGTGTCTTCCTTAATCTATAATAATAGGAGGCAGCTAACTGACCAAGTGGATAGAGCCTGGAGGACCTGAGTTCAAACCCAGATTCAGATGCTTGACACTAAGCTGTGTGACCCTGGGCAAACCACTTAGCTTGCCCTGATTCACACACACACACACACACACACACACACACACACACAAAATAAAATGAGATAATATTTGTTGTAAAGTGCTTAACACAGAGGCTGGCATATAGTAGGTGCTTAATAAGTGCTTGTTCCCTCCTCTCTACAATGTTAGCTATTGCAGATTAACAGAAGTTAAATAGACCAGACAAGGAGCATGGGGCAATGTAAAGAGCTTTGGATTTGAAGTCAGAGGACCTGGGTTCAAAAGCCACTCTGCCATTTACTTATATGGCCTTGGCCTAATCACCAAAGGTCAGAACAAGATGACTTCTAAAACTATTTCCATATTTAAGTGTATGATCCAATAATCTCTTCTTGATTATAAACTTTTATCCAAAGATCATCTATCTGGATCTTTGGTTCATTTCTAGTCTGTTGCTTGCCTCCAGTCAAGGATGCTAAAAAGAAACTGATAAGCCTTAAGGCTGTCTTCATGACACCAGAATGACCTGTGGTATTCTGAAAACTTCAGTAAAAGTTATCTTTTATTTTTTTTCCTGGTATGACATCAAGTATGGTAATTGATTTAGCTGATTTTGTCCCCCTTTAAATGGGAAACACATTCCTGGTATAGTCATCTGTTCCTATAACCCCTGCTACTTGGTAGGGCAGAAACTGATAGATCCCTTGAGTTCAGGAATTTTGAGTTGCAGGAAGATAAGCAGATCTGGTAACCACACTGTCTGGCACAAATATAGTGAGCACAGGAGCAGAAGGTGGCAGGCTGTGGAAGGAGGCATAAAGTGGTCCGGAGGGGGAGGGAAAACTAAGCAGGTTAAAACTTCTCTGCTGATCAGACCCATGAGTGTCCACTATACTTCCAGCCTTGGTGAGAGAGGGGTTTTCAAATCTTCCCAAAAAAGAAAAAAAGTTTGGAAACAGCATACACTGCTGGTGTACACCAGTTAACAAAAAAATACCTCATGACTATACAAGGGTTTTGTTTTTCTTTTCTTTTTTTTCCAGGAGTGGGGAAATGTGAGAGAGAGAAAATAAATGCTTGTTAATTGAAAAAATTTAAATAACAATAGCTGATATTTATATCAGTACCTTAAGATTTCCAAAGAACTGTCCTCCCAACAACTCTATGAAAGAAGTAATGGAAGTATCATTAACCCCATACTACATATGAGAAAACTAAAACTCAGAAGTGACTTTGCCCAAAGCATCTTAGCTGGTAAGATGGCACCGAGGTGCAATATTTGGAGTCAAAAGATCTTGATTTCAATCTTGACTTTATCACTTACTACTTACATGACCTTGGAAAGTCAATTAATCTCTTGGGGTGGGGGTTTAATCCCATTTAGTGTTTCTTGGCAGAGATACTAGAGTGCTTTACCATTGCCTTCTCCAGCTCATTTTACAGATGAAGAAACCAAGGCAAACAGGGTTAAGTGACTTGTCCAGGACCAGATTTGAACTTCTGGAAGATGAGACTTCTGGATTCCCAACCCAGTGTTCTATCCACTACGCCACCTAGCTGCCCATTAAGGGAGCTAACCTTGAGTAATGGAAAGAGAATTACATTTGGAGTCAGAGGAATTCAAATGGAATGGAATTCAAAACCCAGCTCACCTGCTTACTACCCGCATGACCCTAGGCAAATAACTTCCCCTTAATGGCAAAATAAAAGGGTTGGGACTAGCTATCTCAGAAATCCTTTCAAGGTCTAAATCCGAATGAGCCCTGATAGGCAGTATCATAGAAATTCTGTGACGGAGGACAGTCTTTTTCTAAGTCTGGATTGGGCTAGATGGCCATTGAAGTCTGTCCAATCACATCTTTTCTGATGGTCTGCTGTAATATAGTTTGTTTATTCTAAATGTCATTTTATGGTAGCCAACTATTTATTGACTTCCGGGTCTAATTTAGGGGTGGGAATAGAGTTTAACACCTGCAACACAGTGTTTAACATATCTCTCTTTCAAAGACTAGATAAAGCTCTCTCTCTCTCTCTCTCTCCCTCCTCCTCCCCCTCCCCCTTCTCCTCTCCTCTCTTTCTTTCTTCTGCCCCCTCTCTCTCTCCTCTCCTGCCTTCTCTTCTCTCTTTCTCTCTGTCTCTGTTTGACTCCCTCTCTCTCCCCTCCTCTCTTCTCTCTCTGGCTCTGTCTCTCTCTGGTCTTTACCTCTGGAATGTGATTCTAACTACATCCAAGGGTGTTGACCTTCACGGCACGATGAAAAGCTCATCGATTTTCTCAGGCTCTTGCCTGATAAGGGTGTTAGAAGAGTGAGCAACAAGCTTTATTACTTGAGAATCGACTTCAGGGTAGGTGTTGTCCAGAGGTAGCATTTGTGTTCCAGACTCTATCCAGTTGTGCTCAGTCCTTGGAGTTAAGAATCTCTCTAAATGAAAAAAAAAAAAAGGAATCCTCAATCCAAATAAAAAGTCAGTTTGTGCGCATGGTTTCGATTCCTGCCTGGATTGGTGCTCTGCTCATGTCATTAGCCCTGCAGTGATCATCACGTAGCATTTCTGGAATACTTTATGTTTGGAAAATGCTTCTAATCATGTTCATTATCTATTCAAGTGTAAAAGGCTAAAGGAAATGGAAAACACGCCTCAAATTCGTGTGTGCATGTGTAATTTTTAAAAGACATGAAGCCTACTTTTATGAACTTCCCTTCTCAAAATGTGCTATAATTACCAGGAAGAACAGAACATCTGAATGGGCAACTTTCTGTATTTGAGATTCTAAACTTTGTGAGCCAGGAAAAAGCTAGTCATAACTAAGAATTGTAGAATATTGCCAAATATGTGGAGACTTAGAGAAGAGCTATGGTCCCATGCTCCCCAGGAAGAAACTTGATGGGTGCAAGATTTGCCCAATTCTGGTCTTCTCAGTGGAAATCCCGGGGATAGAATGAGTAAAAGAGTGATTAATGGAACAGTCTCCTGTTCCCTCCTTTCCCCTACTGAATCTAGTTCGTTTAACTGCTGTTAAAGGCTTCAGGTTACTTCAAAGACTCATTCTCTTCTCATACTCTTCTTTCAGAATCCTTATCTTCCTTCAAGGCTCAACTCATATGTCACCTCCTCCTCGAAGCCTTTCATAGTACCCTCAATTGCAAGGGCTCTGTTTCCCTCTATGTTCCTCATAATTTGCTTATGTTTTGTTGTTTCGATCGTGTCTGACTTTTTGTGACCCTATTTGGGGGTTTTCTTGGCAAAGATACTAGAGTGGTTTGCCGTTTCCTTTTCTAGATCATTTTATAGATGAGGAAACTGAGGTAAATAGGGTTACATGACTTGCCCAGGGTCACACAACCAGTGTCTGAGATAGGACTTGAACTCAGGAAGATGAGTACTCCTGACTTCGGACTGCCTTTATCCTTGTGTCTACATATTTAAAAATTCTCCCAGTAGGATGTAAACTCCCTAAGGGCAAGGATTCTTTGATTTTTATCTTTGCAACCTATCCATTGACCTCTAACACTGCTCTGCACCTATTAGGTTAAATTTCATTTCATTTCATTTAAGTGAATTGAAAGAAAAATTCAGCTAAAATGTGCAATTGTCTGAAGGTTGCCTTCTGTCAACTATCACTTCCTTTTTCTGAGAGGACTAACATATGAATCTTTGTGTTGTTTTCCTGTCTCTGGGTCAATATTCTGCATTTTTGTTAATGTGCTGTATTCTACCCAAGGCTAGCTGCTATTCCATTCACTTAACAAACGTTTATTAAGCCCATATCAGGTGTGCAGTACTATTGTTAAGCTCTCTGGGAGTAAGAGATAAGCGAAAAAAAGAAAAATAAAATCAATTTCCATGAATCAAGAAGGCCAACCACATTCTTAAGTTATAAAGTAGAATTATGGAAAATAAATATAAGGAAACTAGGTGGTACAGTAGATAGAGCACCAGCTCTGGAATCAGAAGGACTTGAGTTCAAATCTGGTCTTAGACACTTACTAGCTGTGCGACCCTGGGCAAATCACTTAACCCTGATTGCCTTAAAAAAAAAAAAAGAAAGAAAGAAATATACAGGTATTTCCAGTACCTGTAATTTCATCAAAGTGCCATCCCTTCTGCCAATGAAGCCTATAATCCTTTTATAACATAATGGGTGGTGTTGAAAATGTGCTGTAAAATTTCCATCAAAATTTCATCAGCTTGTAACTACTTTCATGGGGAGTCATTTTGAATTTAGGATTGTTCTACTAAAGACGGAAGGCCAATTTGGCTGAACCACAGAGTATGGGAGATGGGTTAAAGTACGATGAGAGTAAAAAGATAGTCTGGGGCAAGATTGTGAAGGGCTTTAAAAGCTAAATAGGAGAGTTTATATTTGATCTTAGGGGCAAAACAGAGTCACTGGAGTTTATTGAGTAAGGGAGTGACACGGTCAGATCTGTGCTTAAGGAAAATCACTTTTGCAAGTGTGGAGGATGAGTGAAGTGGGGAAAGACTGAGGCAGGGAGATCAATGTGGGATTGTTGAAACAATGGAGATGAGAAGTGAAAAGGACCTGAATTAGGTTCTTAGTTTCCTAGAGGAGAAAGAGGGCTTCAGCTGACAGAGATGTGGAGGTGGAAATTGCAAGACTTGGTAATTGGTTGGCTATGGGTGGTGGTGGTGGAGTGAGGAGCCAAAAATTTAAGGTTACAAACTGGGGAGACTGGAGCTTTCTGACAGAAACAGTGAAGTTTGGAAGAAGGCCACTTTAGGGGGAAAGATGATGAATTCTGTTTATACATGCTGACTCTGAATTGTCTTTAGGACCTCCAGTTTGAAATTCCAATTGGTGATGAGGGATTGAAACCCAGAGGAGAGACTGGGGCCAGATTTATGGATCTAGGAGCCATCTGCATAGAGCTGGGGGTGTATGGGATGTTAAGGGAGGACTGGCACCTCTGGTGTGAGGGCTTGCCAAACCCTTTTCAGGGCCAATCATCCACCTCTGATGTCCACTTGTCACCCTACTCTCACCTGTGGCTCTAAGAAGCTGTAGCATGCCCGTTGGCCACACCCCTGTAAACTATCTCAGCAGACTGGCTAAACCAGATTGAGGATAACCAGCGGGCTTATGGTGACTTACGGGGATGTCTCCCCCAAACATGTGAAGACTTCTCTGGGTAGAAAGGCAGATGAGAACAATTTGTTCCAATGGGCATGAAGGTGACTGAAGCAGATCCTGTGGTGTGCCTAGAGTGTGGTCAGACATCAAAGACACCAAGGTCATCCACTGTATCCTGGGTCATTGCCAGTCGTCCTGATTTTTGTCTTGTCACTGGACTTTGATGACTCAGGAAGAGAGAGTGAGGCTGATGATTCTGTGAAGCTCTGCCTCACTTAAATCCATTTCATTCACAAGTCAAGATATCACCCCATGATTTCATTGGTCCTCTTCCAAAATGAAAGACAAAACAAGCATAGATATCATAATAAAATCCATGGGAGCTGGTAAAGTCACAGAGAGAACGTGTGTAGAATTAGAAGGGTAGGAGGCCGCAAACTGAACCTTCAGCAACACTCACAGAGAATGAGTATGAGCTAAATAATAAACCAGCAAAGGAGACTCAGAAGGAGCAGTCAAACAGGAAGGAGAACTGAGAGAGAGAGATGGATGAAAGGGAAGAGAGAGAGGGAAAGAGGAGAGAGAGAGAGAGAGAGAGAGAAAATAGCATCACAAGAAATCTAGAGAGGAGATTGAGAGGGTAGACAACAGGGTCAAAGGTCTTAATTCCTCATCAATAAAATGAAGGACTTGGACAAAGTCACTTTTAAAGCTTTAAATCTATTTTCTTATTATCTCAGACAGTTCCTGGGTCCATGATAAAGGAAATGACGTTTAAGTATCCATTCAAATTCTCCAGTTGCAAAAAAAAAAAACAAAAAAAAAATGAAAGGGGGCAGCTAGGTGGCGCAGTGGATAGAGCATCGGCCCTGAAGTCAGGAGGACCTGTGTTCAAATCTGGTTTCAGACCAAACACTTGACACTTACTAGCTGTGTGACCCTGGGCAAGTCACTTAACCCCAATTGCCTAAAAGCAAAACAAAACAAAACAAAACAAAAAAACAAAATGAAAACAAGACAAAAAAACAAAAACAAAAACAAAAAAATTCTCCAGTTGCTGTTAAGCAAGGCAGAGACCATGACCTACAGTAACCTATATTTGGTGGCAGTACTACTGCAATATCCTAGAGTCCTGTAGTAGGTGTTCAGTCTTTCAGTAAGCTCACTAGGAGATTCTGACATCACAGTGTCAGAACTCATCGGAAGAAGAACAGAGGGATTCAGAGAAGCCTGGTGAGATTCATATGAAGTGATTCCAAGTGAAGAAAGAAGTTCCAAGAGAAAAAAATACAAAGTGACCACATTAATGTCTACTAAATACCACCAAAAGGCAGTCAAGTTTCAACGAATTACAATAAATATTTCTAATCTTAGAGAACTTGTAGAATCACTCATCTCACCTGTCAGTAGATAAGTGGGAATAATGGATATGGGATGTGGCATAATCTATTATTAACTGTCTCTACATTCCCTTTGCTTAGGTTTTTTTTGGTTAGCCAACAAGGATTTATTAAGTGCTTACTATGTGTTAGGCACTGTGCTAAGCACTGAAGACACACACACACACACAAAAAAAGCAAAAAACACAGTCCCTGCCTTTAAGGAGCTCACATTCTAATGAGGGAGACAAAATCTAAATACTATGAGAGGGAATAAGCATTTATTAAGTGTCTACTGTATGCTAGGTACTTCAGAAATATTATCTCATTTGATACTCACAACTTTACAATATAAGTGCTGTTATTATCCTTATTTTATAGCTGAGGAAACTGAGGCAAACAGAGATTAAGTGACTTGCCCAGGGTTATACAACTAGTAAGTGTATAAGGTCAGATTTGAACTCCTCTCCCTGACTCCAGGTCCAGGGCTCTATCTGTAGCTCCACCTAGCTGCCTTAACTATGTACATATAAGATAGATACAATGCAAAAGGAAAATAATTCCAGAGGAAAAAGGCACTAGCTGGGAAAGGCAGAAGGTAGGATTTGAGCTGAATTCTTTGTTATAAGAAATATTCAGTAGGGGTGGCAGAGCCCAAGGTGAAATGACTATATTGTAGAAATAATAGGCAACAATAAAATGTTTTTTAAAATGTAATTAAATTTTTAAAAATATTAAATGGAGAAAATATAAGACTCTTTTTTTTTTACAGCAAGGTAGCAATTGGTGAGAGGACAAAGTCTGACTCTAACTTCATCCCCCCTTTGCATAGATTACAGCTTAGATTGTTTCTTTTGTTTCATATCAGATGCCTGCCCTTTTCCATGGTCAGAACACCACCTGAGTGGAAGCTAGACAGCTGGAAAGTATAAGGATTCAGTGTCAACTGAAGAGGCAGGAAGCAGCGGTTGAGGTCCCAGGCTCAGGGATCTAAAGGCTGTTGCCAGCTTCCTGAGATAGTCAAGCCTAAGATGCTGGGTTGAAGGATGTCACTTTATGTGGCTGCTGCTATGCTGGGGACGGGTGGCTAGATAACTAAATGGATAGACCTGAGTTCAAATCCTGCCTTAGACACTTACTAGTTGTGTGACCCTGGGCGAGTCATTTTAACTCTGTTTGCCTCAATTTCCTCATCTGTAAAATGAGCGAGAGAAGGAAATGGCAAACCACTCCAGAATTTTTGACAAGAAAACCCCAAGTGGGGTCATGAAGAGTCAGACACGACTGGAAAATGAATTAAAAACAACAATACTGGGGATGCAAATGGGTTTATAGTCTTAGAAGGCAAAAAGGAGGCCTCCCTGATTGCACATCAATGTGCCAGGTAGAAGGGACCTAAGATTTGAGGGACCTTTTCTACCCTCTCAATTTGTGCTTCCTTGGTTATCATCGTTTGTCCTTCATGGTCATAGAGGACCAAAATGACATCAAGCTGCCAGGGCCAATGTATGGTGTGTCCAGCTGTGGCTGATCAGACCGATACAAGCTTGCAAGGCTCTACCACAGGCTGGGCACACATAGTCCATATGACCATTTGGAAGGGAGATGTCTCCAAATGTTCACATCTGTTTCTTTTGAGCTACTGCAATTCTGTTTTGCTCATAGAGCACAGCATCTTCATTGAGATGGGCACACTGATGGGGTGATGGGACCTGGACCCCTAAAAGGAAAAGACCATGTCTTTGAAAGCAACCCAGTCCCTGAATTTTCCCACACATTTCAGCAGACCAGATCACTGGCATCTGGTTCATCCCAGCCCACCTAGATACTTGACAGTCCTTTCACAGCCTCTCTTGACCCACCCTAAACCACTTAATAATCTTTTCACAGTGGCTCTTAACCAGCCCCTGACCTCTTAATTCCTTTCACTATTGCACCTGGCCCACCCCAGGCTGTTTACCACTTGTTAATCCCATCCAGATCTTTTCACTGTTCCTTTTTTGTATATAACATCAGTCTTACCCCCAGTCATATGCAGATTCGCTAGGAATCTAGCTGCTCTTTTTGGTGTTACAATAAACCTTGCCACCTTGACTGAAAGAAAGTTTGAACACTTGAATTCTTTCCAGGCAGACCCTGCTGTGCCCTGACATTTTGGGGTTTCCAGAACTCCAAACTACATCAACACCTTGCTAGGCGGTTCTATGCCAGTATCTCCCATGTCTCACAATCAGTTCCAAAGTTCTTCAGAAAAAAGCTTCTCCTTGGTATAATACTGTTGGATCAGGGGTTCTTAACCTTATTTTGTATCATGGATGACTTTGGAACTTTGGTGAAACCTGTGGACTCCTCATGTTTTCAAATGCATAATATGAAATTCATGGGATTATGAAAGAAACTAATTATATTGAAATTCAGTTATCAAAATATAATTTTTTAAAAAGATAAATACATTGTGATTTCCTGAAACCTATCCATGGCTATTATTAGAGGTCAATGGACCCCAGGTTAAATTCCTTTGTTAGATAGTCAGCTCCTTAGATTAGGACCTTTTCCTTAATTGTTAACAAATTTAAACACGTGCTTCTCCACAGAATCCTCTCCTAATCCCTCATTGTGGTATGTCCAGATTCTCAAAGGCCATGCCCATGGAATGTAAGCTCTGGCTGATCCTACCGAGCTGGAAAGGCTTTGAGTGTGGGTCCAGTGATGGCATTTTTGTCATCTAAGGACCAGTTTAACAAAGTTTGGAGAAATTCATCATTATGTTGGTTGCAATTTAAAATGCATACACATATACATATATATGTATATAATTGATGTTCATTTTTTTTTTTAAAGCATCAGTAGCACTTCTCAATGACTCTTCATCTCTTTCCCTGATAGAAACCATCCTGGAGACAAGTGTGGTGGCTAAGCGAAACAAATCATCCTATAAGTCACATTTGACCATGGATGGATTCAATACTGGGTCTTCCCTCTTGACTTCAAGAGGAGAGAAGCCTGCTTCGGTTCACTGAAGTCACAATTTCACGCCTTCCTTGATCAAAATTTCTGATATCTTTCCAAATCCACAGCAACGCTTGATGTGGCAGGGTGATATAGTGGAGAGAGTCTTGGATTTGAAGTCAGAGTTTCAAATCCTGGCTCTACCACTTGTGGCTCTACATTTGTGACCTTGGGAAAATTATATAATCTCTCTTGATCTTAGTTCTTTCATCTGTAAAATGGGAGCATTGAAATAGATGAAATAGACCTCTGAGGCTCCACCCAGCTCTAAATCTATGATAAGTGAAAGACATCATGGAGAAGATGCCTAAACTGACCAGAATCCCAGACCCTGGAAGTGGAAGGAGAACCAAAAGAAGCTTTTCTCCTTCATGAACAACAACAAAAAACTCAATGGAGTCTATGAATGAGGCTTCTTTAGATTAAAAAAGAAAAATTCCAGTCTTATTTTATTTTTATTTGAGAAACCCTTTCCTGTCAGAGATAGACTTTTAAAGGCTGCTTACCATAGAATTTCTTTGAATGTGTTCTCCGTTAAAATTTCCTGTTGTGATAAGGGGGGGTGGGGGAGGGGCATCGATAATTCATCTCCACATTTTGAAGCAGTTTTCCTTTCTAGGCCTATATAAAAACCCATGTGAATGTACTGATATGCATGTTTTTCAGGGTGTGTGTAGCAAGGGGGTGGGAGGTGCTGGAGGCAGAGATCAAATTGTTTTGGAATTCAGTTTCTCTGTCTCCTTTAAAAAAAAATTACTTTTCTCAAAGGAATTCTGTGCCTGAAGTTGCAGAAAGGAAAATTTCATCACTGCATTCCACTGAGGCCCTCCTACCAAACAGACCCCAAACGATGGAAGGTGGGGGCCTGCCATATCATTTCTGGCCAACCACTCCAGGCAAGGGAACATCTGTAACCCAATCAGCAAACCCACAGCTGGGGCAAAGATCCATTTTCCCCGGTATGAGGGTATCTCATTGCTGAGGCCATTTTATTTCCCCTAGAATGACAGAGCCTTTGTTCTGAATATTTTCTGGCAATGTGTCGGCTAGCACATGCTATTAACAGATGGTGGAAAGCATAATTGGAATTTCTATCATAACATATCTCTCATTTTTCCATCATGATTGGATGAACTGTAAATTCAAGGTTATTGAATGTTTTCTCCTCTGAAGAGGAACTATAGCCAGGTGGTGATATCTAATCGAACTGTGTATAGGTTTCATCCCCTATTCTCATTCCCTAAACTCCAAGACAGTCCACCCAGCTTGGCTCTGCATTCCTTTCATCCAAGTGTCCAGAGTATGCCACTGCAAACAACTTATCACTATGGAGCCAGAATCCTTTTAGTATTCGTTTTTTAACAAGACCAGAAAATGACCCAGCCAGAACAGCATTTTCCTGGTAAGTTGAGGCACCCATCTGTGCTACATAGCCGAGGCCCAGAAGATTGGCACAGTGCCCCGAACTCTGTGCAGAGAGCCAGGCATCAAACCATCACAGGAGTAAATGTCAGGGATGCAGCCTCCCTTGCTTAACCTCATACTTAGGAGCCCAGTGATTCAAATAGAAAACATGAGGAAACAGTAGAAAAGGCCTTATGCTAAGGAACCACAATTACAAATTCAGCATTTTTGTTACATTGCACAACATATGTATATGTGTGCTTCTATCTCAACTAGAAACTGAAATTACCAAGGGCTTTTAAGAGGCGTATATGTGTTGCAAAGCTTTTGAAAGAAAATGAATTCCTTTAATATATAGGCTTGAAGAGGAACACAGACTTGAATGTTTCTGCTAACCTGGAGGATTTATGTGGTCCCTTTCAGCCAAGGAATTAAAAGTATTTGCAAATTACATTCGTGAGACTTTTACTTATTTGTAAAAAAAAAAAATCCCAAAGTATCTGATTGAAACTAATATTCCACAGGAAAGTATAACTTCAAGAATATATAACAGACAAAAGCCTGAGTAAACCAGGGAGTTAAATATTGAGTGGTCAATGGAGAGATATGATGAATACCAAAATATGCAGTATAGGATTGTGGATAGTAAGAAAGTCTCAGAGCACCTTACTCATACTGGCTATGTGACCCTGGGCAGGTCACTTAACTTCTCAGTACTATCAGTTGGAGAGCAACTCCCAACCTTCACTGAGAAAGGGAATTTCCTTACCAGAAGCTCCCTAAACTAGTGAAATACCAATTGTAGGCACTGTACGGCACTAGGCATAAATCTATGCTTCCCAGAGGTAGCCATCTCCAATGGTGGTGATGGCTTTTGTAGAACAGTCTGAGCAATGAGCAAGGAAGAGATGAACAAGGACTGCAGACAGCAGGAATGATGATGATGAGGGTGAGGATGAGGATGAGGATAAGGATGAAGACAATGATGATGCCATCATTTCTATAGAAACTTGTGGAACACTTTCCCTCTTGACAATCCTGGAAGGTAGGTATTACGTGATTATATTCCCCATTTACAGAGGAAAAAAACTGAGTCTTAGAAAGATAAAGTTACTTACCACATTGGGGCCAGTGCCCCAACACAGGTTTTTCCTGACTATGTGATAATATGCTGTCACTCAGGAAGTTTAGAAAATAGAGATGCTGACTCATAGAATACCATAACTGGAATAATAATCTCGACAACTGACATCTTCATAGGGCTTTAAGTTTTGCAAAAGGTTTAGAAATCATCTAATCCTTTCCCCCCATTTTATAGATGAGGAAACTGAAGTCCAAAGAGGTGAATGGATTGGTCCACATTAATACTAGAATATCTCATAATAATAATCATAATTAATAAATAATGTTATAATATATGAGATAATGTATAATAATTATATATTATAAAACACATTAATAATAATAGAGAACCAGGGCTCTCTCCTCCCTTGTGTAACATTATTTCAATCCAATGTTTTCACTCTTGTTCTATCTTCCTATTGATTGGATTTCATGTCTGGCAAACTTTTAAAGTTATCTCTTCCAGCAGGAGGTTTTTGGAAAATACAGCATGAAATCCAACTGGAAACTCTTGAAGCACCAATAGTATGAGGGGATTGATGGTGATATCATCTTCAGGGATACAAACTCCTGTGGTGTGGAGTTGAATCCATTGTTGAACATCTGTAGCAGTAAAAAAAAATAGTCAAATGGCCATTGGTATATTAAAAAAAAACCCACCAACAACAAAGAACAGTCTCTTTGACATGGGAGGAAAGATCACCAGATAGTGCTATTCTCAAGAGAGCTTTTTAAACAAGGCTTGAGGTGGGAGTAAAAACAAAAACAAAAACAAAACAAGACTGGAAGGATTCTCTTTCTCTCCATCCAATAGACCAACTTTGAGTCTCCCCTTCTGCAGAGGGGAAAGGAAGAGAGAGTTAGGAGGGAAAGCAAAGAGAAAGGAGAAGAGAAACAAGGTAGGAGGAGCTAGGATGGGTCTATGGAAGCAAGTTTTACCTGCACATCAATCAAACATAAATCAAACTGGAAAATATTTGTTGACCGGCTGCTATGTGCTAAGGTTTGCGTAAGTGCTTGAAGTGGTTAGGGGAGAGGGTACAATTTAAAAATTATAAAATATAGTCTGTAATAGTAGTTCTCAAAATGTATCCTGGGGACCCCTGGGGCTCCCTGAAACCTTTTTGGGAATTCTTAAGGGCAAAACTATTTTTAATAAATTACTAAAACATTTAAATTTCTAATATGGTAAATATCAGTAGATACAGTCTATATAAACACGACTTCACAATCATTTTTGAATGCAAAAGAAATGAAAGAAAAAAAGAAAGAAAAAAGAAGGATCAATGGAAGGAAGGAGGGAAGAAGGGAAGGAAAGAAGAAAGGAAGAAATGAAAGAATGATATGGGGGTGGGGTAGGGTGGAGATTGGGAACAGTCATTAGCCCTATTGACTCCAAATACTAATCTACAGGCTTGTGTCCTGAAGAAAATCAATCTAGTTCTGAAAGAAAACAGGAAGAAAACATTTAAATGAATTTTAAAAGAAAAATTAAAGGTCTAGGAAATAGTGGAAAGAGCACAGGATTTAGTTAGTGAACCTGGGTTCAAACCCAAACACTGCTTCTTACTGCCAGTGTTGAATCAGGCCAATCCTGCTGCCCGTCTAGGCCTCATCTCCCTCATCTCTCAAATAGGCAGGTAGGGCTACATGACCTTCAATTTACCTTCCACTTCTAAAGCTTATGATCCTATAATCTTATGATCTGCCATCTTCTCAGGTCACTAATGTTTCCTGATATTACCACTTTGACAGCGGCGAATCTCAGAAAGGTTCATAAACTATGTATGACAGATCTAGACATAGCTATATTGCAAGCTGGCAGAAAAACCTCCCAGAGATCCTCATGATTTGTATTTATTTTGCATATGTTTTGCATTTTATCCATGTAGTTCTTGTTTTCCCTTTAGTAGAATGAAGGCTCTTTGAGGCAGGGACAGGTCAGTTTTTTTCTTTGGCACACAGTAGGCTCTTCATATGTGTTTGTTGACTTGAATTGGAGGATCCCTTCTAGAGGATCCCTTACCAAGTGGAGCTTTGGCATGGCTTGCCTAAGAGTTGCCCAGATATTAATCCCCAGTTATTTGTTTGTCTGCATTCTTTTTGGACTAAGGGAGTTCTGTGCCTATTGGGGTCAGACTTCCCAAAGGCACGTGGATATTTGCATGGTGATCCATGGAATAGCCTACACTTTTCCAGGCACTAGTCCAAAGTCCAATGGCAGCCAACAGCCTCATTCTGCCTCTGACCCACTCTGACCCTGCCCACTAGAGTGAGTCACCAATCCCCAGAAGTCTCCCCAGGAGACTTCCTCCAATGGTCTAGACGTGCATCCATTTGTCCAGACTGTGCTGCAACCCTTTGTCCAGCCTTGGTTCAACAGAGGTCTTGTCCATTTGGTTCCCTTTAAAGTGAACATCCCGAAGGAGGAAGCATTTTGAGAGGGCTTTTAAAACTAAGATTAAATAAAAATTTCTAGTACTGCTGGTCTGATGATCTGATAGGCTAGACATCTATTAATGAGTATTTTCTATTCTATTCTGGTAGAAGGAAGTGATTACTAACTGCATAGAGCACAATTTGGTCAATCTAATAAATAATTGTCTACATGTAAAGGTGATACCACAGAGTGACATGTAATTGCTTTTTCCTGGTCACACCCTCACTTGCTCCCTGTTAAGACCAATGACTAAAATTGATGAACCTGCTTCTTTGGTTTAGGGGAACAGTCCATCCATACCTTGTAGAACCAACACCCTCGTGGTGACCAACAGAGCGGAGCAAACCATCCCCAAACAAAGCTTAAAAGGATATTTAAATGCATTTAAGGTTTTTATTGCTGTTGTCACTTTGGTCCTAACACCAAAATATTGCAACTGTTTCCTGGATCTTTTTTTCCTTCTTATATTTGGAGGCTTGAGTAGCAGACAGAGAGTGAGACTCAGAGTCAGAACCTAGGTTCAAATCCCACTCCTGGCACATGCTGGCTGTGTGACACTGGGTAAGTTACTTAACCTCTCAGTTCTTCAGACAACTCTCTAATAAATAAATTGCAGAGATTGGTAGAAGGAGCTCCTTGTTTGGAATTCCCTATATAAATGGAATCACAGTAAATTTTTTGAAAGTTTGGAGGCTAGTGCTATTTGGTACCAATGAAGTTGGGCACTTGTCTTTTGTGGCATATCAGTGAATTTACCCATATTATATGTGTGTGTGTGTGTAAGTGTTTATTAATTATTATTATTATTATTTGCTTTTTGATGAGGCAATCAGGGTTAAGTGACTTGCCCAGGGTCACACAACTAGTAAGTGTCAAGTACCTGAGGTCAGATTTGAACTCAGGTCCTCCTGACTTCAAGGCTAGAGCTCTACCCACTGTGTCACTTAGCTTCCCCCATATAATATATTTCTTTTTTTATTATTATTATCTTTCTTCTTTTTTATGGTAATTTTAATTTATTTTTTTGTTTTCAACATTTACTTCCACAAGATTTTGAGTTCCAAATTTTCACCCCATCTCGCCCCTCCCCCCACCCCAAGATGGCATGCATTCTGAATACCCCTTCCCCTAGTCTGCCTTCCCTGCTATCTCTCCCACCTTCCCCTTCTATTTTCCTGTAGGGCAGGATAGATTTCTGTACCCCATTTCCTGTATTTCTTATTTCCCAGTTGCATGTGAAAACATTTTTTTTAAAACATGTGTTTTTAAAACTTCCCAAATTTTCTCCCTCCCTCCCTCCCCACCCACCCTCATTGAAAAGGCAAGCAACTCAATATAGGCTATACATGTGCAGTTATGCAAAACACTTCCATAGTAGACATGCTGTGAAAAACTAACTCTATTTCCCTTAATCCTATCCTGCCCCCCCATTTATTCTATTCTTTCTTTTGACCCTGTCCCTCCTCAGAAGTATTTGCTCCTGATTACCCCCTTTCCCAGTCTGCGCTCCTCTCTATCATCCCCCTACTCTCTTGTCCCCTTCCCCTTCTATTTTCCTGTAGGGTAAGACAGATTTCCATACCCAATTGAGTGTGTATGTTATTCCCTCCTTAAGTCAAATCCTATGAGAATGAGATTCACTCATTCCCTCTCATCTTCCCCCATTTCCCCTCCATTGTAAGAGCCTTTTCTTTTCTGTTTTTTGGTGAGATAATTTACCCTGTTCTACCTTTCCCTTTCTCCTTCTCCTAGTATAATCCTCTCTCACCCCTTAATTTTATTCTCCATATATGACCCCTTCATGTTCAACTCACCCTGTGCCCTCTCTCTCTCTCTCTCTCTCTCTCTCTCTCTCTCTCTCTATATATATATATATACATACATATAATTTTTTCCCTCCAACTACCTTAATACTGACAAAGGTCTCATGAGTTACAAATATCATCTTTCCATGCAGGAATGTAAACAGTTCAAACTTAATAAGTCTCTTATGATTTCTCTTTCCTGTTTACCTCTTCATGTTCCGCTTGAGTCTTGTATTGGAAAGTCAAATTTTCTATTCAGCTCTGGTCTTTTCATCAAGAATGCTTGAAAGTCCTCTATTTCACTGAATGACCATTTTTTTCCCCTGAAGAATTATACTCAGTTTTGCTGGGTAGGTGATTCTTGGTTGTAATCCTATCTCCTTTGCCCTCCGGAATATTATATTCCCTGCTCTGCAGTCCCTTAATGTAGAAGCTGCTAAATCTTGTGTTATCCTGATTGTGTTTCCACAATCCTTGAATTGTTTCTTTCTGGCTGCTTGCAATATTTTCTCCTTGACCTGAGAACTCTGGAATTTGGCTACAATATTCCTAGGAGTTTTCCTTTGGGGATCTCTTTCAGGAGGAGATCGGTGGATTCTTTCAATTTCTATTTTGCCCTCTGGTTCTAAAATATCAGGGCAGTTTTCCTTGATCATTTCTTGAAAGATGATGTCTAGGCTCTTTTTTTGATCATGGCTTTCAGATAGTCCAATAATTTTTAAATTCTCTCTCCTGGATCTGTTTTCCAGGTCAGTTGTTTTTCCAATGAGATATTTCACATTGTTTTCTAATTTTTCATTCTTTTGGATTTGTTTTACAGCATCTTGATTTCTCATAAAGTCACTAGCTTCCAATTGCTCTATTCTAATTTTTAAGGAAGTATTTTCTTCAGTAAGCTTTTGGACTTCCTTTTCCATTTGGCCAATTTTGTTTTTTAGGGCATTCTTGTCCTCATTGGCTTTTTGGACCTGTTTTGCTATTTGGGTTAGGCTATTTTTTAGGGTATTATTTTCTTCAGTATATTTTTAGGTCTCCTTTAGCAAGCTGTTGACTTGTTTTTCATGATTTTGCAAAACTCTCAACTTTTCCTCTACTTCTCTTACTTGTTTCTCAAAATCCCTTTTGAGCTCTTCCAAGACCTGGAACTGATTCATGTTCTTCTTGGAGGCTTTGGATGTAGGAGCTTTGGCTTCATTGTCTTTTTCTGGTTGTACGTTTTGATCTTCTTTGTCACCAAAGTAAGATAATATAGTCTGACTCTTTTTGCGCTGCTTACTCATGATCCCAGCCGATTACTGAAGTTTTAAACTCTTTGTTAAGGTAAAAGTCTGTTTCCAATGTGGAGAATGTACTGACCCAAGCTTCAGGGGTTTGTACAGCTGTTTTCAGAGATACTTTTAGGGACCTGAAAATTTTCAGTTCTTCCAAGCTGCTATGATAAGGGGCAAGGAGTTTCCTCTCCACTGCCACAACAAGCTCCACCACACCAGCATTCCTCCTCTCTCCAGGACCTCCCCTCAGAACTGTGACCCAGATCCAAGCACCAGTAAAGCAAGAGATTCCTGCCTCAGCACTGGCAAAGAGATCCCTGCAATCCCCCTCTCATCAGACACTTGATTCCCCCTCAGTCTGTGGGCCAGAAGCTCAGGAGGCAGACACGGCTCTGCGGGTGGCTGAGACCTAGCTCCTTCTCTCACCGCAGTCACAGACTTTTCCCACTGACCTTCCAAGTTGTCTTCGGCATTCTTGGGTTGAGAAGTCTCCATATAATATATTTCTATAGCTAGTAGTAGAGAAACTGCTTAATAAGTCCCATTATAAGGATGATTCTTATATTGGTTGATGTTTCCTCTTCCCAGATGACTAGCAATTCCTTCATTTACAAATTTCTCAAGTAGGTGATAGAATGCTTAAAGCTATTGGTTGTGAAGTTGGGCTTCTTTGATAACCCAATCTTTGATATTTCAGTGGAAAGACGGTGAATTTGGAGTCAGACAACTTGGGGTCATGTCCTAGGGATGCCAATTACTGAATAGTGATGCCAATTACCAGCTCTATAACCTGAGTCCAGCCACTTGCCATCTCCTCAGCTGTGAAACCACAAGGTGGCTGGACTTGATGGGGTCTAAGGTCCCTTCTACCTGGAAATTGATGCCGTGAGCAATCTGTGATTTCCTTGTTCTGAGTATTATCTCTACCTTGGGTGGAGGCATCAATGAGGAGAATGGAACTTCTCTACATTTCCTTAACTTATGAGATTCTTGTCGATGTTTTCTCATAAATGCTCCACAAAATAATCACCATAGAGCAATAGGCTAGAAGTCCTGGTGGAGCATTTAGGAGAATATATATATATATATATATATATATATATATATATATATATAAATACACATATACATATGTGCATATACATAATACATATACACAATATGTATATATAATGATAATATTCAATTATTATATATCATATATTAATGTATTTAATATATAATCTCTCTCTCTCTCTCTCTCTCTCTCTCTCTCTCCCCCCATCTGTCTGTCTGCCTACAGTACATACCAGCGTATGACTTAAGCTGTTTATCTGTTCTGTCTCACTCTCAGACATGGAAACAGAGGATTTAAAACTAGTTGGGACTTTGGAGACCATTGAGTCTAACCCCCTCTTTCTCATTTTATAGATTAGGAAACTGGGAGGTCAGAGAATTAAAGTGACTCATCTGAAGTCACATGGGTCATAAATAGCAGTATTTTGAATCTAGCCCCTCTGACATTGACCCCACAGTGCTTAGAAGCAGCTAAGTGGTACAGTGTGGAAAAATATTGGACTTGAAGTCAGGAAGACTTGAATTCAAGTCCCACTTCAGATACTCACTAGCTATGTGACCTTCCCTGGGCAAGTCACTTAACGTCCTTCAGCCTCAGTTTTCTCATCTGTAAAATGGGCATAATAATAATACCCAATTCCTAAGGTTGTTGTAAGGATCAGATAAGATAACATGTATAGCACTTTGCAGACCTTCAAGTGCTGTATAAATCCTAGCTATTATTATCATTTGCATGGTACCTTGCTGCTTCTTTTGAAGTCAGTCTCTCCCTTGCTTTTCTCATGGTTAATGGGCCAGTTCACAGTTATCTGATACCAGGTCATAAAGTAACTTGAAAGATAAAGTTGTTGGTAGAGCAGCTACCCAATTGCACCCTCATTTACCTTTATTGCCTACATTCCAAGTTGAGGCAGAGATGGGGAGGAAATCTCTGACTACCCCAATAGTGGATTAAACGGTTTACAACAAACCAAATTTGAAAAGGCTAGTTTTCCTGAAATGCTAACAGTTTCATGCTCCTTTCTTCAGCCTATATAAATATGAAAGCTTTTCCTTATGAGATAGGATAATTACACATTAAAAGTAAACATAACAAATGTCCAAAGACAGAGGGAGTGGGGCTCAGTGGCAATACCATTGACTCTGAAGTCTGAACACCTGAATTCAAATTCCAACTTCAAATGCTTATGTAGCATCCTCTTTCCCTCCTACTCCCTTCCTCCCACCTCCCTTAACCCACTTGGGATAGATGCCTAGTAATGGTATCTCCAGGTCAAAAGGCATGGAAATGTTCATTACTTTCTCAGCATAATTCCACATTGCTTTTCAAAATGTTTGGGACCAATTCATAGCAGTATATTAGCTAACATGCCTGTCTCTCCACAACCCATCTAACACTGGCTATTTATATTATTTTTGACAATTTGTCTATATGTGAGGTGAAACCTCTAAGTTATTTTCATGTGCATTTCTGCTATTTTTATTGATTTGCATCATTCTTTCATATCATTGTTTAAACTAGTTTGAGGACTGTTCTCAAAAAAAAGGCTATAAACCATTTATCTACTGAGGGATGACTTTTCTTATTTGTGTTAGTTCCTTGTATATCTTGCATATCAGACCTTATCAGGAAAAAAAAAATTCCAGAAGAATAAGAAGGAACTTTCACAGCCCCGGCTAGGGACCTTGACCTTAGGGAATTCTTAACCAAAAAAGGGACAGAGGTGATCACAAAAGATTAAAGAGTAATGATAGTAAATTAACATTTATATAGAGCAATTAGGTTTGCAAAGTGCCTTACTTTTATTATCTTGGTTGATTTCCAAAAGAACACAGTGAAATAGATACTGTTATTGATGAATCTGTCAGCTGACAGTCAATAATTGAAGGCCTGCTATAATACACCTGGCAGAGTGTTAAGCACTGGAGAAACAAAGAAAAGTGAAAACAGTACCTGTTTACAAGGGGAAGAAAATATGCAAATAACTATATCCACATAAGAAATATGCAGGATTAATTGGTGATAATCTTAAGGGAAGGCACCAGGGGAGTAGGGAGGGAGAGAGAAAGGAGGTTTTCAACTGGGTCTTGAAGGAAGTCAGGGAAAATAGCATATGCAGGCAAGGAAGGAGAACTTTCCAGGTGTGTGGGTCAGCCAAATCAAAGGCAGGTAGAGGGGATATTTAGCTTCTGGTCTGAGAAACAAGAAGTAGACTTATGTAGTTAAATTATAGCATGGAGTGGAGGAAAGAGTCATACAACTAGTCAAGTAGTGAAAAGCTTTTAAAACCAAATAGAGTATTTTATATTTGATTCTGGAAATAATAAGATCCACTGGAGGTTGTTGAGAGGGGGTGGGGATTGGGAGAGCTGTTTGGTGAGCAACATGGTCAGACCTGCACTTTAGGCGCAAAAATCAGTTTGGCTGGTGAGTGGAAGGTGGATTGACGGGAAAGAGAGACAGGAAGATCAATTAGAATTCTATTATTTCAATTGAAAAGCTTTTCTTTGAATAAAATTAACGCAACTAGGATATGAAGGGGAACTGGTCAACTGGGAAGAAACTCTATTCACTATAAAAGTGCATTTTCTATTCACCTCCCTTCTTTCCAGAGGTGGGAGATTGTGGGTGTGGAATACTGTATACATAGACATTTGATTGATTTTGCTGAATTGTTGGTTTTTTTTCTTTTTCCTTTTTATTCTTTATTACAAAAGAGATGGATTTCTGGGTAGGGGAAGGGGGTGAGATTATCATTCTTTTAGTTAATTAATTAAATTTTAGTTTTCAACATTTATTTTTATAAGATTTTGAGTTCTAAATTTTTCCCCTCTTCCCTCCTCCCTCCCCAAGATGGCATGCAATTAGACATAGGCTGTACACGTACAATCACATGAAGCATATTTCCACATTAGTCATATTGTGAAAGAAGAATCAGAACAAAAGTGAAAAACTACAAGAAAGAAAAAAAAAGAGGAAATAGTATGCTTTGATCTGCATTCAGACTCCGTAGTTCTTTCTCTGAATGTGGATAGCATTTTTCATCATACTCTTTTGGAACTGTCTTGGAGCATTGTATTGCCGAGAAGAGCTAAATCTATCAAAGTTGGTCATTGCACAGTGTTGCTGTTACTGTGTATAATGTTCTCTTGGTTCTGCTCATTTCACTCAGCATCAGTTCATATGTCTTTCCAGGCTTTTCTGAAGTTTGCCTGTTCATCATTTCTTATGGAACAATAGTTTTCCATTATGTTCATATACCATAACTTGTTCAGTCATTCCCCAGTTGATGGGCATCCCCTCAATTTCCAAATTCTTTGCCACCACAAAAAGAGCTGCTATAAATATTTTTGTACAAGTGGGTCTTTTTCCCTTTTTTATGATTTTGAGATACAGACCTAGTAGTGGTATTGCTGGATCAAAGGGTATGCACAGTTTTATAGCCCTTTGGGCATAATTCCAAATTGCCCTCCAGAATGGTTGGATCAGTTCACAACTCCACAAACAATACATTAGTGATAGGATTTTCCCACATTTTGTCCAACAGTTATCATTTTCCTTTTTTGTCATATTAGCCAATCTGGCACCTCAGAGTTGTTTTAATTTACATTTCTCTAATCAATAGTGATTTAGAATGTTTTTTCATTTGGCTATAGATAACTTTAATTTCTTCATCTGAAAACTGTTCATATCTTTTGACCATTTATCAATTGGGGAATGACTTGTATTCTTTTAAATTCGACTCAGTTCTCTATGTATGTTAGAAATGAGGTCTTCATCAGAGATGCTGGCTGTAGAATATATATATATGTCTATGCTTAGTTTCTGCCATGCTATTTTCCAGTTTTCTCAGCAGTTTTTGTCAAATAGTGAGTTCTTATCTCAGAAGCTGGAATCTTTGGGTTTATCAAACAGTAAATTACTATGGTCATTGACTACTGTGTCTTGTGTACCTAACCCATTCCACTGATCCATCACTCTATTTCTTAGCCAGTACCAAGTAGTTTTGATGATTGCTGCTTTATAATACAATTTAAGATCTGGTATGGCTAAGACACCTTCCCTTGCATTTCTTTTCATTAATTCCCTTAATATCCTTGACCTTCTGTTCTTCCAGATGAATTTTATTATTATTTTCTCTAGCTCTATAATATGGCACTGAATAAGTAAATTAATTTAGGTAGAATTGTCATTTTTATTGTATTAGCTTGGCCTACCCATGAGCAACTGATATTTTTCTAATTATTTAGTTCTAACTTTATTTGTGTGAAAAGTGTTTTGTAATTGTGTTCATAGAGTTTCTAGGTTTGTCTTGGCAGGTAGACTCCCAAATATTTTATATTATCTACAATTACTTTAAATGGAATTTTTCTATCTCTTGCTATTGGACTTTGTTAGTAACATATAGAAATGCCAGTGATTGCAGCTTTGCTAAAGTTGCTAATTATTTCAAGTAGTGTTTTAGTTGATTCTCTAGGATTCTTTAAGTATACCGTCATATCATCTGCAAAGAGTGATAGCTTTATTTCTGCGCTGCTTATTCTAATTCTTTCCATTTCTTTTTCTTCTCTTATTACTAATGCTAACATTTCTAGTACAATGTTGAATAACAGTAGTGATAATGGACATCCTTGTTTCACAGGTGGGTGAGATTATTTTTTTTTATTTTTTATTTTGGCTAGGCAATGGGGTTAAGTGACTTGCCCAGGGTCACATGGCTAGTGTAAGTGTTACGTGTCTAAGGCTGGATTTGAACTCAGGTCCTCCTGAATCCAGGGCCAGTGTTCTATCCACTGCACTACCTAGCTGCCCCAGGGGGTGAGATTATTGACAAAGAAAGTAATGTAGCAACAAATAATTTTTTTGAAAAAGTGTATTTTTTTTTTTAATAAGCAGAACCATCCTGGAACACTCAAGATACATGGTGACTGGAAAGAGAGCTGAGCTCAATCTCTTCTTCTGTGAAATAGGAGGAGTAGACTAGATGATTCCAAAGGGTCCTTGGATCTTCGACTATCTAGGGTTCTATGAGATGCTCTTTTATTGTGCCAGTGACCCAGGAAAAGAATAAAACTAGAATCACTTCTCTTTCTTCTTAATAAAACGGTGACCTCCCAATCAAATGAAAAGACTACCGGAATTAATATGATGACAAACTTAGTCGGGGAAGGGGGGAAAGGGATAGAATTGAGAAAAGGAAATAAGATACTTACCCACCCAACAGGGCCCCTCAGCTGGTGGTGAGGTCATGAAAGAGTGTTGGAAGTTCTAGCCTGCGTTTCAGTTTAGCAGATGTATATCAATCTGCCCAACTGGTCTGGCCTGCCAGGCTGCTGTCAGGCTAAGTCCGGCTAAGCCTGGAAAAGACATCTTCTCCCTTCTCTCTGGTGGCCTTTACTGCTGTGAAGACAGGAAGACAAGACCTCATTTAGGCAGAGATTCACTTCTAGGACATATTTCTGAACATTTTAATTTAGGAAAATTCTAAATAAAAGATGGAAAAAATGATGGAGAAGAGAATATAATACCTGAATGTAGACATATTTTCGAAAAATACATTTTATTGATTTTTTTTTTATTACTTACATTTCCCAAAGTATCCTCCCCTCCTTCCCCCCGACTTCACTTATAACAATGAAAGGGGGGTAGGGTGGAGGGGAGGCAGAGTTTCACAGAACTAACCAACATATTTAAAAAGTCTGACAATGTATAGTTTTTCCATGCCCGTGGTCCCTCATTCCCCCCAAGGAAATGGGGAGAGATACCTTCTCATACCTCTCCGGTATGGTCTTCTAGTTTGGTCACAACAACTTTGTAGCATGAAGTTTTGATTGTTTTGTTATTATTCTTTCTGTGTACATTCTTGTAGTTAATTGTATATATTGTTTTCCTGGTTCTGCTTATATCACTTTGTATAGTTCATACAAGACGTATCCTGCTTCATCACATTCATGATTTCTTACATAGCATGGTAATATTCTATTATATTCATGGGCCATATTTTAATTTGGCCATATCCCAATCAATGGGCAACTGCTTTGTTTCTATTTTCTTGATGCTACGAAAAGTATTGCTATAAATATTTTGGTATAAAGGAGGCCTTTCTTTTTGTCAGTGGGCTCTTTGAGGATGCTAGCCTAGCAATTGGAATCTCCAAGTCAAGGAGAATGAACATTTTAGTCATGTCCTTCACATAATCCCAAGTTGATTTCCAGAATGGTTGGACATATTTATCGTTCTGCCAATAGTATGTTAATTGCATGCACATTTTAAAAATATCTGAAAAATCTGTGAACTGGATTCTCCATTGGCAGCTCTGCTTGGCTTGACTCCATACACAGTCCCAGGTTAAATTGATCCCCTGAAATCTCATCACGAAGCAGATTGACTAAGGTTTCCATACTCATCATCTTCTCAACTCACCCTCAGTTGCCTCTTCCCTCCGATTGGAGGGCTGAAAGACAGAGCATTAAGCTCCTCCCAAAGTCCTTTTGTAAAGGGCTCAAAAGCTTCCTGATAGTTCCATTTTCATCTGCAACTCTGCTTGGTTTGGATTCCACAAAAGAACACCATGATTCTACCCACCCGCCTTTTCAGCTTCCTTGAGTATATTGTCTTCTCCCATTAAATTGTAAGCTTCTTGAGGGTAGCAATTGTCTCTCTCTTTCTTATTTGTAACCCCAACACTTTTCACAGTGCTCAGCACATAGTAGGTGCTTTAATAAATACTTACTGAATTGAATTGGTGGAACCTGTCATATGGAACATGCTTTGTATTTTTATTAAAAACTTTCCCAGGTCAGGGCTTCCTGCCTGGAAGACACTTTGCCATTTTCACGAGGATCTCAGTCATGGTGAAGAAAAGCAGTGGCTATTCTAGAACTAAGTTGTGGTACAGTAGAATGAACAGTGGATGTGTCTTCAGAGGACCTGACTTCAAATCCAGCTCTGCCAAGATCTGTGTGATCCTGGGCAGCTCTACTCATCTGAGCCCCAGTTTCCTCATCTGTAACATAGAGGGTTTGGACAAGTTGATCTTCAAGATTCCTTCTAGCTCTCAATCTATGATCCCATGGGGGAGGGCAGTCACAAGGGACAACAGGTTGCCTCTTCAGAACTGCCTTTGTTTTCCCTCCTACCAAAACTGCCTGTAGAGAAAGATACAAGGTTGGAATCCCATCAGTTACTTTCAAAAGGTTCTCTCCTGACCCCAGCTGGCTACTAAATAAACATAGCAGCTTTGTTCTTTGGATGTCTTTCCTTCCATATCCCACTAATGGAAACCCTCCATCTAAGCTGTGTGTGTGTATATGGTAGCTGGGGGAGGGGATGCGATGTGGTAGAGGAGAAGGTGTAGAGCTTTCAACTGAGTAATCCCCTCCAGGTTCTCTCTGGTCGCTCTAGAGTAGATTGTCCAAGAACAATTCAATTGCTGCTTTCCTCCTGAGAAAGGAGTCTAGTGGACTACCACTCTCTGTCACCCTGGGGCTTGTTCTGGGTCAAAGCAGAATCAGCTTTCACTGAAGGGGTAGTGCCCACTGACCATGGTTAACCTATTTCCAGCTTAAACCTTTCAGGCACAAATAAATATTTCTGTCATCACCCAGAGCACCTGAAGAGGCGTGAGATTCTCAGCATATTGACCACTGTACCTTTGACCTAGTTAACCACCCTGTCCTGTTGATACTGAGGAATTACCACGTGGTTCCGTCTCTGTCTCTGTCTCTGTCTCTCTCGGTCTCTATTTCAGTCTGTCTCTATCTCTATTTCTCTTTTGATTATTTTTGATCACATGTAGCTTGCCGGCAATGTTTTTCAACAGAAGAGCCCCATTCAAAGGTTTACCTTTACATTTCCTTCTAGATTTTCTTACCACTGCCTTAGGTTTTCAGTTTGTTTCTATCATTAGTTCAAATACATTTTCCTGCACAATCCCTTTTCTGATCCCTTATCCCCACCCCTAACTCCTTACCCTAGGGCTCCCCCATAGGTGAAATTATCTTGTATTAACTTTGTATATATTTTCAATGTAAAAGAGAGAGTCTACACCTGCCTAAATTAATCACAAAAGACTTTCACATCATGGCCAAATAAATAAAAAATAAAATAGGTATGAACAAGTCCTTAATCAGCTTGAAAGGAACATAGAGGCTTTGGATCACTGGAAGAAGACGGATCACGACACATAGGAAATATTTGTGCATGGTTGTACATAGCCAAGGGGTTATGTAGAAAAACTGCGAGACTGTCAGCTGATTGATGGTTGAATCCAATGGTGAACAGCTGGTGAGAGGAGAGTGCCTTGGAGTGAATAGGGGCCATTGACCCTTCTCCATTGACCAGGTGAACTTCAAAAGGTCAGAAGATCTGAAAGATCTAAAGTTCTCATCAATATTTGTAACAGATGCCAGCAGAGTCTTAACGCAGAAGTGTTGGTATCAGCATCTACACCAGAAGCTAAGAGATAACAGGGAAAAATTCGACACACTAATGAAAAACAGCTTTAGGGAACATGTATCAGCAATAGACATTATAAAGAGAATGGGTAGGTGGATTATTTTAGTAACAACTCTTTGCTATACCTATTTAATAAACACCCTTCCAAAAGCTAATAATAATTTGTAAGTACGCTGATGGGAGCTCATGAAGGACAGTATTGGAGAAGTCCTAGCACCTCAGGTTATTCCTAGAACTCAGAGGGAAGTAGGAGACAGGCACCCTCTGAGGTCCTGGTCCACCAATCCAAGAAGTCCAGGGAGTTTACTATAAGAATGTATTTACCCATGTGTATGTTGTTTCCTGTAGTTCCTTGAGAGTGAGTATGATTTCACTTTTATTTTTGTACCCCTAGGACCTAGAGCAGAGCCTGGCACATAATAAAGATTTAATAAAATGCTTGTTGACTGATTTATCAATGAAGTTGTGTCAGCTATATTTTTCCCCTCTGATTTTCTTACTGTTCCTCATAACACACTCCATCTCCCGTCTCAGTGCTTTTCCTTGGCTGTCCCCAGAATGTACTCCCTCTTTACCTCTATTTCTTAAAATCCTTGCTTTCCTTCGAGGTTCAGATCGAGAGTCACCTTCTACTTGAGGCCTTTCCTGATCTCTCCCTACACCCCTCATCACCTAGAAGTACCTTTTCCACCCAGTTGCCCTGTATCTATTTGTCTGTGCCCATGTTCTGCAACTGGACTTCTATGACTCAGGAAGAGAAGGGAAGCTGATTACTTTGAGTACCTCTGTCTAACTTAAACCCAATTCACAGGCAAGTCGAGACATCACCCTATGATATCATTGGTCCTTCTTGAAAACGCTGGGCGAATAATGGTATGCCTACGTATGGACGTGTAGCTCTGTACGAGACTGTAAACTCCCTGAAATCAGGAACCTTGTCTATACTTCTGTCCTTCTATCCCCAGCACCTGGCACCATGCCTGGCAGATAATAGACCCTTATTAAATACTGCTGATTGATTAATAGATCACATACAACAGGAACAAGGAGCACCAATGTTACTAAGCACAGAAATGTCCCACAGGCAGAATGAAAGAAATAGAATATACCTCTAGCACTGACTTTCTAAAAATATTTTTTCTGCTCAACTTAACAACTTTTCAGCATTAGGTAATTAAATCAGCGAGATTTTTTTCTTCCCTCAGAGGTGGAAGGGACTATAGATCTAGAAGGAATCTCAGAGACCTAGTTCAATCTCCTCAGTTTATAGATCAGGAAAGTGAGGCACATAGTAGGTGCTTCATAAACATTTACTGATTGATTGTTCAGGGTTGCACAGGGTGGGATCATGTGAGGGGGGGTATTTGAGAAGGGACACGAGTGATCACAGGACCACAGTCGTGGGACCCCAGACCCAGAGCTGGAAGGGACCTCAAAAGTCACCTAGTTCAAACCATTGACCTTATGGATGGGGAAAATGAGTCTTAAAGTAGACTTGGTTGCTCTTTGTTCTTTTCCTCTTATAAAACTAAAGTTCTCCCCTCCCCGAAAGAATGCAACGACAAGTTCTATAGATTCCTAACTGAAGATAAATTGAGTGTGTGCACACATCAAAAGCAACAGCTTAGAGCAAGAAAAATGTATTGGATAGCATCAGCTTTCATATCAGACATCCTGGTCTAAAATTTCTAAAGTTTCTGGTGATGCAATATAATGTTTTTATTATGAAGTCAATAGCTGAAGGAGAGATGTGAAAGGGTTCAATTCAAGAATTCAGTTAATTTGCATTTGGGAAACAAAGGCATTCTATCCCTAGTCAAAGACAATAATGATGGCTAAAGTCAACTCTCTGAATTTACAGAACTCTGCTTTGAAGAAAAGCATCACTTGGAAATCGAAAAGATGGATTGAGCCTCCAGTCAAATAGTCTCTGTGGATCCTACTGAGCATTTAGAAGTGAAAATGAGATTTAAAAAAAAGAACTAGTGAGCACATAAGAATGAAATGCCTTGAACACAGGCCTTTTATTGAGAAAAGAGATTCTCTGAATCTGCTCTTCGAGTTTTAAACTGTTTATCATTGTTTTGAAACTTCTGCTTAAACCAACTCTATTGGAAGAAGATGGAAAAGGGCAATTTCAAGCCCTTTATCCGTGTTTACTTTTACTTACTCCAGTCATTCCCAAACCACTTTGTATAATAAAAGTGGTTTTTAAAAAATAACCCTTGTGGTCTTAAGGGGAAAGAGCATTCTTACATATTTTTAAAAACAGCTGTTAAACATATCTTACTATTATAAACTTTTCCTTGTGTATTCTCCAAGTGCCAGAAAAAAAGATGAAGGAGGACCATAGAGCAGGAAAAAAGAAGACTTCAAGGCTAAGCCTAGAAAGTGACAAGGCTGATAGAGAGTTGGGAGTGGGAAAGGAGCCATAAATGTTGAGACATCTGAAGAACTGGATGATTTTACAAAATCTCAAAGTAGGAAAGGATGTTGGGGTCATCTAATCCAGTGCTTCTTACACTGTGGGTTGTGTCCCCATAAGAGGTTGTGAAAAATTTGTCAAGAGTCAAAGGTTTCTGAACACACGATGACCAAAAATTAATTAAAAATCAAATGCAATGAATCCAAAGGGTTTCTGGCATTGCATCTTCATTGTAGACACAAAGCATGCGCATTTTGCACTGCACACACCATTCAACACCAAAGACCACTGCCAAAAGGGATAGAGGGGAAAAAGTTGAAGAAGCCCTGATCTAATCCAATAATAGCTATAATAGTTAGCTTTTATAGCATTTAAGGTTTGCAAAGCACTTTGCAACTATTATTTCTTTAGATCACAACATCTCTGAGAGGTAGGACCTATCATTACTTCCATTTTACAAATGAGGAAACTGAGGTAGACAGTGTTTAAGTGACTTGCCTAGGGTCACACAGACAGGATTAGAACTCAGACCTCTATGCCTCTTGAGGCCCATATAGGCTTGAGACAACTTCCTAGGATTAGGTTCCTAGTCAGAGATTGTTGGTGGAAGGGAGTTCCCCAAGCCCAGGAAACAGTAATCCATTGCATGTTTTATTGTGTTTGCCTGAAGCAAATTCCTTTCTCAGATCATGCTCTCTCTAACAGAATGTAATCTTTGCCTCTTTAGCACATCATGGTATTTAATAAATGCTTGATGATTTACTGAACAATTTGTTGACAAACACTTGCTTCCATGTGAAAGCCAAACTCACACAAGAAGTCCACAGGTACAAGCATTACTACCTCTGCACATTTATATTTGTCTTTACCACTATCCAGGTAAGTAACAATAGAAAATGAAACAAGAGAAACAATCCACGTCCCTACAGCTTCCCCACCATCCCACCACTTAGTCAGTTTCCCATCCTCCATGTTATGCTGAGCTCCTCACTCCCCTCACCCCACACATAGTTAACCCATGTAGTCGAATATTGTCATTTTTTTCTTTTAAGGCCAAAACCATGATATCATGTAAGATTTTCAGCTAGAAGGGACCTCCAAAGTCAGCTAGTCCAACCTTTTCTTAATACTGTCGTTTTTTACCTTTACAGCTTCTCTCCAACATGACCTCATCTCTCCATCCAAACAACTATCACTCTCCACAAGACTTCAGCATCTCACTCCTGGACCACTGAAATAGCCTTCTAACCCTTCATACAATTGCCAAAGTGAGTATTGGTCCTACCCCACCACTGCCCTGCTCAATAAGTTCCCAGTGGCTCCCTACTATTTCTTTAAAGTCATTTTTAAAAGATATTTGGAGGGGTTTGGAGGAGGGCTCAGGAGAGTCCCTGCCTTTACTCTGCCATCTTGGTTCCACCTTATTGGTTCCCTATTATTTCTAAGACTGAATGTAAACTCTGTTACTTATTTAAAGATCTTAATAATCTTTCCCCTTCTTATTTTTCCAATATTCTTAGAAATATGTATGCAAGTCTTTCCCACATTCTAAGGTTCAGTCATACTGCTCCACTTGCTGTTCTCACACATGGGGCTCTGTCTCTTGTCTCTACACCATCTTCTGTCATCAGTTGTCCCCCGTGTCTGAAATGCTTTCCTTTTTCACCCCTATGTCTAAGAATTCCTCTCTTCCTCCAAGATTCAGTCTGCCCTCTTACAGAAATCTTTCCATTCTTCCCCTACCCCACAACTCTAGAATCTTCCCTTCTAAGGCAACTCTGTATCTACTCTGTATATATCTTTTTACATACCTATTTATGTCTATGTCCACCATTAGAATGTAAGCTCTTTGAGGGCACAGAGTGTTCTGCATTTTACTTTGTCTTACCAGCACTTAGGACAATGGCTGGCCAATAGTAAGTATATGATAAATTCTTGGGGGTCATTTGGTTGCGTGATTGATACAACCTCAATCATTCTCCTTTAATATGAATTCATGACTGAAAACAAAGTATAAAGTTCATTTGGAGACCATTTGCCTTCTGTAGATAATCACCAAACTTTACCACATGACTTAGGGTCTATACATTTTTTAAAAAAATTACCAGTCCTCTATAACTCCACAAGGTTTGCAAAACCCCAATCTAGAGTCTTTATAAAGAAAGATAAAACTATATCTTAATAAGCTATGATGTGTTAGCATCCGGTTTATCTCTTAATGCCTTAATGATTTCATTCACAGCCAAGGGGTTAGATAGGACCAATTATTCTATTATATTCAAAAAACATTTATTAAACAGAAACTGTGTGGGAGGCTCTGTGTAATAAAACACCTAGATTATGAATAATAGCTCCTCAGTGGGGCCAGCTTGAGGGCTATTTACTAGTTAAACCCCTCTGAGCCACTTGCATTCCTATGGCAGAGGCTTAAAATTTCAGCTTAAGGCACTCAGTCCTTTGAATTAAAGCATCATCCCTTATTAAAAATGTAGGTATGCAGAGGGGTCAGGTACTAAGGATTATCAATCAATGATATTTCAGTGTGAATTAGTTTTTAGATCATTTTCCAGTGCAGTGAGGGGAGGGTCATCAGCTGAGAACAGATGTCTGTGATGAGAAGAAATTGGTCCAAAAGCCTAGAACCAGAACCATAGCTAGGATAGGGTAACTAAAGTTTTGCCTTAGGATAGTGAATTTAGAACAGCCTGATCATTCTTATAATCCTTGTGCAGTGCAGGATAGCGCCTATGTTTTAAAGGCCAATTCAGAATCATATCATCATGAATTTCAGCATTGAAAAGGAACCCTGCGGTTAACTCAAGTGTCATCTCTTCTAGGATGCCTTCTATGTTCCTTACCAGTAATGATTACCTCATTTCTGTCTTCATAAAGTACTTGGTTTTGTACCTCTTCAATGGGATTGTTACATAATGGCCTCTTTCTTATTTAAATTTGGGTCTTCCTTGGTGTGCCTAGCACAATGCTCTGCAGAAGCATTCATAAACGTGTTCAATAAGTATTGAATTTGGTGGAAAGAGAGGTGGAAGGTGTCAGATAATTATCATAACTGATCTTAATATAGCTTGAGGTCGAAGAACTGAAGAAAGATTCCAAATACATCAAAATAGAGCAACGCTTTTGTGGTAGCAAAGAACTGGAAGCCAAGCAGATGCCTGTTGGTTAGGGAATGACTTGAATGCAACATGAAACAATGAGTATGGAGGATTCAGAGAAGCATAGAAAGACTCATATGACCTGATGAAGTAAGTAGCATCAGGAAGAAAAATAAAGAATATAGACAATTTCCACAACCACGTCAACGAGGACAATAATAACAACAAAAAGTGCCAGACTGAACACTGTGTATTTATAATGACCAAACTTGTTCCAATGAAAAGGTAAGAAAATGCATCTACCTTTCTTCTTGAAGAATTGGGGGACTACAGACTTAGAACAGCACATAAATGGTAGGTTTTACTGAGAGTCCTTTGTATTCCTTGTTACAAGACAGGTGATAAGAGAGGAATTTAGTTGAAATTGAATGTGATATTTTTTTTAAAAAAAAGAGATCTCAATAAAAATTTAAAAATAAATCCCACATCAGATACTTGTTAACTGGTGACCTTGAGCAAATCACTTAATCTCTCAGAGACTTTTTTCTTCGTCTGTAAATTGTAAACTAATAAGATGCTTCCCAGTGTTGCTATGAGGATCAAATGAGTAATGTCTATATAATGTGTATAAAATGTAAACTTTAAAGTCACATAAAATGCTAGATAAATGTTGGTTATTAATAATATTGAAAAGCTGTCTTCCCTGTGCCTCTGGCAAGTGCCTATTTCCACCCACATCCATATATGCCTCTGGAGCAAGGGCTGTGTCATTATCCCCATTTTCCAGGTAACAAAACTGAAATTCAGGAAGACCAAGTCAATTGCTCCAGGAAGAATTAAGAAGCCTCTTGATGAGGATGAAAGAGGAGAGTATAAAAGCTGACTTGAAGCTTAACATAAAAAAAAAACAAAAACAAGATCTTGGCAACTGGTCCCATCACTTTCTGGCAGATAGAGGGAGAAGAAATGAAAGCAGTGTCAGATTTTACATTCTCGGGCTCATGCGCTCAAAGATTACTGCAGATGGTGACTACAGCCATGAAATTGAAAGACACTTGCTCCTTGGATGGGATCTAGACCCCAAAAAGGAAAAATCTTAGACTTTCTCGCTGGCCAAATCTCTGGCATTTGCCTGAGGCTATAATCCCATCAACTGGCCTTTTGTTATTGCCTACACCCATCCTCCCAGTTCTCTGTTGTCCTTAACCTAACCTACCCCTCCATTGTCTCACTTCCCTATGGCTCCAGGCCACTTCCCACCCTTAATCCTATCTAGGCTCCATTCTCCCTTGGCCACATGGTCCAGGTTCCTGGAGTTCTATTACCTCGTAGAATATATTTGGCCACTCCTAGATCCCTCCCATAATCTTTCTGCATGTAAGATCCATCTTGTCTCCATTAAGATGCTTAGATTCTTAAAATCTAACCACTGCACAGATTCTTATAATCTGGCAAATAGCTTACTTTAAGAGTCTGCCCAACATGACAGATGTTCTAATAAACCTTGTCTTTGACTGAAAGAAGTCTTGAGTCAAATTCTTTCAGGCAGGACCCCTGTGTTGTGATCTCATCTCAGAGTCTGAGCACCCCTAAACCCCTAAACTTCAACAGAAGGAAAGCTATGACAAATCTGGACAGCATACTAAAAAGCAGAGACATCACCTTGCTGACAAACGTCTGTAGAGTCAAAGCTACAGTTTTTCCAGTAGTGATGTTTAGTTAGTTGGAGAGTTGGACTATAAGGAAAGCTGAGCATCACAGAATGATGCTTTTGAATTGTGGTGCTAGAGAAGACTTTTGAGAGTCCTTTGCATGACAAGGAGAACAAATCAGTCAATAACTAAAGAAATGAATTCAAACTATTCATTGGAAGGTCAAAGACTGAAGCTGAAGCTTAAATATTTTGGTCACCTAATGAGAAGACACTGGAAAAGACCCTGATGTTAGGAAAGATTAGAGGCAAAAGGAGAAAGGGATGGTAGAGGATGAGATGGACAGATAGTGTCAAGGAAACAATGAATATGAGCTCAGACAGACTTTGAGAGGTAGTGGAGGAAAAAAGGGCACGGAGCTATGGTCTGTGGGGTCACAAAGAGTGGGACACAACTGAACAACAACATGTGACTATTAAGGCCCACAGTCAGAACTTGAATCCAAGTTACTTTTTGCTCTCCTTTTGTGTTTTTAAATTTTGCTGTACTTCCCCATGTTTCCAAGGGCTGCCTCTGACCCCCACCGGAACACACAGTGTCAGTTTTATAGAACTCAAGGCTCCTTCTGATGGGAATGTGATCTGAACCTCTAAAAGGAAAATACCGTTTCTTTGGGATCTGGACCCCAGAAAGGAAAAACTCTGGACTTTCCCACATGGCCAAATCTCTGAATTTCACCCAGAGGCCATAATCCCATCAACTGGCCTTTCATTGTGGCTACACCCAAACTCCCAATTCTGAGACCCTTAACCTAGCCTAGCCCTCCATTGTTTTACCTCCCTATGGCCCCCAGCCACTTCCCACCCTTAATCCTATCTAGGCTCCATTCTCCCTTGGTCACAGGGCCCAGGTCTCTGGAGTTCTATTACCTAATAGGCTACTTGGCCACTCCTAGATCCCTCCCATAATCTTTCTGTATGTAAGGTCCATCTTGTCTCCATTAAGGTGCTTAGATTCCTTAAGAACCTAGTCAATAGCTCACAAATGTTCAGATTCCTTAGGAATCTTTAATAATATCTTTATATCTTTAATAAACCTTGTCTCTGGCTGAAAGAAGGCTTGGGTCAAATTCTTTTGGGCTCTAGATATTTTGGATTTTCAGCACCTCTACCTCTAGACCTCAACACTTTCAATGAGTGTGGAATCTCTACAGAGTGTCCCTCTTTAGCAAAGGGCAGATACAGCTGCGAGTGGTTGCTATGACTGGTAGTCCCATATATTCAGTAAGGTGGTTACAAGATGTAGATTTGGAGTTGGAAGGGACCTTAGAGGTCATCTAGTGAGGTCATCTAGTCCAGCCCTCTCATTTTATAGATAACAGATCTTTCTTTTCTGAAGGACATTCTCTGTCAATGGGACTGTTCAGAAGATATGGACTGGAAAAATTCAATTGGCTGAATCCCAGCAAGTGATCTGTCTTTTTAATAAGCATAAATAAAAGGGGCTCTTGTAGAACAAACATTTTATCTGATTTAAGGAAGCTGTGAATATGATGCATAGTATGATCATGGGTTTTTTTCCCCTTAGAATCTTTTCTGGGGCCGTCCCAGAAGCTATCCAGGTCTTTTTACAATATCAAAAGAGAAAGGTCTTAGGTTACCTCTACTCTTTTCAACCTTTCCCAATGCACTCAAAATAAGAGGAAATAAATAATTAACTAACTTATTGGAACAGGCTAAATCTGGGAAAGGTTGGTGCTAATAAGTTTCTTATGGAAAACTAGGTGGTACAGTGGTTGGAGCATTGGGCTTAGACTCTGGAAGACCTGAGTTCAAATCCAGCCTCAGACACTTACTAGCTGTGTGACCTTACGCAAGTCTCATGACCCTTTGCGTCACTTTCCTTATATATAAAATGGAGAAGGAAATGGCAAACCATGCCAATATCTTTGTCAAGAAAACTCCAAATGGGATGGTGAAGAGTCACACAGTACTGAACAACAAAAAGGAGTCTCTTCTGCAATGTTCAACATACCTTGGACTTAAATTGTTAGTGAGAACTGAAGAGAAAGGAATGTAGCTTTGGGAGAATATGGGTCTTTTGAAATACAATAGAGCAAACTTGCAGCAATACCAACAGGCACTTATTTCTGTTGTTGGTCAGTGATTTCAGTAAGGCTACTCCTTTAGGGATTTCCTTGGCAAAGACACTGGAGTGGTTTGCCATTTCCTTCTCCAGTTCATTTTAAAGTTTTGAAACACTTTTTACAAACATCTCAGATAATACTTCCAAATGCAAATATTCATGAATGAATGAAAAAGCACCATGGTCTAGGCATCATAATAGGCACGGGAGATACAAAGATAAAAGTGAGACACTCCTGGGGCTTGAGGACCTTACATTCTGATAGGGGGATTGGGGACTAGTGTCTTGTGACAGTCCTCCGGCATAAGGGCGTCCCTCCTGGGAGTAGAGTTTCCCCTTTTAACTTTTGCTTTCTAGGCCTGGGCTCAGAGTGCCTAATCGCCCACCAGTGGCATGACTGTCAAAAGGGAAAATCCCTATCTGGGGAGCAGGTTTATGTCTAATGAAAGGTCCATGGGCCAACTAGAGATGTTGGGAAAACAAGCCCCTTAATGAGTTTGAGTGCTTTGAATATTATGCCATAGCGATGGAGGCCAGCTCCCCATTCAAGTTTTAGTGATAAATTATAGGGAAGAGTGGGAGAGGAGGGGAAAGGGGAGAAGGGGAACCAATATACAAGTCAGACATATACACATTAACAGAGAATAAGACACATAAGGGTGGCACTGTGTTGTGGAGCTCAGGGATATGGATCCATTCAAATGATCTGTTGAGGTGGAAACCCATGAGAATGGCATGCTCCCATAGAGGAGAAATGTGCTCTGGGAGAGGGGAGATGTATTCTGAGGTACCCTTCTGTACTTAAACTCTGATGCTGGTGGTTGCCTGGAGTTAGCTGATCTTCATGTCAAGGTTCAGGGCACATAGGGGATTTCTGAGATACACAGGTGCGGGGGTGGGGGAGACAAACTAGTAGTTGGCAGGATATTATTTTTGGAACACAGCTGTATTGACCTTAAAATATTACTGTGAGCGTTTTTTCCACGGTCTTATCTTATAGCAATGGTTTCCCTACAGAGATTCTACAACTACAATTCTATGGCCTCCCATAAGAGAAGACTATCATGGTGGTCTCAAGACCACTAGGCCTTATCTGAAAACAGACCGGATAATAAAAAATTCTTTGCTGCATGATAATGGAAACTGCAAAAGCAATTTGCCCTGGCAAGGGATCAGTATTCAAACCTCAGTGCACATCCTGAAATGAGAAAGCAGCTGCTGAACCTTTTGAGTATGCCTGGGTTAAGCTGCACGATGCAGAGAGCTCTCCACCCTCGGATGCCATTTGCTTCCACTCCTGTCTGGTAAGAGCCAATAGCCTGCTGTCCAGCAAGGTGTTGGAAGGATTTTGTGCCCTCCCTAAGGAGTTCTAGAGGTCAGAAGCTCACTCCAGAGCCTTTCCCCTTCTAACACAGGAAAAAACTCTGCCTAATTTAGAGCATCCTGGATTTCTTATGGGTAACAAAACCAGAGCATCAAGGCAACTTATAGTGTAAAGCACATGACATTAGGAAAGAGAAATAAACAAAATGAAGAAGATGCTACCTTTCCAGTCTTATTTTATATTACTTGCCTTCCAGCATTCTGTTCTGTTCAAACCATTCTATCCTTTGTCTACATGTGTTCATACAGTCTAACTCCCATGTTTAGGGGCAGTTAGATGGTACATTGGATAGAGTACCAGGCCTGGAGTCAGGAAGATTCATCTTCATGAGTTCAAATCTGGCCTCTGACATTTACTAGCTGTGTGACCCTAGGCAAGTCACGTGATTCTGTTTGCCTCTGTTTCCTCATCTGTAACATGAAGCTGGAGAAGGAAATGTCAAACCACTCTAATATCTCTTATTAAGAAAACCCCAAATTGGGGTCATAGAGAATTGGACAACGTAAGTGAACTGAAAATCTCCCATGTTTGGAATGGGACATCTCTAGTGACCTTCAAGACACAGCTCAGATGCCATCTTTAACATGGGGACTTTCTACTCTCAATGGGTATCACTTCCTCTCAAAAGCATTTCATCAGCTGTGTTTTTGTTGTCTCCCTTCAGTTGAATGTAAGCTCCTTGAGGGCAAGGATTATTGAGGTTCTTATCTTTGCAACCCAGTGCATAGGACAAAATCTTACACACAGAAGGAACTTGCTAAATGTTTGTTGAACTAAATTAAATTGAATTGACATACCTGGTCTTGGCAAAACCAAATGCCCATGTTGTTTCTTGGATTGGAAAGGACCAAGGTACTTAAAAGCTTCTGATCCAGAGGTCCTGGCGACATTGTTAACTTTACTGCTTTTATTTAGTTGTTGTTCACTTGTTTCTGTCATGCTGAACTCTTTGTGACCCCATTTGAGGTTTTCTTGGCAAAGATACTGGAGTGGCTGGCCATTTCCTTCTCCAGTTCATTTTACACATGAGGAAACTGAGGCAAACAGGGTTAAATGACTTGCTCAGGGTTACACAGCCAGGAAGTGTCTGAAGTAAGATTTGAACTCATGAAGATGAATCTTCCTGACTCCAGGGCAGGCGCTCCATGCACTACAATGCCACCTAGCTGCCCCCTTTATTTAATAGGAATATTCTATGTTATGGTACAATAGAAAGAGTTATGGATCTGGTATCAGAAGACCTGGGTTCAAATCCTGCCACTGAGGTTTCCTGCCTGTGCATCCTTGGACCTCTCAGAGTCTGTTTCCTCAACTGTAAAATGAGGCAATTGGATTAGATGAATTCCAGGATCTCTTTCAACCGTAAATCTGTGATTCTATGCTCCTTCCTTAAAACCATAAAAATGAATCTCATTTTGGACCTGCCCTGAATAGTGAGGGCGGGAGCACAGCTAGTGTGTACTTTGAACCAAATGATAGGCTTGGACCCTTTCCGGAAGCCTCCCTGCCACATGTGTGTACTCTGGATGACTAATATTTACTATATAACCATGTGGTTGGATGGTGAACAGAGGTTGTCCCTGGTCACCTTGAATCTGTCATCTCTTGACGGCTCCATTATAGGAAGGCAAAGCTTCCCTGGACTCCTTGAGCAGTTTTAGTGCCACTGACAAATCGTATTTTGTAAGTACAGCTCAGAAAATCCTGGCATGTATCAGGACAGCTTATTGAACATGTTGTCGGCTCACCCCACCTCTCAATTATACAACAAGTCTCCAACCCTTGACACAATTGCTACTCTCTGATTGGCTGCCTATGACATCATGCCTCTGTTTATTTTCCTTAGGAAAGGCTAGAGGATCAGGCTTGGATGTGCATATCTCCATTTCATTAGGTAGTGATGAAAAAGCCCAGTTCTCCTGAGCCACATTGAGGTTATTTACTATGAGCCTAGGATGGGGCAACTCAAACAAAGATAAGTGAACAGCCATCCCCTGCTGTCTGTTTTTGTTGAAAGTGTCCCCCTGCCCTCTACTGCTCTCTCCTGGATTATCTTAATAGGTATAATATCTAGAAGGTAGGGTAGTGTGGGGGAAAGTGATCATGGGATTAGTGATCCAGACTTGAAAAGGATCTCAGAAAACATCTAGTCCTTCATTTTACAGATGAGGAAACCGAGGCTCAGAGTAGTCAAATGACTTGTCCAATGTTGCCAAGGTGCCACACAGTAATAGAATCAGGATTTAAACCCAATGCTTCTAACTTCAAATTAAGCTCTCTTTCTCTGTGCATGTGATTTGTCCTTCATTCTCAAAGAGGACCATGACATTAGGAAGATGATGCTATGACTTACGGGTAAATTGGTTTTTAAGTGAGACAAGGCTGTGCAAAGTCACCAGACTCACTTTCTCCTCTGGAACCATCTGGGTCCAGTGGCCAGATATAGATCAGGACAACTGGAGACGGCTCAGTAAGCTCTCTTCCTATTCATTGGCTGAATACCAATGGATTTGGAGTCAGGAGACATGAGTTTGATTCTCAGCTGTGGGCTTGTGGATAAATCACTATAGCTTTCTCAGTCACAATTTCCTCACTTGTAAAATGAGAGTACTGATATTTGCCTTACCAATCTCACATGTTTGTGAGGAAAAGGCTTTGTAAACCCTGAAGCTCAGAATGAGTGCTTTGTGGTCTACCATGAACAAGTAGCATTTTCCTTTCAAATATAAAGTGACCTACTAGATTTGGTCCAATAAAGACAAGTTTTGGTTTTTATCTAAATGTTGATTTGCTAGGGTTTTTACCTGTATTTTATGTGAAGTAGAAAATTCCTGGAAAAGATTAATTTGATTTTAACAGTTTTAGAAGAAATGAAGATGTTCCATAAACTTAATACATTTATGAAAGTGGGGAGTTTTCAAAATCCTCATCCCCTCACTAATGTGATTGACAGACTCATTGAAATGAGTCTCATACTGATAGGGATCCTTAGAGATGATTTAATTTAGCTCCTTCTTCAGTCTTATAGATGAGGAAACAGGTCATTTGCTCAAGGTTCCACAGTTAATATACAGTGGAGTCAGGATCTTCTATCACCAAAGTTGGCACAATCTTTTTTCTGTTTGATTCAAATTTTCTTTTTTATTATGAACTTAACAAACCAACAAACACAAACACTTCAATATACAAGAGACAGAAACAGAGGAATGTCTATGAAACTAGAAATTTCTATTCTTTACAGTTTTTTAAGTGTATTAAAATTAATATGATAGTAAAAAAAAAAAAACTGCTCTAATTGTCTGTGTCCCATTATAGACTTCCCCTGGATTTCTTTCTGTTCTCTTCAATTTAACAAACAATTTAAAAACAAACAAACAATTTAAAGAATTGTTCAGTGTTGCTCTTTTTGTCTTTTTTCGCATGACTATCACTATCCGTCAATTCCTTTCCCCACTCCAAATAGAAGTCCTCTCTTACAACAAATCAATACAGTTAAACAAATGTAATTTAAACACAGTTAAGCAAACATAACCCAATACAATAGGCAACTAGGTGGAGTGGTGGATAGATTGCTGGGGCTAGATTCAGGAAGATATAAGTTCAAATCTAATCACAGACACTTACTAGCTATGTGACCCTGGACAAGTCACTTAAATGGCTATTTACCTCAGCTTCCCTGTCCGTAAAATATGAGTAATGATAGCTCCTACTTCCCAGGATTGTTGTGAGGATTCAATGAGATAATAAGCACAGTGCATGGCACATAATAAGCACTATATATATATTAGCCATTATTATCCAATAGATACAGAGGATAGAGTGCTTGACCTAGAGTCAGGAAGATTCATCTTGATGAGTTCAAATCCAGTCTTAGACACTTACTAGCTGTGTGACCCTGGGCAAGTCTGGTAACCCTCAATTACAACATTTGTAAAATGAGCTGGAGAAGGAAATGGCAAACCACTCCAGTATCTTTGCTAAGAAAACCCCGAATGAGATCACAAAGCGTTGGACAGGAGGGAAATGACTAAACAACAATTATTATCCAATCACACTGGATGATTGCCTATGTCTGAAAATGCATTTCTCATCCTCCATTTCTAGTCTGTTACTTCTCTGTGGAAGAATGATTCATCATTGGTCTTCTAAAGCTCTGGTTAGTCATTAACAATGACCAATAACAGTGACCAGAGTTACTGAGTCTTTCAAAGTTGTTTTCCTTTACATTATGGCAATTATTATATAAGTTGTTTTCCTGGTTCTGTTCACTTTACTCTGTATCAATTCACATGTCTTCCCAGGTTTCTCTGAATCTGGATAGTTCATCTTTTTTATTCATCATTAATATTTCATTAAATTCACATGCCATAATTTGTTCAATTGTCCCCAAATTAGTGGGCACTCATTTTATTTCCAGCTCTTTGCTACAACAAAAAACTTTGGTATAAATATTTTTGTGCATGTAGGTCCTTTCCCTCTGTCTTTGACATCTTTGTGGTGTTGCTAGGTCAAAACAGTTTAGAGTTTTTGGAGATATTGTTCTAAATTGTTTTCTAAACTGATTGGACCAATTCAGAATTCCACCAAATCGTGCATTCATGTGCCTGTCCTATTAAAGCCTCGCCAAAAGCTGCCATTTTCCTTTGCCAGTGTGATAGATGTGAGGAAGAGTCTTAGAGCTATTTTAATTTGCATTTCTCCTATTACTAACTTGGAGAACTTTTTCATATAGTTGTATGTAACTTGCAATTTATTCTTTTGAAAACTTCCTGTTCCTATTCTTTCACCCAGAAACCTTTTCATTACTTCGTGCCACCTCTTCTTTCAGGAGCAATGGAATCAATGTCCATCACTTCTTTTATGGCTATTAATCTTATTTTTGTTATGTGACCAGTCCATCCCCTTTCACAATCATATACAAATCTTTAATACTGACAGTTCTCGCTTTACCTAAGTAGACCCATCAGAAAACCTGTAAATCGATTTTCAGTAATGCAAATATGCTAGTGGAAGTGGGGAAGGGAGGCGGGGAAGGAGTCAGGAAGGAGTGCGAGTGGAGGGAAAGGGCCAGCACGTGGTTCAAAGATACATGGGGGTAGTGAATCGAGAGCAGGAGGAGGAATACACAGGCTGGGGCCAGCCACTCCAGCCACATCGGGGCTGCACACAGGACACAGGACACAGGACACAGGAACAGAAACATAGAGGGACCCCAGGGCCAGGGAAGGATACCCGGTACCCAAGCACAGAGACAGGAGGCACACTGACATGGGGGTCAGACACGAGGGCCAGTGGGCAGAGTAGGGCAAAGGTCTCCTCTCTCAGAGCTGGAGGTGTGAAGCCAAGCCCCATTCTGGTGGTGACGATCTCTCCACGCTTGCATTCTCCTGATTTCCCTTGGAGGGTGTTTTTTTTTGGGGGGGGTGGAGGGGAGGGAGACTTTGGAACACCAAGACCGAGGGACAGGAGCACAGAGAGGATACAGTACGGTATAGTAAAGTCAACATAGACTCCTTTGGAATGTAGCTTTCCTTCAGAATTCTTTAGGTAAAGTTGAATTCTGGCAATGGGAATTTACAGCAAAGTGAGAATTGTCTGTAATGTCTTTTTTGCTCCTCCCTATACATAAGTCATCTTTGGTATGTGCCGTACCTTGCTTATACGTGTCTTTGTGTTGCCCTTTGGCTTAACTGTCATCTCAATTCTTATGAGATTGTGATCTCAGGATTTACAACTATATACAGCCATTGAGAAAATGCTGACATTAAAGAGACAGGATTGTTACAATGCTCAAAAGTTTGGGATCATTGTGTTTCCATCTTCTGGATTTCAACTCTTCAGGGACACCTGCTAGATACAATAGCTTCAGTTTACTAGGGTCTAGTGATTAGAAAATCTTTTCCTGTTAAAAGCAGGTTGACATTTCTGCAGCCCATTAACAAATACACCCTGTGTACCCTGAAAGACTCAGTCTGGTATTGATGCTAGTATCCGTCCCCTTTGGTTTGGCCCAAACAGTTTTCTCTGTTACAAAGTAGTGTTCCAGGTATGGGTGGAGATCAAAGGGGCAGCTGTATCAGGAAATTATTGTAATGTAAAAAACAAAAATTATCAATAAAACTGATTTTAGTCTTAAAGGGGGAGATTGAAGTGAAAACTAAGGAGACACAGACAGACTGACAGTGGATAGCTCCCTATACTCCATGGTGTTGTTGTTGGATGACCTAGGCTTGAATTCCATCTTTGCCATTTTTTACCTTTGTCAACCTAGGCAAGTCACTTAACTTCTCTCTGCCTTACTTTTCTTCTCTGTACAATGAGGAGATTGGAATCAATGGTCTCTAAAGTACCTTCTAGCTATAAATTATGGTTCTATGTCTATTCTTTTAACTGTTTTGTCTGGAGCTGAAATCAGATTCCTTAGCCCCATACAACTATTTGACTTAGAGTTAGAAATGTCCCAACTTTTCTGACTTACATGCAATGAATTTGATCCATGACAAAAGGTAAGTGAAGGAGGCAAGATCTTATTCTTCAATCACCTATCCCTCATTCCTATCATTATCATGTATCTCTATTAGCTACTATGTCTCCTTAGGCCCCACCAGCAATAGTGCTGTATTTTGTCTAGTAAAAATCCTCACTGTTTTCCTACTTACTTGGTTTGTGGATATCAGTTAGACATGAATCACTATCATAGAATGAGAAAGTTTTAGGTAAGGATTTTTAAAATAACTTTTACAGTCTTCAAAATAAAAGTGCCATTAAAATGTTTTTAAAAAAATTTTTATAGCACCTTTATTTATAAATACTTCACTCTTCTCGCCTACCCAACTACCTATCCCTTAAAACAAAAAAGAAAGGAGGGGGGGTGGGGAACAGTTTTGCAAACCCATCAATGAAGCCTAACAGTGTATGCAATGTTCTGCATTTTTAGTAACCCACCTCTGTGAAGAAAGTGACAAGTGGGAACTGAGTAATGCCTGTTTTTATTTGAACCTTGCCAACCAGCTCAAGTGCTTGTAAGAGGTGACGAGAGTACATGTAGTGGGCACACAGAGACCAGTTACTTACAGAAAAGATGAAAGAAAGAAAGAGTGTGGGTGGAGTATCTTTAAAAATACTAAATACTTGTTAATATCTAATTTATTTTACCTGTGATTTCTGTTTAATATCTGAATGCCAGGGTAGCAAGGTGTACGTAATAGGCAAAGCAACAAGGAGGGTGAAAAAATCGAGCCTTTTTTTTTCGCCGTTTTTTACCTTTGTCAACCTAGGCAAGTCACTTCACTTCTCTGCCTTACTTTTCTTATCTGTAAAATGAGGAGATTGGAATCAATGGTCTCTAAAATATTAATTTTTTTTTTAAATTCCAAAGTATTTATTTTTTTTTCCTATTAGCTGCTTTTGGAAGAGAGGAAGGTAGAAAAGAAAGAAGGAAATAAGAAGAAAGGATGGAAGGAAGAAAGAAAGGAAGAAATAAAGGAAAGAAGGAAAACACAACCTTAGAAAAATGTGGATAGTCAAATGAATAAAATGCCCCCATTGGTTATTTCAAAAAATAAAGTCTTATTCTATATTGGGAGTCTATCTCCTCTCTCTCAGGAGCTAATGTGTTTTAAGTTCAATCTTTTAGGGTTGTTTATCATAGCATTCATTAGAGTTCTAGAATATTTTCAATATATTTTTCTTTATAATGTTGCTTTCCTATAAATGCTACATTTTCTCATCTCTTCTTTGGGACCAAATTAAAGTTGCTGTTGTTCAATTGTGTCTGAATCTTTGTAATCCCATTTGGGTGTTTGGCTTTTTTTTTTTTTGGCAAAGACACTGGAGTGGTTTGCCATTGCTTTCTCCAGCTTATTTTACAGTTGAGGAAACTGAGGCAAACAAAATTAAGTTACTTGCACAGGACTGAAGCTGCATTTGAACTCAGGTCTTCCTAACCCCAGGCTTGGCACTTTATCCACTGTGCCACCTAGTACTCAAATTAAAATTACACTGCCTTCAAGTATGCTTTTCATTTCAATCTCTCCTTTTAAAAACATAATCAGTTTTACTGAAGACTTTTGTCTTCGATATCATAGTAATTTCCTAATATAGCTGCCTCTCCCATCCCTATCCCTGTCTTTTAACAAAGAAAAATATTTGGGCAAAACCAGCACACTGGAGCTGTCAGGTTATCCAATACTCCATCACTCCACAGGAAGAGACATATATTTCCTCATCTGTTTTCTGAAACCATTCCAACCTCTTTTTATTAACTTCATTTTCCTGAAAAGTTGTATACAAAGCCAAAATATGCATATCAAGTCATATTTTTCCAATTACTCCTACTGTAATTAGGAGGGAATTTCCATGTTGAGTAGGGTCATAAAAATTGAATTAGGATTGAGTGCCTTGCCTCTTTTAACATACTGCTTACATGCATGCAATTCTTTCACAACTGATCTCAATAAATATTGTTTATGATGATTTCATATGGTCTTAGCACCTTCGTTGAAAGAATTTATATCATAAAATATCAGACATTCTTTATTGCTGTTTCATTAGGAGCACTTACTGACTCCATGGGATGTGAATGTTTAAGGAATTGTTCAGCGGAACTCCTTAGTTAGTAGAGAGCCCTATTTGAAATGACTTCTCTGAACAAAATCATGACATACAATTAGACCTTTACCATGCTGTTTTGTTGAATGTTCAGCACTGAGACTAAAAAAGTTCATGCGCTTAAAAAACAACCCTACAATTAAAAAAAAAACACCCTCTGTAGTTATCAGTCCTAGTTCAAATATGCAATAATCAAATACTCATTAAATACTGCTTAAATAACCTTGTGGGTGTTAATTGAACAACTTACAAACAGAGTCCAAACTATTAATTTTTATGCCTGAGGCAAGCTTTTAAACATCCTCACTTGAAGAAGACCTGCACAGGGCTGGGGAGAGGGGGAGGGAGCCAAGATCCTGGTATCCCATGAAAAAAGCCCCTACTCAGGAGACCACAGAATGGGGGAGGGAATCGGACAGAACAAGGTGGTAGGGTTCACCCCATTCCACCATCTGGTAGCTTTCTATTTTCACTAAATATTCTTGCTAAGTGATAAACTTTGTTGTTCAAGTGTTAGCAGCAGCAACACCCTCAAAATTCAGTGCCCTGGGGCAATGGCTCAATTTTTTTCACCCTCCTTGTTGCTTTGCCTGTAAGGTACTCCTTGCTACCCTAGCATTCACATATTAAACAGAAATCACAGGTAAAATAAAGAAGATATTAACAAGTGTTTAGTATTTTTAAAGATACTCCTCCCACACTCTTTCTTTCTTTCTTTCTTTCTTTTTTTCTGTAAGTAACTAGTCTCTGTGTGCCCACCACATGTACTCTCGTCACCTCTTACAAGCACTTGGGCTGGTTGGCAAGGTTCAATTAAAAACAGGCATTACTCAGTTCTCACTTGTCATTTATTTCTGTCCCCAGTTCTGAGGAGATGTCGCCTGTTTTTTCAACAATTTCTCCTTCTTCCCTGTTCTTTTCTTCCTTCTTCCCCGCTTCTCCTTTCCTCCTTCCAACCATTATAGTGTTTTAATCCCCCCACATCCAACCCCACATCCAGCACAGCCACTCTATTAGGATTGAAAAGTTCAGAATAGAAAGGATGAGACATATCTAATAAAACTATAGCCACCCAGGAACCTGATTTATCCAGTAACCATTAATACAGCAGCCCAACATTTCTTCTACTGGAACACAGTGAGGAATCCTCACATTAATTAGGGCTCGTGGCATGAGGTTACATAGGGTGACAGCTGGAAAGTAGAATGCCCCCTCTTCTCCACCCCTCCACCCTTGAATCAATCCTGACTGTCATGGTTGTATTCATTCTTGGGCTCCAAGCCAAATAACTTTAGGCATGGGATACAGTCTATTATTTTTAGGTCATGTGAAGAAGGGGTTCAAGCAATTATTTTTAGGTTTGTATTGAGAGGTAGCTTTTGCTAATTTTAGATGATCAAATCTCTCTTCCCCGCTCCACACACACACTACTCTTAGGGACTTTCTCTTTCTTATACTCAACTTGGAGAGCTGTCATTGATATACTGTGCTTATGGGGAGTTTGAATGCTAGAAGCATTCCTTGGTCCAAGAGGGATTTCACACACAAGTTATTTTCAAGTTTCCTTGTTATCCAGCCTAATTCTCAGACTCAGGATCTTGACAGTCTTCAATTTTTCCAATAAATTACAGTAAAACACACATACATATACCATCATTCCATTGCTACAAAAGGAGAAAACCGGACAGAGAAAGAACAAAGAAAGAAGTCAAAGGACCAAGTTTCTTTATCACGTTTGCTAGAATTCTCCATGTATCTTTTGAAGACAAATGAAAAGCAAAGATTTTTATGGAGAATGTACATATCACAAGAGTGTAATCTCTAAACTGAAGGGTACTTGAAGAGTTTCTCCATATAAATTCTCATATATTACTGAGGACTATTTCCAGATGTCTGATCTCTGCCTGTTAGGACATTTTAGTAAAAATGATAACTTATTCAGCTGCTGCTTTGATTGTTTTTTTCCACTGACAACTGAAACATGAAAGAAACTTTCATGTTAATTTTTTCCTTAGTTCTCTTCCCTGCCAATTCCTTCCTTGAAAATAGTGGCTTAGAAATCCTGGATTAGCTGAAATTTCTTCTAATTTTCACAGACAGAGAAGTAACTAATTAAATAAAGTGAAGGATGAACTATTTTAATTTGACCATTTGGGTCAGATGCCATTGAATCTGACTGATGAAATAGGAATTTGGAGCAAGTTAGATACTGGGGATGCTCCCTCTGAACCTGAATAACTTGGGGCAAGCTGCTTTGTTTCTACAGGCCTCAATTTTCACAGATAAAGGGGTTGAATTCCATGATTTCTAAGATTTCAGGTCCTTTCTGGTTTTAACGAGGATCCTAAGTGAGGGGGGAGTATAATGAAGAGTACAATGAGTAACCAAGTTAAATCACTTCTAGGAGAGTAAAAAACAATGTGATAAAATAGGAAAGAAGAGTGATTTTTATATTTTGGGAATTGTAGATATATGGGGTTGGTTGATAAAGCAATTTCCTGATCATGTTGATGATTTGACAGAGTGGTGATACTGGATTTGGGACTTTGGGTGGCATTAGGTGGTGCAGTGGAGAGAGTGCTGGACTGGGAGTCAGGAAGCCCTGTGTTCAAATCTGGCCTCAGATACTTTCCAGCTCTGTGGTCCTGGGTAAGTCCCTTAACCTCTCTCTGCCTCAGTTTCATTACTGGTAAAATGAAAATAATAATAGCCCCTACTTCCCAAAGTTATTTTAAGGATAAAATGAAATAATATTTGTAAAGCCCTTTGCAAACCTTATAGCACTATATGAATGCTGACTTCTTCCTCCTCTTCTTTCTCTTCCTCCTCCTCCTCCTTCTCCTCCTCCTCCTCAGTAACTAGCCCAGGTACACTTCCCTTCTGAGAAGAATTCATGACCTCACAAACCTAGATGCTTGTATAGGTCTCTGGGGAAGAAATCAACTAATTGGAGTGTTGTTCCCTGGAAAACCCAGATTTGTTTCCTTCCAAGGTGGTCTAAACTACAGGTTTTGCTATGAATTTAAAGGACTTCACAGCCCTATGCAAAGGTGGGACTCATTAGAAAGAGAGAGAGAGAAGATTTTATCGATTGCCTATGTGTTGCATTTTTTCCATTGTTTATGGGCTCTTTTTGCATTTTCTGTGAAGTAGAACAGCTTTTTGACACACTATGCATTGTTACCTTGAGCATTCCTACAGGATTTGGGGTTCCTTTTACCCACATCTGTGGAGATGTAGACAAGAGTTTTATTTGAGTTTTATTCTAAGGTTTTCCAGGGTAAACTTTTTTGCGGGGGGGAGGGCAAAATGAGCACAAGAGGGAATGATGAGAAGGGGCAGAGGAGTGGGGTTACCCACAAGATTGTTTGTGTCATCCCAGATCTTGGGGGCACTGGGGCATGAGTTACACAAGGACTGAAATTCTGTTTTCGTACAGATATGCACATGATATGCTAACTCCAAGGTGTCAAAAATGATGTGGAACAGCTGTTCTGTTACTTGTTTACAGAACAGAAAAAAGTTATATGGTAAGGAATGGATTCTAAATGAAGAGCCAGCATCTAAGATAAAGAGACTGTATCATTGTGCTGAAATCATCAAAACATAAAAAAAAAAATGTGCCAATGAGGGAGACGAGAGTCAAACATACAGGCTGGTAAAGCAAAGACTCGAAAGACATAGGGAACAAGACAGAATCATTTTGATGAGGAATTGAGGCAAGAATGGTAGAAAGATCACAAATAGAACTGAGGCTGGTTGGTAATGAACTGTTTCTCATGAAAAATTCATTATTCCAGAAGTGAAAGATTTTCCTCAGCCTTCATACTACTTTGATTTATGTGCCTACAATACAGCAAACCCATTGGGACTTAGTGGGTGGATTCACAACCTGAGGTTTCTGCTCTAAGATAGCATTTCAGGCTCCAAATACAGGGTAAATACTACAAATCATAATAGTGCCCAAAAAGAATATGATTGAATGTTTCGGCAGTAGGACTGGGTATTGATAAGAGATGAGAGTTATGGTCATTACCAGGTTATCAAGAAAAAAAAATTTATCCAAGGGGTCCTATCATGCCCCTGAAAGCCAGTCCCAGGGCCATACAAATTAATTTGAAGTTTATATAAGCCTTAAGGAAGCATTTAACAGGGTTGGAGGGGGTGGGGCAGAACTGGTGACCTTTGCCCTTCATTCATGCTATTATGCCAGGGACATATTGGCTTTGTTTGTTCTTTTTCTTCTGCCTATCCACAAAGAGGTATGTTTTGTTTTGTTTTAGCCTGAAAGAAGATCGAGGATTGGGGACACATCAGCTTTGTGTTACATCGTACAATGCAGACCTCAGTAGCATGAACAAAAAAGTACTTAACTCATCTTCTTTTGCCATGATATTTTTCTTTTTGCTCCTCTAGGGATTTACTTTAGGAGAACTGAAAATCACCTACCTCCCTCTTCCAGTTTTGGTGACTTTTTACAACTGGTTAAGACATTCATAGGAATCCATGTGGAAAGACAGTTGAACTTGGGAGAAAGCAGTTTTCTCTTTGATGTGTGACTCCATTAGATTGTAAGCTCATTGAGAGCAGGGACTATCTTTTGCCTCTTTTTGTATCCTCAGCACTTAGCCCAGTGCCTAACACATAATAGACATTTAATAAATGTTTATTGATTGACTACAAAGAGGAAAGATATAACAGAAGGTCCACAGGAAAGGTAGCAAGGAGTGCTGTTACTTAGATCCTCCTCACTAGACATTATGGTATTAAAAGCTTCCAGATTTGGAGTCAGGAGAGAACTAGGTTTGACTTCTACCTCTGGCTCTTACAAATTGGCTAATCATTGACAAACCCTTTAAACTCTCAATCTGGTTTCCCTCATCTATATAATATATAGTATGATATAATATTATATATATATACATATATATAATATATATATATATAATCTATATATAACTCACGCCTGTAATTGGAGCTGTAATTAGTAGATGCCAACATAGTGGTAGGGGGGAGAGTCTTCCTTTTTCCTGCCTCCATTTTTCTTCTGCTGGTAGAGTGATGAAACTACTCTCCTTCATCCCCCTAGAGTCCTGTGGCTGTGGCACATCTTTTGTGAGGCCTGCATTTCCCTTGAAGACCTGAATGGGTGAGGGTCAAATTGCCCCTTCTTCCAGAGTGACCGTGTTCTGCTTTCTGCCACTATTCTCCCTCTCCCCCCAAAACAAACAAGCAAACAAACAAACAAACCCTATCTCTGTCCCTGGTGAAAATATTCTTAGTTATGACTCTATGTAGTATCAGCCTCCTAGAGTTATTGTGAAGCTCAGAGGAGATAAATATTCAAAGCCTTCTGTAAGCCTTAAAGTTCTATAAATATGAGCTATTACTTTTAAGAAAACATTGGATTCCCATCTGCTTAGAGTAACTCTGACTCCCTCAGCCTAACTTAGTTCATTGTATATACTGCCCACTTACTTCATAAATGTTTGAATTAACTTGAATTTCTGATCTCATAAACTAGGCTAAGATTGACAACATACTGGTCTCCTGCCTAGAGGAACTCACTTGCTTCAACAGGTCCCATCACTGATTGGAGCTGGGGGTACTTTTCCAAAGAAGGGAAGGACAGCTGGAGTTCAATACTCAGTCTCTAGGTATGTGTGGAGGATCAGGATTGAGAGGGCAGAGAAGGGAATTTTCTTTTAGGAGATGAAACTGAAGAACTATTATTTCTAATGATTGGCATTTACCTTTTGGCAAATCAGCTTGGGGCCACTGTACTTTGCCTTTCTGAACCCCTTTCCATTTTGACTTAATGAAATCATTTTTTGCCTTCTACTTCCAATTTCCTCCATGTCCCAAACTGGACATAGTTGCACATACAACTTGTATGTTTTTGAATCTCACATGGAAAACACTAGATATGAAAAGTGCCCTTTTGGACATCTTTGCTTTGGGACTAAAACATTTTTCTAATTCCCCTTCCCTGTCCTCCCTCAGCCTCCTCTCCTTTCCCCCTCCCAACACATGCACACATCATCCTGGGAGCTGTTGCAAATGACAGAGTTTAAACGGATGGCAGGAATACACAAGGGCACCGCATTGTTGGAAGGGAACTGCCTCCTGGCTGCCAGGGACAAATGCAGACACACAGAGAAATATCAGGGGAGGCTTCACATCAAAGGCAACCCTGCCTGGACCTGCCAAGAGTGTGGCTACATCTGTGCTTCTCCCATCAGCCCTGGGAGACATCTTAGGGCCCCGACTGGGGTGCAGACTGGGTTACAACATTCCGTCGAGTCTTCTCCACTGGCTTTGACAAACTGAACATGAGTATTCTCTTAAATGAAGATGTCCAGAGTTTTTAAATGTTGAGTGATTAGGTGGGAAAAGCTAAGGTGAATGTGTACTTAGCAAATTTCACTTTGTTCATCATAAAGATTTCAACAAATGCTTACTAAGTCCCTACTACGTGCAATTCACTGTCCTAGGCAACTGTTTAGCATCAAAGCCTTGGATCAGTGCCAATTTTAACACCAATGATATTTACTCCAGGGATACTATGTAGCTGTGAATCATGAAAGACTATGAAGTCTGATGAGGAGGATGTAAGTAGGTAATACCTTGGATTACTAACAGTGATTTGCAAGCTGGAAATTAACAATCAATAAATATTTATTAAGGCCCTATTATATGCCAGGTGAGTGCTGGGGATACAAAGAGGCGAAAGACAGTCCCTGCCCTCAAGGAGCTCACAACCTAATAAGAGAGACAATGCAAACAGACACATACACACACACAAACACACACACACACACACACACACACACACACAGAGCAAGCTAAATACAGCCTAATTAGGAAATAACTAAAAGACAGAAAGCACTGGAATTAATAGAAGTTAGGGAAGACTTCTTGTAGAAGGTGAGATTTTAGTTGGGACTTAAAGGAAGCCAATAATAATAATAATAGTCAGCATTTATATAACACTTCAAAGTTTGCAAAGCCCTTCATCTCATTTTATCCTGGCAATAACCCTGGGAGGTGGGGGTTATTATTGTTCCCATTTTACAAATAAGGAAATTGAGGTAGACAGATTTGAACTGAAATCTTCCTGACTCTAGGTCCAGTGTGCTGTGTACAGTACCATAGAGATGTCCATATAAAAGACATCACTGAAGACATGTATGACTAGAAAAAGATGTGGTCCAGTAGCAAGAGTGAGGAATAATTAAAATTTAATCAGTCAACAAGCATTTTTAAGCACCTGCTATGCCCCAGGTGCTGTGAGAAGCCCAGAGGCACCTGATTTCCTCATATCTATGAAATATTAAAAGAACCCCAGGAGTGCTTTCATGATGTTGGGCTTATCCTCTGGGAAGAATCTATGAAAAGACACAGATAAGAATCACACAGGTGACGAGAAGCTGCAGTTGAGTTGTGAACTGCACTGCTGGAATATTCACTTCCATGACAGCACCAAAACTATAAAGTATTAAAATCTGCCTCAGATCAGAACTCACATTCGTATAGGGTTTTAAAGTCTACGGAGCATTTCCTACACAACAACCGCTTGAAAAAAGTCATACAATTAGGATGGCAGGGCATAGGGAGAGAAGCGATATTAAAGATTATTCAAGCCACTCCCCTCATGTTATAGAACAGGAAACTGAGGCCCAATGGGGGTAAGTGATTTGCAGATAATCAGTTCTATTGTTCTCCCTCATCAATATCTCTCCTACTCACCCCCTTTTCTCTACTCACTCAGACACTCTCCTAGTTTTTGCCCTAATCATCTCTCACCTAGACCATTATAATAGTTCTCAGGTATTCAGTCATTCTCTCCAATATACCCTCCACAATACTGCCAAAATAATCTCCAAACTTTATGTCCTTCCCCTGCTCAGGAACTTTTAGGGGAACTGTCTTTTAGCTTTCAGATATAACAAACTTCTGTGCCAAGGATGCATGATCCCTTGCCATACCAAATTTTTTTTATTTTGCTTACTGATTTTAATTTAAAAATGGAATTCCCCACAAGGACAGCTCAGATTATACTCCAATACCTCAAAAGAGTCATGTTCTCATCAGTGTGGGGACTTTGCACAGTACCATAAATCATAACTGCCTTTGTAGTCAACTATGCTGAGTTGAAGCAAGTGAATTCCTTGCCTCTTCTGAAATAACATTTGACTACCTTCCATCTCACTTAACGAGCAACAGAGGACAGAGATCCCAGTTCTGCTCATTATCAACAATTTGAGCTGAAAGCATCTTGTCCACTAATATTCTTTGGAAATTACATAATTTGAGTAAATGGAAAATAATAGCTCAGAAACTAATAAGCTTAAATAAAAATAAGCATATTTTGAACCAGAAAAAGAAAGAAAGAAAGAAAAAAGAACTCATGCTCGTACCACAGCCTGGCTTTAATCAGCCTTTCCAGATTTCACATTATTTTCTTTAAGAAACTCCATGTTCCAGTCAGACGAGAGTTTATGTGTACATCTAGGATACTACGTTCAGTTCTGAGAACCACATTTTAGGAAAGGCATTCATAAGCCAGAGAACAATCAGAGGAAGGCAGACAGGATGGTGAAATGTCTTGCACTTATCTCATATGAGGGTTGTTTGGACTGTTCAGTCTGGAGAGACTTAGTGAGGAGATGAAACTGCCTTCAAATATTGGAAAGGAGGTTATGTGAAGAAGGGACTTATTCTGCCTGTCCCCAGTGGGTAGCTCTAGGAGCAATGGGGAGAAGTTACAAAGAGGCAAATTTAGTTTCAATGGAAGGTCAAGACTTCCCAACACTTAGAGCTGTTCAAAGGCAGAATGGTGAACCTCAAAAAGTAGTGAGTTTACCGTCATTGGAGTCTTCAAGTGACGACTATGGAACCACTTGCTGATGTGTCTAAAATGGAGTTCTTTTTGCACATTACTCTATTTCTGTCCAGGGCGCTACAGTCCTCCCAGTCACCCAGGTTTGCACCTTGACATCATTCTCCATTCTTTATTCTCTTTCACCTTTCATATCCAATCAGTTTCCAAATCTTGTTGATTCTGCCTCCATAACACTTCTTACATCTGTCCTGTCTTCTCCATTTGCACAGCTACCACCCTTGCTCTGGCCCTTATCACCTCTTGCCTGGACTATTGCAATAACCTCCTAATTGATCTCTGCCTCCTGTACCTCTCCTTTCTAATCTATACTCCACAGAGCTATCAAATTGATATTACTAATGTGGAAATGTTTTACATAATTGCACATGTATAACCTATATCAGATTGCTAACTGTCTCAGGGAGAGGGGAGGGGATGGAAGATGGGAGAGCTAGAATTTGGAACTCAAAACTTTAAAAAAAATTGTTTAAAAATTGTTTTGTCATATAATTAGGGGAAATTTTTTTTTTAAAGAAGTCAGGATCTCGAGAATAAAATTCTGAAGATACAAAAGGGATTCTGATGAGGAAAAAAGAAAAGGAAAAATTTATCTAAAGAAGCCAATCTGTATACACAGAGAACTCACAGACTAATTGATATTTTAAAAATATGTATATAGAGGATAGAAAAGAGGCTAGTAAGCTCTTCTTAGGAGCATTGAAGATCAGGATAAGCTGAAGTTGCCTATCAAGGGTAATAAAATAATTTTTAGCTCAAAAAACTGATATTACTAAAGTACAGGTTCTAATCATGTCACTCTCATGCTCAAACAGCTTCAGTGGTTCCCTACAGATCTGAAATAAAATACCCACTTCTGTTTGGTATGTAAAGCTTTTCACAGTCTATCTTTATGGACTGGTTTCATGTTGCTCCCTGTCACTCCTTTCCAAACAAATTTAAAAAGAAGGAAGAAGTGAAGAGATCAGAAATTGCATTATAAAGCCCATCAATATTCTCAAATATTCAGGAATTCTTAGAAAAATAGGTCAAAGTCAATGGGTTGGTTTTGCTAAACTGCTTTTTTGTCCTTCCTCTTTTTAAATCTTTCTTACCAGGAGTGGCTCACTGGGTAAGTGAGGAGGGTCACCTGAATGACGTGTGAAAATAAAAGACAGCAACCAAAACAAGATTTTTTTAAAAAGGAAAAAAGAGAGTTCAAATCTGGTCTCAGATACTTGACACTTACTAGCTGTGTGACCCTGGGCAAGTCACTTTGCCCCATTGCCTCTCAAAAAAAAAAAGTCAGATGTGTTGAAAGGAATTCAGAGGATCATAAGATCATAGATTTATATCCAGAAGGAACCTTAAAGGTCACCAAGATTTGTATGAAGTGATTGAATGCATGATTGAAATAAGTCAAATATATATTATATTTGCATGATTGCATGATTGAAATAAGTCAAACCAGAAGAACAATATTTACAAGACATTAAAAGGAAGCCAGACTCTAAGTAACTGTCATGGTCAACCTTGGTCCCAAAGAACAGATAGGAAAACATCCCTCCTTCTTCACAGAGAGGTGGAGGTCTTTCAGGACCAAACATTATACACGCTCTGACCTAGATGCTATAGGAGTTGTTTTTAACTGCTTTTCTTTGTTACAAGGGTGAGTCCAATTCTAGGAGTGCAGGGGGGTGAGCAGAGGATGAGGAGGAACATCTTAAAATGACTATGATGTTAAAACAAAAGACATGTGACTAAGATATTTTTAAAACAGAAAAAGGGATGTATTGATTAACTCAATGCAAAGGAATGAAAAAAATGAGATTTTCTCTGGAAATTATTATGAAAGCAAAGGACATCATTCTTTCATATGCTATTAAAAGCTCATCCCATGTGCTGTTTCAGTGAAAATCATTTGAGGTTTTTTTCTCAACCAATCTTCCTGAGCTCCCCCTTGAGTGGCGCCATGTTGCTTTTTTCCAGCTTCAGTTCTCAAGCCTTTGAAAATCTCCTGCTGGGTCTTCTCTATGACTAGTCTGTCTCCTCAGTGACAACTTTACAACTTTCTGTGGGGTGTTAAAGGCACAAACTTCATAATTTAAAAAGTCCAAATAAGGAAATACTCGATTCTCTACTCTAATTCTGGCCAGATTAAAAATCTTGTCACACATCCCATAAAATCTTGTCACAAAGATTTCTATCTTCCAAGCCTTGTGTTTACTTCCATTGTTATTTTTAATGATAATTGTAATGTTTCTTTGCCCAATCTGAGTAAGCATCAAATTAAACATGGCACAAGAAGCATGTAATCTAACCAAGACAAGATGTGAACCTATGGTAAGAGGAAAGGAATTCTCAGCAACTAACAACACGGAATAGAGAAGGGCATATTTTGAAACCAGAAGCCTTGTTTCTTTCATGGTTGAGGAAGCAGAGGCCCCAAGAGTTGAAATGACTTGCCCAGGGTCACATGACATATTTGTTGCAAGCCTTGATTCAAACCCAGATCTCCTAATACCCAGTTCAATGTCTTTACCTGACAGTGTGTAACGTGGCTATAAAATTTCATCTGGAATGAACCAGGAGGCATATCATTTTTAGCATTCTGCATTTATCCATTCACTCAACAAATATTAAGTCCTCACTGTATACAGAGCACTATGCTAAGTGTTAGGTACACAGTTTCCAATAAGAATAATCCCTTTCCTTACGGAGCTTATGTCTTAATAGGGCGATGAGACACAAATACAGGTAACAATTGTAGTGAGTAGTATTCTGGCTCACTGTCCCAGAGCCAGGCTGTCATACCTCCCCACAGGGCTCCAAGGTAACCCCTGAGGGGTTTGGGGTGCCATCTGCTCAAGCCCCCTCCAGTTGTGTTCCCCTCATTGTTAGATTCTAGTCCATTTAACCATTTAAATCAACTAGCTTTTAGTAAGAGAAATTTACTTCAAATATAGAGCAAGACCAAAGTACAAACATTCCTACCCCTGCCCCACCCCACAACACCTTAGTGGCAACACTCTCTACTACATCGCTTCAGTCTCTGGGGAGAGTGGGCTCAAACTTCGCATGATTTCTACATGGAACTGGTCTCTCCAAGTTCATGGCCAAATCAAGCATGATGAATCCTCAACTCAGCTACTCCCGTACTGGGTCACTTTGATTTCTGAGTTGACCACAAAACCCAGCATGGACTCCCGGGAACTTGTACTCTCATACGGCTCACTCTCCTGACCTTTCAAAACTAACCAGGCTATAGTCTCTGATTCCTTTGCCTAAGACAAATGAATAAATCCCACAGCAAAGGAACAAGGCCCGTTTTTATGGGGTTACATGCAGGAAGTCAAGCCATTTCCTCTCATGAACTGCTGTAGGCAGAGGAGTCAAACCAAGTTGGGGGAGGGAGGGAGGGAAGGAAGGAGAGAGAGAAAGAGAGAGAGAGAAGAAGAAGAAGAAGAAGAAGAAGAAGAAGAAGAAGAAGAAGAAGAAGAAGAAGAAGAAGAAGAGAAGAGAAGAGAAGAGAAGAGAAGAGAAGAGAAGAGAAGAGAAGAGAAGAGAAGAGAAGAGAAGAGAAGAGACGAGACGAGACGAGACGAGGAGAGGAGAGGAGAGGAGAGGAGAGGAGAGACGAGGGGAGGGGAGGGGAGAGAAGAGAGAGATGCCATTTTGAATGCCAAAGTACCTTCTATTCAGAGTTAGCTGACCAGAACCAGTTACAAAATGCCTGTGTACACTCTAAGATCTTGCCAAGGTGCTACTATTATACATCATCATGACATTCCAGGAAGGAGACTCCCTGGTCTCCTCCACAGAGAAAGTTGTGTCAGTAGATTCTGAGCATGTAACAATCAATCCTTGTTACACTATAATCAATTTTTATAATGATTATATTGTATAATGAGATATTTATAAAGCATTTAGCATACCACCTGGCAATCCCCTCTCCCCTCCACTAATAGACAATAAAGTATGCATATATT
>NW_020954588.1:15385312-15425598 GCF_900497805.2 Vombatus ursinus | reverse complement strand
CTAACAGTAATGACTAAGACCATCATGGTGATCTCTGTTGGCACTCTACCTTTCTACTATAATATAAATTCCACAAGGGAAGGAGCTAGGGTTTCTCTGATAGGATCATAGATCTTGAGGCAGAAGAGACCTTATCAGAAGTCATCCTGCTCACTCCACTTCTGCAAGTGAGGAAACGGAGTCTGAGAGATGTGAAGCAATATGTCCAGGGTCACATTGGTAGTTATTAGCAGCACAAGGATTTGAACTCATATCCTAAGACTCTAAGTTTAGGACTATGTCCATTGAATGACGGTGCCTCCTTAAACAATCTATTTTCCCCAGGACCTAGCACAGTGCTCTGCACTCAATAAAAACTTAGCACTTATTGAATGAATGAGTGAATGCAAAACATTAAAAATGGCATGCTTCCCAGTCGGGTCAGATAAAATTTCATATCTGTGTACCATGTGATCATGTAAGAGCACTGACGTGGGAGTCAGGAGCCTGGATCCTAGCACAGTTTTTCCACTGGAGGCAGCTCAGCATAACGAATGGACCACTTGTTGTCCTTCCTTTTTGAAGAGGACCGAAATGACATCACCACGTTGGGGTCAAGGTACAGTGTGTCCAACTTGTGGCTGATCAGACCAATACAAGAACAGAAGGCTCTACCACAGGTCAGGCACAAATAGTTGACAATAACATTTGCAGTGGAGACATCTCTGTTTGCACATCTCATGTTTCTTTTGAGCTACTGCAATTCTGCTTTGCTCATAGAGCACAGAGCCTTCTTTAATGCTGCTATGTCATGTCCCGTGTCAGTGTCCCCCATTTCTTCAGAGAGACCTTGACTAGGAGTCAATAGACTTTGAGTTCAAATCCTACTTCAGACTCCAGTTGGATGATCCTGGGCCAATCACTTAAACTCTTTTAGTCTCAGTCTCATCAGCTATAAGATGGGATAAGATGGGATAAGGTGCTATAAGATAGCACCTACCTCACTGGATTGTTATAAAGATCAAAGGAGACATTATATGTAAAAGTACTTTGAGAACTCATGTGCTATATAAATGCTAGTTATTATTATAGATGGTATAATAGATAGAGCACTGGGCCTGGAGTCAGGAAGACTTGAGTTCAAATCTGGCATCGGACAGTAGTGGTGTGATCCTGGGCAAGTCATTAACCTTTGTTTGCTTCAGTTTCCTCATCTGTAAGATAAAGAAAATAATAGCACCTACCTCTCTTTCAAGGCTCAAACAAGACATATACAATGCATTTATCACAGTGCCTGGCATGTAGCAAACACTATAGAAAGGTTTGCTATTATTACAATATTTGTCTCTGTTCAGTTGTTCAGTTGTGTCTGACTTTATGTGACCCTGTAGACCATAGCAGGCCAAGACTGTCTTTGGGATTTTCTTGGCAAAGATACTGGAGTGGTTTGCCATGTCCTTCAGTGGATTAAGGCAAACAGAGGGTAAGTGACTTGCTCAGGGTCACACAGCTAGTAAATGTCTGAGGCCACATTTGAAGTCAGGTCTTCCTAACTCCAGGTCAAGTGCTCTATCCACTGAGCAACCTAGCTGCCTCTATTTCACACACACACACACACATACACACGTATGTATGTATATATGTGTATACACACATATATATACACATACGTAAAATATAGATGCCTATATATGTGTGTCTATCTATTTATCTATCTGTCTGTCTGTCTGTCTGTCTATCCACATTCTGGGCTTTAGTGTCACCAACTGATAAAGAAATAAATGGGACAAGATCTCTAAAGTGCCTTCTTTCTACTTTAAAATTCTATATTCTCTGCTTTAATGATCCTCCCCCCTGGGATTTCCTCTCCTCTCCCTGTCAGTTCACATCTTGTTTTAGTTAAGTTAAAGGCTCCCCATGCCATGTTTACCTTGGTGCTTACTCAACTGGACAAAGCAACAAATTTTGAAAGCACTTAAAGGTGTGGGAGGCAGTTGAGAGAATGGAACTATTCCAGTTTCCTCATTCCAGCCCACTTGAAGCTGACACACTTGCAAGGCATTGTGTTGTGGGACTGAGATAAAAGCTGGGCAGCCAAGGGACCCTTCTGTCACTCTGTCATGTTTCACCTTCCTGCCACCCTAGTGAGGGCTCTGAATGACAGAGAAAGTCACGTTAGAGCCGCAAAGATTATTACACTGCTGTCTCTCTAATCCTCAATTGTACTTAAACAAAACAAAACCTGAGACCTTACTAGCTTTGGGGAGTTTTCCACACAGACCAGGCCATGTTTGAAAGTGCAGCATGGGAGAAGTCATGGCACCACAATCAAAATTTGACATCCCTATGCTTGACTTTTAGAGGGTCCCAATGGAACAAGTGCTAGTTTTTGGAGTCAAAGGGTCTGGGTTCAGATCCTAGCTTGACCACTCCTACTTCTGTGACCTTGGCAGGTCACTCAACATCTGCGAGCCATGGTTTCCTCAATTGTAAAATGGGGGGTGGTGGAGTAGATCACATCTAAGTTCCCCTCCAGCACCAAAGCTATGATATGACCACAGTGACAAATATAACTAAAATCCACACAGGAATCTTAGGATCGAAATGTGTAGCCCTTAAGCATACACGTAATTCATTAAATTTCAAGGGAAACGGGCCCATTCAAAGATAGCAAAAGATGGCTTTATGGGCATATTCATTCCACAAATATTTAAGGAGTGCTTACTGGGCAGCTACATGTCACAGAGGATAGACCGATGAATCTGGAGTCAGTAGAACCAAGTTCAAATTCAGATACTTTCTAGCTGTCTGACTCTGGGCAAGTCACTTAACCTCTTATCTGCCTCATGTCTTCAGTTGTAAGATGGGAATTATAGTAGCACCTATCTTGCAGGGTGATTGTGAAGACTGAGATAATATTTGTAAAAAAAAAATAAGTGCTTAGCACAATGCCTGATACATAGTAAGTACTATATAAATGCTTATTCCCTATTTTCTGCCCCCCATCCCTTCCCTTACTGCACTATGCTAGCTAGGGATCCAAAGATGAAAAAAAAAATGGCAGGAGCTTGCAAGTTATTTTGGGACTGAGTGGAAGGAGAGGCATATAATATGTACACCAATAATTATAATACAAAGTGGGTGGGGAGTAATCAGAAGCCGAGAACCCAGCCAAGTATTCTAGGAAAATTTCGGGATCATAAATTTAGAACGGGAAGGGACCTTAAAGGTCATCTAGTTCAGCCGTTACACTTTAGAGATGAGGAAACTGAGGACTAGGGAGTGAATTCCCCAGGAGATCTCAGGTGGTGAGTAACAAAGATGGTATTTGAACTTAGATTGGCTCAAAATCTAGTGTTCCATCCACTGTACCATGCTGGAGAGAACACCCACAGCTATGAATAGGCAGTGAGGGAGGCAAAGAATCCAGGAAAGCTACTCACTAAAGGTGGCAGTTGAGCTGAGCCCTGAAGAAAGATTAGGATTCTGATAAGTAGAGTTGAGGAGAGGGTGCATTCTGAGCATGAGGGGTGGTGACCTGTGCAAAAACATGGAGCAAGGAAGTGGTTCATCCAGTTTGGGAAATAGCTAGTATGTCCATTTGATGGGGACAGCTAAATTTGTGAAGGACAATGACAGGAAATAAGACTAGGAAGGTAGGAAGGTAGATTAGTGCCAAATTGTAGAAGGTCTTAAATAACAAGCTAAGGGAATTTTTTATCTTATGCCAGAGGCAATTGGGAGCCACAGAAATTTTTTGCACTGGGGAATGACCTGGTCAGACATATGTCTTGGGAAGATTAGGTAAATAGCATTATGAAAAATGGATTAGAGAGGGAAGAGAGATATTGAAGCGGGAAAACTGATTAGGAAGTTATTAAAATAATCTGAGTAAGAGATGCTAAGGGCTTGAGTTAAGGCAATGACTGGTGGAGTAGCGAGAGGAGGGAGTTCTTGTTTGCACTGTTTTTGAGTAGCCTCCGGCAAAGCATCTTGTCCAGTGAGTTATTGCTGAGAATTATTTTGTTCTCCTGTCCCAGTGTTTGATTTCCTGATACCTACCCCGGGCCCCTTTCAGGGCATTATCCTCATCAGCATTTGCCCGTTATCTCCCTGGGTAAGTGAGGACACATAGATCTTCCTTAACAGACACTGTACCAGGGCTGCCAAGCTGATAAGGCCAGGAAGAGTGTGAATAAGAACCCCAAAGCTCTTTCTGCTCAATGAAAACCAGCGGGCCAGGAAATTTAAGTTCACGTTCACATAACCCATTGGGACTGTGTGCTTAAAATAGCGTGACAACTTGACAAAATGCTGTTTCCCCTCTGTCCTTCACAATCTGCCCCCCTTCTCCCACTCCAATCAGGTGGGTGTCGCACATGTCTGTGGGCAGGGAAAGGAAATGAAAAGAAAATGGTCTGTCTGGAGCAAGTTAACACTTAATTGTTGGGCCTTATACAGGATATTTTGTTCAGTGTAATAATGTATCAGCTGCCAACGATTAGAGAGATTGTCATGTGTTACTGGCTGAGAAATGTATCCTTTTGAATATGTAAAGACCCAGACTGCGTTGAGTGTGTCTTTTATTGCGGGAAATAGCTAGGCAGTTTCTAAGCGTTCAACTCTGCAATCTCCTTCCATTGTTTACCTGATTACAAATCTGAAAAGACAGTAAGTGTACTAGGTATGCCTGCCTCTTCCCTCCCTTTTGCAGAACCCGGACCATTTCCCTCCGGGTGGCATTTGAACCAACCCTCTTCCTCCCCTCCCCCCAAGTACTTTCTAAACATCTTTTGCAGAATGCTTGAGAAATAAATTTAAGCAAATCAGGTCCTTTGTCTTGGGACTTCTAATAATCATGAAGGCTTGTTGTTTAAAAACAATATTTGTATGACTCCTTTAAAAAATAAATTCACGCTGAGCTCCAAAGCAGAGGTTGATTCTGAGGTGAGGAGAAAACAGCATGACATTTCAGTAGATCATATCTTAAATAACCAGAATCATAAATGTTTAGAGGCACAAGCGACCTCTAATATGACTCAGTGGACAGTGCAGCTGTATTTTCCATAAGAGTACCTACCTGGTTTTGAATTGTACCTCTGCCACAGGCCACCTATGTGACCTTGGGCAAGCCAGGGAGCCTCTCTGTGCCTCAGTTTGCCTATGTGTAAAATGAGAATATGAGACTCAATGACTTCTGTCTAAGATATTTGATCTAGTTGTGTGATCCTTGCAGCTCTGGAATAAGAATTCTCTAATCTGTAAAGTCACGATGTTAAATGGCATTACCTCTGAGGTCCCTTCCAGCTCTGAATTTATGGATTCCCTTGTTTTACAGAGAAGGAAGCTGGAGCTTAAGGAGGCTAAGTCATTTGTCCAAGGTCGCACAGTTTGTAAGGGGTGGCCCTGGAACTGGGGCACAAGTCTGTGCCAGGTAGGAAAAAGGTCAGCAAACTTTTAATCCCATGTACCATCACATAGGCAGAAGTGTACCTATAGTTATCAAACAATAGGCAGGGAAGAAGGAAGAAAGGAAGAGAAGAAAAAAGAGAAGAAAAAAATGGATAATAAACAAGAGAAGACAGAGAAAGAAGGAAAGTGAGAGAAAGTGAAGCACACTGTGTCAGACGGTGCTGATCCATGTGCTTTCAAACTTATCCATTTGTAGCTTCCATGCCTACTCTGCAATGTTTCAGGATTTATAGATCCCAGTCTCCTTTTCTCCTCTAATAATACTTATCTCTCTTCTCTTTTTAGGTCCTCCCAATCCTTTCTGCCCTAAGGAGCACAACTCATAATGCCTAATTATCTGAGTGAGAGAGGCATCCTGAGTAGGATCCTAATGTTTGACGTTACAAAGAAAGACATATATCAACTAGTCCAATGTTCTCATTTTACAGATGGGTAAACTGAGATGCAGAAGTGTAAAGTGACTTGTTCAAGGTCACACAGGTTTTAAGTAGCAGAGCCAGGCTTCCAACCTAGGCTTTCTGATGTCAAACTCAGTGTCCTTTCCATTATACCAACCTGCACACTATGAAGCTAAGTCTCAATATAGAGATGGAAGAATGACTCAGGTTTCTAGAGAAGCAGAATGGGTGGCTATCAGCCTATTTGGCATATTTCAAGGGTCCTAAGGTGGCTCCCCTGACCTTTAAATTCTTCTCTCCCTTGGTCACCCATGTATGATATGACACAATTCAATTCAGCTTGCTTCACTAGCATTTATTAAACTAAATATCTTATTATAGATATATATTTATATATGCATGTGAATAGATATACATATATACATATATGAAATATATATGCACATCTACAAATTTACATACACACCTATAGAAAATATGTGTATATACCTATCTACATACACACATATACACAGCTAGGTGGCACAGTGAATAGAGTGCTGGGCCTGAAGTCAGGGAGATTCATCTTCCTGAGTTCAAATCTGGCCTCAGACACTTACTAGCTGTGTGACCCTGGGCAAGTCACTTAACCTTGTTTGCCTCAGTTTCCTCATCCAAAAAATGAGCTGGAGAAGGAAATAGCAAACCACTCCAGTCAGTATCTTTGCCAAGAAAACTCTAAATGGGGTCAGGAAGAGTCAGACACAACTGTAAAACCACTGAACCACAAAGTGTATATGGGACTCAGAATTAGGTCTCCTGACTTCCAATCCCATTCCCTTTCCATTCTCCCATAGTGCTTTTTCAATAATTATTTACTTACTATATGTGATTTTAATGTAGATAGTAGATATTTTGTTTTCGTTGTTAGGCAATTGGGGTTAAGTGACTTGCCTAGGGTCACACAGACAGTAAGTGTCAAATGTCTGCTCTGAAACCGGATTTGAACTCAGGTCCTCCTGACTTCAGGGCTGGTGCTCTATCCACTGTGCCACCTAGCGGCCCCAGATAGTAGATATTTTGATTGTTGGTAGGAAGTAAAGCAAGGGTCATCAGTTCCACCTGGCCCTTTTTTGTCTTGCTCCTGAATTGATTTGCACAGTAATCAGGAGCAACTTGGGGGTTGAAAGGAATCTCTTCATGTAACTCCTCCCAGAATCTTTGCAACTTTGCTAAATAGATTCATCAGGATAAGTGAAGAATATGATAGGTGTTAAAAGGAATTTTAGTCCATAAATTAGATAATAACTTATCCCAAAGGGTCTTGGCTGGTAGCAATAGAAAAGGAGTTCAAAAGGTAGACTTTAGAAAGCCTAACGGTATTTCTGGCTAGCTAACTAGGTGTGGCTGGCTGGGGTTTGCATCACACAATAGATATTGGTAGCCCTATAGCTATCAAACTAAAGGGCTGACTGAGCCTCCTGCCATTGGGAAGACGCCACATTGAAAATTAAGTCTCTCTGGTAGCTGCAAAGAGCAGTAGCAGAAAAAGAAAAGAGGCATCACACCCTCTGATCAGGAAATGGCAACAGAGAGCAATAGCTGCTCAGAAAACATACCTAAGAGGCTAGCACTGTGACATCTCCAGAAGATTTCAGCAACTCTTCAATGTCAGAGGTGTGAGCTGTTCCAGTCACACATATTCCTGGCCATGTGTGTTCCTTATCATGCATGTTCTCTGGTTATATATGATTCCTGCACGTGCTTCCCTCCCCCACACACGCTATGGTAACTGGAGAAACTGAATTCCTGTACTTATGTAGGAATATTTTTTTAATCACCTATTATGCTCTGCTATTTGATTAATTCTTTTGCCTAAAACTAAAGTATTGTATTATTGGCCTTGTAAATGTAAATAGATTGGTATAAAAAGCCATAAAAATATGAAAAAAAGGAAAATAAATTGGCAGGGGCTTGTGAATTATGGTTCTGAGTTGATATTGACTCACAGAGTGACCTAGGATAGCTTTCTGGAAGAGGATACATTTGAGGGAGATCCTGGGCATGATATTGGAAAGCAGAAACAATTAAGCCAGCTTTAGGACAATCAGCACATCCAGAGACACCGCAACAGTAGCAGCAGTACCCAGAGCTAGAAAATAAAAAGGGACGGAGCGCTTTGGCACACTCTCGCCTTATCAGGAACACAATTGAGGACAAAAGAATAGCAAGTTGGAATTAAGACCAAAAGGGCAAACATTTGGTCTTTGCTCAAGCTCAAGGGTTCCTAAGTTGGGGTCTGTGAACTTTTTTTTCTTTGACAATTTTATTTCAAAATAATTGACTTTCTTTGTAATCCTATGTGTTTCATTTTATGCATTTGCAAACATTGTTCTAAGAAGAGGTCCACAGACTTCAACAGAATGGCAAAGGTGTCCAAGACACAAAAAAGGTAAAGAGCCCCTGGGGTTGGGGAGGATCATTGGATTCAAAGTCAGACCGCAGTTCTGCCACCTGATATCTGCGTGATTTTGGGCAAAGCCACTCCATCTCTCTGGGCCTCAGTTTCCTCCTTTGTAAAATGAAGCAGCTGAATCAAATAACCTCTGTGATCCCTTCTGACTCTGTACCTTAGAAGTGAGGACCTGAAACCCCTCTAAGAACTTGAGGCTGAAGACCCTTCTTAAACAATTTTTATTTGGGTTTAGGACAGAGTGAGGGAAGTGAAAAGAAGATGACAAGAAATCATACTCAATTCCATGATTAAACTATGACCTCTCCTTGACCTATCATTTAAAAGGACCATCCAGAAAATGGTTTTCCCTTCCCATGTTACCAGAGGCCTCTGGACTACTCGGAATTTCTCTGAAGAATTCCAGATATCCAAGGAATCATTTCCAAATGCCACAATTTTCACTAGCAGAGTGCACACAGCAAGCCAGTAACATATGGCAGAGCATCTGGGAGTGCCTGTGGGTCAGCAGTGTTGGAGAAATGCAAATGTTTAAAGTATAATCAACATCTAAACTGTAGTACAGTAAAACACTGTGTAAAAGTTCTCTCTTGATTTAGGCTCATAAAGGTGAAACAATAATGCCGGGGGCATTAAGGCATTATAACAAATTTTAGATCTGCTTGAGCTTGTGACTGAAACACTTGATGACATTCCTTTAAATAGCTTTTTTTTTTCCTAATATCTTGGCCAGGTCAAGCATACCAACAGCATTACGCATTCTGCAGATCAATGCCACAGCTGTTTGGGTTGGTGGGGTTTTTTTCCTCTAAACCTTGATACAATTTATTTTCAACGATTGCTATCTCCCATCTGATTTCCATAAAATGCTTCCATAGAGTAAGACTATGACATGTTGGACAACATCGTGAAACTAGGCTTTTGGCTTGGAAAGAGACTGGCTGTTGCATCAGGGGAGTGATGAGATGGAGTTTGATAAATGACACATTTCCTCTTCTTCTTCCACCTCTCAGCTCAAAGGATATCAATGATCAATAATACTGAGTAGTCCTCTGCTGCCTGAATTTTAAAGGAGGTTGACCAGAATGTCAGCTAGGAATCTGGAAGCTTCAATTAAAAAAAAAATCCATTGACTTCTCCATCTGGGATCAGTCCAAATGATTTACACATACTTTATTAGTGGTTTATACAGACAGATGCTTTGCATCTGATCACCCATTTAATGCAAGTTAAAAGACCCCTAAGATACAAAGGAATTTGACTATGTATGCTTGGCTTTTGCCCCCCAAGTAGCATGAACATATGTAAAATTGTTCCTAAAGTCCTTTTGCTAGATGACTGCAGACACCAATTAACACAGAAACTCCCCCTGTAAATAGGGAGGTTGTTCTGTCGAAACTGAGGTCCTAACAGGAAAACTCAACATAAAATTAGGGTTTTATAATGGTGTTAGTTGACTGCTTTTTATGTAGGTCACATATGTGACACTGCAGTAAGTGGTCTTGGTTGTTTGGTGGTATCAGATGTTTTTATTGGCTGCCTAAAATTCCATTATCTGGAGCAGGGGATATTTCATTGGTTTGGGTGACTTAGTGCTTGGCTCATAGGCTTAAGAGCTGGCAGGTCCCTTCGATTTCATTATTTACAGATGATAATAGCAACTCACATTCCTTTAGGGCTTTTAGGTTAGTGCCTTCCTTCCTACTACCTTGTGTGTGGTTGGTAGTGCAAGAATGATTATTCCCATTTAGATGAGGAAACTGAGTCTCAAAGGGAGGAAATGACTTGTCTAAGGTCACCAGATTAATAAGTGCCATAGGCAGGATTTGAACCCAGTCATCTGAAGACTCCTAAATCAGCTCTCTTTCCAATTACTCCAGTGGTTCTAAAACTTTTTTCTTTTTTCTTTTTTAAATTAATTTATTTTGATTTCTCAACAATCACTTCCATAAGCTTTTGAGTTTTAAATTTTTCTCCCCTTCCCTCCCCACATCCCTCCCACACAATCTGATATAGGCTATACATATACATTCCTATTAAACATATTTTCACATTAGTGATGTTGTAAGTAAGAATTGGTTCTAAAACTTTTTGAGACTGAGAAATGCTTTTTCAACATAAAAAACCAAGATATCAAGGACCTATTTGTTGTTGTTGTTATTTAGTCTTTTGGTTATATCTGACTTCTTAACAGTCCGTGGGGTTTTCTTGGTCAAGATATTGGAGTAGTTTGCCATTTCCTTCTCCAGTGTGTCCCCGTTTTACAGATGAGTAACTTAGGTAAATAGAGGCTAAGTGATTTACCCAAGGTCACACGGCTAGTAAGTATCTGAGGCCAGATTGGAATTCAGAGATTCCTGACTCCAGGCTGGTACTCTATCCACTACGGCACTACCTAGCTGCCCTAAGGACCTATACATGACACTAGTTACTGCATTAATATTTACTGACAGAGAAAATACCTACTGACAAATAGCTATTGTGAATTCAGTAACATTTTGAATGAATTCACGTTTTACCCATTGCGATGGCATCCATGTAACATCTGAAAAATGTCCTATGTGAGACCGAGTATTGCATTCAGTTCTGGGCACCATGTTTTAGAGAGGACACTGATAAGCTGGAGGGCATCCAGAGAAGAGCAGATAGGACGTGAAAAGGCTTCAGGGCCATGCTATATGAAGATCAGTTAAAGGAACTTCAGATGCTTAACCTGGAAAAGAGAAGATATGGGGGCCATTCAATAACTGTCTTCAAGTATTGTAAGGGTTGCCATTAGGAAGAAAGACTAGATCTGTTCTCTTTAGCCCCAGGAAACAACTAGGGACAAGGGGTAGAGGTTGCAGAAAGACTGATTCCCACATCCAGATAGAAGGAAAAACTTCCTGATAATTAGTTTCCAAAATCAGAGTAGGATACCTTGGGAGGTAATGGACTTTCCCTTACTCTAAGATCTGCAAACAAAGGTGCTATGACGACTTGTCAAATTTGTAGTAGAGGGAATCCTTTTTCTGGATGAACTGGATTATTTAAAGTTCTTTCTAACTCAAAAATTCTGTGATTCTGAAATGTTATTTATTCAGTCTGCAGAAAGCTTTTTGGCTCAATAAACATCCACATTACTCTGATTGGTTCTCATGAATTTGAGGCTCCCTTGTAAAAATTCAGTGGTTTCCCAAGAATCAGAAGCCCAATCGATATTTGTGAAACACTACGTTACCCCATTGTGCAGATTACACAGAATGCCTTCAGTGTCCCTCACTCCCTTCATTATTTTTCCTTGATCCTGTAGCACGTTTTAAATTATTATGGTTATTCCTTTTATCATGCCAACACTATAAACAACTAGAAATAAGAGAGGAAGAAAGAGTCATACCAACTGCTAGAGAAGTTTTCTAAACCAGACTCAATCTTACCAATCATTCCACAGGCCAGCCCTGATGCAATTGAACATTTATTCTTGTTTCCTGACCATAAGCAAGCCATGTTGTCTTGGGTCTCTGCACATTGCCCATTCCTGAGTTCCATCCTTAACCACAGTGGAGTGAAGGGAATAGCTGAGGAAAAGAAATATGGAAAGAATGTTAAGAATTTACCATGAAAATATACATTAAGAATATTTTCAGCAGGCATAATTCCACATTTAGTATCTAAATGGAGACTATGGCTATCATGAGACCATCTTCACATTTTGTACATGACCGTGTAAACATCAATTAAAGAATAGCAGCCTAGTTTAGTGGAAAGAATGCTGGATTTAGAATCAGAAGACTCAGGGGTTTGTTTCCAGTGCGAACCCTTACTTTGTGGTTCTGTGCAAGTCACTTAAACTCATTGTACCTCTGTGTCTTTGAGAGTCATAACTAGCAATTATGGTGTCCAGGGCAAGCAGCACTAAATGCACCCAGGGCATGCAGCATGAAATATGCCCTCAAATAGGTTTTGTGATCCATGACTTGAAAATAATACAGGAAGTAATTAGACAAATCCAGCTCACGGAAGGGAGAATGAGTTTCTCTACAAGTTTTTATTCTGCTATTGGAGTGCATATTTTCAGTTGTTATTTCCTGGCACAAAGTTTTAGAACACTTCCCAAGGTACACTGTTAGAGGGTTTTCTTAATTGGAATTCCCTACTCTGGTGAAACCACAGGTCACTCTAGTTTTATCACTCTAGCTGCATTTCTGGGTTTTTCCCCAATAAAATACAGGGGCAATACCACCCTGAGAAGGTGACAGTCGGCAAGGAGATTTGTAAGTCTTTGTATAAATGGATACATTCCTGAATCTATCTCTTTCCCATTCTCATATCCTACTAGTCATCCCTCATAACAAAGATTTGAAGAGAAAAAAAATAGCTCATCAAAACCAACTGTGTCCGTTGGTCTGTCCCTCATCACTGTTCTTCCCCTAGGCAATGAAGAGAAGGGGGAACATGAATCTCCAGAGCCAAGCCTGGCCATATAATTCTAGCATTGCATTTCATCTTACTGTTCTTTTCATTTACATTGTTGTAGTTTTCATGAATATTGCTTTTCTAGTTCTGTTTATTTCACTCTGTGCCTTTTCATACAAATCCCCCAATGTTTCTACGAATTCTTCATATTCATCATTTCTAAAAGTACAATAACAGTCTATTACATTTATGAACCACAACTTACTTAGCCTTCTCCAAATTGATGGGACCCTGCTTTATTCTTGGTTCTTTGATGCCATAAAAAATGTTGCTATGAATATTGTGGTGCAAATGGGGCCCTTCTTTTGGTCTTTCACCTCTTGGTGGCCGAGCGAGAGAAGCTCTGAGTTAAGATATGTATACCTTGGTTTGTTCAGTTGTTTCAGGCATGTCCAAATCTTCATGACCCCATTTGGGGTTTTCTTGGCAAAGATACTAGAGTAGTTTGTCATTTTTTCCCTCCAGCTCATTTTACAGATGAGAAAACTGAGGCATACAGGGTTAAGTGACTTGCCCAGGGTCATGCAGCTTGTAAGTGTTGGAGACTGGATTTGAACTCAGGTCTTCCTAACTTCAGACCTATCTAATCATAGTGCCATCTAACTGACCTTATACCTTGATATACCATAGAAAAATGAACCATTCTTCTCAAAGGGACTCAGTGGGGAAAGGTAATCACAGCTAAATACAGAAGTTTGGCCTGAAAGTTGTCCTTCCCCATCACTAACTTCCCATGCTGGTCATTGGAATACATTTGAATGCAGTTAGTTTAAGAGAATTATCCATTATTTAACACATTGTGCATCATTAGTGATAGGCATGCATAAAAGGCATAGGCATGACTTTGCAGAAGTCATCACTGTGTGTGACAGAACCAGGGAGCCCATATGAAAACTCTACCCTGTTTCCCTATTTACCTAACAACACAAATAACAAGCCCATCCAATTAAAATTTAATAACTGGAAAGTCTTTGTAAGGTAGGATGGCTTTCTGGGAGGGGGAAGGAGGAAATTGAGGTGATGTAAAAACAGAATCTATCAAAACAAATTTGTTTTTGAGAAGTTAATATCTGAGGGGCAGCTAGGTGGTGCAGCAGAGGGAATACTGGCCCTGAAGTCAGGAGGACCTGAGTTCAAATCCGACCCCAGACAGTTACCAACTGTGCGACCCTGGGCAAGTCATTTAACCCTGATTGCCTCCAAAAAAAATAAATTTTTTTTTAAAAAAGTTACTATCTGGGTCGCCACAGTACCTGGCATATAAAAGGCATTTAATAAATGCTTGTTGCTTGGTTCACTGATTAGTGCAGCTACTGCTTTAGAAAAACAGAAGAGGCACAGTTCTTAAGAATAGCTCCTCCCATCAATAGAATGTCAATTTTTTGTTCTTTAAAATGCATAGATATTTGCAGGTATGTAAGGGAAAAGCCAAGATATGATGTAGCCGGAGCTTTTGCTGCAAAGATAGAATGATAGACCCTTGTAGAATGTTTGAACTGGATAGGATTGTAGAGGTCATTGAGTTCAATACCTTCCCCCCGCCTGCCCTTTTAGGGATAAGGAAAACAGGGTCCCAGGCCATAACGGACTTGGCCAGAGCCACACAACTCCCTAGTAACCAAACCAGCTTCAAGACTCATCTCCTGACTCCTGCTCAGCTTGGTGCCCTATCCACTGTCCAGGGTTCAGCAAATTGGACTTCCTTCCCTTTCTTCCTGGAGAGCATAAGCTTACATTGATCTTGAGTGTGACCGCAGGAGTTGCGATTTGACACAGCATTGACTTCTCCTGGAGTGATTTAGGCTCATGCAGCAGCAGCAGCATCTCACATGCTGGGGTGCATCTGTTGCTAATGACTTTTCCAGATCCGTGCTCCCCCACAGCCCTGCTTTGGCAGCCCCAAGTGCCAGAGTCAAGTGTGGGCCTTTACTGAGCTGCCCAGCTGTTCCAGTTTGGCAGAGAAGATGCAACGTCTGTGGCCAGCTTCACTGGGGCAGGAGCGGGGAAGGCGGGGGGAAGACACAGACTTCCCAGAGGAATCCAACCCCAGCCCCTTTCAGCAGTTTTCAGCTTTTCAAGCTCAACTTTTTTTTTTTTTTGCTTTTTGGTAAGGCAATCAGGGTTAAGTGACTTGCCCAGGGTCACACAACTAGTAAGTGTCAAGTGTCTGAGGTCAGATTTGAACTCAGGACCTCCTAACTCCAGGGCTGGTGTTCTATCCACTGCACCACCTTGCTTCCCTTGTTTGTCTACTTTTTAATTTCTGTATGTGTCCAAAATTTTCTGAAACCAAAAAAAACCAAAAAGCCAAATTCTTATTTCCCAGCTGAGGAAATCATGAGGAAGAGGTATTTAAATTAAATAACCAGGATCACTGAGTGTGCCGCCTATTCATCTGCTACCTTTCTTGAATACTACTGAACCTACAGTAGTAAACTGCATATCAGTATAACCAGGGGTGACTGTTTGGCACAGAGAAATGGAAGGCTGGGAATTAAGTTCTACGAGCCCAAAACAGAGAGACAGAATCAGAGACAGAGAGACAGGAGAGAAAGGGATTAGGTCTCTAGTTGGAAACAACAAATCAGAACTATCCATTTTACTTCCCATGATCCTCTCTATCTTGTTTGGCCATAAATTCTTCCCTTATCCACAGATAAGACAGGTAAATTTTTCCACACTCCCCTAGTTGGCTTATGATATCACCCTTTATGTCTAAATTGTTTTCCCATTTTGACCTTATGTTGTTTTACCTTGGTAGTCTATGGTTAGTTTCTGCCAAACTGCTTTCCAGTTTCCCCAGCTATTTTTGTCAAATAGTAAGTTCTTGCCCCCCAAAGCCTGGGTCTTTGGGCTTATCAAACACTAGATTACTACGGCTATTTTGTAGTGGGTATTGCGTACCTAATCTATTCCACTGATCCACCACATCTTAACCAGATTGTTATGATGTTCACTGCTTTGTAATTTGAAATCTGGTACTGCTAGGCCACCTTCCTTTATGTATTTTTTTTTCATTGATTCCCTTGATATTCTTGATCTTTTGTTCTTCCAGATGAATTTTGTTATTATTTTTTTTCTAGCTCTATAAAATAATTCTTTGGTAGTTTGGTTAGCATAGCACTGAACAAATAGATTTATAAATACTTTTGTACCCATGGATCATTTCCCTTTTTCTTCTGTCTTTGGGGTATAGATAGAATATTGGTATAGTTGGGTTGAAGGGTCTGCATAATTTTACAACTTTTTTTGGCATAGTTCCAAATTGTTTTCCAGAATGATTAGACCAGTTCACAATTCCATCAATAGTGCATGAATGTACCTGTTTTTCCCACAGTCTCCCTAGCATTTGTCACTTTCCTTTTTGGTCAACCTTACCAATCTGAGAGGTGTGAGATGGCAACCCTTTCATTTTCTAAATGAAGAAACTGATACCCTGTAAGGTGATGCAATTGGCTCAAAGTCACATAAGTAGTAACGAGCAGATCTAGAATTTTCATCATTGTAAAGAGCTTAGCACAGTGCCTGGAACACTATATAAATGTTGGCTGTTGTTGTTGCTATTACTATCATCATCATCATTATTATTATTATTCCAAATCCAGTATCTTTTCCATTAAATCATGCTTTCTGCCCTTATGGAGATTTGAAAGGCCTAGAGGTATGACTTTAGGCTAGAAGGAATTAACGTGAAGAAATATTAGGAGCTGTTAGGTAGTGAAGTTGAAAAGAAACCAGCCGAAATGGGTTACACTTATGTAAGGAATAGAGAAGAAATTACATTGAAGATACCAGATCAGATTAAGAGGCAGCCTGGTACAGACAGCCAGAGTTAGAGAGCTGAGTTCATGTCCCATTTCCAATGTGTGGTTCCTTGACTCTGATGTTGATTGGTCTAATCATTTTACTTTCTCATTTTTTTAACCTCTTTGATTATCAGTTTCCTCACTCATAAAATGAAGGAGAATAGAATATCCTTCTGTCACAAAATACGATGAGGCCAGGTGATAGAGTGGACAGAGAGCTGGCCTTCTAGTCAGGAAGACCTGGGTTTAATTCTTGCTCATGATACATACTGGCCATGGGCCAGTATTCTCGGGGCCCCAGGAAACTTTCTAAGACCAAAAGCTGCAGAGAATGCACTGACTTGCCCTGGTACAAGGAATTCCTAATGTAGAAACTCCCTAGATCAATGAAATTATAGGTTCAGTCCTAGCTTTGGATCAGAGCACAGGATTTAGTCATTGGAGGTGGTTGAGAAGAGCTTTTGGGGAAAGCTTGAAAGTTAGAAATCAGAAGAGCAAGTTTCAGACTAGTTCAGCAAGATTTCTCTGAGTGGGAGGTCAGTGGAGAATTACTCCAAGACAAATTAGGATATCTGGTCAGATTGGGTTAGAAATCTATGTGGGAGTCCATTAACAGAATATTCCTCATTGTTTGGCCTGGCAGAGGAGCTGAGAGAAATGGTTAAGAAAAGATTTCTCAGCAACCATGAGTTGAAAAGAAAACCAGAATCACTGCTTTTCTTCTGAACTAAAGAGGGAGGGGCAGGAAAGCATAGAGAAGAACTGGTAGATGAATTATACCAATAAATACTTGTTGAATGACTCAAAGAAACTTTTTTTTAAAAAGAACCTCTTTAAAAAGGAGCTATATGTACAAAAATATTGATGGTAGCTTTTCTTTTGTGGTGGTAGCAAAGAATTGGAAATTGAGGCGATGCCCATCAATTGGGGAATGGCTGAACAAGTTGTAGTATGTGATTGTGATGGAATATTATTGTGCTGTAAGAAATGACGAGAAGTCCCTAATTGATAAATGGTCAAAGGATATGAACAGGCAGTTCTCAGATGAAGAAATTAAAGCCATCTATAGACATATGAAAAAATGCTCTAAATCACCATTGATTAGAGAAATGCAAATCAAAACAACTCTAAGGTACCACATCACACCTATCAGAATGGCCAACATGACAAAACAGGAAAATGATAAATGTTGGAGAAGATGTGGGAAAATTGGAACACTAATGCATTGTTGGTGGAGTTGTGAAATGATCCGACCATTTTGGAGAGCAATTTGGAACTATGGCCAAAGGGCTATAAAAAAGCGCATACTCTTTGACCCAGCAATAGCACTGCTAGGGTTGTATCCCAAAGAGATCATAAAAATGGGAGAAGGACTCACATGTACAAAAATATTTATAGAAGCTCTTTTTGTAGTGGCAAAGAATTGGAAATTGAGGGGCTGCCCATCAATTGGAGAATGGTTGAGCAAGATGTGGTGTATGAATGTAATGGAATACTATTGTGCTGTAAGAAATGATGAGCAGGCTGACTTCAGAAAAATCTAGAAAGACTTGCGTGGTCTGATGCTGAGTGAAGTGAGCAGAATCAGGAGAACATTGTACACAGTAACAGCCACGTTGTACGATGACTAATATTGATAGACTTAACCCTTCTCAGCAATACAAGGATCTAAGACATCTCCAAAGGCCTCATGGTGGAAAAAGCTATCCCCAAAGAAGAAAGAACTATGGAGTTTGAATGCAGATCCAAGCATACTATCTGCTGTTTTTTTTCTTCTGTTGTGTTTTGTTTCCTCTTTCTAGTGGTTCCTCCTGTTGGTTCTAATTCTTCCTCACAACATCACTAATGTGAAAATATGTTTAATAGGAATGGATATGTATAGCCTATATCAGATTGCATGCCGTCTTGGGGAGGGAGGGGGAGAAAAATTTAAAACTCAAAAGCTTATGGAAGTGATTGTTGATAAATCAAAATAAATTAATAATAATAATAAAAAAGAAATGACAAGCAGGATGCTTTCAGAAAAACTGGGGAAGACTTACATGAACTGATGCAAAGTTAAATGAGCCCGACCGAGAGAACATTGTATATAGTAACAGCAATATTGTATGATGATCAACTGTGAATAATTCAGCTGTTTTCAGGAATACGATGATGCAAGACAATTCCAAAGGACCTATGATGAAAAATGCTATCCACCTCTAGAGAAAGAACTGATGGAGTCTGAATGCAGGATGAAGCATACTCTTTTTTTTTTTAAACTTTCTTAATTATTTTTGTTCTTTTGTCTACATTTTCTTTTGCAATATGGCTAATATGGAAATGTTTTGCATAACTGCACATGTATAATCTATATCAAATTGCCCACCTTCTAAGGAAGGGGGGAGGGGAGAGTGGGAGGGAAAAAATATACAACTCTAAATAAAAAATATTTTAAAAAATGTTGCATGTAATAAGGAAAAAATAAAATAAAAAATTAAATGTAAAAAATGTTAAAGAGCCTCTTCCCTTAAGAGAGCCCACATCTAAGCAATGAGAATACTGCGTAGCAATAGTAGGAGACTGAGTGAGGAAATTTGGTGTAATTAATGAATACTGTGCCAAACTTGGAGCTAGAAGACCTGGATTCAATGCCAAACTCTACCAGCTTACCTATCTGGCCATTGGACTCCTCATTTGGAAAGAGAGTTAGTAATAGTTATTCTACCAACCTTAGGAAACTCTTCCAAGTCAAACATTAGCATCCTAAAGAAAGGAAATGAGAAAAAGTAAAGTGATAGACCAATGACTACCAGAGTATAGGAACCAATGTTCTCTGGATGTTTAATGAAATTACCAAGGACAGAAGTACCAAATAAAAAGAGTTATGACATAGGCAGCTAGTTAGTCAACAACATTTATTAAGCACCTACTATGTACCAGGCACTGTGCATACTGTCTGGGATTCTGGAATTGAAGTCAGAAAGTTCCAAGTTGAGATATAAGCTTGGACACTTACTACTTTTGATACTAGTTAAGTCACTTTGTCTGTTTGAATCTCAGTTTCCCCATTTTTAAATGAGGATAATACTTGTAGATTTACCTCACAGGTTTGCAGTGAGTATCTATCCAATTTTTTCATGTAAGTACTTTACAAGCTTTAGAGAGCTATAGAAATGTCAGTTAGTATTATTATTATATTATTTCTTATCCTATGCTAGGATTGATGTGAATGATATGAAACTATGATGTGATATATGAGACAAAATGAGATGCAGGAGAGGAATGGAGACATCCTAGTTCTCTGTGGAAATTAATTGGTTTGTAATCAATCCCTTATCCTATTACATCATGGTGTCCTAGATGATGTTCTACAGTTTTATACTATCTTTATTCTTTCTTACCAATAGATTTAAAACACTAAGTGAACAAGAGAGCATCTCTAGAAATAAACACTTTCTTTTGTTACCACAGTAGGGAAGGCAATGCAGCCACATTGGCTCAATCTGCAATGGAACCATGGCTGAAACTGATGTTTAGATACACACCTTTACAGTACTGTAGATGCAGAGTAATGAAGTATAAAAGAAGCAAGTGAATTTTTGTGCTGTGCTAGGATTCCTCTCTCACTGAAAGGCGAAGCCAGCAAAGCATGTTCTGTCAATGTAACTTCCTTTGCTAAACTGCCTCAAGGTCTATGAACAGCTGACATCAAAGAGAGTGGCCAACGGATTTGGGCCCAGAAGAAGCGTGTACCTTATCAGTGCATTCTGAGGCCATGCCTACTCTGGTAAGGCTTAGTGAAAGGCTGGAAGGGCCTTTGGACTTCATTTAACATCTCTTCCTTTAACAGATAAAGAAACCAAGATCTAGAGAGATTTGTTTGCTCAAAGACCCACAGATAATAAACAAGGGACAGAGAACAGGATTCAATTCAATTCAACAAGTATTTATTAAGTGCCTACTATGTGCTAGGCATTGGAATATAAACCCCAACATAAAAACCATCACTGCCCTCAAGAAGATTATATTGTCCTGGGATTCAAACCCAGATCTTCTGATGTTACCCCCGGTATTATTTCCACATATTTCTTCCTGAATATAGGAATGTTAAAGCAAACTTTGACATTCTATCTCAATAACAAGATACAAAGGGAATGAGTAGCATCTTCTCTCTATCTGGGCTACAGATAAAATCACTTCCTGGTGCCACATTGGCAGATAGAAGTGTTTGAGGCCCTAATACAAAGCCACTTCATAACGAGTTAACAGGTAAATCATTTCTAGTTGCTGCTGCCCCAGCTGGAATTTATAAGTGACATACATGCTTGGAATGTATTTATTTATTAATTTTCAAAACACATCTTAGTTCCATTGTTTTAAGCGAAAAACAAAGGGAGGCAATGTGACTTTACTGTCAGAATGCTGAATCTGGACTTAGGAAGAGCTGAATTTGAATATCGCCTCAGATACTTCCTAGCAGGATGACTGTGGGTAAGTCAACTGATCTCCCTCAACCTCCTCAGGGAAATGGCTATGATTATTTTTGTAGTACCTACTTAAGATGTTTGTGAGGGTTCAAAGATATAAGTGATCTGAAAAACACACAAAAGGTCAGGGATTAAAAATCTGCACACACACACACACACACACACACACAGAAAGAGAGAGAGAGAGAGAGAGAGAGAGAGAGAGAGAGAGAGAGAGAAATAGGTATAGATATAAATTGAAAGAAAGAAAAGAAATACAGTGAGTAGTCAAATGGCAGGGGCCCAGTGAAGGATAATGTCATGGGCCTGTAGTTACCCAGTACACGGAATCCTCCTAGTATCATTAGCTGTTGGGTTCAAACAACTTTGGTGAAGAGAAGGGGGAGACGAGGAAGAGAAGGAGGGAGTAGGGTAGAGAAGGGGAGGAGGAGGGAAGAAGAAAGGGGAATAAGGACAAGGAGGGAGGAGGGTTGAGAAAGAAGAGAGTGAAGGAGCAGGGGGATGGGGAAAGAGGAGGGGAGAGGAAGGGAGAAGGAGGAGGAAGAAAAAGGAGGGGGAAAGAGGAAGGGGAGGAGAAGGGGGATGGGGAGAAAAAGAGGAGAGAGGAATGGAAAGAAGGAGGAGGGAATAGCAAGGGGATGGGGAGGAGGAAAAGGTGGAAGGGATAGAGGGGAAGTGGGGAGAGGGAGGAAAAGGCGAGGGAGAATGGGGAGAGAGAGGATGATGTTAGCTAGATGATGTTGATCCAGATACAATTTCTTCTTTAGCATTTTTGCCAAGAACTGAAAGACCAGGAGGCTAAATCTGAGGAATGTGTAAATAAAGTGACTTTGACAGGGACCTCCCTGGACCTCTGTAAACACTATTTCACAGCCCTTAGAGATATTCAGCTGAGCTGGGATTGCTGGATGAGATTAGGGCAACATTTCTAACTCATGTCATTGGAAGAGAAACTGTCTTACCCAGAAGAATAGGAGCCCCGGAGAGCTGTTGGGGCAACACTGCCCTTCTGTTCCTACCCTCAGCATTACAGCACTTCCTATATATTTGACAGTGACAAATTCCATACTTACTAAGCAACTACTCTGTGTCACATACTATGCTAGATTCTGGGCATAGAGACAGAGACAGAAAAAGACTGATGAATAAGATGCAGGGGCAGACTTCACCCCCCCTCCAAAACCCCACCCCAGTATTCTCTCATTGTTGCTGTTTCTTCAATATGACAGTATCAGTGTGGAGCTAGGAGAGATTGGAAAGGGGAGAATAATTAGGCTACTCTATAGTAGAGGTAATAAGGGTTTGAACTAGGAGTAAAGAGAAGGGGACAGATGAGAGAAACATGGTGGTGGTAGAACCCACAGGACCAGGCAACTGATTGGCTATGGGGATTGGAGAAGAGTCAAAGAAAATGCTGGAATTTAAGAACTTGGGTGCCTGTGAGTTCAAGGTTACCTTCAACAGAAATAAAGCTATTTGGAGGAGATGATGGTGATCTTGGACATATTGCATTTCTTTCAGGGACCAAAAAAAAATTTCTAGGTATCATCTGGTCCTAAGTGATAATCTTCATCCATTTGGCATATATGGAAATGGAGGCACGCAAGTGGCTAAGTGAATCAATTATAGGATTAGAGATGAGAGGAACCTTTGAAATCTAATCTAACCTCATTTTGTAGACGAACAACCAAGGTTCAGAAATACTTTCCAAAGGTCATGTAGGTAGTAAAAACCAGAATTTGAACCCACATCTTATGATCCAAGATCCTGTGTACTTTCCACTATATCAAATCACCATAGCAAGACATGAAGAAAGTCCTAATATTCATCTTTTGACTCCTTGATTTTTTTGTTTCTAATATGTCCTACAGGGCCATTTCTTTTTCTACCTCTGGCAAATTGAAGGAATAATAAAGCCAGAGATTTATCTTCAAACTGCGTTCAGAACCAAGTCCTTAGAAATAGCTAATAGTAAGTAATATACCTGGAGCCCTTCCCCCAAACCCAATTTTGCAGCTTCAACCAATAACAGGTGAGATGGACCATAGTCTTCCACTGATGGAGTATTTGAATATGTGAAGGGAAGGTGGGTGATTCCAGCAAAAATATGGCTCACTTAATGACAAAGCATGACCCAAAATTCCAGGGTACCTTCAGGGGCAATTGATTAGTCAGTGAGAGTGGGGCCCCTGCCCTAAGTCATTGGGAAATAAACACTTATTCACAGACTCATCGGATATAGTTTCTGTAGTGAACCTTCAAGAGTATCTATGCCAATGTCCTCATTTTAAAGGTGAGGAAACTGAAGCTCAGAGAAAAACAATGGTTTTACCAAGGTCACAAATCTAGTCAGGGCCAGAACCAAGACTAAACATCATTCATTCATTCTGAAATAAGTACTTGTTATGTACCTACTATGTACCAGTTGCAGTGCTAGGTTCTGGGGATATAAAGTCAAAAATAAAACGATCTCAGCTCTCAAAGAGTTTATATACTCCAAAGGGGAAACACCATGTCAACAACAACAATAAGAGTTTGGTAAACACCTACTATGTGCCAGGCACCTTTCTAAGAGCTGGGGATACAAAGAATGATCAAAACAAAACAAAACAAAACAAACAAATCCAGTCCGTGTGCTCTCAAGGAACTCACAGTCTAATGGGGAGACAATATACAAACAATTATGTACAAATAAAATGCATACAGGGTAAATTAGAAGTGATCTTAGATGGAAGACACATATATACTTTGTAAGTAAACATGGAATATATATAAAGTAGCTTTGGAGGTCCTAGCGGTTGAGAAGATTCCAGGAAAAGCTTCATATTAGAGGTAGATTTTGGTTTTGAAGGAAGCTAAGAGGGCAGCTAGGTGGCATAATGGATATAATGCTAGGCCTGGAGGCAAGAAGATGTGAGTTCAAATCTGGCCTCAGACACTTATTTTCTGTATGACCATGGGCATGTCACCTAACCCTTATTTGCCTCAGTTCCTCATTTGTAAATGGGGACACACTGGAGAAGGAAATGGCAAACTAGTCCAGTATCTTTGCCAAGAAAATCCCATGGACAGTCACCAGGACTCAAAAACAACAACAACAACAACAATAATAACAACATTAGATCTCAAGGCAAAGATAAGGAGTAAGTGCATTCCAAGCTCAGGTGACTAACTCCATAAGGGTATGGAGGCAGGAGAAGGAATGTTGAATATAAAGATCAGTGGGAAGGTCACTTGGGTTGGATTGTAGAGTTTGTGAAGGGCAATGATGGGTAACACATCTGGAAAGGTAGGCTGGAGGCTGATTGTGAAGGGCTTGGCGTGACAAAACATTTCTAGACGCCAAACAGAAAAGTATTTCTTTGATTTGGAGAGTCACTGGAGCTTTTCGGTAAGGTTGCAATTGGGCAGGAAAAGTAGCAATTTGGCCACTGGATGGCAGATGGATTGGAGGTGATCTGGGAGGAGCAGTTGAGAGTTGCCGCTACCATTGTAGTTATTTAGATGATAACCTTACTGAATTAGGAATTCAGAAATGCTTTAACAATTTAGCATTAGAGTCCTTTTCTTGTATTACATATTTTTTTTTCAGCCAGAGTTACAAGGGAAATAAATACATTATTGGAGGAGGTTGGGAATGACCATAATTAGCATTTTCCACAAAATGCAAATACTGCAAAACATACCCCAGGCCAAGCAGTGGGAGATTTAGCCTTACATCCAGCATCCTGGCTCCATTGGGTAAAAGATCTAGAGGATGGTGAGGGAAAAGGAACTTACTTTGGTGCTGTAGTTGGGAGAAAGAAGACCATCTGGTGGCTTTCTATCATTCTGACTAGCTAGATGTCAAGACCAGGACCTTTATCTGAAGGTGCTATCAGTGCTCCCTACATTTTGGCACCCTTGGACAAAGCCCTAGTTACAGCTCTGGGCAGAGCAGATGAGATAGACTATCTAACATGTGCTCGAACTTCAGACAAAGTCTCCCCTATAGTTCAATTTCTTATTACATTAGAATCTTGAATAGCCTTTCTGTGATAGCAGATCTGAATAATGGCTTGTTTTAATTAATATTTCACTTATTTATTATGAGGTATTATATCAAGTTTCAAAATACTACATATAAAAGGCACTCTGCTATGAGGACACCCCAAACCACTTTCTGTGGCTCTGGGTTACTCCCTAACAGGAATCTTACTCCTTTTGGAAAGGAAGGGGTTCAGAACTTTCTGTCTCAGATATCAAATTTGTTCAGGACTCAATGTCATCACAGGCCACAAAAATGCTAAGATCATGCCATGGGCTGCAGGCCTAAAGCCAAGTCCTAAAACCAACTTCCTCAATACCCAACCCAGAGTCAACTCCAAGAAACCAGACTTCGAACCATCCTAGCTATACCCAGACATAGAAATGACTTTGCAGTCCACACCCAGGGAGAGACTCTCCCTTTGCACATACTCACCTGCTTTTCAAACATACAACCAATGATGCACACCATCATTCAGTTTCCCTACCCACCTACCTGCTTTGTTCTTTCAACAATGACTCCCCTGCTGCCTGCTCTGCCAGTGATCAACCAACTGTCTGGAGTGACTTTAGATCTGGGCATAATTAATGACCTCAAACAACTATCCTCCCCACCCCTTGCTTACAAGGTCATTTATCATCCCCCTAGATTCCCAGCTTTAACAATGGACTTCTAAATGAGTTCCATGGCATTCAAAGGAGACTGGTCTAACAAGTCACAGAAGGGAAAAAAAAAAGTGAAGTAATAACACTAGTTGCCCAGATAATAATATGCAGTTGGATAGACACCTACTGTGGCTTAGTACCTACTGTGTGCCTGTTGTATCCCCCTACTTTCTTAATATACTTATTTTGAAAAGACAAAGCAGAAAGACAATTTATCTCTCTCAGAATTGGACAGAAGAACAAAGGATGTAGTTTACTTGTGCAAAATTGGGTAACATTTAAAATGATCCATACCTGCTCCCTGACACAAAATCCCACTTTTTAACCAATAGGCTACTGGTAACTAGGGAGGATGAATGTCCTTGAATTACAGACCATCCTGAGCTCAAAGGAATCAAGAATAAGTAGGCTTCATTGCTGTCACCAAAGGCACCTTCTATCTATCCAGTCACTAATTAAAAGCATGAATTGAGTTGCTCTTTTGCAGCTGACTTTGTGGTGGGAGCTGCAGATTCAGTGACAAAAAGGAAACAGTCTCTGTCCTCCAGGAATGTATGTTGTATTAAGGAGAAACAATAAATACACATATAAATATAGCCACAATATATATTAAATAAATAACCAGGCAATTTTAGAAAAGGGTGAAAGTGGTAGCTGGAGGAATCGGGAAAGATCTCATGGGGCTTTTAAAAACTGAACTTTAAAGAAAGCTAGGGATTATAAGAAACAGAAGTTAGGAGATACTAGGAGACACTAGGAGACAGCCAATGCAAAGGTGTGGAGGTGGGAAATGGGGTGTTTCTGTGTAAGGAACAGCAAATGGGCCAATTTGGCTGGATTGAAAAGTACATGAAGGAAAGTAACATGTCATAAGTCTGGAAAGGCAAGCTGCAGTCAGATCACAAAGGGCTTTAAATGCCCTTATATTTGATCTGTGTGGAAGATAGCCTGAAGGAAGGAGAGACAGGAGCCCAAAACTTCTATAAAATATATCAGCTAAAACAAGCGTGACCAAGAAAAGGAGTCAGGCTGGTTATGTACCAAAAACCAGATAATACTGTTATTGCTGTTGTTCAGTCATGTCTGACTCTTGATCATACTGTCCATGGAGTTTTCTTGGCAAAGATCCTGAAGTGGTTTGCCATTTTCTTCTCTAATGCATCAAGTCAAACAAGGTTAAGTGACTTGCCCAGGGTCACACAGCTAGTAAGTGTCTGAGGACAGATTTGAACTCAGATCTTCCTTAGTCCAGACCCAGGGTTCTAACTGTATGGCACCGCTTAGCTATGGATGTATATCACACTCAGTATGTGAGTGGGTAGAGTGCTGGGCCTAGAGTCAGGAGGACCTGAGTTCAAATGTAACCTCAGAAACTTAATAGCTGTGTGACCCTGGGCAAGAAGGTATGGTCTCACTTGTTTGCCTCAGTTTCCTCATCTGTCAAATGAGCTAGAGAAGGAAAGAGCAAACCACTCTAGTATCTTTGCCAAGAAAATTCCCAATCAGATGATGAAGAATCAGACAGAACTGAAATGACTGAACAGCAACAGTACTGACTTACAGAAAGTTGGAAGAACAGTCAGGAGGGGAAAGGTTATCTGGTAGTGACCCCTCCCCAAAATGGAGGCCCTGGGAGGAACTCACCCACGAAAGAAGGGAGCCAGCATAGCAGAGGGGTCTTCCAGGGTGCGAGGGTCTCAAAAACTGGTGGAAGTTCTAGCATGAGGCTGCAGCTAAGGCCTGGTGTTAAAGCCTAGAAAGTCAGAATCATAGACAGCTGAGGAATGTGGGTTGGCCGACTTGGGGCCTTCCCCAAAATGGAGGCTGAGTGGTACTGATTTGTTGAGAGTGAGCACAAAGTTCCATAGCCTACCATATGTAGCCAGGCCCAAAATGGGCCACCCATCTCAATCAACCTTCAACCTCATTCACCTTGACCACCTCCTGCTATCGCACGTGACCCCATCCTTCCCAACTCTTGTTCTCAGAACAGTAAGAAGATCAACACTACCATTGCTTCTGGAAAGGGTATGCCAATGAACTGCCCTGTGACTCAGCTCACCATCCCTTTGACTCCCCAAACCCCCTTCCCTGGCCCCCAGTCCCCTGTATGCAATGTCTTCCCCTGTTAGATTAGGAGCTCTTTGAAGGCAAGGAAAATCTCACTTCTATATTTAGATCACTAGTATTTAGCACAATGCCTGGCACATAAATGTCTATAAATGCTTTACATGGCCCTACTGTCTTATATACATTCATGAAATGTTAAAAGGCGTAGAGGAGGGCCCTGTTCTTAACATTTCTTGTGTCATGGACCCCTTTGGCAGTCTGGTGAAGCCTTGGGCCCTCTCTTAGAAGAATGTTTTTTAACTGCATGAAATAAAATATACAGGATTACAAAGGATGCCAACGGTTAGTGGAAATAAAGATGTAATTTTTTTTTCCTATTCAAGTTTATGTGCCCCCTAGAATCTATCCATAAATTCCTGTTGACTCCAGGTTAAGAACCTGCCACCTAGAGGAAGCCTTCAGTTTTAAATAAATGGTCTGTGCCAAATCGCTCACATATCATGTAATTAATTCAACACTCTCAGTCTGTTGTTATTGTTATTGAGTTGTTTCAGTGATGTTCAACTCTTCATGACTCCATTTGGAGTTTTCTTGGCGTTATCTACTGGAGCGGTTTGACTTTTCCTTCTCCAGTTCATTTTGCAGATGAGGAAACTGAGGCAAACAGATTAAGTAACTTGGCCAGAGTCACATAGAGAGTAAGTATCTGAAACCGAATTTGAGCTCAGTCTTCCTGACTCGAGGCCCAGTGTGCCCCCTAGCTGCCCTCAGTCTAGGGGTGAGCAAACTGAAGCCTCCAGAGTGGAGGTGATAAGATCACACAAGAAGGAAATAGTCCAGCTAAGATTTAAACCCAGGTCCTCTGAGTCAAAATCCCGTGTTCTTTCCACACATAGGGCTGCTTCCTCATGTACCAAAAAAAAAAAAAATCACACAAGATGAGAAGGTGTGACCAGTTTAGAATCTGCCCTGTGGGAGGGAATGTCAACATTAATGAGATTAGATATTCATTGGAGCCTGGAAGTATTACTCACTAATAACAGTAGAAAGGTTATCTGTAATTGTTTAATGAAGCTTTGATACTGAGAAAATAACCCTTGGAAGTAAATTAACTGCGTTTACCTGTCCATATGAATAATTTTGTTGTATTTGCTGGATTTGGACTCAGAGGCCCTGAGTTCAAATCCTGGTTCTACCGCTAATAACCTGTATAACCTTGGACAAGCCATATAACTACTCTAGGCCTCAGTCTTCTCACCTGTAAATTGAAGGAACTAGCCTAGATTGGGTTGGCCTAGCTCAATTCCAAGCCTCATTCTCTGGTGCCATCGTAACATTCATCTCCTAACATTACTCACACTCGCAAAGATGCTTTGTTACTTCAGCTACTGAGCTTGGGAGGAGAGGGGTGGTTAATGACGGGAGTTTGTTTCCCATTTCTCTTTAATTTCATTGTTCCACAACTTTCTGAGTCGGGGAAAATCGTCCCAGAAGGTCTTCCCTTTCCCGCTGGCAGAGATGAACCCTGGGGTCAGGAAGGACAGAGGAAGAAGGAAGAAAAAGAAACTAATCATTAAACCGATCATTGATTAAGAGTCAGGCATCATGCTGGAATGGGAAAGGGGAGAGAGAACCACAGCAACTCTTCCCCTGGACCTTCTTCCTCAGAAAATTAGGTCAACAACCCTTAAAGAGGACAATTTCAAGGGCCTAGAATGAAATGATTCTAGCCCAGCCCAGGCTAGACTTGAGCTAACCATGCTTCTCGAGTCAATGCGGTCCATGGAACTGAGAAGGGATGGTCAGCCAGTTCACCTGGTTGACTCATGAATGTGTCATTGGGACAAAGAACACCTGAGGCAGACAGGTTAAAACAGCAACCTAAGGCCTGCCTGCCTACCTCCCTTCATCCTCTTCAATATTGTGGTGATGATTGAAGATATAATTAGTATAGGATGGTGAATTAGAGGGTGTTCAGAGGTCACTGAATCCTAATCTGAGGCCCAGAGAGGAAATCACTTGCCGGGGTCACACAAGGAAGCCCTCTAAGGGGCATCTTTGCCCTTCTTTTGAGCCTAAGAACACTCCAAATTCAGCACCCTCTCTTCTGCCCCTCTCAGATTCCCAATGAGACAGTTTATATTGGCAGAGAAAGTGCCTGGATTCGAATCCCAGCTTGGCCACTTAATACTGGGTGACCAGACCTTGGATGATCTTCTCCATTTTTGGCTAAGTTCCTATTTGCCCCATGTCTGATTTCTCTCAGGACTCCCTTGGGCTGAGTGGGCCACCTCAGCTTTTCCCCATCCCAGCTGATTTTCGACCTGTCTCAACAATTTCTGGTAGAGTTGGTGGGAGGTAAAAGACTCCTGTAGGGCTGGCTTCTTTCTTACAGGTAAAATCAGCCTTGGTGAGCTCACCAAGCTGGGTTGCTGCAGCAGGGGCCCTGAAGGCATCTCCATTTATCCAGGGTTGAGTTTCCTTTGGGAAGAGGGAGGAGGGGAAGAGCTAAGAGGGAAACAGAGCTCAAAATCTTCACAGAGGCTGGGTCTAAGCTAACTCTGGAGGTACCTGTCCATAGGTGGGGGTGAGTGGAACAGATAGGGCTCCCCTCCCAAGCAAGATTCATAGGTAGCCCCCGTGCAACATGATTTTAGGGGTTGGTGGGGGGTGGGAATTCCTTCAATCCTTCCTTAAAATGCCTCCCCCTTTGAGGTTTACAAAGCCTGTTTGTCACAATAATAGAAAAGGCTATTAAGGTGCTGTAGTGTAGTACATGTAGTCAGGAAGACCCAAGTTCAAATCTTGTCTTGGGGACCTATTAGGTACATGACCCTGGGCAACTCTTTTGCTTCATTTGTCTCTGTTTCCTCATCTGTAAAATGAGTATACTAATATTACCCACTTTAGATGGTTGTTATAAAGATCAAATCACATAATATATAAAATGCTTTGCAAACCTTAAAATTAGTTATTATCTAGATTACGATCCCATCTTGGCTTTGGGTCCCCTTTCTGAGTTTATATATCTGAATATATATGAAAATATACATGTATACATATGAATATAAAAAAATTACCTCCTTACAACAACCCATTTTACAGTTAAAGAAACTGAGGCAGACAGCATTTCAGTGACTTGCCCAGAATCCACAGCTAGTAAGTATCTGAGGTCCACTCTGATGTTGTGTCTTCCTAATACTGAGCCCTGATTGCCCACTACCCTGCCTAGTCCTATAGACTGCACCTGAGATTTCATTGATAAAGGGAGTTTCTAGATGTGGACATTTCTTCTGCCAATGAATGCTGGTAATTTATAGTCTTAGAGATATGCCTAGAGGACTGAGTTCAGAAACTTGGGTTTTCCTCTGTTACTTTTCTGTGTGACCTTGGGCAAGTCACTTAACTTTCATGGATGAAAATCCTTTCCTTTATCTGAAAAATGTAGATAATAATATTTGCGCAACTACCTGCTGTGGGAAAAGCCCTTTGCAAACCCAAAAGGGCCTTGGGAATTTGGAAATTCTTCCTTTCCATTGGAATTTCCTTGAATTCTTCCTTGAATTTCTTCCCATCTGTTTGTTTCTTGCTTCTTCTGACCATCAGGGGAGAAGCAGTCCCCTCCCTTGTTAGTTCCTGACCTGACCCACATTCTCGTGGCCCTATTGACCCCGAGTCTTCCTGGCAACCCAGAGGCAGATGAGTCATTGTTGACTCAAGGGTTCAGCTCTTTCAGGTGGCTGCCAAAGGGATGCATCAGCAGCGGATGTATCGGCAACAAGAGGTGGGAAAGCTTGCATTTGGGGCGAGATGTATACCAGGCCAATAACTCATTTCTGGAGCCCTGAAGTGATTTGTTTGGTTTTAGTGTCTGAAGAGTCAAAGGAGGGGGAAAGGGAGGGAGAGGAGGGTGTGGCAGTGACATAGGACGTGGAAAATGCCTGATTTTTCGCCTTGTAACACTGGCCTTCCCTAGTGGGACAGCCTTGGGGGAGTCACACTGTACCCTCCCTTTGTTTGCTAGAGGAGTGAATGAAGGGTGACCTTGAATACCTTGAATGTAAGCTCCCTGAAGGCAGGACCAGTTTTGGTTTTCATCCCCAAGCCTAGCCCCATAGATGCTTAAAACTGCTCCTTGAATTGAAGTGAAAGAGACGAGAAGTCAGTATAGACAAGAATCAGAGAAGTTCTCCCTTTGGAGGTAGAGGAGGTTATGTATGGCTGATTTGTATCTAAGCATGCACTCAGCACCAGCTGGGGCTGAGTTTTTCCGCTGGTTGCCTCATACAGTTACTGTTGTTGGTCTTTGGTTTTCTAAGAGGACCAATGACATCACCAGTGATGTCTTGACTTGCTCATGAATTAGATTTAAGTGAGGCTGAGTTGCACAAAGTCATCAGTCTCACTCTTTCTTCCAGAGTCATCGAAGTCCAATGGCAGGACCAAAGTCACGATGACTGGTGATAGCCTCCAAAGCAGTGGATGATCTTGGCCTCTTCCATGCCTAACCAAGCTCTAAGCCCTATTCACTTGCCTCATTGACCATTGGGACAAATTGTTCCCATCTGCCCATTCTGCTAGAGGAAGTCTTCAGTGCTTGAGGTAGACGTCCTCCCAACTCACCAACACGTTGGAGGCCTGTTGGTTCCCCTCAACCTGGTTTAGCCCATATGTTGACTGGCCACTGCACACGCTACAGCTTCTTGGAGTCACAGGTGAGAGCTGGGTGACAGGTGAACACCAAAAATGAAGGAACAGCCTTGAAAAGGGCTTGGGCAAGCCCTCGCACCGGAGATGCTAGTCCTTCCTTGAAATAGGCTCCAATATAGTAAGAGATTTAGGGATGGAAAGGACCAGGAGGCCTTCTAATTCCCAACTTCAGTTTAGAGCTGAGGAAACTGAGAATCAGAGGAAGTGTCAATCCATCAGTCAATCAATCAACAGGCTTTTATTAAAGGCTTACTGTGTGCCAAGCCCTGTGCTAAGCCTTGGAGATACAAAGTAGGCCCTGCTCTCAAGGAGCATGCTGCTGCTGTCGTCGTCGATGAGCAGAGACACAGAGAAGGAGGGTGTATGGAGGGAAGAATGTTGGGTCTGGAGTCCATAGTCCAAGTCTGTAACTACTCACATGACCTAGGGAAAATCACTTAACCACTCTTTGCCTCAGTTTCCTCATCGGCAAAATGAGATAAGCTCTATCTGTGACCTTATAGGGGAGCCAACAGGCACATACTTATAGAGTACAAAAGCGTACGAAATAGATACCAGGCAATTTTGGAGACACCAGAAATGGCCTGCTGAAGAAAAGGGTGCTTGAAGTCTTGGAGGTAACCTGGGATTTCAAGAGGCTGAGGGGAGAAGGGAGAATATTCTAGTTGGGGGGGGGGGGGACAGCAAGTGTAAAGGCAATGATATGGGAGATTGATTGACTTGTCCAGGGTGACACAGACAGCAAGCTGGAGATTTCTGACTCCATTGCACCCATGCCTCCTCTGTAACTGCCCAGTGCCAGCAGCAGAAACATTCACCTCTGAAACCCCCCAAAGCAGGGCTGGGACAATTCCTATACCCTGTGAAGGACCTTGCCCTTCTATGTGTGTCCTCTTCTGATCCCTGTCCAAGTGTCCCACGTTCTTCTCTAATTCTGGAGTCCAGAACGGGAAACAATTCACTAGTAATAATAATAATAGCTGGCATTTATATGGTACTTTAAGGTTTGCAACATGGTTTACATTCGTTAATAACAGCAGACATTTATGTAGCACTTCAAGATTTAAGAAGTGATTTATAAACATTATCTCATTTGATCCTGACAATAAATAGACCTCTGAACCAGGGAGGAAAGAGCCTTTCCTGATTGTCCCCAGCTTTAAGTGCCCTCCCGCCCCCCCCAATTACCCAGCATTCATTCTGCATATATTGCTTCTGCTTATTCATGCACATGCCTTCTCCCCCAACACAATGTCAACTCTTCCTGGACAACTTTATGTTCACTTTTGTCTCCACCCGCTATAATAAGCTTAATTAATGCTTGTTAATAGCTTAATCATGGCTTTACAGATAAGGAAACTGAGGCTTAAAGAGATTTGCCAACTTATCCAGGGTGATACAGTTAATAAGAATCAGAGGCAGGCTCTGATCTACTCAAACCCTTATTTTACAGACGAGGAAACTGAGACAGAAAGATTAAGTGACTTGCCCCTAGAAGGATTGGAGCCCAGGTCCTCTGACTGAATCTGGTGCTAATTCCCCTGTATCACAAGGGACTTGAACCCAAACCCCTCCTGACTTCAGATCCAGAGATCTGTCTCGGAATCTGGAGCTGCCGGACAAGTAGATTTGGTTAAGTTTCATTCCTTGCCGCCACTGTCCTTTCCACCCCCCTTCTCTAGATGAGTGTCACAATCCCTCACACCCCTGGCCTCCCCAGAGTGCTGTGAGGATGAATGAAATGAAGTAATGTATAAAAAGCCCTGTGAGCTCTCCAGGGACTAAAATCGGTTATTAACAGTCATATTCTGTGGTTCAGAAAGGACATTTAATAATCATTCTAAAAGCTGGGCTTGTCCCCCTTAACAGCCTCCAATTGACTGAATCTCCCAGAGGCCCAAACTGGAAATAGAATTTTTAAAAAGTCAACTAGAGTGGAAAATATTTCAGTGGCCTCCCCAATAATGCCTAGGGAACCAAATGGCTCACAGCATAGTCTAGACGCTGCAATGCAAAAGAGAAAGGCAGATGAGGTTTCTACTCTTGCAATTGGCTGAAATTGAGGGGGAAAGGTTGGGGTTTTTTGTTTGTTTGTTTTTTCCTACCCCAGGAGATTTGTTTTCACTTTGAAGGTTAGACAGCAGCTAAATGGAGGCGCTAAAGAAAACCCAAGGAAGGGCTATCTCCAACCCTGCAGTGTCCCAGGCAAGCCTGTGATTGACTGGTGAGAAGTAATAATGCCTGACATTCTGGACCTAATCCCCCTAGATATTCCTTTGTGAGTGTGTTCAGGACTGACCACAAGAATACAGCCTTCATGCATATGCACAGTATCAGCCAGTCTTTATTGTCATGAAAATATGAACGATCACAGATAACCCCTGACCAATTCCCTTTTGAGAAAAAAAATGTTGATTACATGCTGCCTGAATTTCTGATTATCTGGGAGAAGAGTCTCCAATGAAGTCTTAGGTACTCTCAAGTTAAAAATGAAAATGAAAACTAAGGACCAAACCTGGAGATTTAATAACATTTAAAAAAAAATAAACCCTTTAATGGGGCAGCTAGATGGCACAGTGTATAGAGCTCCAGCCTTGGAGTCAGGAGGACTCAAATTTGACCTCAGACACTTGACACTTACTAGCTGTGTGACCCTGGGCAAGTCATTTAACCCCAATTGTCTCACCAAAAAGCAAAAATAAATAAATAAAAAATAAACCCTTTAAGAAGGATTTAAGGGCAAGTAGGTGGTGCAGTGGATAGAGTACTGGCACTGAAGTCAGGAGGACCTGAGTTCAAATCCAGCCTGTCATTTACTAGCCGTGTGACCCTGGACAAGTCACCTAATCCTGATTGCCTCCCAAAAAAATTTAAAAAAGAAAAAAGGACTTGTGATCTTAGAGTTAGAGCTGGAAAGGACCATAGATGTTATCTAGACCAACTCCTTTATTTCACAGATGAGAAAAATAATTTGCCTAAGGAAACACAGGCAGCTAAGTGTCCAAATCTGGATTCCACTCCACTCCAGTATCTTTGTCAAGGAAACCCCAAATGAGGTTCTGAAGAGTCTGACGCAACTGAATATGACTGAACAACAAAGGAAACATAGTGGCAAACTAGGATTTGAAGCTGGGTCCTCTGACCCCAAATCCAGAGTTCTTCTCATTGCATCATATTTCAGGTAAGGGATATGGTGTACAGAAAAGTCCAGGACCAAGGGCCCCTATTGTTTTTCAGTCATGTCCAACTCTTCATAATCCTATTTAAGGTTTCCTTGGCAAAGATCTTGGTGGGAGTGGTTTGCCATTTCCTTCTCCGGCTCATTTGACAGATGAAGAAACTGAGGCCACCAGGTTAAATGAGTTTCCCAGAGTCACACAGTTAGTAAGTGTCTGAGGGCAGATTTGAACTCAGGTCTTCCTGACTCCAGGCTGGGAGCTCTATCCAATGTGTTACCTAGCTGCCTCTAAGAAGTAATCTGCTTCCAGTTTTGCCCTTTAAACTGGATCCAAAGATGCACCAGGGTGGGAGAAACATCTGGAGACCCTTTAAACGCTTTACAAATTCTCTCCATCTTCCAGATTTCAGACACCTTGAAAGTCATCTGGCCTCTTAATTTACAAATGGAGAAACTAAGTTTGGACTATTTCCATAGCCTGCGGGTTGGTCTTCCTGCCTCAAATTTCTCCCCAATTCCAAGCCATCCAAGCACCTACTATGTGCCAGACATAGTCTGTCACCCCACTTTTCAATCAACTCCAGTTGCTTCCTTTTACCTCCAAGCTTAAATACAAAATCCTCTGTTTGACTTTTAAAGTTCTTTAGAGCCCAGCTCCCTCCTCCCTTTCCAGGCTTCTTACACCTTACTTCTCTCCCACGGATTCTGTGATCCGGGTGCTACTGACCTCCTGGTCGTCCCACAAACATTGGACCTGTTGGCTTCAGGCATTTACCCTGGTTGTCCCCTGTGCCTGGAATCTTCTCTGTCCTCATCTCCCCCTGTGTTTCCCTGGCTTCTTCCAAGTCTCAGTTAGAGCCCCACCTGCAAGAGGCTTTTCCCAGGCCTTCATAATCTCAGTACCTTTTCTCTGAGTTTATCCTCTATATATCTTATTTGTAGATAGATGTTTGCCTGTCATCTCTCCTATTAGACCATGAGCAGAGACTGTTTTTTTTTGTTTGTTTGTTTGTTTGTTTTTGGTTTTGTTCTTTGCCTTTCTTTGTATCCGCAGTGCTTAGCATAGTGCCTGGCACATAGTAGGTGCTTAATAAATGTTTGTTGATGACTTGAGAATTACAGACTTGCCCAAGGTCACGCAACTAATAAGTGGCAGGGCAGACACCTGAACCCAGACCCCCTAACTTTAGATCCAACAGTCTTTGCACTGTACCACAGTGTGCCTTGGAACAATCTCAAAAACCAATCACCCGGTGTGCCTGAGATGGGCCAGACTTACCGCAGTGGCTCCAGGAGTGAAGAATCTTGCAGCTTTTAGCAACAAACTGATAAAGCCTACTGGTACTTCTTGGAGCTACCAAAAAAAGGACTGAATTTACACTGACCAAATATAGTGAGAGATCTACAAGTCTTGCATAAGGCTGCGTGCCATCTGCCCTTGTGGAAAATGAGTGATTCGGAGCTATTCTGGGCTGGTGCAGCCCATTAAAACAAAGTGATAAATTAAAGCAGATTTGGTACATCCAAAAAAATGTGGAATTGTTTGAAGATGGGCCCAAGCATCCAGGCAGATGGTACAAACTCCATACTCTGCAGAAAGAAAGGGAATTTGTACACATCAACCCATCAGTCCCTTTCAGGGCCTGCTAAGTGACTGACACTCTACTAGGCACTGGGGGGAGAGAGAGGAAGGAGGGGACTCTGAAATGTTTTCCACACCCAAAACCCCACTTACAGTAAGCCATTTACAAAGAATGAAATTCAATGTAAGACACATTAAATCGGGCAAGTGTCCTTCTCCTGGGCCTCTATTTCCTAAATATAAAACAAGAGATTAGACTCATCAGAAGTAGTTAAGCTGGAGTCTGTGAATTTTTTCTTTTCTTTTTTTTTGCTATTTCATTTTAATCATTTCCTTTGTAATCCCAGGTATTTTATTTTATCCATTTAAAAACATTCTAAGAATAATAGGCTTCACCAGACTGCCAAAGGGGTCTCATACAAAGAAAGTTAAGGATCCCTAGATTAGATAATCTCAAAGGTTTTGGTGGTTCTAATTCAATGAAAGTTTTTACTTTAAAAAAAAAGGGGGGGGGTTGTTATTCACCCTTTTTGTATTAGTGATTTCCTAATATACATCCTCCGACTCTTGTAAGGAATAAAAACAGTCCAGCAAAATAAGCCAACATGGCAACTTTTCTCTAATTAGCACTAACTTTGGCATTAGAAAACTGAGTCCAGCTCTGCTCCCACCCATACTTACTACCTGGGTGACATTGGGATTAATTCAACGTCTTAGGGGCACAGCTGCCTTATCTGTAAGTGAGGGAGCTGGGGGACGTCTGAGATTGGTCCTCTTCAAAAACGAAGGTCAAACAGCAACAGCATCTGTGATCCTGTGAGGTCCTACTGTGTGCTGATAATGGGGCTGACGGAAAGAAGGTGCAAGGAAATGGAGACTCGGCGGAATTCCACCTCTGTTCGTTTCTGTGTGAGTCACTTAAGATGTTTCCTCGTCGATAAAGGCAAGGGAGTGGATCAGGTGGCTATCGAGGTTACCTCCGACCCTTTGTCCATGGTTGTTTGATTCTCTGATCCTATGGAGAACAAACCCAACATCCCACATCTATAGGGTCTTACCTATGTGGGAAGGCTGTGACTGATAGGGACCTGCGGTTTTAAGAGGGATTTCACTCAAAGCACAACGGAAAGAGCGCTAAACTTGGAGTCATGACAGTCTCAGTTCTTCTAGGCAGATCAATGAGTTTCCTCATCTGTAAAATGGGGATAGTAATATTTAACTGACTCATGGGGTTGTCCTAAAGATCAAAGGAGAAGATTTACATTAAAATACCCTGTTAACCTTAAAATATTTGTTGTTGTTGATGTTATCTCTTTTTTGGGGGGGGCAGGTTGTTGAGTATTAAACATGGGTAATCCTTTTAATAGGCTGCTAGGTGGCACAGCGGATAGAGTGCCAGGCCTGGAGTCAGGGAAGACTTATCTTCCTCAGTTCAAATCTGGTTTCAGACATTTATTAGCTGTGTGACCCTAGGCAACTCATGTAACCCTGTTTGCCTCAGTTTCCTTGTTTGTAAAACGAGCTGGAGAAGAAAATGGCAAATCACTCCAGTATCTTTGCCAAGAAAACCCCAAATGGGGTCACGAAGAGTCAAGCATGACTGAGAAACAACTGAACAACCATGATCCTTTTAATATCTCCTCTTCCTCCTTAGTTTCTAGATAGAGTGGTGGAGGGTTGATTAGGATGAGATATGCAACAGCATGCCCGACATGTGACTTGTCCCCCTGAATGTGAGTTTGGAAAACTAAGATATTGAATCAGTTTCAAATCAATCAATTAACTTTTATTAAGCACCTACTGTGTGCCAGGCACTATACTAAGTGTTGGGGATATCAAAAGAGGCAAAAGACAGTCCCTGCCCTCGACGAGCTTACAATCGAATAGGGGAAGCAATCTCACCACTTCCACCTCTGCGACATCTCACAAATCCATCTGCTTCTCTTGACCCCCACAGACGCCACTCAGATTCTGGCCACGGTCACCTTTCACCTGGACAACTGCCATACCTAATTGGTACAGTAGAAAGGATGCAGAATTATTTTCTTCTCTTTTCTTCTCAAAGTGATTTTCCTAGACCACCATGCTCCCCTACTTAAGAACCTCCAGTGGCACCCTCGTGGCTATAGGATTGGACATGGACTCCTCTGTTTGGTTTTTAAGGCCCTTCATAACCTGGCCTCAACCTATCTTCCCAGCATAATTATAACTCGTATTTGCATAGCATGTGAAGGTTTGCAAGGTGCTTTCCATATGTTAACCCATTTGTCCCTCACAGCAATCCTGGAAGGAAGTGTTATTATTATCCCCATTTTCCAGATGGGGAAAGTGAGGTTAAGTGACTCAGCCAGGGTCACACAAGCTAGTAAGTGTCCAAGGCCAGATTAGAACTGAGGTTTTCCTGATTTCAGGTTCACTGTTCTTCATAGTCCAGTAATATTGACATTCTTGTTCTTTCTCATACACAAAACCCCATTTCCCATCTTCTTAGCTTTGCCTTGGCCCTCCCCTTGGACTCGAATGCACTTGCTACTCACATCTGCCTCTTAGATTCCTTTAAGAATTCTGTTAAAACTCAGCTGAAGTGCCACATTCCTTACGAAGCCTTTTCCCATATCCTCCACCTTCTAGCATCTTCCCTAATCAGCTTGTACATATTTTATATTTATAAACATATATTCATAAATGTGTGTGCCCAATGTGACCCAATCACCTTATATCTATTTCATATATAAATCCCTACATGTACACACATACAAAAACTCATATGTGTATATGAATTTATAAATACATACATATAGAAACATGTCAGGATATACAAGCAGATGTGTAAATACATACGTGTGTGTACAAACAAAACACATGTATCTATATACAAATAGATACAAGATGATGGGATGAATATATATATATACACACACATGTACATAAACATGTCAAGATATACAGGGGCACATATGTAGATACTTTTATGTATGTGTATATACTCACAAAAACATATATACTGTTTTTATACGAATAGA
>NW_020954588.1:15367191-15385302 GCF_900497805.2 Vombatus ursinus | reverse complement strand
ATAAACATGCATGGTACACAGATGCCCATATGTAAATACATGCATGTACTACATAGACACACAAATATGTATATACACACACACACAAATAGATACAAGGTGAAGGGGTGAATACACACACACACATACACATAAACCTGTAAAGATATACAGGGGCACATATGTAAATACATTTATGTATGTGTATATACTCACAAAAACATATACACTGTTTTTATACAAATGATACAAGGTGATGGGTGAATATATAAACATGTATGGTACGCAGGTGCCCATATGTAAATACATGCATGTATTGTATAGACACACAAATATGTATACACACACACACAAATAGATACAAGGTCAAGGGGTGAATATATATATGTACACACACACATAAACATGTAAAGATATACAGGTGCACATACGTGAATACATTTATGTATGTGTATATACTCACAAAAATATATATACTGTTTTTATACAAATAGATACAAGGTGATGGGTGAATAAATATAAACATGTATGGATATGCTGATACACACAATGACACACATATGTATCATGTATATATATATAACATGCACACGTGTGTATTCACATAGCAAAAGATCCAAGTTGATGGTGCTTAATAAATGCTGACTTATTGATTGGTATGTATATGTCTGTATGTTGAGGGCAGAGATTATTTCTCTTTTGTTTAGTGCCTGGCATATAGTAGGCCCTTAATAATTGCTTGTGGATTGATTGGTTGAAGTTGCATTAGAAGCCCATTTACAAATAAAAGAGGGGCCTGGTGTATCTTCTAGGGGTATAGAGACGAGGTAGCTCATTTACAGCATTAAGGAGAAACAAAATGAAAATGGGCCATGGCCCAGGCAAACCAGGGCCAGAGCCCATAGGAGGCTTGGGTGGCCTCTGGCCCAGGCAGCACCAGATGGGGTTAGAAGCTATTCCCATGGAGACTTGTCACTGGTCTTGAGAGCCAACAGCCAGTAGGCCTTCATCCCCTTCCTTTACATATTTTTGGGGAGAACAGCTGGAAGAAGAGACAGAGCCCGGATCACAGGGTGTTGTCCCTCCTCCTTGCACCATAAACACCAGAAGAATTGAGGCACTGAGACACTGCTTTTAGGAAGCCATGGTCTGTGGACTGCAGAAATCTGATTTTCTCCAAGCTACCAGAACTGTAAGGGTTTCTGATTTGGCTCCTGAGACACCCCTTCCACTCACACACAATGGTCACAAGCATTTCACTCCTTGGGGGACTTGCTTTCTAGGTTTTGTTTTGTTTTGGTCTTTTGGTGGAGTTTTGAAAAGAGAGTCATCTCCATGCCATGAGGGTCAGCTTGCTAAGAGGATGTGTCTTGAAAAGCCTATTTTATTCCGTGAATCTTGTCAATTTTCTTTGGAATGGGTCCATACTGGTGTCTTAAATGGGCTAAATGCTATAGAGAGTCAAGCAATTAAGTCATCTGGTAGATCCCATCACTATAGATAGGTAGGATGAATGACTCAGGCCAAAAAATTCCTTTATTCCAATTGCAAAGTTTTGATCCTGAATGACCCAAAACATTTCTTTATCCCTACCCTTCACTTTCATCAGTTGCATCAATTTTTATCAATATCAATGAAGATATATTTGGAACATGATGGAAGCCCCATGCTTTATGCACCATCAATCCCAAGTTCATTTTTTCTTACTAGTTATAGTCATAGACTTAACTAGAAGAGGCCTTAGAGACCAGTTAGTATAATGCCTTGGGAGAAAACTCAAGTAGAGAGATATTAAGTGACTTGTTCAAAATGACAAGTAGAAGAATTTGGATTTGGACCCAGGACTACTGATGCCAAATCCAATACCTTTTCTCCTGCTCAACTTTGTAAAACTCAATCCTAGAATAATCAAACTAGGATAGATAGTGGAGATCATCTATGACATCTGACTTCCTCCTTTTACAGAGGAGGAAACTGAGGACCAGATGGATGAAGGGCTCAAGGTCACACAGTTAGGGGCATAACTATTAGCTTCATTGGAAGGAATATTCCCAGGATCCTATGGTTGCAAATAGTCCCCCTTTTCTTGTTTTGCCAAGTGAGGTTGTTGCCAGCTTTGTTCAGTTTGTAGGCAGAAATACACCCTTATGGAGAAGAAGGGGGCAGGCCCCTGTCTGGAGAACAGTGTGCTGTCCTACATAATCTAGAGACAGAATGATTCACAACTGTGATCCCGGTAAGGATTTAACGTTCTTTGATTTGTCATATGATATCAGTCATTCATAGTCAGTTTCCAACTGCATTGCCAGAACTCCAATTTGAACCTTAGTTCAGGACAAATAACTTTCCAACTTACTTACTTTGTCAAAGTCAAATCTTGGAAACTTTGAAGAGCTTCCCAGGAATGAATTCATGCCTGCCATCTTGGTACACTTTTGAAAAGTTATTTTGAATGGGAAAAACTTGTTTGTGATAAACTTTGCAAGTGACACAAGAATATTTGGGAAGGAGCATGGGGCTTGGACCTATGACCCTGGAGAAAGGTGGTATGGCTCATTTTGGGGAAGGAAACCCTAGGGTCAAATTAATTTTGTGAAACGTGGCTTTGTGCAGGTAACTAAGCTATATACTATGTTCTAGTTCTTTTCCCTAACCAAGTACCCTGGCTCTCAAAACCTGACATAGTCTCTCCTTTCTCCAAAAAAACCCCACAAACACATCTATCCCTTTTGTAATAAGGGTCTGGTGCATGTATAGAGCATCCTGGAAAGTCATGATGATGTGAAATGGAAGTGCCTTGGAGAAATTGTAGAATATCTATAGACATTTGGTGACTGGTTCTGGCCCACTAATCATATGTCTAGCAGGGGCCCTTTTCAATTGTTTATGAAGCCAGACCAGAGGAGTCTCCCAAAAGCATGACTATCTTCAGCTTAGACTCTTCTCCTTCCCTTCACCTGCACTCTTGGGAGAATCATGTTGACTCCTTTTCTCCTGGCATCTGGTCAGAGACAACGCTACAAGAAAGTGAGGCCTTGGGGTCTTCTCCCAATGAAGGCTATATGAACCTGAGAAACACCTTGGTCCTTAGTCTCTGCATTTGTTTTTTTGTTTTTCTGTTCTAAGTGAAGAAAATGGAGTCTTTGATTATGTGAATTTTAGGAGATCATGAGTGAGCTTAGATTTTCAGAATTTGGTTGTCTGGGTCATGCAACCAGCACAGCATTAATGCCTTTAGGAACAAGGAATGAACTTTTTTGTAGCCAGGCCAATGGAAGATAAGACAAGGTTTCATCTGACAATCAGGTGGCATTTGAATGTGAACTTGGTGGGATCCATGTTAGATAGGAACTGAGCTAAGAGTGTTTGTATGTTTGTTCTTATTATATCTTTGAAGTAAATATCTCTTCATAAAAGCTAAGTAGTTAAATAGAATTGGAGCTTGAGTGCCTGGCTGTTAACAATAGTGGAACACCTCTGATGGGGGCTCAAAGTGATGGTAGTAGAGAAGAGAAATGTGTGTAGGTGCCTTAGAACTCTGAAGGGAGATGTTGTCTTCCTGGTGCAGGGAGAGTAAGCCAGAACAAGTTCATTGGGGGGCAGAGCCAAGATGGTGGAGGGAAAGCAGTGACTTGCTAGAGCTCTCCCCCAAACCCCTCCAAATACCTATAAGAAATGGCTCTAAACAGATTCTAAAGCAGCAAAACCCACCAAAAAAAGAGTAAAACAAATTTCCAGCCTAAGACAACCTGGACGGTTGATCGGAAAGGTATATTGTGCCAGGCTGGCAGAGGAGGGAAGTTTGGTGTGGAGGTGTAGGCCGCAGTGAACCTGGAACAGGTCTCAGAGGACTGAATCACGGGCAGCTGTGGCAGTTTCCAGACTTCTCAACCCGTGAACGCCAAAGACAACTTAGAAGGTCAGTGGGAAAAGTCTGTGACTGTGGTGAGAGAAGAAGCTAGGTTTCAGCCTCAAGTCCCAAGGGCAGGCTGCGTCTGCCTCCTGAGCTTCTGGCCCACAGACTGAGGGGGAATCGAGTGGCTGATCAGAGGGGGATTGCAAGGACCTCTTTGCCAGGGCCGAGGCAGGAATCTCTTGCTTTGCCTGTGCTTGGATCTGGGTCACAGTTTTGAAGGGTGGTCCTGGGGCGAGGAGGAGCACTGGCATGGTGGAGCTTGTGGCGGTGGAAAGGAAACACCTCGCCCCTTATCATAGCACCTTGGAAAAACTGACACTTTTCAGGTCCCTAGAAGTGTCTCTGAAAACAGCTGTACAAACCCCCAAAGCTTGGGAGAGTACATTCTCCACATTGGAAACAGACTCTTACCTTAACAAAGAGTTTAAAACTCAAGTAATTGGTTGGGATCATGAGCAAGCAGCGCAAAAAGAGTCAGACTATATTATCTTACTTTGGTGACAAAGAAGATCAAAACATACAACCAGAAGAAGAAAACAAAGTCAAAGCTCCTACATCCAAAACTTCCAAGAAAAATATGAATCAGTCTCAGGCCTTGGAAGAGCTCAAAAGGGATTTTGAGAAGCAAGTAAGAGAAGTAGAGGAAAAACTGGGAAGAGAAATGAGAGTGATGCAAGAAAATCATGAAAAGCAAGTTAACAGCTTGCTAAAGGAGACCCAAAAATATACTGAAGAAAATAATACCCTAAAAAATAGCCTAACCCAAATGGCAAAAGAGGTCCAAAAAGCCAATGAAGAAAAGAATGCCCTAAAGAGCAAAATTGGACAAATGGAAAAGGAAGTCCAAAAGCTTACTGAAGAAAATACTTCCTTAAAAATTAGAATAGAGCAAATGGAAGCTAGTGACTTTATGAGAAATCAAGACACTGTAAAACAAATCCAAAAGAATGAAAAATTAGAAAACAATGTGAAATATCTCATTGGAAAAACAACTGACCTGGAAAACAGATCCAGGAGAGAGAATTTAAAAATTATTGGACTATCTGAAAGCCACAATCAAAAAAAGAGCCTAGACATCATCTTTCAAGAAATGATCAAGGAAAACTGCCCTGATATTTTAGAACCAGAGGGCAAAATAGAAATTGAAAGAATCCACCGATCTCCTCCTGAAAGAGATCCCCAAAGGAAAACTCCCAGGAATATTGTAGCCAAATTCCAGAGTTCTCACGTCAAGGAGAAATTATTGCAAGCAGCCAGAAAGAAACTATTCAAGTGTTGTGGAAACACAATCAGGATAACACAAGATTTAGCAGCTTCTACATTAAGGGACCACAGGGCATGGAATATAATATTCCGGAGGGCAAAGGAGATAGGATTACAACCAAGAATCACCTACCCAGCAAAACTGAGTATAATTCTTCAGGGGAAAAAATGGTCATTCAGTGAAATAGAGGACTTTCAAGCATTCTTGATGAAAAGACCAGAGCTGAATAGAAAATTTGACTTTCCAATACAAGACTCAAGCGGAACATGAAGAGGTAAACAGGAAAGAGAAATCATAAGAGACTTATTAAGTTTGAACTGTTTACATTCCTGCATGGAAAGATGATATTTGTAACTCATGAGACCTTTGTCAATATTAAGGTAGTTGGAGGGAAAAAATTATATGTATGTATATATATATATATATATATATAGAGAGAGAGAGAGAGAGAGAGAGAGGGCACAGGGTGAGTTGAAGATGAAGGGGTCACATCTGGAGAATAAAATTAAGGGGTGAGAGAGGATTATACTAGGAGAAGGAGAAAGGGAAAGGTAGAACAGGGTAAATTATCTCACCAAAAAACAGAAAAGAAAAGGCTCTTACAATGGAGGGGAAATGGGGGAAGGTGAGAGGGAATGAGTGAATCTCATTCTCATAGGATTTGACTTAAGGAGGGAATAACATACACACTCAATTGGGTATGGAAATCTGTCTTACCCTACAGGAAAATAGAAGGGGAAGGGGACAAGAGAGTAGGGGGATGATAGAGAGGAGCGCAGACTGGGAAAGGGGGTAATCAGGAGCAAATACTTCTGAGGAGGGACAGGGTCAAAAGAAAGAATAGAATAAATGGGGGGGCAGGATAGGATTAAGGGAAATAGAGTTAGTTTTTCACAGCATGTCTACTATGGAAGTGTTTTGCATAACTGCACATGTATAGCCTATATTGAGTTGCTTGCCTTTTCAATGAGGGTGGGTGGGGAGGGAGGGAGGGAGAAAATTTGGAAAGTTTTAAAAACACATGTTTTAAAAAAAATGTCTTCACATGCAACTGGGAAATAAGAAATACAGGAAATGGGGTACAGAAATCTATCCTGCCCTACAGGAAAATAGAAGGGGAAGGTGGGAGAGATAGCAGGGAAGGCAGACTAGGGGAAGGGGTATTCAGAATGCATGCCATCTTGGGGTGGGGGGAGGGGCGAGATGGGGTGAAAATTTGGAACTCAAAATCTTGTGGAAGTAAATGTTGAAAACTAAAAATAAAAAAAAAAAGAATTAAAATCTAAGGGGAGGGGTGCCTTTGATGGCCTTTTAGACAATTAGGAAATGGTTGAACAAATTGTACATGAATGTCATGGGATATTATTGCATCGTAAGAAATTATGAAACAAATGATTTCAGAGAAAAAAAAACAAGTTCATTGCTCTTTAGATCAGGGGTTCTTAAGTAGGAGTGACCTTGTTTGTTTTTTTAAAAAAGCATTTTTGATAATTATTTCAATATAATTACCTTCCTTTGTAATTCTATTTGTTTTATTTTGCACATTTGAAAATATTACTCAGAAGAGGTCCCTAGGCTTCACCAGACTGCCGAGGGGTCCATGACACAGGCAGAAAGATTACTAACCCTTGAACTAGAGGGTCAGGATAAAGTTTCTGCATGACTTGGGATGAATCACTTAATCTCAGTTGATTCCTTCAGTCTGTGTTGTTACAAAAAAGGAATCAGGATCCTCAAATCTTAGTACTAGACCAAAAGCCATCTGGTCCAACCCCTAACTGACTAAGTATTCCCCTCTAGTCCCTTTAATTTGACAAAGAAAAAAATGTGATATGTTTTGTTTTTGTATCACTTCCTAACATATCTCTTTCCTCTTCCTTACTCAGTCATCCCTTGTAGCAAAGAACACAAAAAGAAAGAGGAAAAAAATTTGGAAAACCAACTAACACATCAATGGGGTCATACGGTACTTGCAATATTCCACTCCCATCATCCCTTTCTTCCTCAAAGAAGCCTCCTCCTTCATTTTTTTTTATACATTTATTCATAGAACCTTCTTAGCTCCTCTAGAAAGTAAATTAAAAAAGCATCGTCTTCACCCTCCAATAGTCTGTGCCTAACCACAGATTGGTTTGCTGTCCCCACTTATGGGGTACCCAGTTCTGAGTTTTTCTTTCCAGAACTTATTTCCAATCTTTTTGCTGAGTTTTGACTCTGGTTCTGGGCCATACCATTACTCCTGATTCTCTTCTGCTTGCCTTGGGGTCCTTTTCCTTTTGAGGGCTGGGGTTAGCTTTCCCTGGCTAGAACCCCCTGGAACCTTTGTCATGCTATTGCCCAGGGAGCATGCCTTTAATTGCCAGTCTATGGTTTCAGGAGATAGGCACTAAGTAGACTGACTTGGCTAGAGTGCAGATTAAGGTAGGAGCATAATAGGAACAAAGACTAAGGTGGATAGAGGGAAAAGAAAGGAAGCTAAGTTACCATGTGCTGCCCTACTGGATGCCCTGGGCACCTAGAACTATGACAAATGTGGTCATAATGAATGTTGCCCATGTAAACTGGAACTTTGGAATGAATAATTTCTGGGAATTTCTCCATCATCTCTGTGGAAGCTAGGACAGTCATCCTTCCACAAGAGAAGTACCTGTTTAGAAACAAGAGCCATACAAAATCCTGAACATTTGTGGCCAAAATAAGTTTGCTGCCATATATTATGTCCTGATCCCTCCAGGAAGGCAGGATTCTTCAAGGGACCAGCTCATCTGGCCCATTCTGACCTGCAGTGTATTCTAGGAGATCCCTTGTCACCGCTCAGCGCCCTCTTGTGGGTTATGATCTGAGTCTGGACTCTAGAGGGAGTGAACAACTTAACTGTGGGTCCATGAAGATAAGATGAGGAGGCATATGCATTTGTATTAGAGGATGGTATTTGTCAGTTATCATGGTTGGAAAATTTCACTACAGGGTCCTAACCTTCTGGTGATAAGCTTCCCTGACCTTTGTGAGGGGAGTCCTGGATAACAGACACCAGACTTGAAGTTATTCCACCTTGGTTGGACCTGACAATGTTTGTTTTCCACTGATACAGTCTTTGGTATCCCAAGGTCAATTATATAATAATGAGGCAACAAAATAGTATATTCATGGAGATTGAAAATTCTACCTGTGCTAAAAATGGCTCCCCGGGGCAGCACTCAACTAAAAGCATTTCCTGCCTAATTCTTTCACTGGTTTTCTTGGGTAACTTTTTACTGCTTCTCCCCAGGCCAAGAGGAAAGGCTGTTCATGGTCAGCCATTTTTAAGCATATATGACTCTACCACAAACAGATGAAGGATTTTACAGCTCATTCCATAAACTTGACACTGTTTATTTTTAAAATATATTTTCATGGATATATGTTGTTTTTATGTAACCTACTTTTCAATGTAACAGCTTTCCCTGTCCCACAGAGTCATCTCTTATAAGAATGAAAAAGAACAACAAAAAAGAGAAAACTAGTTCAGCAAAACTCATCGACAAATTGGGAAAAAATAAAATATTATATAAAAAAACTCGACATATTGAGAATGTCTGACATCAAAGTTCCACACCCATAGTCCCCTTCTGCAAAATCTTCAAAGAGTGGGACGAGTTTGACACAGTTGACAGATGTAATGTCCCTTCTAGGTTGTCCCTCATTCACTCCCTCCCCACTTCCTGCTGAGCCATTCATTTTCTAGGCATGAGTTGTGACATGATTGTACTTTCTTGCTAATTTGCCCTCCTTCTATCTCTAGACTGAAGCTAAGCATTCACTTTCTTTGCCCCCTTGGTCCCTCAAAAATCAGGGTTCCTTCCTGTCTGTGTACCAGGTCTAATTTGCATCGCACTATTCTCCTTGTAGACGCATGAACTTCACTCTGCCCACAGAAATGTCCTCTTCTCTGTCCTGATCACAGAGCATATGGCTCATTTTATCTATCTTGAGCCAACCCCACAATCTCAGTCATTAGCTCCTGGTTTCTCTCATACTCTTTAATCTCTTTTTCTACAACCCCAGGTCTCCTAAAATTGCTCAGATAATTCTACCCCTCCAGATCTGTCATCCAGGTTTCCCTGCCTCTCAACATTTTCTGCCCTTCTCCATTGTATTTCCAGGTCTTGATCTTAGACTCATTCTTTCATCTCAACCAATAGCATTAACATTAACGTTGCTGCACATCTAGTTAATGGTCTTCTCCAGTTCTGAGTTCTGTGGACCTCATTTTAAAGTCAGTCTTGAGAAAACCTGTGGTTGTGTCCTAGATATACAGCTAAGTGGAGTGATAGAGCACTAGTCTTGGGAGTCAAGAAGATGAATTCAAATCCCACTTTAGCTAGCTGTGTGACCCTGAGCAAGGTACCTAATCTCTTTGCCTCAATTTCCTCATCAGTAAAATGGGCATAACAATAGCACCTACTACATAATAGTATCTACCTTGTTGTCAGGCTCAAATGAAATAATGTACAGCTAATATTTTTGTGTGTAGTTTCATTCACTCAATGAGAACTGTTGAATGAATGGACAAAGGGACAAGAAGTAAAATAGGACTTTTATCTTCAGACGAAGCAGAATTAGCTGGGAAAATTGTAATTCACCAGGAAAGGTCATTTAAAACTAGAAACAAAAGGCAAAGACTCTATAAGATTCTGGCAAGAGATTTGGAAATGATAACTTTGTAAAGGTACCCATTGCAATGGGGGTGTGGTTAGTGGCAATAGAGTAAAATAGAATCAGAAGATGGGGGCCTGAGCCCAAGCTCTGCCATTTAATCTTTCTGAGACTCAGTTTTTTTTTATCTGTAAATGGGGATAACCCACAGAGCTCTCAAGAGAGTCAAATGGGTTCCCATTTGTGAAAGCATCATACAGATACATGTTCACTTTTACTGAACTGTGATTTTACTGCTGTTGGGAGCTCCCGGGGAGTACCTTTCTCTAACAACATAGACCCAAACCACCTCTGAAACTTCTAGCCTTAGTTGCCTGAGTTACTGAGGTCCAGGGTCATACAGACAGCCGGTGTCAGAGGCACCGTACTCCTTCCTAGATGGCAATAGGTAGTTATGGCCAGCAACATATGGGCTTAACCAGTGTTTCCCAAACTAATCGGTCATGGAACACTTTTGGGCTTGAAAGATAGCCATCTATAGCAAGGAGCCAAAGTATTGCTGGACCAGCTGATTGACATCTTTCATTCTGGACAATATCAACTTTCCTTGTCATTGTAGATGATTAGACCAATCTATTTTTTTTTAAATAGTATTTTCCCAATTATATGTAAAGACAATTTTTAGTATTCATTTTTACAAAATTTTGAGTTCCAAATTTCTCTCCCTCCTCCCTCCCCTCCCCTCTTCCTAAAATGGTAAGCAAGTTTATATAGATTATATATGTGCAATCATGTAGAACACATTTCCGTATTAGTCACAGTTATGAAAGAAAAAACAGACTAAAAGAAAAAAAACATGAAAAAATAAGGAAAGTGAAAATAGTATGCTTCAATCTGCATTTGGTTCTTTCTCTGGATGTGGATAGCATTTTCCATCATGAGTCCTTTGTAATCATCTTGGATCATTGCATTTCTGAGAAGAGATAAGTCATTCATAGCTGATCATCACACAATGTTGCTTTTTCTGTGCACAATGCTCTCCTGGTTCTGCTCATTTCACTTTGCATCAGTTCATACACATCTTTCCAGGTTTTTCTGAAATCCACCTGCTTATCATTTCATATTGCACAATAGTATTCCATTACATTCATATACCACAGCTTGTTCAGCCATTCCCCAACTGATAGGCAGGCTATCCCCTCAATTCTACAACTTTTTGCCATCACAAAAAGAGCTGCTATAAATATTTTTGTACATGTAGGTTTTTTTCCCTTTTTTTATGATCTCTTTGGGATACAGACCTAGTAATGGTATTGCTGGGTCAAAGGGTATGCCCTTTGGGCATAGTTTCAAATTGCTCTCCAGAATGGTTGGATGAGTTCACTACACAGTGCATAGTGTTCCAATTTTCCCACATCCTCTCTATCTATTCTGAATTAGTATGGATTTCACTAAGGAAGCTTTGTAATGTTTCAGGGCTCTATGAAACAAGTGCAATGTCACCTATGGATAGAGATGCTCAGTGTACAAGAGATGCTTAATTAATATCTGTGGAATCTGAATGAATATCTTGAACACCGACATTCTTCTAGTGGTGCTATACGGATTTGAGTACTAGAACACCACAATCTTGGAAGAATTAAGATTATGAAGAACCCCCCAAATAACGAAAAGATGCATGGTTGATATAAGCAGTCTACTGTGCGTTACAAACTGTTTCCCTGAGAGAAGCAGCAAAACAGATTAAGAAGTGACCAGTGTGGGGGGGGGCAGGTAGGTGGTGCAGTGGATAGAGCACCGGCCCTGGAGTCAGGAGGACCTGAGTTCAAAATCTGGCCTCAGACACATAACACTTACTAGCTGTGTGACCTGGGGCAAGTCACTTAACCCCCATTGCCTAGCCAAAAAAAAAACCAAAACAGTGAATAGAGCTCTGGCCTTGGAGTCAGGAGGACCTGAGTTCAAATCCAGCCTCAGACACATAACACTTACGAGCTGTGTGACCCTGGGCAAGTCACTTAACCCCAATTGCCTCACCAAAAAAAAAAAAGCAAAAAGCAAAAAAAAAAAAAAGTGACCAGTGTAGCCCCCAAAGGAGTGGAGGTTGACCATGCTATAAGAATGAGAAGCCACGGATAGTCAAAGACTGGGGATATAGAATACCCCCAAGATAAAGAAAGCTTGGGGAAATCTGGGCCAAAATGGAAGAGATTAAGCCAATTTTTGTATTTCTTCCTAGTGCTATATGTAACAGATATCCCTTCATACGTACATAATTTCATGTGTTGTAATTACAGAGACAAACCATAGAGAAAACTGTGCTCAATGATCCTCTGTGTACTGACATTTAGTGAGGTGTTAAACACGGAGATATGTTTATCAGAAGCTTTTGCCAGTGTTATGGAAGATGACTTTTGTAAATCTTGTGTGAGATCCAAACAAAGAAGGATTTCTTATTTCTGGGGGTTTCTCCACACATGCCTATTCATAGATTCCTTTATCCTGATTTCATCATGCCCTGAAATACTACAAAGCCCCTTCAGTGAAATCCACATCAATGTGAAAGAGATTGGTCTAATTATCTACAGTAGAAAAGAAAAGTGAATATGCCCAGAATGTAATACACAGTTGGACAGGCAGCCCAAGAAATTAACTCTTTAATCGATGTATCGTAGTGGATTGATGGATAATGAATTGGATTTGGGCCTGAGGGTGAGGGGAAGTCCAGACTGAACCACATTGGGAGTTACAGAAATGGTTCAACTCTACAAAGTGTTCAGTGTTGGAAAAAACCTAGCGGCCAAATCAAGGGACCTTTTTTCCAGCCCTCATCTTCCTTTGTTTTTCAGCCTCTCATCCTGGATGAAATCCCTTATATCACTAAGAAGTGATACTTCTACTAGGCTACTAGGATACTAGGCTACTAGGTCATACAACTTTCTTTTGCTTTATTGGGTCACCTGAAATTTTGATTCTTGAGAAATTGGGAAGCTGGGATCTGCAGCCACATAGACTCACTAGGACAATGTTAGTGCTGAGAGAGATAGAGATAGAGAGAGAGAGAGAGAGAGAGAGAGAGAGAGCACACTGCATTGTGCAAGACCTCTAGAAAAATTCCAAGCTCTTCCTGCAGGAAGGCAGTAGGAGCACAGGATTGTAGTTCTAGAGATGACAGACTCCTGAGAGGAAATCTGGTCCAATTTCCTCACTTTACAGATGAGGAAACCAGGTCCCAGGAAAGTCAAATGATTTGTCCAAAGTCATATGGGTAACGAGAACTGGACTTGAACCCAGATCTTTTGACTCAGGATCCTCTTGCATTTTATTGCCTCCGCTAGCCTTTTGATCTCCTCTGAAAATCTTCATGGAAGGGGGAATAGCACATCAGAACTGGAAAGGTTTATTGAGTGGGAGGCTTTTTTATCTTCGAGGATAAGAGGAGAATGCTGGCATATGAAAAAGAAAGGCTTTAAAGAGGGTCTGCAGAACCAAATGGGAAAAATCTCAAAATATTATCTGTAACATTCACAACTGTCAGACTTCCTGGAAGGGGTTGATACTTAATTAACTCCATAATAAATCCCAATTAGGTCTTTATTTCAAAGATACAAAATTGTGGAAACAACTAGCATTAAATTACTTTTAATTAATAATTTAAAATTAATCTTTAATTGTTAATAAATTTTAAATTAATAATAAACTTAACTGAATATTACTCATATTTAATTACTTTTAAAACTTTTTTAAAAACTAAAAAAAAAGCTTAGGAGTTGAGACTAGGATGAAGAGATTAAGGTAATAATACTATTAATAGTAGTAGCTTGCCTTTATATAGATCTTTACATTTTGTAAGTTTTTGCTTTATTTATGTTAAACAGTTTTACCTCACCACAAACCTGTGAGATGGGTGCTATTATTATTCTCATTTTGCAGATGAGGAAACTGAGGCATAAAGTGGTTAAGTGACTAGCCCAAGGTCATACAGCTAGCAAGTATCTAAGAGAAGATTAAAATTCAGGTCTTTCTGACTCTAAGTCCCTTGCTCTATCCAATGAATGTGCGTCAATGTTTGAAAATACATAAGAGTATCAAATGAAAACATAGTAGTGCATCCTACTTTAGACTTAATCATCACAAGTTCGGTAACATAACTGAAAATAACTTCAAACAAGTCACTCAGAATCCCTTATGTAATAGCTTTAACACTGCATTATCAAATTTTGATTGCATTTAGTACTCATGTACTTCATCAAATAATGTTTTTTGGTACGCAAAAATTATCTATGTTATAACAGCTGGTGGGAAAAAAATCTAAGAAAAGAAAAATTGATATCTGGAATATTTTCTCATAAGGGCATCGTTGGATTGTAAAGTAAGACTGCATTGAGTCTTGAGAGTCACAAGAGGGCGCTAGTGCCTCGGGAAGAAACCACAGGCTACAGCCATCTGATCTAAGCCTGTGAGGGCAGCCGTGTGAAATGGTGTCCAATTATATCTTAGACTGTGTCCCTGAGCAATAATGAAAGTTTGTGGGGAGATAAAGGGGAAGAGAAGTCATGAAATAAATAAGCATCCAAAGGGAGGAAAGGGAAGAGGGAGAGGAAGAAGGTGAAGGGAAAGGAAGGAAGGGGAGGGGGACAGACGGACAGACAGACAGACAGAAGGACAATGGCAAGAACTTGTTTCCTCGGGATGCTGAATGAAATCCAGAGGAAGTTCCAGGCTTCTCTGCTTCAACCTTTATATCTATTTCTGTTGCCTCACATTCCCTTAATTCATCTCCTGAATTAATTTTAATTACTTTGATAGCATGCCACCTTTAGCCCCTAAATTCAGAGAAATGAATTACGAGAAGATAGTGTATAAATTCTTAACTTAAACTGTCAGGGTATCACTTTTATTTCCATTATAAAGATCAGCTTCATAAATGATTGATATCATTAATGCGATGTAAATGTAACTGCTAGCGTTTCATTAGAAACAGTAGTAAAAGAATTGATGATAGAAGTAAGATGGTCTATTTAGAGAAGGCTGGTTTGTGTAGTATTTGTGATACGACTAAAAGTAATGAATCTTTTTTTTAATTGAATTTTATTTTAGACTCAAACACCAGAACATAAATACAGAATGGAGAAAAGAAAAAGAAAAAACATATCATAAACTTAAATATTGGAACTTAATTACAAAGTAAGAAAAGAAAAAAAAAAGCATTGCCATGCGCATAGCAAAACATAGGAGAGGATTCAAAATATTTAACGATAAGTTTTCATTTCAAGAAAGCCTGTATGACGAATACTACATGTTGTGTAAAAGTAATGATTCTCAAAGAAAACCATATGCATGAACGCTGTTGTTCTGTTGTTTCAGTCACGTCTGACTCTTCGTGACCCCATTTGAGATTTTCTTGTCAAAGATAATGGAGTGGTTTGCCATTTCCTTCTCCAGCTCATTTTACAGATGAGGAAACTGAGGCAAACAGGGTTAAGTGACTTGCCCAGGGTCACACAGGTAGTAATATCTGAGGCCACATTTGAACTTAGGAAGATAAATGTTCCTGATTCCAAGCCCAGCGCCCTATCCACTGTGCCATCTAGAAACCCACTGGCTTCTTTGCCATTCCTGTAACAAGACATGCCATCTCAGCTCTGGGCATTTTCTCTGACTGACTGACATGCGTGGAATTCTCTCCCTCATCATCTCCACCTCCTGGCTTCCCTGGTTTTCTTCAAGTCTCAGCTAAAATTGGAAGCCTTTTCTAATCCCTCTTAATCCTAGTACCTTCCGTCTGCTGATTATTCCCTCCTTATGCTGTATGTGGCTTGTTTGTACATAGTTGTTTGCATGGTGTCTTCCCTGATAAATCACGAACTCTTTGAGAGCAGCCTCTGTCTTTTGCCTTTTTTTGTATCTTCATCACTTAGCACAGTGCCTGCAAGGCACACAGGAAGCACTTCATAAATGCTTAATGACAGGCTGACACATAATCACAACCAGACTTAAGACCCAAATAAATCATATCCATTTTAGAGTGGTGATAAACAGGAATTTCATTAAGCCATTAAATCTAATACTGCACTAAGATTTTGGAAGTATGTGTTGTTATTCAGTCATTTCAGTTGTGTTCTACTCCTTGTGACCCCATTTGGAGTTTTCTTGGCAGAGATACTGGAGTGGTTTGCCATTTCCTTCTCCAGCTTACTTTACAGATGAGGAAACTGAGGCAAACAAGGTTAAGTGACTTGCCCAGGGTCACACAGCTAGCAAGTGTCTGAGGCCAGATTTGAACTCAAGAAGATGAGTCTTCCTGACTCCAGGCCTGGAATTCTATCCATTGTGCCATCTAGATGCTCCTCTATGGGTGATACAGATGAGGAATTACGAACTCAGATGCTGTGGTCCTTCCAAGGTATCTTCTGAGGGAGGAGCAAGGGGCCATTCTTCTTCTATAAAATGAAGAAGGTGGCTCAGATATTGTCCTGTAAGGTCCTTGGGATCTTCTGATTACTAGATGTAAAAAATATTATGCCATGCTATCTATTTGTTTTTTTAAAATCCATTTTATCGTAAAATCTAGGTATCACAGTCATTTCTGGACCTTCCCACCCCCTCCCTCACTGAATCTTTCCATGAAACCAAATAGTCACACAAACACAGCCAACGTACTACCAATGTATACCACATTTTGACCTAACAGGTCTTGTCCCACAGCCAAGGGCTGGAGACCCACCCTTTGCATTCTTTCAGTAACCTGGAAGCCAAGGACAGGTAAAGCCACTGGACAAAGAGGCTGACAAGGGATAGATAGTCCCTGAGGCATAATGCCCCCATCTCAACATTTCTGTGGCCAGCATCTCGTTCTCCTTCCTTATCCACCTTTTTTAAATTGCCAACCCGGCTCTTGGTTGTGGTCTGCTGTGGTTTACCGCGGCTGCAGGTTGAGGGGTTGCCAAACAGATTACATTTCTCAACATGTTCGCTGAGGCTTCAGCTGCTCTTTCCAGATGCAGTCTGTGAATTTGTTACTGCTGTTTCTGACAAGTAATCAATTGCCCATAAGCTGCTTTGGAAGAGACCCAAGAAGCCAATGGAAGTGTCTGCCCACCCTCTTCCCAAATCATATCTATTCTCAGACAGAGACATCTGAAAGGGATTACTGAGTCCCCTTACTTTCTCCAGGATTTTCCACATCTCTAAAAGCAGCTATATTGAGAGGGTGGTTCATGTAATCGCCAAGTCTGTTTTCTGTTCACAAAGCAGGTGCTACTTGGATGTAGATGAAGCACACCTTCCTACACACACACACACACACTCCAACCTTTCACTCTCTTGTTTTTTTATTTTACCTTATCTAGCTATATATAGTAGATACAGTGTTGGAGTTAGAGTCAAGAGGACCTGAGTTCAAATTCTGACTGACACTTACTAGCTGTGTGAATCTGGAAAAGTCACTTAACCTCTCTGAATCTCAGTTTTCTCATCTGTAAAATGGGAATGATAGTATCCATTATGAAGTGACGGATGTGGTGGGTTTCCTCTCCTTGGAATTCATTAAGCAGAGGCTGGAGGACCATTAGTCAAGTATGTTGTAGTGGGGATCCTTTTTTGGTATGAGTAGGGCCATATGGCTTCTGAGGTCACTTCCAACTCTGAAATTCTGTGATTCATATGATATAATTATAATGTATGTAAATTGCATCACAAACTTTAGAATGTACATCAACACCAGTTATTTTTATTATTTCATTTCTAGCTATTGAAGATTAGAAAACTACTACTTTATCCTGTATTATCTGATATATATATTTTCCCAGGTATACATTCTCTGATTTTATATATTTTCCCATGTATACATTCTCTGATTTCTGTTTTGCTATTTGACTTAAATAAATAGGTTTCTTTGTTAATTGTTATGTGTTTTCATTGTGGACCTGGTATTTGGTAGGAAAAGAGTCAAGCCTTGGGAATCAAGTAAAACTTGGGGTCCTCCTCTCACCCCATTAATGAAACAGCAATCAGAAGTGAGCTCGAACCTGAAAAATCACATCTAGACCAGGAGTGGGGAACCTGTGGCCTTGAAGCCACATGTGGCCCTCTAGGTCCTCAAGTATGACCCTTTGACTGAATCCAAACTAGACTAATAATATTTAAGCAAGCCAAGGGTTGGAGACCCTCCCTTTGTATTCTCTCAATAACCTAGGAGTTTGATACATTAAATATTATTACTATTAGATATAATTGTATTAGATTATTATATTAGATAAAATTCTAGTCCAATTCTCTCTCTCTCTCTCTCTCTCTCTCTCTCTCTCTCTCTCTC
>NW_020954588.1:15363554-15367181 GCF_900497805.2 Vombatus ursinus | reverse complement strand
TAAGACTTTTGGGATGCCCTGTATTATTGTTACTAAAAAATGATAATGATGAGTATAAAGATTAGGGGAGCCCCTGCACAATTTGAGTAGTTTCACCCACCCCCATTAACTCAGTGAGATTACGGGGAGCCCTCTCTATCAGAAATGGCACCCTAGCTTTTTGTGAGTAGCCTCTGGAGATATTTGGCAAATTAAAAAAAACAGTCAGATGATTTTGATGATAATGATGACGATGATGATGGTGATGATTATTAACCATGGTAGTAAGTAAACAATTGAAACAAAAAAAAAAACTGCAGCAGCTGGAAGGAGCCCTGATCCCAATTCCACCTCTGACAACCGCTAGCTGTGTAACATTGGGTAAGTCACTTACTCTGGCCTCAGTTTCCTTTTCTGTAAAATGAGGGGGTTGGATTCGATGACCTCCAATGGTGCTTCTACAGCTCCTGGCACCTGTACTCTTGGGGGGTCCAGACTTGGTATTTCATTGATTTAGGCAACTCCACTGTGGAATCTCCCTCTACCAACGTACAGCTTCTGCAGCTGATACTCTGAAGAGAATTCTAAACTGGTGCTTAGAAACCAAGAGGCTTGCCCAAGGTCACACAGCCCATTATTATCAAGAATCAAAGCTAAACTCCAATGCTGGCTCTCTATCCACTACACCATGCCTCCCAAAATAATAAACAGTAAGTTGAATTATTGAAATACTTTCAGCACATTTCCTTTCATTGGGTGGAAGGCAAAAGCAGCTTGGACCCCTGCCAGGACATCTGAATGGGGCCTGAGTGCGAGGCACCAATGACTGTAATGACAAGGCACCAGGAAGGTTTTCAGGATGTGGCCAAACACTTACCTCTGCTCTTCTCTGCTGCCCACATGGGAAAAATGAAGGCTCCGCTTATACAAACCGTCTTAATGCCTTGTGGTAGACTATGACCCTGCCAAGGAGGTGTGTATTTAATAATAATAATAATTTAATAATAGTTCCCATTTATGTAGTGTGACTTAGAGGATGAATAGCTGGCCTTGGATTTGGGGGGACCTTACTTCGAATCTCTGAGAGGCTTATATGCTGTGTAACCATGGGGAAGCTAATTTACATCTCTGAATGTCAAGAAATAGAATTGTCTAAAACTTATTTACTTAGTTAATGCTGGTTTGTGCTGTGGATGCAATTCCCACATTAGTGATGCTACAGGTTTTTAAGATTCTTTCCTCACAATTGCCCTTTTCTGGACAAAGGGAGATGTTCCTGCAGGGCTAGAACCATAGGATTTAGACATGCAAGAGACCTCAGAGAGAGACTGGTCCGATCCCCTTATTTTCTTTAACTTTTAAAAATTTCATAGATATTTTTTGTTTTATATCATCTTTACTTCCAAAAATGTTCCTTTTTGCCCTCCCAAAGAGCTATTTCCCATAGTTTCCTGTTAAGCAAAACTAATCAAGACATTACTCCAGTCTGATGGTATGTATGTATATGTGTATATATATATATATATATCATTCCTCATCCATAGTCCTCTGTCTCTGCAAAGAAGGAAGAGAAGGGCATTTTCTTACCTCTTCTTCAGCTCCAAACCTCAACCCTTTCAAGTGGAATATAATGACACTGAGACTTGTCACGGGGGAAATGACTTACCTAAGGTCACAAAGGTAAGAGGGAAGGGTTTCAACTCCAGTTTTTCTAACTTCAGTTCCAGGAAGTCACCAAGCTGAATGCCCTCAGCCTAGTGTCACCTGCTTTGGGTGTAGGAGCTGGGGAGGAGATGCTCTGGTGTCAAGATTTTACCACTCATTTTGAGATCAACGGAATAATTTGGGTGTGAGAGAGAATTCTTTAAAATGCATATTTGTGTACCTAAGTGTATATACACACATATACACACACTCACGCACACACACACCACAAAGTAAACAGCTGCTAATTTTACTTCCATCCCCAAGAAGAGCTTTTTTTTTTCTCATGGGAAGCCCAGCCTCTCTGGCACAGCCCCTGTAAGGACAAGGGGAGCCCTAGCAAGGGAGGAAGGTGGTGCAGTGGAAAGAGAGATGAATCCCAGTTCTGCCAGTGTTCTGAATAGATCTCCTCACAGGGTCTAGGTCCCTCTAGCTGCCTCCTTCCTGTTGTCCTCTGTGCTTCAAACACATCTTCCCCCTCAACACACACACACACACACACACACACACACACACACACCAATCTTTCTTTTCCTTTCCCCCTAGCTAAATTTACCCCAAGTACAATTTCAACTTAACAGGTCAAGGGCTGCAAGAAATCTTTAATATAAATACTCACCCATGGGTGAGTATATATTTGTATGGGTGCACTACCCAGCTTCTCCTCTAGCACTCTCTATGTCTGAGGACCTATAATGTTCTGTCCAATTTAAATTCTGGACTTTAGAAGTAGTATACTTCCCTGTGAGTATTAGAGTTTGGTGGGTAATTCTGCTACAGAACTCAATTACACATATTGATTTGGTCTGACAGGTTGTGTGAATTCCAAGTGAATTCCAAGTGCTCTTGGTTGAGCTGAGACATTAGACATTCCCCTCTCATCTGCTCTTGGCTATGAGTGTAGACACATTCATTTGTAGCTGAGTTTATAAGGGGAGAATTCAGTTTCAAATGAGGGACATTTATCCCTAAATAACACTGGCAGAGATATGGGAAGGTTACCTTGCTCTTAACATTTTTCTCATTATTATAGCTGAGCTGTTTACTGAAAACTAGGGGGACAGATTCAGAGGTATATTTACTTCTACATACTTTCTCATTTCCTTTCCCCACTAGCAATATCTTTGACTCAGCTAGACTTCATGGACCATAGTATCACCGCTGAACAAACTTCTCTCCCAGTAGGTATGGTGAATCCTTACTGGTGGTATTTATACTTACGGGGGAAAACAACTTGGAGAAAAGGCAAACCTTGTATAAGTTTGTAAGTCTTATTCCAAGAGTTTTTGATCTTGAGTTCCAATGGTTGGCAAGGTAACCATTCATCCAACACTTACTAAGCAACTATTGTGTACAAAGGACTCATGTTATATGCTAGAGATAAAAAAAAACATATTTTAATTTCTTTTTTAAAATTCCTTTTTTTTTTTTGCTTTTTTTTTTTTTACTTTTTTTGGTGAGGCGATTGGGGTTAAGTGACTTGCCCAGGGTCACACAGCTAATAAGTGTTAAGTGTCTGAGGCTCAGGTCCTCCTGACTCCAAGGCCAGAGCTCTATTCACTACGCCACCTAGCTGCCCCTTAAAAATTCCTTTTTAAGTATGAACTTAATAATCAACAAACACTAACATTTCGATACACAAAGAATAAGAAAAGATTATATAAGAAACTGTAAACTTTAAATAATTTATTTAAATATGTATACGTATATTATAACATATAAGAAACAACTTCTATTTGTTTTTAAAGACATGCAACATATATGAGTATTTATGTATATATGCACATACCCATGTGTTTACATATACATATACACATGTAGAGAGCAATAACTATCCATCTTTATCTAGTTGTTTGTGTAACTATCATTCGTGTCTCTCCATGTCTGTTTGTCTGTGTATCTATCTATCTATCTATCTATCTATCTATCTATCTATCTATCTAT
>NW_020954588.1:15233643-15363544 GCF_900497805.2 Vombatus ursinus | reverse complement strand
TATCTATCTATCTATCTATCTATCTATCTATCTATCTATCTATCTATCTATCTATCTATCTATCCCTGCCTCAGGATTGTCGTGGAGATGCCTTTCCAAAATCCACCAGCCATTAATTCCATGGGACTTTTATATCTTACTTTTCCCCAGGAATACTTGGAAAAAAAAGGAGAAGAAGCTGGACCACAAGGGAGAGAGCTCAGAATTCATCTTCTTTCTTGCTGTCATGTGACCCTTCAAGAGTCAAACTTTTTTTGCTCTTCTGCTTTTTCCTACAGAGGCTCCAACAGCTGCTTTTCTTTTTTTTATATAATTAATTTATATATTTCTAGTTTTGAACATTTACTTCCATAAGATTTTGAGTTTTAAATTTTCTTACCTTCCCTGTCTTTCCCTCTGCTCAAGACAGGGTGCAATCTGATACAGGCTCTACTTTTACATTCATATGAATCATATTTTCATATTATTCATGATGGAAAGAAGAATTAGAACTAATGGGAGGAACCATGAGAAAGAAGAAACAAAACAACAAAAGAAAAGGAGAGCAAATAGTATGCTTCCATTACATTCAGACTTCAAAGTTTTTTCTCTGGACAAGGCTAGCATTTTCCATCATGAGTCTTTTGGAGTTGTCTTAGATCCTTGCATTGCTGAGAAGAGTTAAAGAAGAGCTCCTTTCCCCACTACCAATATCTTTGGCTCAGCTAGATTTGATGGCCCACAGTGTCACCACTGAGCAAATTTCTCTCCCAGTAGGTAGAGTGAATCTTTACTGGTGGTATTTATACTTATGGGGGAAAAACAACTTGGAGAAAAGGCAAACCTTTCTATCTAAGTCAGTCATCACACAATGTGGCTGTTACTGTATACAATGTTTTCCTGGTTCTGCTCACTTCACTCAGCATCAGACCATACAAGCCTTTCCAGGTTTTTCTGAAATCCACCTCCTCATCATTTCTTATGGAGCAATGGTACTTATTCCATTACATTTATATACCACAACTTGTTCAGCCATTCCCCAATTGATGGGCAACCCCTCAATTTCTAACTCTTGACCACCATAAAAAGAATTGCTATAAATATTTTTGTGGGTCCTTTTCCCTTTTTTAATGATCTCTTGGTAGTGGTATTGCTGGATCAAAGGGTATGCATAGTTTGGTTGCCCTTTGGGTATAGTTCCAAATTGCTCTCCAGAATGATTGGATTAGTTCACAACTCCACCAACAATGCATTAATGTTCCAATTTTCCCATATCTTCTCCAACATTTATCATTTTCCTATTTTGTCATGTTAGCCAATCTGATAGGTGTGATGTGGTACCTCAGAGTTGTTTTGATTTGCATTTCTCTAATCAGTAGTGATTTAGAGCATTTTTTCATAAGATATTGATAGCTTTCATTTCTTCCTCTGAAAACTGTCTGTTCATATCCTTTTACCATTTATCAATTGGAAATGACTTGTATCCTTATAAATTTGACTCATTTCTCTATATTTTTAGAAATGAGATCTTTTATCAGAGACATTGGCTATAAAAATTGTTTCCTAGTTCTTTGCTTCCCTTCTAATCTTGGTTGCATTGGCTTTGTTTGTGCAAAAACTTTTTAATTTAATGTAATCAAAATCTTCCATTTTGTATTTCATAATGTTCCCTATCTCTTGTTTGGTCATAAATTCTTCCCCTCTCCATAGATCTGACAGGTAAACTATTCCTTGCTCTCCTAGTTTGCTTATAGCACCATCTTTATATCTAAATCATGTACCCATTTTGACTTTATCATGTATAGGGTGTAAGATGTTGGTCTATGCCTAGTTTCTGCCATACTATTTTCCAGTTTTCCCAGTAGTTTTTGTTAAATAGTGAGTTCTTATCCCAGAAGCTGGTGTCTTTGGATTTATCAAACAGTAGATTACTATAGTCATTGACTATTGTGTCATTAGGTCAAAGATTTTGAGCTGGAAGAGACTTTAGAAAGCATCTAGTTCAACTCTCATTTTATAGATGAATAAACTGAAAAAGCCTAGAAGGGAAGTGACTTGCTCAAGGTCATATAGCAAGTAAGTGTTAGGGTTGGGACTGACTCAAATCTGGTTCTCCTGATCTAGTGTTCTATCTACTACATACACCACACCATGATACAGTTTAAGGTAAAATCCACGGTTTAAGTTGACATGTATTGGAAACATTCCTTAGGTCATGTATGGGGATTCCTCTATGATATAAAGTCTTATTCTTCCAAAATTCATACAACTGGAAAGTTCAAATAATCAGATCCCACACAGAAGAACTTTTGCACCTTCTTACCCCATGTCAGTAATGAAAAATAATACTCCAAATTAAAATTATAATCCTGAGGGCTTGTGAGATCACAGGGTCATAGAATTTCATTATTGAAAGGGACTTCAGCAACTCTGTTTAAGTTATGTCTGAATTAATAAAGGAACATTAAATTATGCCCAGTATAATCTGGGCATTCTGTGCCTGGATTAATTTCATCTGAATTATTTGAAAATCCAAAAGAGTAGCTGTCCATCAGATACAGAATGACTGAATAAATTGTGGGAATGAACATAAAGGAATGTTATTATTAATCCATAGGGAATAACGAATAGGAGAAATTCAGAGAAACTTAAGAAGATTTATATGTATTGTTCAAAACAAAATAAGCAAAATGAAAAGATTACTTTAAACAAGGATGACACAATAAAAAGGAAATATTGATGTTAAACCTCTGACCAATGGAATGACCCTTCTTTACTCCAAATGACTGAAGATGCAAAACGTCACACTCCTCTGGCATCTATGTGATGCAATGGGTAAAATACTGGACTTGGAGTCAGGAAGGTGGGAATTTGAAATCTGCTTCTGATACTTCCTACAGATATCACTTTGAGCAAGTTATTTAACTTTTTTCAGCCTCAGTTTTTTCACCTTGAAATGGGGATGATAATAGTCCCTAATTCAAAGAGTTGTTGCGAGGATAAAACAAAGTGCTTTGCAAACTTTCTAGTGCTTTATAAATGCTAGTTACGGCAGAGAGGAGTCAGACTATAAATGTGATACATCCATAATCAGTTATGACCAATGTCTTGCTTTGTTTTACTTATCTCTGCCTTCTTACAAATGGTCCAAATCCTATAAGATGGAGGAGGAGAGTCCTTGGAAATTGACAGTGATCTAAAAAATATTGATATTGCGTAAAAAATGGGGGAAAAGAAAATCCAAAAGATTTATGTCAGCTGTGCAGGAGATACTTTTAGCTAACTGCCCCTCCCCCCATTCTCTGACCACACCAGATCAAAAGAGCCTACTTCATCCTTTAATGTTTAATGTTTTATTGTCCTTTTTTTGTTTTGTTTTTAGTGAGAATTCCCACAGTTCCATGTATTTCTAGTTGCTTCCTAACAGTAACAGGATCTGTTCAAGTTTAATTGTGGACAGCTGTGTCATGAAAAACTTTTCTTTTGATGTTCATCCTGTGTTTGGAATGGTTTCATCAACATTTAGGTCATGTCACATGTTCCAGAACTTGGAAGGGAGTGGGAATTTACAGGCATAGTTTTGTTCCAGTTTTATACACATCAAGCCAATGTTTTCAGAATGAGTTTTTCCTCATTGTTCCATATGAATAAAAAAGTTAGAAGCTTTATCTTTATTTCTTAGCTGATTAAAATGAGAATTATGGTGTGGGGTATTTAATTGTTCATTTAAAAATATTTTATTGATTTTTTCATTAGTCATTTTCCATTAGGCACCCTCCATCATAGAGCCTCCCTGTTTTAACAAAGAGGGCAGCTAAGCAAAACAAACCATGTCTGATCATGTCTGTCATTTGCATGCATGCCCTACTCTGTTCCTGTAGTCCACCACTTCTCCACAGAGAAGAAGAAAAGAGAAAAGTTTGTTTTACCAAAGATCAAAGAATGAAGATAGGTCATTACATTGATCTGAGTTCTGACATCTTTTAGTGTTGTTTTCTTTTGTGATACTGTGGTCTTTGTGTATTCTGTGTTTCTTGTTTCTACTATTCCCCTCTGCTTGGTTTACATGCTTTCTCAGGTTTTTTTTTTTTCATATTCATCATTTCACAGAGCAATAAATTCCATTATTTTCATATGTTAACAGTTTGTTCAGGCATTGCGCTATCAATGGGTGCCCAGTTTGTATCCAGTTTTCTTGCCATCACAAAAAGTACCACAAAATATAAACATTTGTGAATGTTTGGCACCTTTTCGTGTATCTCTGACCAGCTTGGGGTAAATGCCCATTAGTAGGATCAGGGAATGAAATGTTTAGTTACTTTTCTAGAATAGTTCCAAATTGTGTCTATAATCAATTGACAAGCATTTTTGAAGTACTTACTAAACATGAATCACTGAGGGTAAAAAGACAAATGTGAAACAGCACCTGCCCTCAAAGAGCTTACATCCCATCAAATGGTTCTACAGAACAGTTGGACAAATTTCCAACTTCACCAACAATGTAAGAGTGTACCTGTCTTTCTTTTTTTTTTTTATTGCACTTCACTTTATTGCACTTCACAGATATTGCAATTTTTACAAATTGAAAGTTTGTAGCAACTCTGTGTCAAGCAAGTTTATGGGCACCATTTTTCCAACAGCATGTACTCACATTGTGTCTCTGTGTCACATTTTTGTAATTTTTGCAATATTTCCAACTTTTTTCATTATTATTATATCTTTTACAGTGATCTATGATCAATGCTCTTTGTTGTTACTATTGTATTTATTTTAAGGTGCCAAAAAAGGTACCCATATAAGATAGTGAACTTGATTGATAAATGTTGTGTGTGTTCTGACTGCTCCACTCATCTACCGTTTCATCTCTATCTCTTTCTCTCTCCTTAGGCCTCCCTATTCCCTGTGACACAACAAAATTGAAATTAGGCCAATTAATAACCCTGCAATGGCCTCTAAGTGTTCAAGTGAAAGGAAGAGCCAGTCGATGAGGCAAACTTCATTACTATCTTAATTTAAGAAATTGCCACAGCCACCCCAAACTTCAGCAACCACCACCCTGATTAATCAGCAGCCATTGACACCAACAGAAGACCCTCTACCAGCAAAAAGATTATGACTTGCTGAAGGTTCAAACGATGGTTTGCATTTTTTACCAATAAAGTACTTTTTCATTAATTTATTTTGATTTATGAGCAATCACTTCCATAAGCTTTTGAGTTTTAAATTTTTCTCCCTCTCCCTCCCCACCTCCCTCCTCAAGATGGCACACAATCTGATATAGGCTATACATGTACATTCCTATTAAACATATTTTCACATTAGTGATGTTGTAAGGAAGAATTAAAACCGATAGGAGGAACCACAGAAAAGAGAAAACAAAACAAAACAGAAGAAAAAAATAGCAAATAGTATATGTTTTGACTCCATAGTTCTTTCTTTGGATGTGGATTCCATTTTCCATCATGAGACCTCTGGAGATGTCTAAGATCCTCGCATTGCTGAGAAAGGCTAAGTCTATCAATGTTAGTCATCACGCAACGTGGCTGTTACTGCGTACAATGTTCTCCTGGTTCTGCTCACTTCACTAAGCATCAGCGCATACAAGTCTTTCCAGGTTTTTCTGAAGTCTGCCTGCTCATCATTTCTTATAGCACAACAGTATTCCATTACATTCATATACCACAACTTGTTCAGCCATTCCCCAATTGATGGGCATCTTCTCAATTTCCAATTCTTTGCCACCACAAAAAGAGCTGCTATAAATATTTTTGTACATGTGGGTCTTTTCCCCATTTGTATGATCTCTTTGGGATACAGCCCTAGACGTGCTATTGATGGGTTAAAATTAAAGTACTTTTTAAGTAAGGCATGTACCTTGGTTTTCTTTTTTATAGATGTAATACTATTACACACTTAACAGATTGCAATATTGTATAAACATAACTTTTATATGGACTGGGAAATAAAAAAATTCATGTAACTCATTTTGTTGTAGTAGTCTAGGACTGAATCTGCAATGTCTCCTAGGTATGCCTGTATTCAGGACACATCTTTTAAGTTTAATCTACATTAGTAACATTTTCCCCATCACTTTCTTAAGTCTAGACAATCAACAAAGCAATACATCAAGCCCTGATTTTTAGTCTTTGCTGATTTAGAGGTATAAATGCTTACACCAAAAATTTAACAGTTGGCTCTCAAAATCTAGTATGAGCTGGCTCCAACACATCCCTGTGTGGTTTCCATACCAGCAAAAGGTATACAATCATATCTGCACTACTATCTCATGAGTTTATTGAATAAAAAAAAGTTGCACAGACATATAAGCGTATTGTGAGCTTTTCAAGGGCATGGACTGTCTTTTGTCTTTGCCTTTCTTGATCTCCTCAGTGATTAGTGCAGTGCCTGGCACATAGAAGACATTTAATAAATACTTATTGATTGATTGACTGATATCAATGTGAACTAATAGTAGTACTATTATTATGGTAATAAAAATTCAAATATTTAAGATTAAAATAACGCCCTGAAATACATCTCTGTACATAAGCAATATGGAGGAGTAGAAAGTTTGCTGAACTTGGCACTAAACTTGAAGTTATAAAAACTGAGTTCAAATGTCAGCACTGTCCCTTGCTGTTGATGTGACCTTCAGCAAGTCAATTAATCACACTGGGACTGTTAATTCATTCATAAAAAAGATGGATTGTATAGCTCACTTCCACCTCTCAATCCAGAAGACTATGGCCCTGTCTATGATCCTCTACAAAAATGGAAATAAAAACAAAGGCTACCAGAAAAGAAGGAAAAAGACATGGGTGAGACTAAAGAACTCACCCAAGGTCACATGGCTAATGAATGACAGTCAGTCAATATTAGAAGGAACTCTGCCCTTCAATATAGTTCTTCCCCACCCCAACATACATACTACAGAGGTGAATAATAATAAATTTCACCTGAAATCAAAAGATTTTGAGATCTTTGAATGGCGAATTATCTCTAAAATACTGTCCATTTCTGATTTGGTACAGCCAAAGAACTCGTCATCTATTAGCCAGCCTGTTAATTTTACAATTGGCTTTGTACTTGGTCCCCGAAGCTGCCTGTTTCCCAGATTGTACCAGAATAAAGGGATGCAATGGGTGAGCAAAATGACTTTGTGAGCCCTGCCTCACTTGAGCGAGTTCAGGTATCACCCTTGTGATATCATTGGTCTTTGAGAACAAAGGATTAGAAACAACAACAGCAGGATAAGAGGAGCAACCTTGTGGCAGAGCTTTTGAGACGCCACACTCTACTCCACTGTAAGGCATCAGAAACAGAATTTTGTCATAATTTCAAAATGAATCAGGAAAGAATGATCCTTTAAAACACAGAGACAAATGAACTAGAGCATGGATTCTTAATTTTTTGTGTGTCATTGTTGAGTTATTTTTGGTGATTATCAACATCTTCTAAATACATCTCAACAAACATAACTTCCTACTGGAAAGAAACAGAAAATGTGGTGCTGTTTGCTGGTTGGGGGAACAGAGTTGCATAGCCTCCCTGTCTCTCAAGTGAGCTCTCGAGGCCCAAATACCCCTTTTCTGCCAAGGTTTTCAATTGTCTTCACATCCATACCTGCCTCCAAGTAATCACCGTAAGTGTGTATAGTAATAACCTTCCCTTGTCTCTCTCTCTCTTTATTTTTACCACAACACATATATGTTCATATACAAGCACTTTGGCAGTCTGGTGAATCTTATGGACCCCTTGTTAGAATAATGTTTTAAATGCATAAAAAAACAAGTGATACTACAAAGTAAACCAATTAAATTGAAATACAGTTGTCATATTAAAAAAAAAACATGCTCAGAGACCCCAGGCTAGGAACCCCTGAACTAGAGCCTTCCACTAATATAACTGCTACCATTGGATAACCTTAAAAGTGAGATTGTCGTATAATGGAGTTATTTTGCTATTTCAGTAAGTATCATTCCATGGATAGGGTCCAAGACTTCATATCCAATGCCACTCTATAAGGTTTCAAAGTTTAGAAGACCAAATGATGTATATATTTTTAAATTATCCCTTTTGGAAGTATCATGTCACTGAAGCATCACAAAGCTTTTGAAAGTAAACGCATTTTATTCTGTTCACTTGATGATAAAAGGAAACACAGAAAGGTAGCAATTACATCGTTGAAATAAGGACAACATGTTTTCCTGGTAAAATTTTGTGGCAGACATCCATTGTCAAGGTATTTTTGGTGATTATAAAATATTTTTGAATAAATCTCAACAAACACAACTCCCTACTAGGCAGAAACAGAAAATGTGGTGTTTGTTTACTTGATATGGGGGGCAGAGTTGCATGGCCTCTTTGTCTCTCAACTGAGCTCACCAGGTCCAAATGCCCCCTTTCTGCCACTGTTTTCAATTGCCTTCATATCCAAATCTGCCTCCAACTTTTCATCCCTCTCCATTTATTTTCACTGGGAACGTATTTATGTTCACATACAAGCACTCCTCCAAGGTATGGAAGCAGTGGTTAGTCTAGAAATGATGCCTAAGGTCCCTTTCAGCTCCAGGGTGCTAGAAAAAAATGACAGATACAAAACCAATCTGATAGCTGTTGGCTATGAGGCTGAATGTGAGAACCTAGAGTGAACAGATGGGCCATACTCAATAATTTTATAATAATGTAGCCCCCATTACTCTCAACCAATAAGCATTTATTAAGTACCTACACTGTGAAAGTACCCAGGGTGTGGTTCTTATCAATGAAAGAACTATTAAAAACCCATCTTTCCCAGAAAGAACACTTGTCCTGGCTAGAATTTGGAACTGTCTCCTTTTGCCTTTGGGCCCCTTGGTTTCTGTTCCTTTCACTGTTTTAGGGCCTCTGCCATAGGTTGGCCAAGGCTGTAAGTAAATTTGAACCTACTAATTTGGTTCCCTGTTCAGGCAACTCTTTTTAAAAAGGCTTAGTAGAGGGAACCAGGTTATGACTGACTGGTGGCTAGAAAGTGGGCTTTGACCTGGCCTAGCTCTCTGTGCAATAATCCATGTTCTTTTTGTTTCCCATTTCCATGATCATCAAGTTAGATGATCAAGATAGATAACAGTTAATGAAGAGTTGGCTGTAAAACCAGAATATGTGCTGTATTATGTGGAGACATGCCCCGAAGACTGACAATTTTGGCAAGAGATTCTGGCCTTTATCCTACCCAAACTTATTAGTATGCAGATGTAAAGCCCTGCATAAATAATAAACAGGATTAGTAATGACTGGCTCTGAGCCGTCATCTGTATCTAAGCAAAAATCTTCCCTAAATAATTCAGAAGATCAACCGAAAGATAAAAACTAAAGGAAAATTTAAAACTAGAAATTCTTTTAATTTGATTTTTTTTTTCATTTTTGGGGGGTAGTTTTTTTTAGCCATTAGCTGCATATGCCAAGAGATACAGTGAAAGCCCAATTTTCTGTTGTAACAAATAGTGTTCTGATATATTAACAGAAATTAAAATTTTCATCCACTAGAAAACTTAATGCCGCAACCAACCTAGAAAGATGAGAGCAGCTCATAGGTTTAGCGTCACTGAAATCTTAGAGACTATGTGGTTCCACTTCCTCATTTGATGGAGTAGGAAACTGAGACCCAGAAAGCTTACGTGACTCTAGGTTCCCCAATTCTAGCTCCTGCTGGAGTACATTGTTCCACTACCTCTGGGCTAGAGTATTCAGAGACAAATCTCTTCTCCATTTAATCACTTCAAACATTAGGGGGAAGGGAGGAAAGTGTGGGGACTGGGTGGATTTCAGATCTGAAGCTGGATTCTGAAACTCAGTCCTCAAGAGGACAAGTGTCAAATTTCTGAAGTCAGAGCTGATTCACTAGGAAACACCCAATAATTTTGCTCTAAACTGGCCCCAATCACCCTTAATCAGCAAGCACTTATGAAGCGTCTACAATATGACAAATGCTGCGGTAGGTCCTAGAGTCAATCAATAACCATTTATTAAGTGCCCACTATGTGCCAGGCTATTGTGCTAAGTGCTGGGAATACAAAAAGAACCAAACGGCAGTCCCTGTTCTCAAGGAGCTCACAATCTAATGGAGGGGGAAATAAGCAAATGAAGATGTATAAACGAGTTACACACGGGATAAATAGGAAACAATTCAAAGAGAAAAGGCATTGAAGGATCTCAAATGTCTTCTAGTCCAGTCCTTTCATTCTGCAGATAAGAAGAAGAAGGCCCAGAAGGGAAAAGACTGCCCCAAAGTAGTCAATAACAGAGCCATGACCTGAACCTCAGAGTCTGATTCAAGAACCAATACTCTTTTCACTGTTTTTCACACAGTCAAGAAGACCTGAGTTCAAATCTTGGCCCTCCTAGTTACTATCTATATGACCTCAGCTAATACATTTCACCTCCCTGCCCAGGACCTCAGTTTCCTCATCTGTAGAAATAGAAGGTTGTGCTAGATGACCCCAGGGGTTTCTTCTTACTCTAAATCTATAAGCCTTATAGACATGGGTTTGTGTGTGTACATGCATGTAGATATGTCCATATACATATATACAAACACACATGTACACACACACAACATATATAAGATACCAGGCTTACACAGACATAACTGGTCATGGTGAAGGGACTTCCAACAGGGCTTAGGTATCCCTAAATGAAACAGTCTCTTCAAAGGTGCCTATGAAGTTATCATATTGAGCCAGCTGTGACCAAGACTCAACTCGTAACCTTGGAAATGCCATTAAAGTTCTCTCGACCTCAGTTTCTCCATTGGTGTTACAAGGAGACTCAGTGTGCTATGTTGGGAAGGAAGCTAGATTTGGAGTCAGGAGACCTACGTTCAAATCATGACACTGCCATTTATTAATTATATGATCTTGGATAAGTAACTTAACTTTTCTGGACCTCAGTTCCTCACCTGTAAAATAAGGGGGTTGGATCAGATGGTCTTCAAGGGCCCTTCCAGTTCTAGTCTGTCTTCCTATGATTACTTCTCGGTACTTCCTGTGTGACCTTGGACAAGTCATGGAACTTCTCTGAGATTCTAATCTGTAGAATGAACGGATTGGACTAAATTGGTCACTAAGGTCCCTTGGAGCTCTAAATCCATGTCTCTGACATCAGGCTAGTCTTTGGGAAAAATCTGTGACAGAATATACATGTGGAGACTGCTCAGAGATCTTAGAAATAAAGAATTGATGCCATTTCCCCCCTTACAAATAAAGGTCATTCAAATAAGGAGGAACTCAATAAAGCTCATTAATTTTTATTGTTTTTCCCCATCTAGAGATTTTGATAGATACGTAAAATATTTATTAAGTGCTTACTAGGTGCCAGGCACTCTGCTAAATGCCAAGAGTACAAATATAAGCCCCCCAAAAGGCATTCTTTACTCTAAAGGAACTTACATTCTAATAGGGGAAGACAACACTTAAAAGACAGCTGGGCTTGGGGGGAGCATGTAGGAAGATGAAAATGTCTGCAGAGTCAAGTAGAGAGAAGTCCTGTTATATTTTATGTTTGAAAAGGCAGCATGGTATATCGGAAAGCTTGACCTCAGGAGAGCTCTGGGATCAAATTCAATTGCTGACACTGGCTTTGTGTACCTAATCTCTCAGAGCCTCAGTTTCCTCATCTGTAAAATGAAGATCATGCTATTAGCAGTGCCTAGCTGCCAGCATCCTCTTGAGCATGTAAATGAGTCAACGATTGTTAAGCACTTTGCAAATTTGACACGTGATATAAACATCAACCATTATTATTTGGGGTCCTAACCAACAAAATAAAGTGATCATTCCCCACCCCAAGCCATTTTGGCTAGACAAAAGAGCAGTGATGCTTTTCTTATTTGTGTTCATTCGCTGCCATTGGCAGATTTCCGTTTATGCATTTCCCTGAATAATCCCAGCTTGGCAGGTTTGAATCTTCAGGACAAACAGACCCCCTTTGAAGCTTGATTAATCACACTTCTCAGCCTTCTCCATGGAAGAGGGTAACCTGGTAATTATGCCGACACAGACTGGATTGATTATCCTGTTTATTTCAGTCTTCTTCTCATCTGACACTAGATGGAGCACCATCTTTCTTTGCGGTGTTTCATTCTTGCTGCTCCGAGAATGACTTTCTACAGCAGCGTGGGGTCTCCCAGGGGCTCCAGCTGGCTCACTAGTCTCAGCCTGCATTATAGGTTTATCTTTTGCCCAGCTATGGCTTAAATGATATAACACTCTAGAGAAGGGCTTCATAATCTCTTTTTTGTGTCACGTTTCCCCTTTCTCAATCTGGTGAAGCCTACGGGCCCCTTCTGACAATGTTTTTAAATGTATAAAATAAAATACAGGGGATTACAAGGGAAACAAATTCGATTGAAATGCAATTATCAAAATATGAAAAGTTGCAAGTTCATGGACCCCAGGTTAATAAGGACCTCTGCTCTGGGGCATGTGTCCTTCAATGGGAACCACTCTAAACCAGCCAGCCAGGAATCAAACCAGGCATCTTTTGATCTGTAGTCAGGTATGTTATCCATTGCACTACTGACCTGCAGACCTTGCCTGAGTCAAAGTGAGAACTCAGAAAGACCTTAGCTTAAAAAGGCCAAGGTCTCCCACTGCATCTTGGGCCATCTCCAGTTGTCCTGATCTATATTTGGCCACTGGACCCAGATGGCTTGAGGTTAGTGACTTTGCACAGCCCTTCCTCATTTAAATCCAAGTGACTTGCAAACCATGGCATCATCTTCCCGATGTCAGGGTCCTCTTCAAGAACAAAGAACAAACAGCCTTGAATGAGGAAAAAGAAGCTTGCACAAAATTATTACCTTGTGTATATGCCTTATGATTTATAGATGAAAACAGGCATCACCACAGTCCTAGTCTCAACTGTACTCATTTAGGAAGAGATCTGGATTCGGTCAGAAGACCTGGTTTGGCACAGTCCTACCGCTCTCTGCCTGGGTGACTTTTGTCAAGTCCTCTCTGGACCTGTTTCCTCATTTGGTGATCCTGAGATCACCATAAGGTGAGATGGCTTCTAAGGTCCTTTCCAGTGTTGTAATATGTCTTACATTTGATTTCAGATTTACAAAGCACTTTATCACAAACCTGTTGAGACTTGGAGCGCTAGCTCCACCACCCTTGTTTTACAGATTGAGAAGCTTAAGGATGGAAGGTTAAGTAATTTGCCCATGACCACACACAGTTGTTGTGTTAAATCTGAGACCCAAAACCAAACCCAAAAAGGTCAGTACTCTTTCTCCCATCACATGGAGCTCTACTGCTACAAAGACCTCATTCTATTGCCTTTAGGCAAAACTATTGGTTACTAGATTCTGAGCTCTCTGAGGACAGGAACAGATTTTTGTTTAATTTTTGTGCAACCCCAAGCCACAGAGTATATGGAAAGTTAAAGTATTTTTGTTTGCCCAAGGCCAGATTTAAAATTCTAAGCCTCAGAAAGGTACTGTGCCCTGAGGCTTGATCCTTCCTTGGAACACATGGGATTGATTTTTCACAAAATATTTCAATGCCTGGGAAGAATAAGATTTCTCACAACTATATGCACATTTATAAAAAAGTTATGATTTAAAAAGGCCCCTCATCACACCCTATCAAATATTGCATTCTATATGGCTACCTACTTTAAAATATGTATGCATATATGTATGAATGTATTTGTGCATGCATGTGTGTACATGCATGCATATATGTATAAATGGATTAATTCATTGGATTGCCCATCTAGCACCATGTCATAGTCTAGGCAATACGCATTTTTCATCCATATTGTTTTTCCAATGTATATGGTTAAACTGATTTCTCTCTCATTGTTTTGGATTTCACTGAGAAAGCTTTGTAGTATTTGGGGTCTTGGTGAATAAATTAGCACAGTGTTATCCAGGAATAAAAACATTTGGAGAACCTTACCACCAAGAGGGAATCCATCTGTTTTGATTTTGCTTAGGACACATGTTGCAAGATACTGGCCAACACCTAGATGAATATGAATATCTATATACATATAGATGTAAAATATAGAAACTCCTTCCAATGCAGATTTGCGTTGTGGGTAATTTATATCTCAGAGAACTGCCTCGGGGCACTGAGAATGATGGTAAGCAACTTGGTCCAGTGTGTCAAAGCTGGTATTTGAATCCAAGTTTTCCTGATTCCAAAACTGGCTGGATCTCTATTCACTATGTCACCCTGCCTTATACATACATACTGTGTGCCTCAGGTGCTTTAAAAATATTTGTTTGTTTAAATTCCCAACATCTTGTGAAATCATTTTCCTCTCCTTGCTATTTGCCAGAATTATTGCACCTATTACAATCAGGTAAGCAGAGCAGCCAATCTGTGGGTCCCAAAAAAGGGCTATTGTCAACAGCCCTAGCATGGCATCAGCCCTTCTCCCACTCTGAGGCTGCCCATAGGTAGCATACAAAAGTAGGGATATACTAAACCTCTGGGTTGGTTTTAAGGCTAGCCTATCTATTCTAAAGTTGCAGAACTGTGATTGTTGACAGGAGCCAGAACCACGTGAGACCTTGTTGCTGCAAAGAATTGTGATTCTGGTGTTTGGGGAAGGGGTTTTCCTGCATGTTTATGTCCATGTTCTAGGACAAGTCATGAGCTTTGGGCTGAGTTGTAAGTTACCTGAGGGCTTAGATACTTCAAACCTCAGGACTGGGTAGACAAGCTATCCTTGGGTGTAGGACAAGGATCTTCATCTTTGACACCTTTCTATCCCTTCCTTGTTCTCTGAGGTGTGGGCGTGCCAGGGGACCACGAGAGATATGGATTATAGGACCTCAGAGGAGGCCTCCTAAAGCATGAGGCACAATGGAACGCATGCTGGATCTGGACCCAGAAGATCTGGATTTGAATCTCAACTTTGCCACTAGCTACCTCTGTGACCTCAACCAAGTCACACCGCCTCCCTCAGGGTCATGAGAAGTGAGCACAAGGCTGCAGTCTAGTCTTGGGAGATGTCATCTGAAACATTAAACAGGAAAAGATAGAAGCCAACGTGTACTATGGAGTGGGAGAATCGGGTCAAGCCAAAGACATCGCTGTTGGTTCAGTAATGAGCAAAATTAAACAAACAATAAATTATCTGATCAACACTGTAAAGATGCAGTGGAAAGGGCATTCACTTGGCATCATGGGACCTGCATCTGAATCTTGGCTCTACCACTTACACACTGGGTGACCTTGGTCAAATCACAACCTCTCAGGGTTTCAGTTTTCTCACCTGTAAAATGAGGGGATTGGACCAGATGATCTCTAATATCCCTTGTATCTCTAGATCCTAGGACCCTCTTTACTTGATAGAGAAGAGAAGTAAAGTCCCAGACTGCACCATTTTCTTGCTCCATCTCTGCTTGTGACATGCTGTACAGGAGAGCTTTTTTTTTTTTTTTCGAAGTTGGGTGTTGAAATGGAACAGGCAGATTCAATACAAACCTCCATCTGCTTTCCACACTGCGGATGCCCACACAAGTCCTGAAAAATCTCATGGGGAGGAGATGGAAGATCTTGTAGGTTGGCTGATAAGGAAGAAAAACTGACTTCCTTCCCCCTGAATATGGCTTGATATCAGAAGTTAAAGAGGAGACTCAGACAGCTGTTGTCAGGTGGACGGTTTGGGGCTTGCTAAGTCTTTAGAAAATAATTTCTATTTTAGCATGTTTTGTTCAGAAATGTTTTCTTACTATCCTGGAAGCTTTGCAGTTCCCTAGGAGTGGATTTCTTATCCAGTTCCTTCCATTTGTCTTCTTGCTGGTACATCACTGCCAAATTAATTTTTTAACCAAAGAATGAGATAAATATTCAGCGACATTCATGTATGTGTATATCAGTTTGCATTTTGGAGGTATTATTTGCTACATTTGGTGAAGGCAGCAGCCTAGTTAGGCTGACCAAATTCAGTTTTGCTTACATAGCGTCCAGGAGCCAGCTGGCCTGACTTTGCTCCACGGAGCTGACTTTAGAGGCATTTAACAAGACTTGCACTCTTTCAGTGCCTGAGCACATAATTAGCAAGAATTAGTTAAAACAGGAGGCTGCCAGATGGCAGATTGAGATGAACTTGCCCCTGACCAAAAAACCTTGCTCCCTGAACTTCACCTGAGGGTATGCTGGATATGGCTGGTTCTGGTCAGGGTTTGAGGTACTCAACCCTTATACAAAAATTCCTAGTTACAACTTTGATAGAGTCGTTGAATTTGAATCAGAGAATCTGAGGTCAAATTTTATCTGTTTTGCTCGCTATCAATGTGATCTTGAATAAGGGTCTGGGTTTTCTTATTTGTAAAATAAGGGACCATAGGGTAATTGCTTTAGAGGTGAAAGTGACCTTGGAGACTCTCTCATCCAGTTCTCCCATTTTACAGATGAGAAAAGTAAAACAGAGTGAAGTTAGCACAGATGGAAGAACCAGGGATCAAACCCAGGTTTTCTGACTCCAACATCACTGATTTTTTTTTTCCATTTATCTATGAGTCTATAACTTTATTTCACAACTGAATAAACCAAACCAGAGTAGGGAGGTGAAATAATTTGTCTGAAGCCTCATGTCTAATTTTTGGAAGAGCCAAAACTAAGATCCATATTAAGGTGCCATACTGCCTATCCTAAAATTCCTAAACTTCTGTGTGTGTGTGAATTTTGAAGGAATTTTGAATTTTAGAGAAAATGAAGAATATAGCCCCTATTCTTCTTGATATTATCGTAAGCCCATAAGATAATAGGTTTGGAGAATTGGAAGGGACCTTAGCCAGGTAAAGGACCATAGGATCAGATACTGTGAGTGGAGTCCAACCCTGGCATTTTATTGATCCTCACGATAATGTTAAGTTACAGCTCATGGGATTGTTGTAAGCTTATCATTTAAAAAAAAAATTCTATCTACAAGGCTCATATAATTGCAGGGAGAGAGACTTGAAATGAAATGAGAGTTTTAGACCCTCAAAGGTATCAGAGGGCTGAATCACTAACAATGAGGAATTCCATTTGCAGAAATGCTAAGACACCCCTTGGTCCCGTGGTTTTGGTCAATTTGCAGCTGAGCGCATTGAGGCTGGGGGAGAATATACAAAAAGGGAGGTTGTTGGGGTGTGGGTCCAGACCCTCTACCTTCCAATTCCATAATTCCTGGGAAGATAAGCTCTTCTGTTGTTTACATGGACTATGTCTGCCCAACCAGTGGCGGACCTTTCTGAGCTTATATATTGGGCTGATCAGTTGGACACACTGTACCTTGACTCCAACATAGTGATGTCCTTTTGGACCTCTTCAAGAATGGAGTTCAATAATGAATCAACCAATTGTTGTTCTGTGCCCGTTCCCTCAAATTTGCTTTATTCTCCTTGTTGCCTCTGTTTCTCTAGTTAGGTGAAATTGATCTTGCTGGAATCCTCAGAGTGTGCCATGCTCTGATGGTAAAAAGGCACTTGTGCGATCTAGATTTGTTGAGTTATCAGATAATACTTCTAATTATTTGATAATAATAATATCAGTAATAACAGTAACGTACCCAATACTAATAATAATACCTGTCAACGAGAGAGTGTCCTGAGATTTGTAAAGTGTTTTACATAGAGTATTTCATTTAAGCCTATTGCGACACTGTAATATGCTATAGATATTATTCCATTTATTTTATAGATGAGAAAACTGAGGAATGAAAAGGTTAAGTGACTTTGTCTATGCTCACTGAGCTATTAAATCTCAGAGGTAGGATTCAAACTGCGGTCTTTCCTGGCTAGCATTCTAGTATTGAATGGATGTATCACAGAGGCACATCAGAGGGAATAGAGTACATTTCTCATGAGGCTCTGGGTCTCAAGGACAGAGTTGACTGGATTGTGTCACATGAGTCACGGAGACTTCTGGGAAGATATAGACTTAAAAATATCGAGAGACATCAGAACTCTAACCAATGAAATGACCAATGTTGACTTCAATAATCACATGGTAAAACATACCTCCCTCCTCTAGGAAGAGAGGCAGGGGGTATAGGTAAGGTGTGAAGCATTTATTGTCAGACCTGGTCATTGTGCCGGTTTATTTTATTCAACTACACTTCTTTTTTACAGAGGAAGGATGGTCTGGGGTGGGGTCATTGAGGGAGGATGAGCCTCAAAATAGAACGTTTCTCACCCTCGTCTGCGGAGCGTTTCTGTGAAGCTTGTTCCTCCTGTTCCTTTTCATTTTATTCTTGATTTGCTTTTTTTAAAAAAATAAATTTTATTGATGCTTTTTGTTTTATATCACAGTTATCTCTGGAAGACAGGCAGCCTCAGAGTCATGGTGCTCTGGGTTCAAGTTCCATTTTTGGTACATATTGGCTATGTGACCCTGGCATTTAACCTCTTCAGTTAATTCTATAAGACTGTAAATTGTATTATCATTGCTGATTTGCACTAACACAGAAAGTTACCTCATCAGTGGGCCACTCATGATTATAAAATCACAGATGAAATGAAATAAAATTCTGGAATACTTTTCTCTTTTCTCTTCCATCACCTTAAACGTGAACACTCCCTGGGAGTGTATGTGTATATACAAGTATGTATATATACATATATACATGTATATATGTATGTGTAGGTATATATGTGTATCATTTATTGGATGGCATGGTAGGCAGGATTGTTCAACCACCTCTTTTTTTTTTTTTTTGTCTCCTTCACCGTACCACTGATTCCCTGGAATCAGGTAGGAAACCCTACATGGGTTTCCCAGGATAAATGCTCCTTCTCTGCTCTGGGAAGTTGCATCAAATGATTTGTCATTCTCTCTATATGCTGTAGCTACAAGCCCCCAGTCTGAGACAGAACTCTACAAGAACCCAGTCTGAGAACACCTTAGTGTTACATCTAGCTCTCTCTCTTTTCTGGGGATGTTCTCTCCTCAATTGCCAAAGCTTAATTAAAGCAATTATTCAAGTTTCAGTTTTCCTCATCTTTAGAATGAAGGATTTGAATTAGATGACATCTAAGGCCCCTTCTAATGCATAAGTGTGCCTAGAAGGTTATACCAGATGTCATTAAAAAAGAAACCACACTTCTGGGTTGCTTACTGTTTATTTCTTATGAGGGGAGGAAGGAGAAAGTCAACAATAATACACATAAGGTCTGCTAACAGACTGTCTTTATCACATCTGTGGAACAAGAGTTAGAAGGGTCATCTAGTCTAATCACCTTATTTTACAGATGACAAAACTGAGGCCCAGAGAGGTTATGTGACTACCAAAAGTCACACAGAGTGGACAGAGCCAGGATTTGAACCCACATCACCTGATGCCAAATGAAAGTTTTAACACCGTCTTTCCCTCTAAAGTTATCACACATCTATTCTGAATGCATGCATGTGTGGGCTATCTCTTTATCTGTATGTAGTGTTTTATGTATATGCACATACATGTGTGTTTCCTTCAATAGAATGTAAGCTCTTGAGGTCAAGGACTTCTCTTTTGCATCTCTGGTGCTTAATACAGTATCTGGCATACAGTAAATGCTTAATAAACATTTGTTCATTGATTAGATGCCATTGTCAGGATTCAAAGGGATGTTGATAGATTTGAACAGTAAAATAAATAAGATAATATGAAACATGTAAAGTCCAATATTTGGATTCAAGAGTCTAAGATGGACAAGGCCTAGTTAGTCAGTCAGTCAGTTAGCATTTATTAAATATCTACTGTGTGCCAGGCATAGTGCTAAGCCCTGAGGATAAAAAAGAAAGGTGAAAAAAAAAATCCTTACTCTCAAAGAGTTCACACTCTAATGGCCTGGTTAGACAGGAGTTAATCATTGAAAAAAAAACAGGGCAATGGAGATTTTCACGGGCTGTAAGCTCAAAATTAGTCCATAAATCAACAGCCAAGAAACTGGTATCCTAGGCTACATTGAGAAATCTACATAGAAGGGAGTGATGGTCTGACTGTTCGGTATCCTGATCAGACCACATCTGGAGCACCATGTTCAATTCAGGACATTACATTTTAGGAAAGAGGTTACCAAGCTAGAGCATACTCAAAAGAACATGACCAGGCCTGTGATAACTGGAGAAAGTGCCATTTGTGGATCAGTTGAAGGAACTTGGAATTTAGCCTGGAGAAGAAAGGGACTTAGGGAGTGGGGTGGATATAATAATAGTTTGAGCATTTGACAGGTTGTCCAGTTGAAGAGGGATTAGGTTTGTTCTCCCTGGTCCCAGAGAGTAGAACTAGGAGAGCTGGGTAGAGGTTTCAGAGAGGCAGACTTAAGCTTGGTATCTGGAAGAATTTCCTAAGTATTCCACAAGGAGAATAAGCTGCCTCAGGAGAGAGTGGTCTTGCCTTAATTGGCACTTTCTAAACAGAGGCTCACTTATCTGCAATATTTTTAAAAGGGCATTCTTTATTGAACTAGATGGTCTCTGGGGCTCCTTCCAACTCTGAGGTGATATGATTCTATTTCATTACCAACATTTAGAGGGTGGTATCTCTTATTAATTGTTATTGCTTAATGGGATAAAATGTAGAATAATCTTGTCGCTATAACTGAAAAGCAGTTAGAAAATTGCCTTCCCAGTGAAGAATGGGGTGGGGAGGGAGAGGCAGGAATGCGTTTTATACTTCTTTTAGAAGGGGCATTTTTATATTAGAAGAAATAGAAAGGAGAAGAATTCATAATGGGAAGGGGTCAGACCACTTCTAAACTAAAAATATAAGACCTTGGCAAAGGGTATACCATAAAAGAGAGATTTAAAAGCCAGGTGAGTAGGGAATTGCTGAGAGGGAGTTGAATGCCAACATTTCCTTTGAAAAGACCATATGCTGAATTCTTGAGCAAGAGAACAAAGTGAGATGTGAAGGATATGGAAAGTAATCCTAAGAAAGTTCTAGAATGTGTGATTTCCAGGCAAGACAAGGGAAGTGATGTGACCAGCTCTGCTGCTCAAGCCAATTGTGTGGCTTTACAGAGCAGGAGGCACGCTAAAAGTTCAGAGGGTTTTTTTTTTCTTTTGAACTGTCTCTTCTTTCCCAACTGTGACTAATAGGGAAATATATTTTATATGATAGCACATGTATAACCCATATCGAATTGCCTACCATTTTTGGAAGAGGGGAGGGGAGGGAGAAAAATTTGGGAATCAAAATCTTGTAAAAATGTATGCTAAAAATTGTCTTGACGTGTAATTGGGGAAAAAATAAAATACTACTAAAAGTTCACAGTGGAGATAAAGAGACTGCAAAAAGCAATAATAATTCCATGCTTGGTGAGATTTTTAGGGAGAAATCTCTATAGGGGACACGAGCATCCCAACAATAAAAGAGCAGAGTTCTTGTCGAGTTGTTTCAGTCATGTCTGACTCTTCGTGATCCCATTTGGGGTTTTCTTGGCAAAGAGACTGGATGGTTTGCCATTTCCTTCTCTAGCCCATTTTACAGATGAGGAAATGGAAGTAAACAGGGTTAAGTGACTTTCCCAGGGTCACACAGCTAGTAAGTGTCTTAGACTGGATTTCAATTCATGAAGACAAGTCTTCCTGGTTCCAAGCCCAGTGCTCTATTCACTGGGCCAGAGCAGTATTATACACTTAGAGCTACAAGGGACCTTAGGGATCATCTCTAATGTAAACCTCTCATTTCACAGATAAGGAACCTGAGGCCCAGAGAGGTTAAGTGATAAGTCCAAGGTGCAACAGAGTGTAAGTGGTAGAGCTGGGTTCCAATCCAAGATCCTCGGGGCTCCAAGTACAATGTTCTTTCCATGATACCAAGTTCATTCATGGATATTTGAGAAGGATATAATAGGGCTTAGATCTCTTTAGAAGCTGGTTTACTCGTCTCTAAAATGCTGAAACAAATCATAGGAGTATAGATTTAGGGCTGGAAGAAAACTTAGAGACCATCTAATCTAACCTCCTCATTTTTTTTGTTTTGTTTGTTTGTTTCTGGTGAGGCAATTGGGGTTAAGTGATTTGTCCAGGGTCACACAGCTAGTAACTATTAAGTGTCTGAGGTTGGATTTGAACTCGGGTTCTCCTGACTCCAAGGCCCGAGCTCTATCCACTGCGCCACCCAGCTGCCCCTAACCTCCTCATTTGATAGAGAAAAATGATTCCACTGGGGGAGTGACTTACCCAAGGTCACAAAAATGGCGAACCCACGTTCTCTAACTCCAGAGCCAGTGGGCTTTCCAATTAACCTCTCCATAATAAAGTGGAGGTAATCTCTAAATTCTCTCATTCTCTGAATCTGATTCTAGAACTATATAAAAAGGAAGAATGAAGAGTAAGATTTGTTGATCATCTACTAGTGCCCTGATCAATTGTGTATCGTGGGGTGAGTGTTTAGAAATAAGGTCACTATTTAAAAGAACTGTCACAATGGATAAAATATGGAAGCAGCTTCAAAATAATCCTTGTGGGTGTTGGCGGGGCGGGGTGTCGGGGTGAGGAGGGGAACAGGAAGTAATGTGAGATCAGAGAAAGTGGAAGAAAAGGACAAACCAAGAATAGGCCTGTCCAGAGCTATTTTGAATAGTTGTAACTTTGAAATTTGAGGTGTGAAAAAAGAATCATTAAGTAGGTGATTAAAATATAATTATATAAAGACTGGTAATTTAGGGAGGGAAAAAGGAAATGCTGTGCATTTTGATCTGTTAAAAGAATTTAAGTCTTTTGATTTTGTATGCTTCATCTTCCCTCTCCCCTTCTGCCAACTCTGGGAAAGAAATCATGGAAAATTGGTGAGGATGGAAGGCAGCATTACCCAGTGGAGAGAAGGTTGGATTTCGAGTCAGAAAACTAGGGTTGAAGTCTGGCTTAGGTGGCTATGTTCTGCAAGAAAACTTTCTAGTTTCCCCAGATGGTTGGGTGGTATAGTAGATAGAATATTGAGCCTGAAGTCAAGAAGACCTTAGACACTTACTAGCTGTGTTACTTTGGGTAAGTCATTCAACCTCTGTTTGCCTCAGTTTTATCAACTATAAAATGGAGACAATAATAGCAGTTACCTCCCAGGTTGTTGTGAGGATCAAATGAAATGATATTTTTAAAGCACTTAGCATAGTGCTTGGCACATAGTAGAAGCTATGTAAATGCTAGTTAGCCAGTAGTAGTAGTAGCAGTAGCAGCAGCAGCAGCAGTAGTAGTAGTAGTAGTAGTAGTAGCAGTAGTAGCAGTAGCAATAGTAGCAGTAGTACTAGTAGCAGTAGTAGCAGTAGTAGTAGCAGTAGTACTAGTAGCAGTAGTAGCAGTAGTAGCAGTAGTAGTAGTAGTAGTAGTAGTAGTAGCAGCAGTAGTAGCAGAAGTACTAGTAGCAGTAGTAGCAGTAGTAGCAGTAGTAGTAGTAGCAGTAGTAGCAGTAGTACTAGTAACAGTAGTAGCAGTAGTAGTAGTAGTAGTAGTAGCAGTAGTCATAGTAGTAGCAGCTTCACCTCTAAGGCTGCCTTCCATCTCCTCAATATGGATCTTGTATATTGTCTTCCTGATTACAAAGCACATTTCTTAAAGGCAGGGTCCATGTTTTTGTCTTTCTTTGTATTTCCTGTGCTTAGCATAATGTCTGACACATAGTAGGTGCCTAATAAATTATTGAGTATTATAATATTATCGGTTATTACATAATTATTATTAATTATTAAAATAACAATATAATGTTATAATGAATTTTGGCTAGGTGATTTCATAGCAAATTACATCAATTATCTGGGGCTTATATTTAAATAGGGAGGTTCTAGCACTAGTTAAAGGGGTTTCCAGACTCCTAAGTAGGAAGCCTTGAGATCTTTCTCTGTACAGATTAGAATCAAACTTCCTGATTTGTGGGGAACTCATGGCAATATTTTCTGGTGGAGACTCCCATTTTTTACCAGTAGCTCAAGCTAGACGGGCATATCTTGCACTGTGCAGCCTTGTTTATTCCCTCAATTTAGACTCACTAGAATGGGAGCAAGCCAAGAATCCCCAGTCACCCTTCAACAGCCAGTAAGAAATCAAGGGAGGGAGGGAAGAAAGGAGGGAGGAAGATGGGGAAAGGTGGGGGTGGGGAGGGCCCTTTCTCTTCACTCCAGATGGTCAGAGCTACCACTTAGCCCAGCAGCTGTGTTTGGGTGGGAGGGTGAGAGCACAGACTTATTGTTGCCGTTTGTGGGCAGCAGCCCAGCCCAAGGCATTGTGAGAGGTGAGGGTGAACAGAACAGTAGGAGACAGCAGTGGATTTGAAGGAGAGAGACAGAGACAGAGAAAGTCAGAAAGAGAAAGAGAGATAGAGACAGACAGAGACAGAGACAGAGAGAGAGGGAGAGTGAGAGAGAGAGACAGAAGCCCCTTCTTCAAACATCATCAAGCCAAGTCAATCCAGGGTCTTTCGCTGTCTCTGCACAGGCTGGATTGATTTCTCACCCCAAACAGAGCATTCTTTCTGCTTTAGGACCCTTGTTGCTTCTGCTGGTGGCATGTAACCCATCTTACAAACAAAGCCTTGCCTATGTAAAAAGGCATTTAATTACTACCATTCTCAAATAATGTTTAATACTGGCAAGCCTCATTAGATTTCAATTTAATTTTGTGCACGTTTTGGCAGATGCTGCATGACTCATCTAACAGGGAGGGGGAGGAGAGAAGAACCGTTTTGTTGCTTAAAATCCACCCAGGCTGAGCTTGGGGAACTCCGGAAGTCATGAAGGGGCTAATAGATCACAATGGGGCAAGCAGTCAGAGTATTTCATTACTCTGAGCAGAGTGATGCAGCAGATAGCTTCTTATTCTCAGGAACTGAATTGGCAGTTTGTGGAATCCTGTAGGGTTTGAACTGCTCTCAGAGAGAAGTTCTCTCTGCTCCACAGTCTGAGGTAGCCTACCAGCTAGCCATACTAGCCATCTTGCTGTTCTTTGCACACAGCATTCCATTTCTGCTCTCCATGCCTTTGCACAAGCTGTACCCCCATGCCTGGAATATCATTCCTTACTGTCTCTGCCTCTGAGAACCTCTAGTTTTCTTCAAAGCTCAGTCACCACCTCCTACATAAGGCCCTCCCTGATCTCTTCCCCCTTGCTACCCCTCCCCCAGTTACTTTGTATTTATCTTGTATATGCCTAAAACTGTACGTTACATGTCTCCTGATAGAATGTAAGTTCCTCGAGGTCAAGTATGTTTTCTTTTTTATCTTTGTATCATGTTGTAAGCACAGAGCCTAGAAGGTGCCATATAAACGCTTGTAGATTGACTGTTTTCATCGTATTCCGTCCAGTCAGTCATTTAGTCAAGAGAGGAGCCATGGAGGGGTCTTTCCTTGAGGACATGGACTGTGTCTTAAGATGATAGATGCAGAATTAGAAAAGACCTCAGAGTTAATCCAGCCCAACCCTCCTCCCTGTTTATTATAACCTGGTTCCCATGCCTCATCACAAATGAGGAAACTGAGGCCCTGAGAGGTTAAGTGTCTCGGTCACGGTCACACGGGTAGTAAGTAGAATGGTAGCCCCGTTCTTCTGACTCCAAATCCATCCACTGCACCACCATTGACTGGCATGCCCACACCCCATGTACCAGGCTCCCTTGTTTTGTCTCTCCATTCCCAGCTCAGTACAGGGCCTTGCATGTTAACATTTAATACACGTTGTTTGCATTGATTTGAATGCTGGTTGTGTAGCATGGCTTTGACTTCATGACCATATCTATTTTTAATAGAAACTCCTTGCAGAAAACTCCCTCAGAATCTATGAGCCTGTAATCGCCTTTTGGGAAAAAACATTCTTAATAATGTATTCCAGCCAGGCCTTGCAAATGTTTTTAATTTCTGCACACAGTTGCATATAATTCAACAAACTTCAATCCAGCCAATATTTATTAACTGTTCTGTGCTAGAATCTCTGTCCTAGAGACTGGGCAAACAGCCACAGATGATGACAGTTTCTGCCATCAAGGTGCTAATGCTGTCTTGGAGAGAAACATCGTGGACATAGGTAAGGAAATACAAGCTGATTTTGAGAACGCTAAGAAAGGAGGGGATCAGGAAAGGGTTTGCATAGGCGCTGACACTTGAGTTAAACCTTGGAGGACTCTAGAGATACCTAGAGGCAGATGTCAGGAAGGAGAGTGTTCCAGGAATGGGAAACAGCCTCTGCAAAGGTATAGAGGTAGGAGATAGAATAAGGAGCAGGAAGTAATCCAATTGGTTGGATTGTAGAGTATGTAGAGTACAGCAAAACAAGCCTGAAAAGTCTGACTAGAGACAGATTACGAAGGGCTTTAAATGTCATGGGCAGCTAGGTAGCATAGTGGATAGAGCACCAGGCCTGGAGTGAGGAAGACCTGAGTTCAAATCCCACCTCAGATACTTACTAACTATGTGACCCTAGACAAGTCATTTAACCTTTGCTTTAGTTTCCTTAACTGTAAAATGGGAATAATACTAGCACCTACCTCACATGGTTGTTGTGATAATCAAATGAGATAATCTTCGGCACATAGTAGGTGTTTAATAAATACTTGTTTCCTTCTCTGCCCCTTCCTCTGCTTGTGAATCTGTGTACCAGCTATACTCTCTGAACTCACTGGTCAGGCTGGAATATCTCCCTCTCAGGGTTCTAGGGGTACTGCTGAGAGTTTAGAGATTCTCTATTGCCATAATGTTAAGCTCCATTCTGGTTAAGTTTCCCTGACTATTAGCTGTCTGTGACTAGTACTCCAGAACCATTTAACCAATTAACATCGATTAGCTGATTAATGCCCTTTTGAATGATTTCATGGATAAAAAGCCTCTAATTCACCTAATTCTTTTGTTCAATTACAAAAGGCAATCATTTCATTGACCTATGCAATATTTCCCCTCAACCAAGAATTCTTAAGCTTTTTGTGTGTCATGGACCCCTTTGGTAGTCTGGTGAAGCCTGTCAACCCCTTCTCAGAATTACAATTTTTTAAAATTCATAATCGAAAGAAATGCTAAATTTCAATGATAGCTTAGAGAAAATAAAGTTGTAATTTTCCCCCCATCAAAATTCACGGCCTTTTAAAAATCTGTGAACCTAGGTTAAGAATTTCTGCCTTAGAATGAAGTTGGCATCTCCTAAAAAAAAAAAATTCTTGTTCTTTTCTGGGGGAGATTTAAATGGGAGGCAGAAACCTTTCCCTCACAATAGAAAAATTATGAAGATCTCTATGGCCATTTGGTTTTATGTGCTTTCTCCAAAGGAGTTGTTTCTAGAATCATTTGCGTTCCAGTTATGAAAAGTAGAAATCTTTTACCCAGTCCTCTTCTGCGTGCTGGATGGGGCACGGGTACTTCCTCACTCTGCAGGGGAGGAAAGAGCTGTCTTTCCTGATTTTTCCTTTCCCTGATTCCAATGGTTTTTATAGGGTCTTCAATTTAGAGCTAAAAGTGACCTGAGAGATATTCTAGTCTATCCCTTTCATTTTTACAGATAAAAAAAATGAGTCCCAGAGAGGTTAAGTGTCTTGCCCAAAGTCACGGCAGGCGGTGAGTGGCAGAGCTAGGATTTGAACCTAGAACATAAGATCATATAATCACAGGGTCATAGGCCTAGAGCTGAAAGATCTCTTTACTCTGAATTGCTATGAAAATCTTACATTCTATGAAAATTTCTATGGGAGAGAAGTTATCAGTCATTAACAGTATATCATCAGGTCCCTTGAATTATCAGTCCCCTCTCTTCACAGAGCTAAGTTAGATGAGTCCTGAGAAACAAGAATTTTGATCAGGGCCATAGAGATACTCTGAGAGCAAGGAAATTTGCCTAGAGAGGGCATCCCTGAGAAGCTCAGGGAATTCGGAGGGTCCTGGCATCAGGTGTGGGAGATTAGGGAGAAGAGCACTAACAGGAGGGAGAATCACAGAGTAACAACATCAGAGAACTTGAGAATTGAGGTCTATCAGGTCCAATCCATATCTACCCCCCCCCCACTCCAATCCTTATTACAATACATCCAACTGACAAACAGCTATCCAGGCTATGCTTGAGTACATCTGACCAGAAGGCAACCAACCACTCATTCCCAAGGCAGCCCATTCCTCTTGTGGATACCATGACTGCTTAAGATAGGTCTTCTGACCTGGAGCCTAAACCGGCCACTTCACAACTCGCAGCTATTCTTCAGATACTTGAACGCAGCTAAGTTTTCCATTCTTCAAACAAAATAGACCCAGTTCCTTAAACCAATTGACATCTGTCATAGACTCAAAACCTTTCGCCATCCTGGTTGCCCTCCTTTGAACATTCTCCATTTGTCAGTATCTTTCCTAAACTGAACTAACCCCACTGAGATCATAGATGTAGAGTGGAAAGCGACCTTAATGACTACTGAGTCCAGCACTCCATTTTATTAAGAAGGAAACTGAGGCCCAGAGAACTTAGGTGACTTACCCAGAGTCTTACAGCTCGTATCTGAGATAGACTTCTAACCTGGATCTTTCTGTCCTCAAGTTCAGTGTCCTGAACATCACATCTTGTGGCTTATTCAAATACCCATTTCTTTCCCTTCTCTACTACTTGAGATGTGTTTTGACTGAAGCCAGAAGATCGAAAAAGTAGAGAGGAAGTCACAACGCATAAGCTTCCCTTACATGCCCCCTACTTCCAATTTCCTCTCCAACCATCCCTGCCTTTCATCTTTCTAGCTCTCCCCTTACAAGATGGATTGCTATCTTGCAAGGAAGGCAGGAGCCATTTTGAAGGTGAGAGACAGGTCTAATTTTTTTTTTTGAGCGTGTGTCAAGGACTGAACAACTAATTAAATGAGCTCAACCCCCTTTCCTTTTCAGTATAAAATAGCCATAAGTTAGAAGAAAGAGAAAGAAATGTTTTGTTTTTTCCATTCATGGAAGATAATCTATTTGCATAAGAATAGAAGCAGATGGGCCCAGCAGTCTCCAGAAAAATGAAGCCGTTCCTTATCCCAGATATGCATAAATTGGCTGCAAAAAAGAGCCCAGAAGACAGCTACAATGGAGCACAGAGTGGCAGGCATCAAGGGCAGTCACAGACAACATTGTTTTATCCTTCCTTCCCATATACATGGGGATATCAATGACCGTTCTTTTCCATCAGAATCTTCCTTGTAGGAGCCACTAAATGAATCATTTCAGCCCCTCTCCCTTGTACTTCTTTTTCTTTCTAGCACAGTAACTTATTAAAATAATTTAACTAGCAACCAACATACTAAGGAGACCCAGTAGCTGCTTTCTTGGCAGCTATCAGCCCTAATGCAACAATTATGAATCTCAATTGACAAAAAAACAGAAAAACAAGAATAAAAACACAACCCTGTTCATCATCCAGTTCTCCCACTGTGGAAAAAAAAAAGAGATACTGTTGGTCTAAATCTCCAATCACTGTACTCCTTCCCCATGCAGAATTTCAAAGCCACCCACTAAGCAAGGCACAAGGGAAGACCACCACAGCTGTTGAACACATCACACATGTGTTGGCACTTGGATTAACTTTGCATTTAAGACTATAAAAGCCCAGAGCTTCTGTTATTCTGTATGCAATACATTGGATGAAACGGCCCCATAAAACCTCTTTCCCCTAAAGACCAAGGCATGGTTTATGAGAACTCCAACAGTGTCAGCCTCAAAGACAGATGAGTTCTTGCAATCTCAAAACTGAGAATGTAATCTCCTTTACAGACACCCCAAACAGACCATTACACATAATGGTCCAAAGGGGAGTTATCTCCTCACTCAGACATGTCAATACAACATTCTATGAGTCTGCAGTGTTATTTACCCAGGAATCTGAGTGCTCTTGGGAACTGTCCACCAGCAGCAAAGACTACAGACCAGGAACTTGTCCTCTTAATCCCAAGATACCAGAACTAAGGCTGAAAATTTAAAGTCATAAGGTTAAGATAAATGGAAAGCAAATTTAGCACAGACAAAAGTTACAGAATTTGTTATCCACAAAGATGTTAGAGACAAAAAATATGAAGTTTCATGACATTCCAATCATTTATAAGTTCATGGACTAGAGTTACAACCTCACCATGAAAGTTTGACATAAGATTCAAAGTGAAGTAATTAGAGCTAAGAAAGCATTATACACTGACTATGTCAGTATCATTGAAGAGGCAGAGAGGTGACACATTGGAGAAGTGTTGGACCTGGAGTCAGGAAGAGCTGAGTTCTAATCTTGCTGTGTGACCATGGACAAGTCACAACCTCTGTCAACCTCAATGTCCTTATCTATAAAATGGGGATAATAAAAGAATCTATGTCCCAGGATCAAATGAGATAATATATGAGAAGCACTTAGCAAACATTAAAGTGTTATACATGCTAGTTATATTATTATTATTAGTAGTAGTAGTAGTAGTAGAACAATAACCACAAAACAACCAAAGATGAATGTTATGAAATTATTAAAAAAGAAACTTGGCCCCCAAAGAATAGATTTTTGCAGAGATGTGAGGATCCATATATGTGGAACATTGCAATTTTTCAGCATCTGAGGGTTTTTGTGTATTTATATGCTTTTCTAGTTTTTTCTTTTTCCTCTTTAAAAAAATTGTTATAAAGACTAGCTTTCTGGGATGAAAGGAGGAAATAAGCGTTTATTTAGCACCTACTGTGTACCAAGCTCCATGTTAAATATTGTGTTGTTATTATTAAATATGATGTTATTGTAAATACTATCTCATTTGATCCACACAATAACCCTGGGAGGTAGGTGCTTTTATTATCTTTATTTGATGGTTGGAGAAACTGAGGCAGAGGGAGGCTAAGTGATGTGCTCAAGGTAAAATAAGTACCTGAGGCTGGATTTGAACTCAGGTTGTCCTGACTCCAAGTCTAGCAGTTTCTATCCTCTGTGCCTCCCAGCTAGATGGGAGGAAAAGGATACAGGAGAGAGCCTAGGTAATATAAAAACAAAGTTACCAATAAAAGTCTACTTATTTAAAAGTTTGACATCAGGGATGATAGTCATACTCACTTGTGACATATGAGTGAGTATGACTATCCATTCAGAAGAACATTGGACTCGATAGACCATGGAGTTACTTTAATATGGTGTTCCTCACACTCTTGAGGACAAGACCAGTGGTTCTGAAAGTGTGTGCTGCCATCAGATGTGCCAAAAACTGTATGAAACTCACACTTATATTCACATGTGCATGTGTCTGTCTTCCCAAAATGTAAGGAACTAGCATTTGCAATTTCATGTGCCTACATGAATCTTGGACTCTCCTCTAGCTTCCTATGATCCCTCACAACAAAGAATAATACTGTAACATGAACAGAACAAAGCCTGAGAACTACTGGGCTAGACCCATTGTCTCTTAGTGGAAGAGAAGATTCTGAGAGGGATGGGAAACAGAATGGTGACATTTTGATGGAGGAGGGCAAGAGGGCCAGAGCAGGTGACCCAGCCAGATTTTTCCCTCAGGAGCTTGAGGAGCTGGTGGGCAAAAAGAGGTCCAGGCATTCAATCTTTCATGGGAAGATTTCCTTCCTAATCTCTCACCATTTTGATGGTATATTTGGTTGTAGATCTGCAGGAAGTCATTAGAGATATCAGGAAATAACCAGAGCATGAGGACATATGGCTTTAAGGTGACTGGAGGCTGGCGTGGAGACCACAAGGACATCAGGGCAGTAAGGAGAGGAGGTGGTTGTGACTGGAATGCACCCTAAGTATACATCTTCATTCAGCTATAAAGAGGATGAATGGAAGGAAATAGAGGTATTGATTGCTATGAATGTGTTTCTAGAGGGTCTTGACTGGTAAAAGTGGAATCAAGTGAGCATAATGCCTGGGCCTCTTCAGTCCTTGGGTCCCCAGTGGGCATCGCAGAGTATGCTTGGGAATGGTGTTTGTCACCTGGTTGCCTGCTCCCCCTCCCCCAGCCCAACAGATACTATTATAGAACAATCTATGAGGAAAACTACCACAATTTACCTGATTTGTGGGTAGCTTTAGCTCACTCCTGGGCTTCTGCTTTGAGAGAAGACTTCTAGGCATAGAGCACTGAGACACCTGGAGGCACCACAGAAAGGCTCAGGCCAATATGATAGAAAGGAGAAAATTCAAACATCTACAGTTGGAAGGGACCTTAGAGGGAACCTAGCACAGCTCCCTCTTTTTTGCTGATAAAGAAACTGAGACTGGGACAGGCTATAGGACCATAGGTTTAGAGATGATAACACAAATGAGTTAACATGTGTAAAGTGCCCAGCAAACTTTAAGGCACTCTGTATATACTAGTTATAATTATTAATCAGAGATCTGGAAGGGATTTTAAATGTCTAACTACTTGCTAAACATCTATAACTGGATGTCACACAGATCTCAAACTCGAGATGTCTACAACAGAATTCATTACCTCCTTTCTCCATATCCCAATTTTCCTATTTCTGTAAGGATGCCACCATCTTTTCCAGTCACCCAGATTCATGACTCCAGAGTTATCTTTGGCTCTTCACTTTTTCTCATCCCACATATCTAAGAAGTTATTGAATTTTGCTGATTCTCCCTTCACAACACCTGTTCCATTTGTGCCCATTCTATTCTCTCCCCTGACCAGGTCACTCCTGGTCAAGTCCTCATTACCTCTACCTCTTGCTTAGAATATTGTTATAACCTCCTAACTGGTCTCCTTGTACTTATTTATTTATTTATTCATTTATTTGTTTGTTTATTTGTTTCTTTCTTTCTTTAGTTGTTTATTATTCATTTATTTATTTGGACGCTATCAAGGGTAAGCGACTTGCCCAGGGTCATACAGCTAGTAAGTATCTAGGTCAAATTTGAACTCAGGTCCTCCTGACTCCAGGGCCAGTGCTCTTTCCACTGCACCACCTTGCTATCGCTGTCTCCCTGTGTTTAGTAGCTTCCCTCTCCAATACATCATCTACATAGTTGCTGCATTGATATTCCTTAAATCAGATTTGACCATGTTACTTCCCTGTTTAAGAAACTTTAGTGACTTCATTTTGCTTTTAGGTTCAAGTACAAATTTTTCTGATTGATATTTAAAGCCCTTCATTTACTGGCCCCAGCTCAGAGTCGTCACACATTGATCCTCCCTCACACATTCTACATTCCTGACAAACTGGTCTCCAGACATGACAAGCCACCTCCTGTCTCTCTGTTCTTCCAAATACACATTGCCTCTAAGAATCTCTAACTTCCTTCAAAGTTCAGCTTAAATGTAAAGTGAAACTTCTTTGAGCATCCTCCCTTTTTGCCTCTCCTTTACTGGCTTCTCTTCTCTCTTGACTCTTAAGAATCACAAGGACTTCCTAAAATGCCGAAAATTGTTGTTGGTCTCTGTAGCAATACTCCACTACGCTCTCAGGCTACAAATGTGAATTATTGTTTCCTTTGCTATTATCACATCCCAGTTAAAAAGTCCCCACCTTAAGTAGGCTACAGTAGACCCTTGGGAATCTGGAGGATGTTCTAAATAGGAAAATTCCTTGAATCCCAACTGCATTGTCACAGCTGGTCAAGTAAGTCACCATATCCCTCTAAACTTATAATCTTAAAGCGCTTGAGACTCAGAGAGGGTATCAATAAGTATTTAAGTGCCTACTATATGCCAGGCTCTTATGGAGCTTACAACCTAAGGAAGGAGACATGGAAACAACTATGTACAAATAAAACGTAAACAAAATAAATTGGAAATAAACAACAGAGGGAAGAGACCGACCTTAAGGGGAATCAGGAAAGTTTTTTCATAGAAGGTAGGATTTTTTAAATGACCTGCTGAGGCTCAGAGAGGGGATTTGAACCCATGTTTTGCTAACTCTAGTTCACTATTCTGTACATTATGTATGTCACACTGCCTTTATTGTAATATATAAGAATGATGATGCCAGGATTAATAGGGAATAAATGAACGAATGAATGAAAAAGCATTTTACTATATGCAAACCACTCCAAGTCACTGGGTTCAAATAGAAAAACACTGACAATCCCTAATCTTAAGGAGCTCACATTCTAATAAGAGGAGATAAGACATGTAAGAAGCTCAGGTGCAGGGAAATGGTCCTTAGGATGTAGTAGGATGTCAGATGTTAATACATCTTCTTAGAATGGCTTCCATTCTTAAAATTATGTTTCTGACATTGAAGCATTTGACAATGTCAAAGAATTTGGTTGGTGAGAGCTTTCTTTTTTGAGTCTTCAGTATCTGTGGCTATTGAGGAAACAAGGGCTGAACCTGGGATCAGGAAGACCTGAGTTCAAATCCTGCATCAGACTCTTATTAGCAGGGCTAATAAGAATAATAAAACCCTGTCAAATCCAAGGACCCCATCCCTACCCCAAGATAGGTAGTGTTGTTGTTCAGTCATGTCTGATACTCCATAACCCAGTGGACCATACTGTCCATGGGGTTTTCTTGGCAAAGATATTGGAGCGGTTTGTCATTTTCTTCTCCAGTGAATTGAGGCAAACAGAGGGTAAGTGACTTGCTCAGCATCACAAAGTTAGGAAGTGTGAAATAGCTGAAGCTAGATTTCAATTCAGGTCTTTCTGACTCCGGGCCTGGCATATTCACTAAGCCCCCTAGCTGCCTCCTAATGGAAAGAGTGATGTATGTGGAGGCCGAGGACCTGAATTAAAGTCCTAACTCTGCCACTATTTAGCTGTGTGATCTGAGATAAGTCACTTAACCTTTCTAGAGTCCAGTTTCATTATCTATAAAATGGGAGGCTAGATGGATTCCAAACTACCTTCCAGATCTAAATCTATGATTCCATGACCCAGAAATGGAAGGCTAAGAACCCCAAATTCAAATTTGACTTATTCTACCATTTACTGAGGTCTACACCCTCTGTGGCAGGGAATGGAGATAAAACTACTCCTTCCCCTCACCCTAAGCAGAGACACGCTCTACCTTCTGCAGGGTGTCCCTGGGCTCAAAGGCACAAATGGAAAGTCAGAGAAGAAGTCATCCAATGTCTCATGTGACTTCTCCTCTGGTTTTTCCACTATTGCCTCTAAGCCCAAGTCCTCCATGCAAAAGGTAGAGATGAGATACTGGAGCTTGGAGGAAAATAATGAAAGAATCTTGGGCTGGAAAATGTTCCTGAAGAAGTCTAAGACATGCCATTAATAAAACATCCGACTGACTTTTCCCCTGCCCAGAACAGATTCCTATGGTGTCAGTCAGAAAATGAAATTGAGGCACACATGTGTGTGCATGTGCCTGTGTCTGTGTGTGTGTGTGTGAGTGTGTGTGTGTGTAATAGAGTTCACAGGTCCATAAATACATCTAAAAAGGTGGAACAGAGGCCATGGAAAGGGTTTCCTTTATCTTACAGAAGGAATCTCACAGATGCAGTCAAGCGCCACACTGCCTTATGAAAGCAAAACAGTAATATTGACCTTTGCATTTTAAATAAACTGAAATAATAAGAGAAACCTCTTCCATAGGACATGAAGAATACAGTTCCCTCTGTAGGGTAAGCATGGAAGAACACTGTGTCAGAAATAATAGTGATAACAACAACAATAACAGCAATGAAAACATTTATATAGCCGTACTATGTGCCAGGTACTGTGGTAAGCACTTTACAAATATCTTATTTGATCCTCACAACAGCACTTGGAGGTAAGTGTTATTGTTATCCTCACAGATGAGGAAACTGAGGCAAACTGGTTAAGTGACTTTCCAGGGTCACACTGCTTGTACCTAAGGCCAAGTTTGAATTCAGGTCTTCCTGACTCCAGGTCAGGTACTTTATACCACTGGATCTGTAGTTAAAGGACATGGGTTCAAATACTGGTGCTGCCATTTACCAAGTGACCTTAGGCAAATCATTGGACTTGGGAACTTTTTAAAAAATCTCATTTGTGAATTAAGAAGATTGGCCCAAATGATTTCTACATTCCCTTCCAGCTCTAAATCACATGAGGGAAACCTGTTCTAGGGAAGAAGAAAATCATGAGGATCCACAAAATGCCTGCTGAACCCATGGCAAAAAAATTTTTTTTTAACATTTTAAGTGATAGAGCTAAATTCAATTTCCCACTCCTCCTTGGAATATTGATGTCCAAGGTCACAGCTAACAAGTAGAATGTGTAGGAGGCTTTAGGCTGCCCTCTGCAAAACAATGCCTCACATAACTAAGGCTGTAACTAAAGAAGAGTGAGCAGAGCTTTGTTTCAGCATCATAGAAACAACAGAATGTAATACATCACTAAGAAGAAAATTAGTTAAAACAGGAAGCTGACAAATAGCCCATTTTCTCCCCCGTAGTCTTAGGCAAACTGCTAGGCAAACCCAGACTTTGTTCCACTCTGCTCCACACTCATCACTCCATTCCTACCCTCAAGGCCACGCGTCCTTTTTCTGCTGCTTGCTAGGAGGAGGTCAATTTGTACTGCCCCAGGCACAAACAAAACATGGTGGCACAGTGGCTAGAACACTGGGCCTGGAGGCAGGAAGACAAGTTCAAATCCAGCCTCAGACACTAGCTGTGTGACCCTGGGCAAGTCTCTTAACTTTATTTGCCTCAGTTTCCTCATCTGCAAAATGAGTGAGAGAAGGAATGGCAAACTACTCCTGTAGCTTTGCCAAGAAAACCCCAAAAAGGAGTCAAGAAAAATTGGACACAGCTGAAAAGCCACTGAAGACACAAAAAGTGCTACTTATTATTCTACTCTTATGACGATCTCAACTGAATCCTAATCATGCAAAAACCAGAAGCATCGGGAAAAATTGGGTAATAAGGGGAACATCACTTCCTGTTAAAGTACAAACTGTTTTCTTAGATGGCAAGCTTGTCATCTTGAGAGACTGGGTCTATTTTTTAATATGCAACTTTTACGTCCCACCCGCACCCTAGCACATGAAGACTGTACTGTGTGGGCGCTTTATACTTGTTGAAAAATAATAGCTCATCATTAGCCCTTTGAGGTTTGTCTGGTGCTTTCATGGAGTCATAGAGCTCAGGTTGGAAGACATTTCAGAGGCTGTCTCATTTTATACATAAGGAAACTGAGGTCCAGAGAGGTTAGGTCATTTATACAAGGTCACACTGGCAGTAAGTATCAGAGCCAGACTTTGGAATCCTGGTCTCCTGACTCTGCCACGCTATACTATCTCTCTCTAGAGTGACATGACTCTCCTGTTTCCTTACCACTGGTTACTCAGATCACCAGCTATTTCTCCTGGATTTTCCTACCCCCTACCACCACCCTCTTAAGCCAACAGCCTTTGAATAATGCTCATCCTAAAACCTTTGGACTTTGTAAGAGGTAGGTGTGTGTGTGTGTGTGTGTGTGTGTGTGTGTGTGTGTGTGTATTTTAGCCCTGATCAACAATCAGTACATACACAGACCAAATTGCCTGGAATTATCAGACTAGTAGAACTGGTTTCTTTTATGTTCATAAAGCCAGCCAAACCAAAGCCACTGATGGATCAGTCTTAGCACTGCAGATCTTCAAAGTCTCCAAACAGACTCCCAATTCCCCTAGAACACCCTGCTTCTCAAACTCCTTCCTTCTTCCCACACAGGAGGAAAGCTAGCTGCTGCATTTAGCATCCCAAATTCTGAAGGAAAAACAAAACACTGCCATCTTTGCCCACATGGAGAGGAGCTCCCAACAGCATTGACTCTACTGCTATTTATAGACCACGTTTTATACTTGCTAGACAGTGCCAAGTGAATTGTCAATGAGGGCCTTTTGCACACGAGCATATGGGAACAGGATTTAGCATAGATTTAAGCTCTTTTTTACGTGGTAAAAACTTATGGAGTTATTATATACCTGTACATTATATGTGTTTTGTACATCAGCTTTACAAAGAGGATTCAGAAATCTTGCAATTCCCCCCAAATTTCCAAAGTTCCTCTTCATCCCTTCTCCTGTGAGCACAAAGAGTGTGTTCTATTCTCCAAGGTCCCTTACAGCTCTAGGGAGCAGAGAATCATAGATTTCAAGCTGAAAAGGAAATAAGAGAAAATCTAACCAAACCATCTCATTCTGCAGATGAGACAAGTGAGATGGAAAAGCATTAGAGGGCATGCCCGGAGGCCACCCAGTGACAAAAGGTATGGTTTCAACCCAGGTTCTCTAATTGCAAAGCAGCACTCTTTCTCTTGTACCACACTTCTTCCTCTGTTAAAGTAATAGCTCAATGGTGTTCAAGAGGCTTAAAAGGGATCCCAATTATGCAGACAGTGTCTTGGGGATAGAGATCCAAATCCTCATTGTATAGAGCACTAGCTCCAGAACCTGAGGTGCTTGGTTATTGGCTGCAAGGGTGACTGATGTAAGTCACTCTATGCCTCAGTGACCTTATCTGTATAATGAGGCCATTTTTTAAGTTGATCTAATTGAAAAGTCAACTGTGACTCCACCTAATAATTCCCTTACTAGACAAAGACCTTGCCCCCAGATCTGGAGAGCTACCCATTTCTAATGAAGAGGGAATTCCCAAGGTAGAAACTCCTTCTAGATGATCAGCAGCCTGTCTGCAATGTATGGTTTTAGAGAACTGTCCAGGGCAGTAGGAGGTTAAGAGACTCGCCCATGGTCACCCAAGTAGTATGTGGAGGAGGCAGAATTTGAATCCAAGACCTCCTAACTCCCTTACCAGCCCCTCTTTCCACTACCTCCAACCCCTCTCAGTCTCACTTTCTTCATCTATAACATGGGAATAATAATAGCACAGAGTTGTTATGAAAATCAAATAATGCAATACATTCAAGTGCTTTGCAAACTTTAAAGCACTCTATCATTGTTAGCTATGATTATTATTAAACTCCATGCTGCTTCTGTGCTGGAAGTCCTAGCCCGATAGAAGCCATTATCTATTCAACAACAATGAATGTTTATTGAATGCCTTCTACTAATATATTTATCCTTGAGGCTATAAAGTATTGCTGCATTAGAGTTGGAAAAAGAAGCAGGAGGAGGAGCTGTGGAGAGAGGGCCAACTTAGAAGTCAAAAAGACCCTGAGTCAGGACCCTGTCCTATCTCTGATGAATCCTGGCACCATGGCCAAGGGCAGCCACTTACCCTCTCATGCTCCATGCAGCCCTCAAGGAATAGAAGACAATGACAAGTTGCTGGTATGTAGCAGAGGACAGAGTTCTCCACCGGGATGAAATCCCAGGTTTATACAAAAAAAAGTATAAAGATATGATAGACAGATAAGAAGGAAGGAAGAAAGGAAGGAAGGAAGGAAGGAAGGAAGGAAGGAAGGAGGGAGGGAGGACACTGATTAAGAACTTCTTATGTGTCTGATATTGTGCTAAGTGCTAGGGATACATACAAGCATGTAAGACAGTCCCTGCCTTCAAGGAGCTTACATTCTAATGGGGAAAAACAATACATAAGTGGGAGCTGGAAAGAAGGGAGAAAGGAAGACTGCTATCTGGTTGTAAAGCAGCTGGTGAAGAGGAGGAGACCATTTTAAAGTCAAGGCATAAGTTAGATAAAGTATAGCTAGGGTCCTTCCTGAAGTAATGGTATGGGTAAGAGAGTAACCAATCAGGAGATCAAGACTACAGAGTGAAGGTTTCTCAAAGGTAGGAAGATGGTAAAAAGGAGAAGTCCAGAAAGTGGAGTTGTGAGTGAAGTGGAGCACTTTTTTATAACAATATGAAATTTTAGGATTTTGGATTATTTAATTGGGGTTGGTGGAAGAGGAGGGTATCTAGGGACATGGCAATGAATGGCTGTGAGAGTTGAACTATAAGGAAAGCTGAGTGCTGCAGAATCAACACTTTAGAATTGTGATGCTGGAGAAGCTTTTTGAGAGTCATTTGGATAGCAAGGAGGTCAAGTCAGTCAATACTTAAAGAAATTAATTCAGGCTATTCACTAGAAGGTCAAATACTGAAGTTAAAGCTGAAATACTTTGACCACATAATGAGAAGATGGGATTAATTGGAGAAGACCCTGATGTTTAGAAAGATTGAAGGCAAAAGGAAAAAGGGATGGCAGAGGATGAGGTGGATAGACAGTATCATGGAAACAATGAACATGAACTTGGACAGACTACGAGAAATAGTGGAGACTGGAAGGACCTGGTGTACTATGATCCTTGAGGTCACAAAGAGTAGAACAATGACTGCATAACAACAACATCAAAAGTAAGATGGAAAAGCAGACAGAACTGGCAACCTGAACCAGGAAAGACTGGAACATAAATCAAGTTTAGAAACTATGGTCATCTAAATCAGAGACATCAAAAACATGGCCTGACAACAGTCACAAGTGTGGTCAAATCAGATTCAAATGAGGTTCCTATTTTATTATAATGTGCTGGTGTATTAATTTTTTTTAAAAAAAGAATTACATAAACATGTATGGTTTTCTAAGACAATATATAGTCTACAGGGATCTTCATACATGGTTTAGTGGTCCCCATTTCTATTTGAGTTTGATACCACTGATCTAAATGCTTTGGGAGTCATATCTGGGAGTCAAGTGTATCAGTTCTTACTTAAGGAAATGCTTTCCTGCACCCAGAGATAGAAATAGAAGGGACATTCTAAAAGGGGCAAAGAGTACTCTTGTCAACCCAGGGATATCTCAGGTTGAACAAAATGTAGCAAAGATCAAAGCACAAAAATGTCTCCGAAAGTCTTCCCCAAATACATGAAGAGTACAGGGGAAAGTGAGATCAAGCTTAGACAGCTCTTGGAAGCTCTTCTCTCACTTAATGGAGTCCTCTTGAAGGTCTAAAAACTCTTTCTTAGGCTCTGAACATCAGAATGTTCATTGAACCTTGAAGCTGCTTTTCCTTATTTATTCTTGAGCCAATTCTGTTTCTGGGAAATTGCTATTTCAACTGATGGAAAATTCAAATATTCCAACCCTTTGAAGGTGACAAGATTTTCCTCTGTCCAATGGGTCAGGAATAATAATAAGGAGACAGAGATTCTCTCTTTCCCCTCCCACCCAGCAATTCCCTCTCAAGGGCTTAGCTGTACTACCACTAGACTATTATTGGGATAATGGATTCAGATGAACTTGCCATTTCTAGCCAAGCCCTGAAGTGTAAAACTGATTCTCTTCACCTACTCCCAAAACGCTTCTTACATGCCATCTCATTTCATTCAATGACTTCAAGAATTTCATTCCTTCTGAGCTAATTAAGGATTTTTCTCTCACTTTGTTTATGCTTTTGATGAATTGATTCAATAGAAAAGCCTGTACCTATTTTGTTCACACCTATCTTACCTCTTTAATTGATTCCATAACCCAGAGAGATCTTCTTAACTGATAAAGACATAAGGACACATAACATCGTGTTAGTCACATTAATTGTGTTGGGAGTGATACATTCTTTCAATAGAGAATTCAGACTTTCTGGGTTCAACTGAAGTGAGGACTCCTGCTATTATGATCCCTATGATGAGGAAACTGAGGCTTTAGGAGGTAAAGATTTAATGGAGAAAATTCTGGACTTGGAGCCAGGAAGAACAGGTTCAAATCTGAGAGACAAGGATTTCAGGAACCCGGTTTTTTTAAAAAAAACATATTTTTATAACTTTTTTTTTCTTTGTAATCCTATGTGTTTTATTTATGCATTTGAAAACCTTATTCTGGGAAGGAGGTTCACAGTTTTACCAGACTGCCCCAAGAATCCATGACAGAAGCTTAAGAACTCCTTCTACGATGCTTACTATCTGGGTGACCATGGTCAATTTCTTCATCTGTAAAATGGGAATAATAATGTCTGCAGTATGTACCTTGGCTCGTAGATTTAGGTCTGGAAAGTGCTGTCTACTGCAAACTCCTAATTTTACAGATGAAGAAACTGAGCCTCAGAGAAGTTAAATAACTTACCCAGATTCACACAGTTAATAATGGCAGAGCAGGATTTAAAGCCTGGTCCCTTTACTCCAAAGCCAGTGAAGCAGTGCTTTTTCTCATGTACTAAGCTGTTTCACAGGGTAGTTGTAAGACTCAAAAGATGTAATGTTTGCAAAGTTCTTTGTAATCTTTAAATCTCTATATAAATGTCAATGGTTTTTATCAAGTGACTTATCCAAGGTCATTGCTGTGAGCATCTGTGGTGACATTTAAGTCCAGGTCACCTCAATCCAGGTCCAGCTTCTTTCCACTATACCCTACAATATTTAGTCCTTCCTTCTGAATCCCAGAGGGCTACGCTTAAACCATCTTTGAGCTAGCCCAGACTCTTCCTTGGGTTTAGCAGGTGAAGAAATGGACTGCTGTGTGACATGGTCCAATGGGAAAAGCATCGTGCTACAAAGAGCAGAATTCAAGTGTTCACTCTACAACTTGTTAGCTGTATGACCTTAGGCTGATCACTTACCCAAGAACTGAAGCTTCTGTGAAGAGTATGCTGATTTCCTGCCCTATAGCTCCACTCTGAATGATTGGGTTATAGGCTTCCTGAGCTGAAAGCTCTCTTCCCTGGCCACCACTATGTTGTCTCTACCTACCTTGGTCAACCCCATCTAGCCCCCTCTTTCCTAGCCATATTTCCATTGTACCCTCTGCTATCATACTCCATAGCTAATGAATTGCCCTCAATGTTCTTTGTGGAAATTACTTCGTATAACCTCTTGAATACTTTCAACCCATCCCATGTCATCTCATCCCACCTTATCCTCTGGGAGGCCAATTTTCAAAGTTGAAATTTATCAGAGCTTCCAGGAGTTCTTACCAAAAGAGCCAGTATAGACCAGACCATAGTGTTCCCTCTGCCTATTCAGATGTACAAACTACCAGGCTGATTTGCCCGAGAGTAAACAAAGCTAATGGACAGTTAGGTGGTACAGTAGATAGAGTACCAGGCCTGGAGTCAGGAAGACTAATCTCCCTGAGTTCAAATCTAGCCTCAGATATTTCTTAGCTGTGTCAGGTAATCCTGCTTGTCTCAATTTTCTCATCTGTAAAATGAGCCAGAGAATGAAATGGCAAACCACTCCAGTATCTTTGCCAAGGAAACCCCAAGTGGGACCATGAAGAATAAGACATGACTGAAAAATGACTGAACAACAACAACAACAATAAAAAACAAAGCTAATATCACAAGTGCTGATGCAGATTTGAGGTAAAACCCTAAAGTCTCAGCCACTCAACCCTAGAAATCAAAGCAGCCAGTGCAAAACAAACACAGAAACCTCAGAAGTCTCAAGCAGAACCAAAATCTGTTGCCATGGTAACAACAAAAAGAGAGAGTTTGGAAAGGCGTCCTGGATTCCAGATAGGAGACTAGTTCAAATCCAGCCTCCATCACTTACTAGTTAGGTGACAGCAGATGCAAGAAACTTCATCTCCCCAAGCCTCAGTTTCCTCACCCATAAAGTGGGGATACTTTTACTACTTACCTCAAAGGAAGCTATGGAAAACATGTGCTAAGAAAAGAGAGCTATTGCCAAAATGTAACCCAAGAGAAACAAGACTCCTAGAGAGAAAAAACTGATAAATAGAAGTGTGTATAGAATAATTTTACATATTGAGAGAAGTGATTATTAAACACCAATATCATGGTGAGATCCAGAGTTCTCCATTCTTCTAAAGTCTTGATTTTAAAAGTTCAATGTTCTTGAAGGACATTGCTGATAATGGGATTGGACTATCTTTCTTGTTCAAGACCCCACCCCAGTGGAAGCTTTGGTGATGGTGATCTGTCCAGGCTTGGGTGGAGTATACAGTTCTTTGAATAGATAGCCCAAAGCTGGGGGTGGTCTGAGTGTACAGATAGTTTCTCTGTCCAAGGGTGACATGATGTCACTCTCAGTCAACTCCTAGTGGGTTATCCAATCAGAGTTAGTTGCCACCCCTCAGGAACACCAACTCTTTGAAGGGTTTATAAACTGTGAGCCAGCCACTATGAATGTGTTTGTTCTAAGAGAAATGGCCAGATAACTATCCTTTTATTAATACCATGCTGGCCTTATTAATAAAATGATAAAATTACCCCTAAACTATATCTCTTGAGCATTTTTAATCATCACTACACACACACACACACACACACACATTTGTATCTAATGGGAGCCATCTCTAGGGCAAGGTGGGGAGGGAAGTAGAAAAGGGGGGGTAAAAGAAAGTTACATGATAACTTTATTACGTATTTATTTAAAAGGAATAACAAGTTGTACATAATAGATTTGCAGTTTCACATGCAATCATTTTTTCCTATTCTACTGTTATGGAAATGCTTGTCTTATTTCTTAAGTTCAGAATAAAACAAATACAATTTTTTTAAAAAAGCTCTTCAAGTGAACGAACCATGGTTCTCTGATCACACATGAGCTTTCTGTCTAGACATGACAGAGTATAACAGAGTCAGAACTCACTCAGAGTAACCCCCAATGCCAATGCAAATTGGTAGTTAAGCAAGAGGGTGCACACATAGTTACAAAGACAGGCACACAGGACTTGGGAATAATCACTCACTTACTCACAACTCAAGAGCGGCACTGACTCCCAATGATCTTTATCCCACATGTAGTGATGACTCTGGATTCACTGTCACAAAGCAAGGCTGGTTACATCTCCCCCTCTGGGTTCTAGGGGTAGCCCAGAGGGATTCCTACGTGTTTTCATCACTATCAGCTCAAGCCCCTTTCCAGGGTGCTCCTGAACTGGCAGCAACCAATAATTAACACCCCAGTTCTATTTAACCAATTAACATTGATAAACTTTTACAAAGATACATTTACATCAAAGATATAGTAAGGTCAGATGTGTAGACATTTACCCCTGGGGGTAGAGGGGCACACTCTCTCTTGTACCACTTTGGTCCCTGGAGAGAGAGGGCTCCCAGTTAACTCGGTCTATACACAAAATCTCCTTGTAACTGTGGTATGGCCAGTGTGCGAGTTTGCAATTCAGCTACCACCACCAGGAGAGTACCAAGTCTGTGCTCCTCGGGGCCTTAATGCTGAACTAGTTGGCCAATCTCATCCTTCTGGAAAATGGACACTACAGAGGAGTGTCTCCTGTATCTATGACATCCTCTTTATTGCACAGCTGTTTATAGGTATGCTCATAGGAACCAGCTGTGTGCATCATTTGATGAAGGAGCTGTCCCAGTAACTGAAATTTCCATTCCATTCCCAGGTCAAAATGAGGGTCACAGACCTAGTATCACCTAAACCTAGGGAGCTGCAAAGGACCCTATGGCCCAGCTCCTTGAACGTGTGTATCTAATTAGTCCAAGCCAAATCCTCCAATTTCTTCAGAGCACCCAGTTACTTTGATGCATGCCTGGCCAGGGAGAATCTGAAAGCCTCACATATTTAGAATCACCAGCCTTTTAAAGACCAAGGCAAGATGCAGGAGGAGGGGATGTCTGCTTTCCAAGGCCTTCTGTTTGAAAATGAAATGGAAATCATGCCAACAAATTTTTAAATTTCTTAGGGTAGAATATAAATATATACATATGTATATCTTTGCACGTGTATGGGAGGAACAAGGTCCAGATATTCCTAATGTTCTTAGCAGGGAAAGGCAATTAAAAAATTCATGAGTCAGGATTACATTAGTACTTCTATTGTGAAAGACACTAATTTGCCACTTTAATTAAGACCTTAAGTTATTACTGGTGTCAGCATGTGACAATGGGACTATGAGACCCTATTGTGAATGTAAGATGAGTGAAATTCAAAAGTATTTGAAGCAATTTAAACACTTCTTTATTTACTCATGGCTACTTATGGCTTTAATGAAGGCAGAATATCTCACTTAAAACAACTCATGAAAGAGAAAATGATGAAATCCATTTACCTCTTAGGGAGAGTGAGGTAGCACTGGCTCTTGAATCAGAAAGACCTGAGTTCAAATCCAGTCTCCTATATTTATTAGCATTCTGCCTGCCTCAGTTTTCTCATCTGTAAAATGGGCATAATAATAGCATTTATTTCCCAGAGGTCTTTGTGAGGATCAAAGGTGATAATATTTGTAAAGTATATTGCAAACTTAAAGAGCTATACAAATTATTATTATTATTATTATTATTATTATTAGCTATTATTATTATAGTAGGTAGGGGACTAAAGGTATGGAATGTAGAATATGCTGTTAGATATAGTCAGTTTCTATTGTTTGTGTTTCCTTCTCTTTGTTGCAAGGGAGTTCTGTGGGAATGTGGCCAATCAGGAATTTGATGTAGCATAAAAGATGCAAGTTATAATATAACTTTACAAACCGTAAATTAACTTTAGAGATGAAATTCTTTAAAAAGCCCCAATGAATGAATTTATTCATTGCTCTTCCTTGGGTCAGACATTATCCAGCTTGTTTAGCCACAATTTATATGTGTGTTAGAAAAAAAAAGATCATTATATTTATAACTGAAAGGGACTTTAAAGTTTACAACACGCCCCTTATCTTACAGATAAGTAAACTTGCCCAGTTAAGAGACTTTCCTGAAATGACTGAGGTGGTAAATTCCAAAACCTAGGATTAGACTAAATTCAGGCCTTCATTTACTGCATCAATCTGTTTCTCTGAATGAGGAGCTTCTAAAATGCTGATTTGCACCTCCACTTTACAAATGAAGAAACTGAAGCCAAGAACAGAGAATGACTGGGGTTTGGTTTTTTTTTAAGTGTTGTCTTCATAGATCACATGATTGTAGAAATAAAGATGGGAAGGGACCTTGTTTTTTTTTCTTTTAATTCCATAATAGTGAGAAATTTAATATACCCCGATTCATCTTGGGATTCAACCAAGAGTGTGTAATCGCTGGAAGTCTTTGGATTTAAAGTCAGAGGAACTAGATTTAAATTGCAATTGTGTGATTTTTGAACCAGTCAATTAATGTCTCTGGTCCTTAGCTTCCTTATCTGTAAAATGAGAGAGTTGGGACCAGATGGCCCCTTCTGCCTCTCAATACATAGTAATATAGTAATATATGTAAAGTATATGCTATATATATATATATATAGTAATATATTGCTCAATTTCTCTAATAACACAATCCTTCAGCAAAGACTCACCCCAAGTATAAAGTTACAACCAGGACAACAATATAATGGTCCTAACATTGTGTGTAGTTAACACAAAAACTGCAAAAGCTGTGGCCCAGATGCAAAGAGTTTACTAAAAAGAAAATAAAACAAAAAACCCTAAACACCTCAGATTATTAAACTCTTATCTTGTCCTCTATTCCTTAGCACCAACTCACAAAACAAGTTCTGGTTCCACACCCCCTTTTCCATTAAAAACAAACAAGAAACCCTCAAAAACCCTCTCCCAGGATAAAGCATACCCTTCAAGTACACAAAACCCTGCTGAAACCGACCAGGAAATTGTAAACCTTCCAACCAGAAACTTACAAACTGGGTGTAATGAACCACATTGCTTCCCATCACTGAGGCAAAGTATCTCACTTTTTCAACTGTCCAATTTTGTTAGAAACCCATCTAAATATGTCCATTCAGAAACTCTAACAAATGCCACCATTTTCTCTGGAACCAGATAGCTCTCTAGGGCCCTGAAGAAAAACAAAACCTGATTAAGGTATCCTGGAAACAGTTGTGGCTAAGTAGATTAAATAAATGTATACTCTTGTTTGAACAGAAGCAGTAATCAATTTGGCTCCTGAATGTTCTTCTCAAGTGGAACTGATACTCCCAATTACCAGGCAGCTTTCTTCCACCTATAGCCCCAGGGCACCTGGGTCTCATAGGATCAAAAGACTGCTGGGTGACAGGAGATTTCAGGCTGAATGCTGAACCCTGATAACTGATATCCACCCAGGGCCAGGGCCAGGCAAAACTGTAAAGGAGCTGCCTTCCTGTTCTGTGCCCTTTCTTCTCTCCTCTTTAGATATCTGCTGTCTTCTGGATTTCAGCATTATATGGCTCACTTGGAACTTCCATTTTGAGGGTGGACCCAGACCCATCACCCTTCATCCTCAGGATTTCCCCACCATGGTTCACCATCACGCCCGTGTGTGGGTACCTTCCCCACCTCTACTTTGCTTTTATAGCTCCCTTTTTTTGGGTGGGGGTCCTCCCCTCTTAGAATGTCAGCTCCTTGAGGGCAGGGACTATCTTTTTGCTTGTATTTGTATCACCAGTACATAGCACAGTGCCTGACATAAAATAAGCACTTCATAAATACTTGTTGACTTGACTTTCATTTTCCTGGTCCCCTCTACCCATCATCAGATGAACCCTTCCTGGTTTTCCTTCCCTTTACATATGCCCCTCTTAGAGCCGCTTGACCATTCACACCACTTTGAAGAGATGGGAATCACTAACTCTATTCCTTCTAGGGAGATAGAAGACCAAAAGGCTTTACCCTCTGCCTTGCCATTGTTTCCTAAGGTCTTCCTGGCCTGCCTCTACACCCTCCCAAATTTTCCTCCCCCAATAAACCATCTGATCACTTGTAACCTGAGGACCCATGGGCCCTATTATCTTCATGGCAGTTACCCCCTTAAGACTTTAAGTCTTTCTTTCCTCCTTGACACTGAAATTTATTTTATGTGTTGTCTTTCCCAGGTAGAATGTGAGCTCCTTGAAAATAGGGACCGTCTTGCTTTTTCTATTTCTATCCTCAGAGCTAGTACAGAACTTGGCAGATCGTAAGAGTTTAATAATGCTTTTTCATTCATTTCTGTACATACCTATCAAAATCTACTCTCAGGAAAAGATAGTGAATCACCTTAGTGTGAGTGCATTCAGGATCTCTTCCCAAAGATCAAAATCTAGAGTTGAACAGATCTTCAGACCATCTAAACCGTCCTTTTCATTTTACAAATGAGGAAACTAAAGCCCAGGGTGGTTAACATGTCTTGCCCAAAATCACACAGGTCATGGGCATCAAAGGCAGTATTTGAACATAGGTCCTTGGACTCCAGAGCCAGAGGTCCTTCAACTTTCACATGCTGCTTCACAGATATTTGACTTTTAAATCTTAAGGACTTTGAGCTGCAGCACCATCAGGCTAGGCTGACCTGAGACCTAGGCCAGGCATAATTCCCTCTGCTGGCCTGGGGGTATGTGGAACTGGGTAGGACTTACCCCTCCTCAACCAGAGCCAAGTCAGACCCAGCACCCTATACCAGTCTTTTGGGATTCAGGCGCAGCGCTGTCTCCCCCTCCCCATCTGTGGGGAGGGGGAGCAGAGAAGAGTGACCACAACTCTACAACTCTGGCCCTTGCCCAGCAAGGGAGACTTTGAGCTTTCTATTTCAACTACCACTCACTACTGTTGCCATGGCTATTTCCTACTACCTGTTTCTCTCTTTATCCTTATATTAATTAACTACCAGTCACTTAGCAGAAAACTTTTCCCAACCCCTAAGTCCTGATCTCTCATCTTCCTCCCCTTCAATACTAATCTACCCATGTTCCATGTCAACCCTGCCATTGTGCCCTCTGAAAGTCCTAGTGAATGAATTTCCCTTTGTTTTGAATCCTTCTTTCACACTTTCAGACCTCTCTGAAACCCAGCTCTGCCCTGATGACATTATATTCCTAGCCCTCTTCTGTGCTGTTGACTGACCTTCACCCACACTCACTCACATACTGATCTTGGAGTGAAAATCAGAATACTCTTTGCTCCCATTGACATTTCTGGACTGTTTCCCCTTTAACATCATGCATTCCAGATTATACTGTCTGTTGCATACTAGCCCCTCTGTGATATTCCCTCCTTTCTCAGGGAGTTTTGCAGCTGACTTAGTATCTTCCTGTCTTCTCCAAATCCTGCCCTAACACCAGGAGCCTTCAACCTTCATGTTGATGTACCCTTAAAAGCCCTAAGTTCCAATTCTTCATTCTCCTTTAATCCTGAAACCTACTCTAAACACAGCAAGATGTTCCATTTGTTTTTCCCTAATCGATTCCCCATCTCACTCCCCACAAGTACTTTGCTAAACCTTCTCTTCTCCTTAAGCCTACCACACTCCATCTCCTCCCTTTTTCACCACTAAGGACCTCAGCTCCTAAACGAGAAAATTGAGTCCATTTAGCATAAGACTCTCTTCTTCCCTCCTCATCTAGAAACCCCTTGACATTGTTCCCTGACCTCTCCTCCCCTCCCCCTTCTCCTTTGTCCAGGCCAGCTCCTCTAAAGGTATCCTTGATCCTATCCCCTGCCATTGTACCAGCACCAGATTGCAACCTCAGTTCTCTCTCTCTCTCTCTCTCTCTCTCTCTCTCTCTCTCTCTCTCTCTCTCTCTCCCCCCACCCCCCCTTCCCTGCTATCTTCAAACATGTCCAAATCTCCTTCATTATTTAAAAAAAACTTCACTAGATCGTATCAGCCCTCAAGCTATTTTCCTATATCTCTTTTCTCAGCCAAACCTCTAAAAAAAAAAGCTGTATATATTCTCTGTCTCTACTACATCTTCTCTCATTTTTTCAACCCTTTGCTGACTTCTAACTTCACTCACCTGAAACTACTTTCTTTTCAGTTACCAGTGATCTCTTAATTGTCAATTCAGATAGCCTATTTTCAGTCCTCATCCTTCTCAGCCTATCTCTTATACTTGACATTGCTAACCAGTCTGTCCTCCAGGATACATGCTCTCTCCTCCCTCAGCTTTTGTGACATTGCTCTTTCCTGGTTCTCCTATCTGTCTCTAATCTTTGCTGCTTCAGCATTTGGATCTTGCTTCTCAACTGTGGGTGTTCCTCAAGTCTCTGTCCTAGGCCCCCTACTCTTCTCTTTCTACACTATTTCCTGGTGACTTCATCAGCTGCCAAGTTGAGCTGTCATCTCTATGCTAATACCTCCTGAGTCTATGTATCCAGCCCTAGTATTCCCCCCCCCCCCCAGCTTCCAGCTTGTATCATTAATTGTCTGCTAGACATTTCAAACTGCATATCTTAGAGCCATCTCAACCTCAACACGTCCAAACTAGGACTGGTTAACCTTTCCCACAAATGCACCCCTCTTCTGTTGAAGGCATCTCTACTATTCCAGTCTCCAAGATTCATAACCTTAGTGTTATCCTCAACTTCTCACTCTTTCCCATCTTCCCATCCAATCAATTGTGAAATTTTCCCATTTCTACTTCTACAACACCCCTCTCTTCTAATCCTCCTTTCTCTCTAATCACTCAGCCCCCAGCCATAGATAGGTTAGGCCCTCATCATCTCCTGCCTGAATTACCACAGTAGCCTTCTAATTGGTCTCCCTAGCTCAAGTCTCTCTCCCTACTTCAATTCTTCCTCCAAACTGTTGCCAAAATGATTTTCCTATAAGGCAGATCCAACCATGTCATTCCTTTATCCAGTAACCACAAGTAACTCCCTATTGACTCTAGAACCCAAAACAAACACCTCTGTGTAGCATTTAAAGCCCTTGAAAACCTCTCCCCAACCTAATCTCCCTCCTCTAGTCTTCAGTTCAGTCAAACTGGCCTTGTCTCTGTTCTTCACACAGGAAAATACATCTCCTATCTCCATGACTTTGCACTGGTTGTGCCCTCTGCCCAAAATTAACTTTTTTTGTCAACTCCACCTCATAGAATCCCTGACTTCCTTCAAGGTGCAACATCATTTTCTACACACACACACACACACACACACACACACACACACACACACGCACACATGCATACAGTCTGTATATACATAGACATGTATACATATGTATGTATTCCACATAGCTTTTATAGATAAGTGTAATAATATATTTTATACTTAGAAACCCATAATTACAAGTATGTACTTATGTAAGTATGATAATATACATACTCAGTCTATGCGGAATAAATATAAAGAGAATATATGTATACATACATATATTTACACATCTATGCACATACACAGACAGATGGATTGTCTCTCTCCATCCATTAAAATGTAAATTCCTTGGGAGCAGTGATTATTTCCTTCCTTGGATCTTTATCCAGAGCCCTCAGCAACAGTGCCTGGCACAAAGCAGATGTTTAATAAACACTCAATTGATTGACTGATTTCTTATCTGATTGGAGAATAAAAGGCTTTGTTCCCAGTTAAAGAATTTCAGCCATTAGCTCAGTAGGTCGATGAAGTATTGTGTAGGGGCACAGGGCCCTTCCCAATACCCCTAAAATCACAATCAAACTGGGCTATTGTCCTTTGTTATCGTACCCATTCCAAGGGGGTGTTCACCCTGAGGATTAAGCCAGCCAGTCAGTCAGACTCCCACTGTTTTCACCTCCTTGGCAGGGGTGTAATATCAAAGGGTGGTACTCGGGTTACAATAACAAACAGGCCTGTTGCTCACATCTTCCAATGATGAAGCCAACCCTGAACCCATGACCAAAGTGACAATTGTTTTTAAAGAATGCAGATCAAAAGCTTGCCTCCCTGGATAATTCAGAAATAAGCAGATCCTCCTGTCAACAGGAAGGAAGGAGTAGGAACCATTGAACTAAGACCACTCATTCTCAAATTTCAAAGAGGTCAGGAGGAAAATGAGAAAGCAGAAGCAGGCTTGGGTCTGAATGACCTAGACAGGTGCTTCATTGCTTGCTGCGGGCCGTGGATCATAGGGCATTAGCATTTAGAGCTAGTGGCAATTTCTGATATCATCTAGTCCCGGTCTCATTTTATAAATAGAGGAAACTGAGGCTCAGCATGGTTAGTTCTAGCTCTATGCCTTTTACTGGGATGTCTTTTGATTTCTCCCACTTTATAAATCAGGTGGTTTTCCTCCCCTAACTGCCATCATCTCCAGTGTAATGAGCAGGACTCACTATTGATTCTTTTGCCAGTTTTCGTAATTTAACTGGAATTTATAGCAGATTTCGTATCTAGTTGATGAGGTGTAAAGTAGAATGGGCTCCATCTTCCCTGTGGCTTGAATGGGCCTGAACCTAATAAAACTCTACTTTTGTCATGAAATGAACACAGAATAGTGTCTTTCTAGAGCCCAGAGGGCTGTAAGTTTCCAGGGATTACACAGAGATTGTGAGGTGACCTCATTCATTCTCACAGCATAGTCTTCCCAAATTGCCTTGGTTAATATGAAGCCAAACTCTGGTCCTGATTAGGTAGCTTCCTGGGATATGATTTATTGCTAAAGATGCGTTTAGATTGATGTGTTGGTCCCACCATAGCCCAATTATTTGGCAGGTTTTTTTTCCCCTAATCCATGTCCAGAAAATGTATTCCTAACCTCCATCTTTTATTTTTCTTTTTAAGTATATTATTGGTCACAAGGCTGGCTATGAATGAAGTAGGGCAAACCCCCCACTGCTAACTGAAAAAACACCTGTAACTATTTAACCTACGAGAAAAGCTCGGTACAAGAATACCTCATGTAACATTAGACACAAAGAACATAGCTTCTCACTAACATTATTAACATGTGAGAACCAAATTCTATCTTTGTGTCATAAAATCCTAAAACCCAGTTCTAGTCAGTTAGTCAACAAACATTTATTGTTGTTCAATTGTGTCTGATTCTTCGTGACCCCATTTGGAGTTTTCTTGGAAAACTGGAGAGGTTTGCTATTTCCTTCTCCAGTTCATTTTACAGATAAGGAAACTGAGGAAAAGAGGGTTAAGTGACTTGCCCAGGCTCACACAGCTAGTAAGTGTTATGTGTCTGAGGCTGCATTTGAATCTATCCACTGTGCCACCTAGCTGTCCCAAAATTTGTGTTTGTTGTTTTGTTTTATTTTTTGGTGAGGCAATTGGGGTTAAGTGACTTGCCCAGGGTCACACAGCTAGTAAGTGTCAAGTGTTTGGTCAGAGGCCAGATTTGAACCCAGGTCCTCCTGACTTCAGGGCCGGTGCTCTATCCACTGAGCCACCTACCTGCCCCTCAACATTCACTTTTATATATTTTGAGTTTTGAATTTTCTCCCCCTCTTTCCCCTCCCCCTCCCCCCTCCTCAAGATGGCATTCAATCTGATATAGGCCATACATGTACAATCATATTAAACATATTTCCACCTTAGTCATGTTGTAAAGAAGAAATACAATCAAAGGGAAAAACCATGAGAAAGAAAAAAAAAAGGAAAAATAGTATGCTTCAATCTGCATTCAAACTCCATAGTTCTTTCTCTGGATGTGGATAGCATTTTCCACCATGAGTCTTTTGGAGTTGTCTTAGATCATTGTATTGCTGAGAAGAGCTAAGTCTATCAAAGCTGGTCATTGCGCAGTGGTGCTGTGCACAATGATCTAGTTCTGCTCACTTCACTCAGCATAGTTCATGTAAGTCTTTCCAGGTTTTTCTGAAGTCCACCTGCTCATCATTTCTTATGGAACAATAATATTTCATTACATTCATATACCACAACTTGTTCAGCCATTCTCCTATTGATGGGCATCCCCTCAATTCCTAATTCTTGGCCACCACAAAAAGAGCTGCTATAAATATTTTTGTATATGTGGGTCCTTTTCCCTTTTTTATGATCTCTTTGGGATAGAGACCTAGAAGTGGTATTGCTGAATCAAAGGGTATGCACAGTTTTATAACCCTTTGGGCATAGTTCCATATTGCCCTTGGGAATGGTTGGATCAGTTCACAACTCCACTAACAATGCATTAGAAGTTCTAATTTTCTCACATCTTCTCCAACATTTTTCATTTTCCTGTTTTGTCATGTTAGCCAATCTGTTAGGTATAATGTGGTACCCCAGAGTTGTTTTAATTTGTATATCACTAATCAATAGTGATTCAGAGCAATTTTTCATATGACTATAGATGGTTTCATCTGAAAACTGCCTGCTCATATCCTTTGACCCTTTATCAATTGGGGAATGACTTGTATTCTTATAAATTTGATCCAGTTCTCTATATATTTTGGAAATGAAGCTTTTATCAGAGACACTGGCTATAAAAATTATTTCTCAGCTTTCTGCTTCCCTTCTAATTTTGGTTGCATTGGCTTTATTTGTGCAAAATCTTTTTTAATTTAAAGTAATCAAAGTTATCCATTTTGCATTTCGTAATGTTCTCTATCTCTTCTTTGGTCATAAATTCAGGAAGATCAGTTTGACAGCTGAATGACAGATAGACTGGAGAGGGGGTTGCTGTTCCCAGTATTCTTGGGCATCTGCCTGGCAGTAGCAGAAAGTTATTCAGGTGCGCCAATATCAAAGGTTTTTTTTTTAAATTCAGATCTTAGCAATACATTGTTTTAAAAATACAAATGGTATTCACTTTGAATCTTGTGCACTTACCACATTATTTTTTTAAATAAATACTCCCAGTTCATTCTTAATAATAATTGTATCAATGGTAGTCTTACTCCTTTAAGGCAGTGCACTAAAATACCTTTTTTTTTTAATTGCAAGATGATCCAATGTATTGTCACCATTTTTCTTTGACAGTATAGTTCTGGTCCCAACTTTACTTCTAAGACCTCTCAACAGCAATAAATTTTATTGAAGTAAATGTGATGTATCATACAATAAACATACTATGTTTTTTTTAATTAATGTCCCACTATACCTCCCCACTCCTACTGAGCAAATTAAAATAAATAAATAAATGAAGCCCTACTCAGCTGCACAATCTGACAAATCTTTCTGCATTTTAAGTTTATCACCTCTGTCAGGAGGAAAGTGGGGTATTTCATCTTCATTCTCTTGGACTCATGGTTTATCATTGCATCCATCAGAATTCTAAAGTTTTTCAAAGCTGATTTTTCTCTATAATGTTATCATTTTAAATTACATTCCTACTTATGCTCATTTCAATCTTTATCAATTCATAAAAATATTTTGCCTTTCCTCTGAAACTGTCCATTTCATCCTTTTTTAAATGGAGTAATAATATTCTGTTACATCCATATACCACATTCCCCAATAGCATAGCTGATTAATTTGTCTACCATATAAACAGCTTCTGTAGAAATATTTTTGCATACATAGATCCTATTCCTCTTTTCTTTTTTTATTTAGGTTGTAAGTGGGGGCCATGTCCAATCATCCTGCTCTATGTCTTGACACTGGAACCAAATGGCTCCTGAGAAGAGAGTGAGGCTGGTGACTTTGCACAGCCCTCCTTCCCTTAAATCCAATTCACTTGCAAGTAATGACATCACCTTCCTGATGTCATGGTCCTCTTGGAGAATGAAGAACAAACAGTGAGACTGTAAGTAATTTGTAAATTCTTAGATTGTAAGCTCCTTGAGGGTAGGGACTTTTTCTTTATTGTATTTGTATTCACAATGCTTAGCACAGTGCTTGGCATATAGTAGGTACAAAATCAAAGCTGTTTTAGTTTGCATTTCATATCCTTTGACCATTTATCATTTGGGAAATGGTTCCTAGTCATAAATTTGAATCAGTTCTTCATATATCTTAGAAATGAGACCTTTATTGGAAAGACTTTCTGCAAAGATTTTTTCCTCTTAACTGTTCTGCTAATGTTTGCTCTGTTAGATCTGTTTCTGCAAAGCCTTTTTATTTTTGTGTAATCAAAATTGTCCATTTTATCTTCCATGATCTTCTCTCTCACTTCCTTAGTCATTAACCCTTCCCCTACCCATAGATCCAAAATCTAATTTCTTTCTTGCTCCTCTAATTTGTTTATTACGTAACTTTTTACATCTAAGCTATCTTTTTGGAGCTCATCTTGGCATGTTGTGGTCTGAACATAATTTCTGTCAGATTGCAATCTGGTTTTCCTAGAAGTTTTTGTCATATGATGAATCCTCCCGCCATCGTCAAACACTATGCTATCGTGTATGTTATGAGCCCACTGTGTTCCACTGATCGACCTCTCTCTCTCTCTTTTAACCAGTACCAAACAATTTTAATGATCGCTGCTTTAAATTGTAGTTTGATATATGCAAGTGATGGAACTCCCCCTTGAGATTCTTGGCCTTTTGTTCACTATATGAATTTTGTTTTCATTTTTCTAGCTCTATAAAATATTCCTTTGGCATTTTGACTGCTACAGCACTGAATAAGTAAATTAATTTAGGTAAGAATGACATTGTATTGTACTGGCTTGATATACACATGAGCAGCTAAAGTTTCTTTAATTCTTTAGATCTGATTTAGTTCTGCAAAGAGTGTTTTATAGATGGATTCATATAGGCCCTGATTAAATCTTGGTAAAATAGATACTCCGATAGAATTCTCTTCCCAGATCTTCTTGCTGGATTTTATTGATTTTATATATAGGAATGCTGATTATTTGTGTGGATTTATTTTTATGCTGTGACTTTGGTGAAATTATTATTTTAATTAATTTACACTTCACTCTCCAGGGTTCTCAAAGTACATCATCATATTATCTTCAAGAGGTGATATTTTTGTTTCTTCTTTGCCTATATTTACTCCCTCAGTATCTTATTCCTTTATTATCACTATAGCTAGTACGTCTAGCACTATATTAGAAGTGAAAATGGGCATTTATGCTTTATATCAACTCTTAATGGAAAGACTTCTAACTTTTCTTCTCTACATATAATGTTTGGAATAATGCTAATAATGTAGCACATTGCCTGGCACATAGTAGGAGCTTAATAAATATTGATTGTTGATTTATCTTGCATTTAGATAGATATTATTTATTATATTAAGAAAAAGTACATTTATTCCTATGCTTTTTAGAGTTTTTAACAGAAATATGTGTTGGATTTCATCAAAATCCTATTCATCATCCATTGATGTAAACTTATGATTTTTATTATTTATGTTATTAAAATGGTTTATTAGGATTATAGTCTTCCTTATGTTGAAGCAACCCTGCATTCCTGGTATAAACCCAACCTGGTATTACATATGCATTTATGCACACACATACATATACGAAATTTTGCATTAATGTTCACTATGGATTTTAGTCTTTTGTTTTCCTTCACTGTTTTGTCTCTTGAGGTTTAGATTTCAAGACCATATTTGTATTATAGAAAGATATTTGAAAAATTCCTACTTTTCATATTATTTTAGATAGTTTATGTTATATTGATATTAATTATTCTTTGAATATTTGATAGAATCGACTTCCCTTGGTAAATCTATCTTTTTTTTTGCAGGGGGAGCTCATTTATGACTTATTCAATTGCCTTTTCTAATATTAGGTTATTTAAATATTCTGTTTCTTATTTTGTTGATTTAGGCATTTTATATTTGTGTGTTTAGTTTTATTAACATATAATTGGGTAAAATAGTTTCTGATTATTTCCTTTATTTCCTGTTCAACTATGTGAGTTTTTTTTTCATTTTCCATATAAACTGGTTTTCCTCCATCTTTAAAAACAATCAGATTAACTAATTGTTTATTTTATTGGTTTTTCCCAAAGAAAAAAAAACCCAGCTTTTAGTTTTATTTATCAATCCAATGGTCATTTTCCTTTTAATTTTATTAGTTTCTTCTTTAATTTTCACAATTCCTATTTTGTTATTTAGTGGTGGGTATTTTATTTCTTGTTAATTGTATGCCCAATTCATTGATTTGTTCTTTCTCTCTTTTGTTAATGAATGTATTTAGGTATATAAAGTTTTCCCTTAGAATTGTTTAGTTGTATCTTAAAAGTTTTGGCATATTGTTTCATTATTGTAATTCACTTTGATGAAGTTTTCTACTGTTTCTATAATTTCATCTCTGACCCACCAGTCCTTTAGAATGATGTTTAGTCTCCAATTACTTTTTAATCCTTCTTTTATAGATGCTTTATTGAATATAATTTTGTTGAATTGTAATCAGTAAATGATGTGTTAAATATTTCTACTTTTCTGCATTTTTAGTAAGGTCTTCATGCCCCAAGGCATGGTTGGTTTTTCTAAAGGTGCTATGTAGCTAGAGATCTATCATCTCTATTTTTCTAAAATTCTATTCAGATACTTTAATACTTTCTTGTCTATTTTTTGGTTAAATTTGTCTAGGCCTTGTCTAGGATACATTAAGTTCCTCCACTATTATGGTTTTGCTGTTTATTTCTCCCCCCAGTTCTAATAACTTTTATTTAAGTATTCATATGGATGCAAATATGTGTATATAGTAATGATATTGATTTGTTATCTTTGGTACCTTTAAGCATAATGTAATTTCCTTGCTTATCTCTTTTTATCATGTCTGTACATTGTCCCAAAAGTCTTAGTGAAGTTTTAAGTTTTAATAGCTTAAAACATATTGTTAAATTCTGCTTTCTAATCCATTCTGCTAATTTCTTCCATTTTACGGGTAAGATCTCTCTACTTACATTCACAGTTGTGATTATTAATTATGCATTTTCTTCCATTCTATTTGCTTGTATTTTCCTCCTCTTTGCTCCCACCTTCCTCTTTGCAAATAAAAAATGGTAGAAGAGAGGGATTTTGCTTGTAATCTTATAAATGAAATAGTTTCCTCACTGTTACAGCTCTACTTTCACTCTTCCCCCACAAATGATCCCAGTTTTCTTACTCTCTCCTCTTTTCCTATTAATCCATCTTTCATCTTTCTTCCTCTAACATTTGGGTTCATTTTGCTTATGACTATTCCCTTATCTATCTTGCCTATTCTTAGACACCTCTCTACTCCCTCCCTTGTTCCTTTCCCTTCCTATTTCCCTTTTGAGCTCAATGTATTTCTATACCAAAAATCTATGTGCATGTATATGTAAGTGTGTTCAATTCTCCTCCAATATTTATTATTTTCCTTTTCTGTCGTATTAGCCAACCTGATAAGTGTGAGGTGGTACCTTAGAGTTCTTTTAATTTGTATTTCTCTAATCAATAATGATTTAGAGCACTTTTTCATATGACTGTAGACACGGGCATTCTATTTTAAAAAATATGTGCATACTTTTCTATATTTCTTTTGGCACCTATACTTCCATTTCATATTTTATACTCAGTTTGGGCATTTTCATCATCAATGCTTGGAAATCCTCCATTTCATTAAAGGTACATTTTCTCTCCAATAGAATTGTACTTCACTTTTCTGGATAGGTTCTCTCAGGTTGTATCTTTATCTTTTTATTTATATTTATTTATAATATGTATATCTTTATCTTTTTGTAACCTTTATCTTTTGCCTTTTGAAAGATCCTATGTCCTTTATGGACAACTGATAGGACTTGTGTTATCCTTATTGCAGCTCCTTGGTATTTGAACTCCTTTTAAACTGCTTGTAGTATATCTTTTAACCTAGAAGCTTTGGATTTTGGTTATAAGACTCCTGGGAGTTTTAATTTGGGTGTTTCTTTCTGAAGGTGACCAGTAGATTGTTTCTATTTGTATCTTTTCCTCTGGTTTTAAGAGTTCTTGGCAGTTTTCTTTTACATTTTCTTGAAATATAATATCCAAGCTTTTTTCTTATCATGTTTTTTAGATATAATAATTGTTAGACTATCTCTCCTTGAACTATTTTCCAGTTTGATATTATGTTTCCTACACTTTTCTTCCCCTTAAATCTTTTAGTTTTGTTTTAACATTTTTTGTTGTCTTATTGAATTGTTTTCTATCTGGACTATTCTAATTTTCAGGCCATTCAGTTCTTGGTTAAGGTTTTCTACTCTTTGATTGACAGTGTCCTTCTTGCCATTCTTTTCTCCCTAAGTTTTCCATTACATTTCTCTTATTTAATTTCTTCTAGGTACTCCTTCAATACCTGTGGGCAAGATTTTTTTTTTCTCTCTGAGGTTTTTTCTGGATTTGTTCTGGGGTCACTAGCCTTTTCAAGTTTTATTCCCAGGCTGTGTCCCAAACCAAGGTATCTTCTCATGATATGCATTATTTTCTTTGGTTCGTTGACCTAAGCTAGGTACCTAGACTGGTGGGAGGGGAGCTTTTGCTTGGGTCAAGCTCTGCACCTGATTGGTATGGAAAAGGTCTGCATGAGTATGATAGCCTGGAGTAAGCCCCAACTTTGAAGGACTTTGGGGTTGCTTTGGGGTCCCTCTGCCTGGGGACTCTTTCTTGCTACAGAGCTCTAAGCCTTCCCCTGCTCTAGTCTTTGCCTGGGTTCCTTCATCTGCACTATTGAGCTCAGGGGCTACATTCCTGACAGCTTCAGGGACTAGTCAGGATGTATTTTGCCTAGGTCCTTTCTCCCACTGCTGGGATAGGGTCACCAGGGTCTTATTGGATTTACCTGGCATGCCTCAAGGCTACTCTTTCTGATTGAGTTCCAGAAGCTACAAGTTTCAGGTAAAGTTCATTCAGAGAGTGTGGGACCTGTCCAAAGCCTCCAGGGGTTGCCTGTGTTTGATCTGCCTTCCATGCTCACCCTTGACCCACCTAGTTTTTTTAAAGCAGTCTCTGCAGGACTCTGGGGGTCCCTCTATAGATTCCTGGGTTGAGTAAGGGAGCACAAAGGTGATTCTTTTCTTTCTTTCCAGAATGGTGCATTTCTAAGCCCCTCTATATTATTTTCTGGGTATCTGGGTTCCTCTGCATCCTAGCCATTTTCCTACAATCCCTTCTCTCTGTATCAAAGGTTGAGAGAGTTTGGGAATGGGTATAGCAATCAATATGGTAATGTTTTCATTTGTAGTTTCATTGATATGGAAATAACTGCCCCTTGTCATCTTGTTTCCCCTAATGGAATGTTTTAATGGCAACAATTAATAATATCAAGTGAGATATGTCTGTGGTGTCACTTTCATATACAAATGATCAGAGTTTTAAATTTTACATTCAGTCATTTTCAGTTGTGTAGGATTCTTTGTGACCTCATTTGGCAAAAGGGCATCATCCCATCCCCTTTCAACTCCTCCAGGACCTCATTTGGCAAAGGTACTGGAGTGGTTTGCCATTACCTTCTCCAGCTCATTTTACAGATGAGAAAACTGAGGCAAACAGGGTTAAGTGATTTGCCCAAGGTCACACAACTAGTAAGTGTCTGTAGCCAGATTTAAGTTCAGGAAAATAAATCTTCTTGACTCCAGGCCTAACACTCTATCCATTGTGCCACCTGGCTAGCTGCCCCTTAAGTTTATAGAAGGGGATAAAAAGAAAAGATTAATGACCTGTTTGTCAGCCAAAGTGTAATCTGAGAAAAAGCTCATTATTGTCCTCAGTCCTTCAGATTTCCTGCTGCCCCTCTGAGATATTCCAATTTCACGTCTTAGAAGGTGATATTTTAACAGTTTGCTTATGGCACCACCAGAGGTAAGTTTATCCTGAGGTGCAAATACAAGGTGAGCATTCAGAGGGTTTGAGGTTTTGTGTCAGACATTTCAAACAAGATTTCCAATGCCATGAAAAAAAAAAAGTACAGCTCAGACATCACATGTATTTCTTGTAGCTATGTAGCCAAGGCAGTTGGAAGCAGGAGAGCAAATTCCCAAAAGCAAATTGACTTTCAGCAGAATAGAAAGGACACAGTAAGAAAGACTCTGCTATTTTACTTTATGGAGAAGTGGTGTCATCAGCATGTATACTTTTTTTTCTGCTGGTGTAGATCTCAGCCTTCACAATCCCTTCTCAGTCTGTGTAATTCTTGTTTATGTTTCAGCATTTAACATTCTGGAGGAAGCACATGGTTCCTTTAATAGTTAGGGAGGGGGTACCAATGTCCTATTTGGGCTATCTACCTGTCACTAAGAATGCTAGGTGACCTCCTATTTTGTTCATAAATATGTATATATAGATACATATATATGTATGTATGTATGTATATACACACACACATATATATACATATATACACATATATACATATACATATATATATACATATATATATATATATATATACATCCTCAATGAGATCAATTCAGACAAGTTCTAGAATCTACGTCTTTACTGCTGGGACACTCCACCCTACTCCTCACCACCGTGAACCTTTCCATTGCCCTGACACATCGTTTTGAGTCATCTGAAATTGTGGTATATCATGATTCATAGTTACATGAAATGACTAGGAAGATGTTGGTGTTGCTGAAATGGATTTTTACAACAGCCAGTAATCTGGGATCCGTGAAAATGCTGCCCATTTCCCTTTATTATAGTGCCTTTCTTCTGTGGATCATTTTCAATTTCTCTTGCAATATGGCTTGTTTGTACACACTTGTTTTCATGTTGTCTTTTCCTTTAGATTTTGAATTCCTTGAAATTACGCACTGTCTTTCACCTATCTTTGAATCTCCAGTGCTTAGCTCAGTGCCTGGCACATAGTAGGTGCTTAATAAATGTTTATTGACTGACATGTGACATAGACCAATCATTCCCCTTTGTTACTCAATGCTGGATCCATCCTATTGTTCACCCCTATTTCTTGCGCCCTATCCAGCTGCATGTCATCATAGTCACAGCAATGCACAATTTTTCATCCACTTTGATTTTACTGTATAGGATGGATAGACAATTTATTTCACCATGTAATGGATTTGACTAAACAGATTTTATAGTGTTTTGGGTCCCAATGTATTGTCATCTATAAATAAGGACATTTGTTCAATTTCACCAAGAAGAAGGAATATTTTCGTATGGACTCCTCAAGGAAATTTTCTTAATACTAAGAGATACCTCTATTGCATACATTCCTCAGTGTCAATATTCAGTGAATCATTAAAGTTATCAGCTCAATCATACCTGTCACAGAGTCTCATATAATTATAATGTGTGGCATGAGCTCTGAAACTACAATCCCATCTCCCACTTGAACTTGCAAGGGTGGCTATTACATAACCCCTTGGGATTCTAGGTTTAGCCCTGAAGGATTGGGGAAGTGTTTCTAAAGTTATTGTTCATGTGCCTTACTAGCTGCATGACCCTGGGCAAGTCGCTTAATCCTGTTTGCCTCAGTTTCCTCATCTGTAAAATGAACTGGAGAGGGAAATGGCAAACCTCTCCAGTATCATTGCCAAGAAAACCCCAGATGGGGTCATGAAGAGTTGGATATGAGTGAAACAGCAACAAAGTGTGTTTCCCCCAGTGATTATTAGTTTATCTCAACTAGCCAGCTAGACTTAATCAGACTTTCAGAAATGGGTATTTACTTAAGTGGCATAGTAAGCACAGTTAGCACAAAGGTTCCCCCAAAATCATGTAACACATTTCCCCACAAGTATATATGGAGTCCAAGGGAAAGTGGGTACAAGTTTAAAGTAAATGTGGCAAAGGGAATAATTCATAGTTCCTAGAAATATTTTTGTTGGAATTCTCAAAATATTCCCATTTGCTATGATGTAGCTTTCCGCTGGGCTCCTTGTACAATCCTCAAGCTGCTTTTCCGCAATATGTCTACTTCTTCCTCAGCTTTTAAAGGAGACACTGCCCCTCCCATCCCTGCTAGGATGCCAACAAAAAGGTCAAGTCCTACCACTATCCACAATTCACAAAGTTATCTTCTGGTCAGAGAGAAGAGGAAATACAGAAGTGCTCTCCTCCTTTGCCTCTCCCCTAAGGAATTTCCTCTCTGGGGCTTATATTGTTCCCTTCATTCTATGACCAAAATATTTGAATTCTTGAGCAAGCTCTCTTTCACAAAATCTAAAGGTCATAACCAAGTTCCTTTGGCGAATCCCAAAGCATCTCCTACAGAGCATCACTCCATTTCATCTAATAGTTTTCAAGGACTTCTCACATCTAGTCTAATGCCCTTGATTGAATCAATACAAGTGTTCTTATCTGGTCAAGGTAGTCATTTTCAGTGGGAGTGGTATGTTTAATTGAGGCCTTGGTTACATCTAATTCATTCTTCTGACTGATTTATTCATTTGGTAGAGATGTTCTCACCTCGGGGCAGCTCGGTGGTGCAGTGCATAGAGCACCAGCCTTGGAGTCAGGATGACCTGAGTTCAAATCCAGCCTCAGACACTTGACACTTACTGATGGCAAGTCACTTAACCCTGATTGCCTCACCAAAAAAAAAAAAAAAAAAAAAAAAGGAAGAAAAGAAAATGTTCTCACCTAGTAAAAGTACCGGGACTAGAATATCTTGTTTGTTGCTTTAAGAGGGATAAGGTGGCATAGTGACGGACTCAATCATCCTTCACCCTTACATACAGTTATGAGTTACCTTGCTGTCACCTGTTCAAATCTGGCCTCAAACACTTACTAGCTATGTGACCCTGGACAAGTCACTTAACCCTGTTTGCCTCAGTTTTGTATCTGTAAAATGAGCTGGAAAAGGAAATGGCAAACGACTCCAGTATCTTTGCCAAAAATAAAAAAACAAACCCAACAACAACAAAAAATCCCCAAATGGGGTCACAGAAAGTTAAACACTGAAAGACTAGGCAAGAATAGCAGCAGATCAGCAGTAATCCACAGCCTCATAGAACACAGCTGGCCCTGGAGCTCATCTTCCTGTACTTGGAGGTCTCTGGCAAGTTCTACTGATGTTATTTGCACTTGGCTGTGTGCAGGACACCGCCCCACACCAAGGCTTGACTTCCCTTAGTTTCCCATGTCTTTTTTTTATTCTCTCTAGGGCCAGCGGTGGATGCAATGGAATCATTTGCTAATCTAGACCATTTATGTTCCCTTTTTTGAATTTTAGGACCATGAGACTATAGATTTTGAGATGGAAGAGATCTTAGAAACCATTGAGTCAACATGATGAGGAAACTGAGGCCCAGAGAGTTAAGTGACTTTCCCAGGATCACGCAAGTAGTAAGTGTCCAAGAAGGGAGCTGTTGTAATTCATTTCAATTCTCAATCCAACAAGTATTTATTCAGTGCCAACTATGCGTCAGGGATTGTGGCGAGTCCTGGGGATGCAAAGACAAAAGAAACTTACATTTTACTGGGGGGGGCGCAGAGACACAGTGAAATTGATACAACATGCAGACAGAGTAATTGGAGGCGGTGAGAGGAAAGCATTCATTGCTATTGCAACAGTTCTTGGTCAGCCTTCAAGAAGCCCTCAATCCTGAGTCACTGCCCATGTGCTAACTGCATATTATACCTGTAGCTGCCACATTTACAATCCATAGAGCAGAAGGAGAGATGTATCTTCCCCATCTGCTCTGTATATCCAGGTGGAATTATAAATCAATATGTTGTACCACTGTAGAGCAGCAAGATAAATCTGTGTGTATGTGTGTGCGTGTGCGCATGTGCATGCATGTGCATGTGTAGAGAGAACATATGATGACCTTATGGAAACTACATACAAAATATCTAAGTAATCACATACAAGATACAGATAATATATATGTGAGAAGTATATATGTATATATATACATGCATGTGTGTATATATACACACACATATCCATATATACACAAAACACACATACATAGAGTCTAATTGCAGAACAGAATATGCATATACATGAACATCCTGGATTGGGACAATCAGCTGTTGCTACAAGATAGAATATAAGAGAAAGAATAATAATGCCACTCATAATTTCAAATGAAGATTTATTGATCATTTGCCTGACCTGTTATTTTTGTTGTTGAGTCATTTCAGTGGTATCCAACTCCCCATGGCTACGTTTGGGGTTTTGGTTTTTTTGGCAAAGATACTGGAGTGGTTTGCCGTTTCCTTCTCCAGTTCATTTTACAGATAATGAAACTGAGGCAAATAGGGTTAAGTGATTTGCCCAGGGTCACACAGCTAATAATTGTCTAAGGCTTGATTTGAACTCATGTCCTCCTGACTGGCTGGCATTCTATCCACTGCATCACCTAGTTACCCCTTGTGTCTAATCTGTCATGGATGTGAATAAGTCTGTCCCCACTGCTTAGCACAGTGCTGGCACAGAATAGGTGCTTAATAAATGCTCATTGATTGACTATTTGATTATGGGACTTGTTCCTCCTGAGACAGCTTTGCATCAATAAGGGAGAATGTCTGAGAGGTGCTGGAAGTGGTCCATGCCTACCTTATCCCTCTTTTCAGATGAAGCTCAGACAAGTGAAATAACTTACCTGGTTATGTAGGTCGCAAGTAAGGGAGACAAAATTATAGGATCATAGACTTTGGGAATCTTCTAGTCCAATGCCCTCATTTTACAGGTGAGGAAAATGGGTCTCAGAAAGAGGAAGTGACTTTTCTGAGTGAATATAACTGGATTATAGTCTCAAAGCTAGGAAGGTTCTTAGAAATCATCAGGTTCAGTCCCCTTATTTTAACAAAGAAGGAAACTGAGTCTCAGAGAGTTTAAGCGACTCATCTGAGGTCTCACAGCTGGTCCTGAACCTAGGTCTTCTAATGTCAAGTTCAGGGCACTTTCTACTATGCTATGATGGTATTCTAAGATGATGAAGCAGTCCTTCTGAATCCTCAAAGAAAGACTAATGTGTTCAATATAATCTTAAAGTTGTATATTCCATTAGGTTTGAGTTCTTTGAAAACCATTAATACATGTCAAATATAGTTGGCAACTGTCTGCAACAATATATACATAAAACATTGTATATTGTATATATTATTGTAGTATATATTATATACATAATATATTGTATACATTTCATGTTTTTGTTTCTAGTTTCCAGTTTCATATTTGTGTGTATATTGTCTTTCCCCAGAACACTGTAAGCTTCTTGAAAGCAGAAACTATTTTTAGTTTTGTATTTGTACACCCAGTGCCTAGCATGATACCCGGCACATAGTAGGAGGTAAATAAATGTTTGATGAATTTAATTGAACAGGTTGTAGTAGCACCTAAGAGAGACTGGTCCTTAGTGACTACAGACCTAGTTGAAAAGGGAAAACTTAAGACAGGTGATATTTGCCTATCACACAATCAACAAACATTGACTAAATGCTTGATATATACCAGGCACTGCTCTAGGCAGTGAGGATTCCAAGGCAAAGTGAAGCAGTCCTTGACCTTGAGGTTTGTTCCCATTATATTAGAGAAAATCACATATATATGTATATGTATATGTACATACATACATATATGCACATACGTATATAGACACATTGTTTATACACACATATATACTTATACACACATACATACATAAAGTAATTTGGAAGATGCACTAAAGGTTGGTGCCAAAAATCAATATGTTGTACTATCTCAAGGTAACCAGGTGTGTATTTGTGTGTGTGTGTGTGTGTGTGTGTGGACACATAAGCCGCTTGTACAAGGCACCATTGAATGAAGCTTTGAATTAAACTAGAGACGCAAAGAGTTGGAAGTGAGGAGGAAGTGCGTCCCAGACCTGGTGCAAAGATATGAAAACAGGAGGGGGAACGCTGTATGCAAAGGGCAGCTAGTGGACCAGGCTAGCTGGAATGCAGAGACATAAACGTAACAAGCCTGTAAAAGTAGGTTGTGGCCATACTGGAAAAGGATTTCATTGCCGAACGAGTGTTTGCTTTTTTCATCCTAAATGCCAGAGGCGCCACTAGACTGGGAGACCGAAGTTGCTAATCAGTCAGGGCAATAATTCATGGGCCGGCCATACAACTTCAGGCCTCTATTCTCCTCTCACTGACACATCTTTAAGATGAGTCCCTGAGGACCTTAAAAATTGTGCTGTGTCTGGCTAGGATTTTTTCTATATGTATTCAATCAGATTCAGTTACTCTTCCTGACAGTTACCTTAAGTAAGGTGGGCCTCTTCCATTTTTCATTATTAGAATGCAAATAGTTTGAATTTTAGAATTTTGTTCGGAAATTTGATTAGAAAGAATACTGCATTGCATCTGGAAAGCATGCCAATTGATTTGAAACAGCTGCCTGACACAAAACTCCATCTTTTTTTTTTTTTTTAACACCAATGTTCTCGCACTGATGCCATCTGGCTCTAAGTCACAGAATATCCTGGTCTCCAAAGAATTAAAATTAAGAAGGTGATTTCATGGGTGGAACTGTTTACTGATAAGGAAATGCCTTTTGCCAATGGAGAGTTATCCGTAACATAGGGTCTTAAAGAATTGCCTGGGTCACTGATCTGCTACTACTTGTTTTTTAAGGCATTCTTTAGTCAATAGATTAAAAAAACAAGTTGTTGGGGCAGTTAGGTGGTGCAGTGGATAGAGCACTGGCCCTAGAGTCAGGAGAACCTGAGTTCAAATCTGGCCTCAGACCAAACACTTGACACTTAAGAGCTGTGTGACCCTGGGCAAGTCACTTAACCCCAATTGCCAAAAATAAAACAAACAAGTTGAACATGTCTGCCCCATCCAGCAGATTTCATTTTCGCTGTTCTAGATCCTTTGGTAAAGGGTATGTGGAATCCTGGGCAAAAAACATACTTCACCTGATACCGAAACTTCTGCAAATGACTGGTCCTTAGATGGTCCTTAGAAGAGTCTTCAGATGACAGGCATGAACTACCAGATATGTCCTTAAAGCCTTTTCATCTTGGTAGAATCCAGGCAAGCAAAGGGGTACTGACGCTGACATCAGACACCTTGAGTTTGAATCCTACCTTGGATTCTTGCTATCTCTGTGACCTTGGGCAAATGATTTCCCCTTTCTGGCCCTCAGTTTCTCATCTTATTTGAGGCAGTTGCATGAGATAATCTCTATGTTTCCTTCTAGCTTTAGATTTATGATACTTTGATGATGTATGTCATAAGGCATCAAAGGAGGGCTCTGGTGGAGGCCACAGGAGGGAAGCAAACACTGCATTTTTAAAAACTGGCTGAAGGTTTGGGTTGCTAGAACATGCAAGTCATCACCCTTCATGATAGTTTCCAAGAAATTATTAAAAAAACGTGCTGAAGAGAGAAATGTCTGCTATGATAGAAGACAGTTCGAGAGATTAGGGCACTAAAAGTCTCCACTCTCGATTTGTTTTTCTCAAACGAGACGTTAAAATTTGGCTAGGTGGCCCATGATTGGCGAGCAAACAGACACTTACTTCAACAAGATAGTGATAAATCAGTTGCAAATAAGGAGCAGTAGCTGGAAAAGAATGTGCTCGAGTTTCTGAGTATCATTTTCTATCGTGACTTGTTGCATGGGTTGCTTGCCAAGTTCTTTGAGCTTCCATGGGAAAGAACCAGACTCAGAAGTCAACGTGAGGGATAGAAGCCATCATCAAAACATTATTCATTAACTAGAAAATGCTAGCATGAAGAGCAAAGGCTCTGACTGGGCTTATTCCCTGCCAATGGAGATTGGATTCCAGGTCACAAAGTCATACCTGATTGAATACTGTAAAACAGATTCTGACCCAAGTAATTACTTATTATAATGTTCATACTTAGATCTGGGCTGGAGGCAAAGGTCTTGCTACCACACAAGGCTGGCTCAATACTTGGGGTCAAGTCAAATCAAAAATTAATATCCAGTTCTGAATAACTGACATTTACATAGTGCTTTACAATTTGATTTATTGCCATGTAATTTGAGCTTTCCTGCTACAAGAGAGGGTCTTCAGGTATTATTATCTCCATTTTAGGGATGCGGAAACTGAGGCAAAAAGAGGTAAGGTGATCTTTACCTGGTGACAAAGCTAGTATGTGTCAGAGGTGGAATTTGAAGCCAACTTTAGCATGTCAACCACAGTCCCTTGCTGCCAAATCAGATTAGCTCTTTTCTTTCCAACTCCCCAAGACTAAATTTAGCCATTGACTCATCCACCAGCAGATTGGGAGGAGGTGGACACTGGGGAAAGGGGGTTCACTAGAAAACCCAAAAGGGAGTTGGATATCCCTGTGTGTGTGTGTTTGTGCCATTGTTTTCAAAGGGCATCAAAAGGAACCCTTGGCTTTGTATCCATACCTTCACCAAACATCAAACCCTACTTTTTACACAGCATTTTGCAAAAGATCCTTTCTTGTCTTGATCTTTTCACATTTCTGTTGATTTAATGACATGAATGAGGCCAGAATGGCAAATTTCATTTCTGTAATGCAATTGACTTTAAAGCAGAAGGGGTGGGGGTGGGGGGAAACTACCTTGTTAAGAGGACAAAGCTGTATGTCTCAGCCCAGCCAGCTGCATAATAAATGAATTGGATCCTTCCATGACTTTAGCAGTCGTGCTGGGTGTGCTCAGAAGCCATAAGCAGGTTTCTAATCTGCCTCAAGTTGAATGTTTCTGCTCTGTACCATCTGTTTCAGGGATCTTTATGTATCCAACCCTCCCCCTACCCCAATATGTGTATTGGGGGAAGCAGTGTGGTGAATATGGGGGGGAGGGTAGAGTGAGAGATATGATGCTCAACTCTACTACGGAGGTAGCCAGAAGTACAGAGAGATGAAAGAATGTATCAGTGATCAGTTAAGAAGCTCCTTGGAGGGACTGACCTGTGATTGTGACCACAGAGATGGGTGCAGGGGGAATTCACTGAGATTGGCTCACAGTGGTGCTGGGATGTAGATATCACGGAGTAAGATGATGTAACCCTGGTACTAGGCCTCCAGCTACATCTGATTAGATCAGTGATGGCTACATAGAAGCTCAAGGCACAAGTGTAATGAAGTTTTTTGCCTGCCCCAGGCAATCCACTACAGCTGCTGCCACCATCTTTACCTTTCTGCCCTCCCCTCCCTACATAGTTGTACTGGATATTCGGAGGCAGACCACGTGGTGTTGGTCAGAAGCTGGGCCCAGGATCTTGCTAGGAACTGGAAGGGCAGCCAGAGTTCATCCCTTAGTATAAAGTGACTTGACTAGATAAACCAAAAGAACTAGGATGAGTTAGTATTGAGAAGAGAAGGTCAAAAAAGACTTAGTAGAATCATAGATTTAAATCTGAAAGGTACCTTAGGGGTCCGCTAGTCTAACACCTTCATTTTGTGGAAGAGTAAATGGAGGCACACAAAGGTGAGGTGACTTGTCCAAGGTCATACATATAGTTACACAGCAGATCTGAGCCCAGCTTCTGTGACTCCAAACCTAGCATTCTTTTCACTACACCACATTGCCTCCACTTAAGTAGAAAAAGGGTGAGTGGGGTCAATTGTTGATCATTTATGTGCTCCTGTGAGTCCTCTGTGTTGTATTCCTTCTGCGGAGTTGAATAAGGCTGTCCCATGTTCAATATATATGGTTAGACCAAGTGCTTGCATGGGGAGGAGGGAGCTGAACATCTTTAACTTTTTTTCTGTAAAGACCTAGATATGATCCAAGTTCTGAGGTTCACAGGAGAAAGACGGGTGTGGGAATGTGAGCCAAAAAGTGATATGAGAAAAGCACCTCCCCAACTCAGCGTTAAATGTCTGGGATAGTAAATTACAATAAGGAAGATGTTCCCATCTGTGACGTTTTGTTAACTTTGGGGGCTAATGAAGGAAGCTGTTGAAGCTTCTTTGGGGGGGGCAGTCAGGGAGGGAGCCTTTTTAAAAATCCCTTAGCTTCTCAATAATGTAGCATAGTGGAAGTAAGGTCCTGCCTGGAACAAGGAAGCCTCGATAATGTCTTCACGTCCCTTTTAGGATTTTTATTACTTTTAATAACATTTGTTCTCTATCTGGCATGCTCAGATTTACAAAGCACCTGATGTAAATTATCTTATTTCATCCTCACAATAGCCTGTGATGTAAATAGTGCAAATATATTCTCCCTTTTTAACAGAACAGTTAGCTGAAGCTCAGAGAGATTGAACATCTTGCCTCAACCTCTCATGGCTAATAAGCAAAGAACCAGAATTTGAACCCAAGCCTCCTGACTCCCCATCTGGTACTTTCCCCTAGACCACATGCTTCTCTACTTAAAAATATTTATCTCCAATTTATGATATTATTATATGCATATACATATACATGATGTATCATATATATGACATATCACATATGTATGTATATATGTTCTATTTGTACATTATTGTTTGCATATTGTCTCCTCTATTAGATCATAAGCTCCTCGAGGGCAGGGACCAATTTTGTGTTTCTTTGTATCTTCACTGCTTAGCACAGTGCCTGGCACACAGTATGTATGTCATAAATTCTTGCTGACCTGACTCAACTAATACAATGTAAAAACTAGAATTTCTTAAAAAATGGTTCAATCTAACCCCCTCACTTTACAAACAAGTAAACTGAGGTACCAGAAGGTAAGATGGTTCCATTAATTAGCAATAGAAGAGGGACTAGACCCCAGCCCTTCTGACTCCTAACCCAAGGTTCTTTCTTGATCAATGTCAATTTTCTGTCCAATCATGCAAATAGCAAACCATGGCTGCCAATGCCATTATGATCCCAACTCTTGTCCTTGTCCTCTGATAACTTCACCACAAGAGGTTCATCCAATATGCGAGAGGACTCTCCCACCCCATTCTCTCTGACATTTCAAGTGTACCACATTAGCACTTCCCCAGTCTTGCCATTGACCAGGTCATCCTCTTTTTCGGTCATACACATCTTTTGTGGAAGCCTTTAGTTCTTCCCTAGGCCACAGTTGTGTCACAGAAATTGGGAATTAATAGTATAAGAATCCTGGTCTATAGTCCTTTGGTCTCTCTTGAATCAGTCTTCCTTGAATAGAAGATAATCAATGTCAGGCTGGGATATTCAAGAAGAAACTCTTCTTGAAAGCCATAGGTGAAAGTAACACAAATTCAAAAGGGAAGAGCTAATAGAATAAGACGCACACACACACACATATAAGTGGAGAAAGATATTAGGGGAAATGGTCTTCATTCATTCAACAAATATTTATTGAGTATCTACTTTGTGCAACAGATGGCTTATTTTGTGGAGATAAAATATCTCTCGTAAAGAGAAGGCAGAGACCTCACAGGAAAAAAAAAGGCAGTTAAGGATGTCTTGTATATCCAAGGTATATTCCCAGCAACTGGTTCTTGACGGCTGTGAATAGCAATAATAACAGTTGACTTTTATATAGCACTTCAATGTTTGCAAAGCACTGTACATGCATTATCTCACTTAAACCTCTCAGCCATCTTGTAGATATAGGAAGTTTTGAGGATTTTTTATTCTGAAACTATGATTTTATTGGCACTAGTGAAGAAACTTCTACCAATGTAGCTCAGTAACTGTTCTATAGTTATTAGTCTTAAGGAGTTGCCTAGGGTATTATGAGAGTAAGTGAATTGTGCAGGGTCATATAGCCAGTATACGTGAGCACAACTTGAACACAGGTCTTCTGGACTCTGAGACCAGTTCCTTATCCACTACCCCCTGTTGCCTCTTATAAGGTAGGTACTATGGGTATTGTTCCCATTTTACAGGTGAGAAAACAGCCTGAGTGGTTAAGCCCACGATCACCTAGGTAGTAGGAACTGGAGTGCAGGATTCTAACCCAGATCTTCTTCATTCTAAGTCCTACAGTTTATCTACTTGAGTACTACACATGGCAGTGGCACAAAGTCACTTGCTATCTTCTGACACTTTCAAAGATCCCAATGCTTGGTTGTCAGAAGTACAAGACACTCTCTGGCAAACCTCTTTGTTCCTTAGCAGAGATTAGCCCTGGGGTGAAGAGTGGAAGGTAACAAGCATTTTGGCTTTCTTACCAAGGAAAATTATAGGAAAGCAAATGGAAACCCAGTGCTTAATTGTTGCCTTGTGTCCCCAGGGAAGCTGTCTGTCATCTCTGCCACCCCCTCAGTTGTCAGTCCACAGCCCACTGAAGTTTGGAGTTTTCTGCATAAAGACAGCAAGTCCCAGAGTGATCATCTGGCCAATCCCACACAGCCTCATGGCCTTGAAGCAGTCTGTTGGGAAATTCAAGTTCAAGGGGTGAATTCCACTGGCTTGCGGTTTCCATTACATAAAAAGCATCTAGTGTCTTCATTCCAGACTCTTGGATAAAGCATACAAGAAGAAAATAAAGAATACTTGCATTGGAAGGGGAGGAAAAGGTGGCAAAGACCTTGTCAGACTTGAATCCAACGCTATCTTTTAAATACTCTTACAGTGCAATTTTTTCACAGAGATTAGCAAGGAGAAAAGAAAATGCTCACTGCAGATCACAGCGGATAACTTCCAATGCAATGCCTTGCAAAGTGTGTGTGTGTGTGTATGTATGTGTATGTGTGTGTATGTATGTGTGTATGTACATATGTGTGTGTGTGTATTGGAGTGTTTGGAAACTGATGCAAAAGATCAATGCCTGTTCTGCCATCGCCTTCTCTGTTGACAGAAAATGCATTAGCCTACCTGCTCCATGGCTTATCCTCCAAGGGGAAAAAAATGAGTGTAGTTCCTATCTCTACTGGTTCAACTGGTTTTGTGTATGGTCCAACCTCATGCCCCATGGGAGTTATCATGTTGTGTTCTGGCCTACTTGTCTGTTGGATTCTTTTGAGAAATCTTCTCTTTATCCCACAACTCCATTAAGCCTGGGCCAGTGACCTTAAGCAGGTCATTTCATCTCAGCCTCAGTTTCCTCACCTGTAAAATGGGGAGAATTCTTATCCCACTACAGGGTTGTTCTGAGGAGGAGTCATCACAGGAAATAGACTGAAGCAAAATACCCAAGAGTAAGGGAAAGTAGGAACAAGGAGAGGGCACCATCTGGTTGGTCAACCAGGACCTAAGTGTGCAGCTCTTTAGGCCAGGCCAGCAGGAACAATACAGAACAACACTGTTATTTCAGAGAGGCAGCATACCCAGCTCCCCAAGCTCTCTGATGATTCCTCCTAGCAACCACCTCTGTATCATGACAGTTCCCCAAGGCCTGAAAAGGTGATGGATTGCATAGGAAAAAAGATAAGTTCTCACTAAGGCAGGTCAGTGTCAAATGAGAGAAATGTTAGTATTGTCTAATACGAAAAAACTGGCCCAACCCAAGAGGAAGCAAAGACATGGAATATCAGTCAATCAAATAGCATTTTAATTAAGCCCCTACTATGTGCTGAGTATACTAAGACAAAAGCTAAACAATCCTGGGCCTCAAGGAGAACGCATTGTAACAAGGTAGAAGCAGTACACACAAAATCAAACCATGGTCATTGGAAGCAGAAGGGGGAGAGAAGTCACTAGCAACTGCCAATTTTCAGAAAAGGGCAGGGTTTCAAGGGTATTACACAGGAGGAGAGGTCATGGCCAGGGTCCAGAGTAGAGATAAACTGAGAGTGGGTCTTAGAGAAGCCCAGAGGGTGTAACTCTTTCAGTCTTATCATGGTCATACCATTAGTAAGTGTCTGGTCTGTCCACTGCAAGGTCTTTCCACCCTACAACAATGACTCCACTAGCCCCTATGAGGCTGCACAGGTGTACTTGCCGCTATCTGCCCTGTTATAGTGAAATAGCGGCTTCCGTCTATTTTCCTGCAGAATGAGGATAACATTAGTGTTCATTATGAAACACATTCAGTCAGTCAATAAGCATTTAGTAAGCCTTACTAAGTGTCAGGTACCATGCTAAGTGCTGAGGACAAAGAAAGACAAAAGCCACTTCCTGCCCTTCAAGAGCTCATAATCCAATGGGGGAGAAAACATGTGAACAAATATGGACAGACAAGCTAGATACAACAGAGGGAAGGCATTAGAATTGATGGATTGAGAAAGATTTCCTGTAGAAAGCAGGAACTTAGCTGGGGCTTGAAGGAAGTCAGGGAAATCAGAAGACATTTAGAAAGTGTTTTTGAGGGGGCAGCTAAGTGATGCAGCGGCTAGAGCACTAGTCCTGAAGTAAGGAGGACCTGAGTTCAAATCTGACCTCAGACACTTACTAGCTGTATGACCCTGGGCAAGTCACTTAACCCTGATTGCCTCTCCCAAAAAATAAGTGTTTTGAGTCTCTTGGACCACATATGTAGCAACCAAAACCCATATGAGGACTAATGTTTCCATTACGGAAGAAACATTAGCAATTCATGAATTCTTTCAAGCACAATCAATCAAAAAGTATTTATTAAACATTTACTGTGTGTCAAGCACAGTATGAAGCACTAGTGATGCAAAGAAAGGCAAAAATAGTCCCTGTCTTCACTAAACTTGTATTCCACTACTGTTCTATAAGAAATGATGAGCAGGTGGATGTCAGAAAAACCCGGAAAGATTTACATGAACTGATGCTGAGTGAAGTGAGCAGAACCAGGAGAACATCGTACAAAGTATCAGTAACATTGTGTGATAATCACCTGTAATAGACTTAGCTCTTTTCAGCAATACAATGATCCAAGACAATTCCAAAAGACTCATGATAGAAAATACTATCCACGACAAGAGAAAGAACTATGGAGTCTGAATGCAGATTGAAGCATACTATTTTCACTTTTTTGTTGTTTTCTTCTTTCTCATGGTTTCCCCCTTGCACTCTGTTTCTTTTTTCACAACATGACTAATGTGGAAATATGTTTAACATGATTGTTCGTGTATAACCTATTTCAGATTGCTTGTTGTCCTGGGGAGGGGGGAGGGAAGGGAAGGAGGGAGAAAAATTTGGAACTAATATGAATGCATATGTAGAGCCTATATCAGATTGCACACCATCTCAGGGAGGGGGAGGGAGAAAATTTAGAGCTCAAAATCTTGCGGAAGTGAATATTGAAAACTAAAATTAAATAAATTAATTTTAAAAAAGAAAAGCACTAAAAGAAGAAGCTTATATTCTAATGGGGAAGACAAACATGAAAATAACTAGATACATCCAAGATATATAAGGAGTAAATAGGAGGTGGGAGGAAGTAACCTCAAAGGGGAAGGCACTAGCATCTGGGACACTGGGAAAGACCTCCTGCAGAAGGTGGGACTTGAGCTGAGACCTAATGGAAGCCTGGAAACTAAAAAGTAGAGGTGAGTGGAGGTAAGGGAGTCAGCCAAAGGCAAATGGAAATCAAGTATCAAAGTTGAAGAGCAGCTTCTTGAGAGAAACAACTGCTTTTTTTTTTTCCTCTTTGTATTCCCAGTGTCTAGAATGGCACCTGGTGTCCAGAATGTACTTAATAAATGCTTGTTGAATTGAATCAAATTTATTTCAGAAAGCTGCCTGCTTACCTAAGAGATTCTTGTCAAGGTTGCCAGATCAAGAGTGATAGCAGGATTCCTAGAATATGAATCATCCCATGAAGCAGAACTCAAGGACTTGTGATTCGGTATTTAAACTCAAGGGTCCTGAATTCAAATTCTGGTGTTGCTCCTTACTCTTTGTATGACTGTGAATGGGTCATGATCTTTCTGGGGCCTCATGTATAAAATTAAAGGGTTGAACGATATGACCTCGAAAGTCCTTTTCAGAGCTAAACCTATGGGATCTATGAGCCCCTATGAGTCTGCTAACAGCATACCTCCAAACACGGACACATTGGGGGGATTGAGGAAGATTCTCATGCTTCAAAACAAGAAAAATGAACAATATCCTTTAAAAAGCAGAATTCCAGTTAGAAGTCAGAGTCAACTTAATAAACTTAAATCTTGGGGATAAAATTTTTAAGGCCAACTTCAAATTATCAATGCAACACCTCTTCTAGGGAGCTATCCAGGGTACTACCATTCTGAACACAATGCACCACAATCCTCTCCTGTCCCTACATATGCCTTCCTGATTTCAAATGATTTGTTCTACCACTTGCCTGCCTGACCTCATTTTCTGTCCACTCTGCTCCCAGCTAACCTATATTCTGCACCTGCCTTGACATAGGAATAGTATTTGGGGAGGGGCGGGGGAGGTTTGCAGTGCTGAACTTAGAGCCAGTTGAACTAAATCTCAACTCTGACATTTATTAGTTATGGCCTTAGGCAAGTTACTTAACCTCTATGAAACTATTTCCTCATCTGTAAAATGAAATGGTTGGTCTAGATGATTTCTAAGGTCCCTTAAAGCTCTAAATCCATGATCCTATCACCCTTGACTACCAGACTTCAACTACTGCCCATACCTGCTGCCTTCCTTAGTTATGTCTCAAGCCAGCAACCCAATGCTCTAGACATTCCCCAACATTTATGTCTTGATATAGGCCAGTAATCAAGGAGACTGAATTGAGATTTCCATAAATATGCTTGGAATTCACACTTTTACACTTCACATAGGAAGCCAACCTTAGCTAGCACATTCGTTTGCTAACTCCTTGAGACAGATATAGTAGTTTACCTGAACAATTAATTTTCAGAATTTAAGGTTAAGCAGAAGGATAATTCATGAGCTGGATAATTATTCTTTCCTGCTACAGATGTTTAGTCTTTGACAATTATATACATCTATACATACACACAGTAATTATAAAGTAATAATTTATTTATAGAGGGTTAATGTCTTTCATTTTAGAGAGTTAACAAAAGGAAATATTTAAAATTTTAGAATGAATCTCAATGATGCCATTAATTACAGTATGCCTATAAATAACATAATGGTTGATTCTAAGGAACAATGATGTTAACACATTAAGTATTTTCTTTACATGTGCTGTAATTCTTTAGTTATCATTTTATATGTATTTTAAAACTATTTACTTAGGATCTGAGACTATACAAGAATGAACTATAGGGACTGTCTAAACCAACCTCATTAAAAAATAAATTTAGTAGAAGTCCATTGTTTTTACATCACATTCATTTTTAAATATTGCCCCCATGCTACACATAGACTCCTTATATTATAGCAACAAAAAAATGCCAGTAAAAGAAAAAATATTGACACAGTATGCACATCTGATAGCATATATAGTACTCTATTCCTGAGGTCCTCCACCTTTCTGCCAAGAAGTCATTGTAGTCACTCTCAGTTTAGTTTCCTTTTAAAATTCTTTTAATTCATATTATTGTAGTCACTATATAAATTGTTCTCTTGATTCTGCTTATTGTACTTTGTATCAGTTCATGCAAGTCTTTCCACCTTTCTCTAAGTTCCTCATATTCCTCATTTCTCGAGGTCACATGCCACCATTTGTTTAATAAATCCTTGATGAATTGAAGTGAACTGAATTTAGCCATTCTCCCATGGATGGGCTCCCACTTTGTTCCTGCTCTTTGTTACTACACACACACACACACACACACACACACACACACACAGAGTGCTATGAACGTCTTTGTATATATGGGTCCTGTCTGGTTTTTACTTCATCAGAATATACCAATCAATCAACAAGTATTTATTAAACTCCTACCATGCACCAGGCACTGGGAATATAAAAGCAATGAATAAAACATTCTCTAATCATGAGGAGCTTCTACTCTAACAGAGGAGATAAGGTCATATATAAATATATGCTCAGTGAAGGGCTTCTGGGTTAAGGGGTGTGAGCAAAGAAATCATTTTTTTTTGGCAAAAATATAAATTGTCTCCAAACCAAAAGTGTATTAGCATGACTCTCTTCTCATAGCTTCTCTGAAATGGATTATCTCTGTCTTTCACCTTTGCCAATTTCCTGGACCTGAGATGAAACTTCAGAGGTACTTAAATTTTCATTTCTCTTTTTAGTAGTAATTTGGAGCATTTTTCATATAGTTGTTGATCCCTTGTCTTTCTTCTTCTGAAAACTATTTATAACCTTGGACCACTCACTTATTAGGAAATGACTCTTGGTCTTAGACATGGGTATCAATTTCCCATATATCCTGTACATCAGACTTTGATCAGGCACATTTTAAGCAAAAGTTTTTTTTTCCCTCTTTTTAAAGTTTCATTTTTCATCCTAGCTACATTGATTTTCTTGCTAAAAGAACTTGCCTACAGTCATACAGATACCAAGTAGGAACAGACTTAAAACTCAAGCCCAGATTCTGACCCCAAATCCAGCTCTCTTTCCAACAATATCCTATTTCCTTGTTGCTCACAAAAACCAAGATTGTCTTTGAAGACTTCATGGAGACTGGGTATTGGTGAGAAGGATATGTTCTGGCCAATTCTCCCCTTTTCCCCATGCAGCAACTGACTGTCCCTTTCATTTCTGTCATGCTATTGATTTTAGTGATTAGTGTGTGCCCAAGAATCAAAGGACCCAGAAAAAAGGGAAAAGCTAGAAGAAGCAGACAAGTGCAGACTTAAATATTTTTTTCTTCTGCCTTATGGCTAACATCAGGAAGTAAGAGCTCTGACCAACTGATTTCCTCCACTTCTTAAAAACACAGTGCTCTTACTGATCTTTAATAAAGATCTGACCTGAAGGGACCTGTTTTGTTTGGATTTATTCCAACTGGTTTCAATGAAACCTTTCTGTGTCGTGGCCGTAGAGAGCAGTTTATTCACTAAGATGGGTTTTGTCAAAGCTATAGTCAATCCTGTCAAAGGAATAGTCAATGTTCATTGACTAACTAGTCAATGAAAGTCTTGACAAAGTCGCTGCTTAACTTGACATCTTTTTCATGGACTGATTGAGAGGGGTGTTTATTTGCACTTGCCTGGGCTATCTCATATTTGCTTTCGATGTTTAGATTTAGCACCTTTCCTCTTTGCTTAGTCATATTTTTAGATAAGCATGAATCACCGCACACACAAAAAGGTAACAATCCTGAAGGTGTGCCAAGGAACAAACAAGGCACAGAGGTGGGGGAATGGCTTTGGAAAGTACTGAATTCCAAGCATCACTTAGGAGCATATCTAGCTTAGGAGCAATAAAAATCATCCAGAATTGTGACAGTTATCTAAATTGAATAACCTATTGCAGTACTATATTCACCCATGTAATCTTCCATCCATCCTTCAGATTCAATATACTGTTACCAACCACCTTATGTGCCATCTTATCCAATTCTTTCATTTTGTACTTGAGGAAAACTGAGGCCCCTGTAGAATGTAACCTACTTGAGGTCAGGAACTGTCTCATTTTTGTCTTTGTATTTCCAGCATCTAACACTCAGTAGACTTACATGTTTGTTGAATTGATTTAAAAAGGTAAAATTTTATTCTCTAGGTTACATAAATAATATATAAATGATTCAGACTTAGAACTCAGGTCTTTGACTTCCAGTCCAATGTTCTTTCCCCCTTACAATAGTGACCTTTTCTTTCTTCCCCAGATAATTTCACTTAGAAAAGGAGGTCTCCTGGTCCACTACCTCTACTAGTTTTTGAGATTTTCATGCCCATGTGCCCACCAGACCCTCACCCAGTGATAGATAAGGATAACTGGGATGTAGAACTCTTCATATTCCTTTCTTCTTTTGGTAGTTCTTATTGCCCTTGTAAACTGTGACTGCCTTAAAAGAAGGGACTACCCTGCATGTATTTATGATTGTGGCAATAGAAATTAATAATGGTAGACTAAGGCTCAAAATTTATGAGCTTTATCTGTTTCATAACAACAAATCTATTACAAAGTAGGTCAAAATGGCTGTCTCCACTCAGCCAACTGACACCAGTGACCGCTGACTGACTCTTTTAAACCTAGATGTGTCTTCCTTCTGATTGGCTTGATGGTACATCATTTGGAACTCCCCTGGCAAAGGGAAGAAATTCTTGATTGGCAGACATTTTAATGAGGAGGTAGAACGTGAGTCACCTTAGCTCCTCCTCGTTCAGAAATGTTCAGAAAATGGGCATATGGGGCAGCTAGGTGGCACAGTGGATAGAGTCCTTCAATTCACCTCCAGGAAAATGATTGCTGTAAAAGTTTGGGCTACAGCAATGGCTGTTTCTTCATCCCTGAGACCAAAGGTAGTTAAGTTCTAAAACTGAGCCAGAACCTTGAAAACAATGGACATCATCCTTGGAGAGAGAATATCTTCCCTTTAAAGAATAGCTTCTTGTGGAAATTTTAAAAAAAACAGAATAGCTCAGTGAACCAAGTGGAATTATGAGAAGAAAACATTTCCTTAATTTTATTTTCAAAATTGATGTGGGAAGGAATGTTGAAAGGAAATATGGCACATAAAATATTGAACTAAAAAGATATTAAAATTCAAGAATTCTATTAAAATGTATGGATTTAGAATGTGGAAAAAAGCTACAGAGCAATGTAATTTAAATTTTTGATAGTTTTTGAAATGATCTGAGTATATGAAGATCCCAAACCTCCAAATCTTTGTCACTTTGAAGGAGTCAATGATCTGTTTTAATGAATAACAGTTTGCTTAATGCACAAATCTTCTTTTCTAATTTAAAAAAAATTAGAGAATGATACCTAACAAGAAAGAGAGTAAAGGAGAGCCTCAGTGAATGTAAACTTAATATTCCACCTCATTAGCAACATGTAGAACTATATTTGTATCCTGTGCTCATCAGGAGTTGGTTATTTCCCTTAGTTCCAGTCTTTTTTGAACTTAAAATTCTAGAAAATTTCCCTTTATTTGCTTCCTGTCCTTTTATATGTTTGGGTAAATTCCATTAAAAGGGTAAAGTCCATTAGTGGTCAGCAATTTGGTAGAATACTAAAGTGATCCTTCAGTTTGCAATCTTATTATGTATTTAACTGATGACTCTTATCTTTATTAAGGGAACTGAGAACGTCATAATGGGGTTTATTTAGCCTAAAAAGATTATTCAAAATTATCTGTGACATGTGGCATTATGTAGTGGAAGGAGCACTGGGCTCTGAAACAGGAAATATGGATTTGGATCTTGGGTTTCCCTTTTACCGGTAGTGTGACCTTGCACAAATCATTTGCAATCTCAGGTGTCAGTTTCTTCTTTGATAAAATGGAAACAACAATATGTCTTCTGTCAATACCGCACAGGGTTTTGGCAATGAACAATGAGGATAGTGTAATTGATCCACGATGTCAGTAATGTGGGTATTCCTTCTCATGGTACAGAGAATACCTGATCGTATCTTCCTATATCTTCTTGTATAATTGCTGTCCATGCCTGCTCATAGATATTTCATAAAGGTTCAGCATGCCAAAAGCCCATCAGAAAAGAAACTTTTATTAGGCACTTACTATATGCCAGACACCGTGTTAAATGCTGGGGATACAAAAGAAGACAAAAGGCAGTCCCTGCCCTCAATATATTCACAGTTTAATGGGGAAGATAATGTGAAATAACTAGGAACAAATAAAGTATATGCAGGATAAATTGAAAATAATCAAAAGAAGGAGATTGAGATTGGCTTCTCTAAGTTTTTAAATGTTTTTATGGATACTCATCTAGTAATCAAGCTGTTCATTTTTGTGCCTTGCTCTTGCTACATGGCTAGCTTAACTCCTTTTCTGATCTTACATTTCCTGTATTATGTTTTTTATACTACTTCTCAAATGTAAGTCATAGAATCACTAAATCCCAAAGTTGGAATCAATTAATGGATTACTCAGCAAGTACTTACTGAATGCCACTATGGATAAGGCACTAGGCTAAGCACTGGAGATGCAAATACAAAAATGAGACAGTTCCTGCCCTCAGGGAGCTGTGCTAATAGGAACAATATTGTTGTTTGTCCATTGTTTTCAAAGAGGACCAATGACATCATGGGGTGATGTCTTGACTCCTTGATGAATTAAATGTAAGTGAGGCAAAGTTGCATGAAGTTGTCAGCCTCAATCTCTCTTCCAGAGACATCGAAGTCCAGCGGCAAGACAAAAGTCTTGATGGCTCAGGATGCAGCAGATGACCTTGGCATCTTCCATGTCTAACCTAAGCTCTCCACAGAACCTGCTTCAGTTGCCTACACAGCCACTGGAACAAATTGTTAACATCTGTCCATTCCACCAGAGGAATTATTCACAACCTTGGGGTAGACACCTCCTTAAGTAACCAAGAGGTTGCCTAGATGGTTTATCAGGGTATGACTGCTGGGCATCCTATACCTTATTGGAGCGATAAGTGAGAGTTGAGTGCCAGGTAGACACTAAAGGTGGATGAGCAGACCAGAAAAGGGCTCAGCAAGTCCTCATACCAGAGGTGCTAGTCGTCCTTGAAGATCCCATTCACCCCAAAAGGAACAAAATAAATAGGGGAGAAGTAGCTAGGGAAAAGAGTTTTTCTCTACGTAATCACAGTGGGTGTGAATAAAACAATAGGGCCTTAGATTGTTACCCTATTGAGCAGCAATAGTAGGTACTGGTTTGATTAAAAAAATTGTTCACAGATCAAGAAGAATGTAGCTGTAGAAAGACACATAATGGGTATGGATAGGCCCGTGGAGGGGCAGCTAGGTCACAATGGATAGAGTGCCAGGCGTGGAGTCAAGAAGATTCATCTTCTTGAGTTCAAATCTGGCCACAGACACTAGCTATGTAACCCTGGGCAAGTCACTTAACTTGGTTTGCCTCAGTTTCTTCATCTATAAAATGGGGTGGACAAGAAAATGGCAAACCACTGCAGTATCTTTGCAAAAAAAAACCCCAAATAGGTCCTGAAGAGTTGGACATGACTGAAAAACAACTGAGCAATAACAACAACAAGGCCCGTTGGTAAGCATACTACCAATCAAGATTTGCACGGATGCTATTATTGACATCATATGAATAGAAAAGGGGAGGCAATCACCGGGTGATAGCAAAAGCTAAAAGATGGATAGCCCAAGCACTCCCCTGAGAGCCACATACTCTTAAGATCAAAAGATCTAAAGGAAGTCTCTTAGCACATCAGGTTTGGCCTTCTATAGAGAATTTACACTAGGACATGGACAAGCATCCCATAGCATGTATGGTTAGGTTGGCACCAGCCCCACTGGAAGGAGTACCCGCATCAGTAAGAAGGCACTTGCATCAGCGCATCAAAGTTCAAAGGAGAGACTATTTTACCTGGTATTTATGGTAAATATTGGTCTTTCTATACTCTTGATCCATCTCAGATATGACTGGCCAATTTTCAGCCCTTCCCTAACTAGGGTGTCTCTTCCTAAGGTGTGAATATCCAAGCATCATGATGGGGATGAATGGTACCAAGAGACACCAGCTCAGGAAACGCATTCCTCATCTGAGCCACCAAGGACACTTATTTATTCAACAAGCATTGCAATTATTCATTTATTTCTTTAGTCCTGGTCCATGATTCATCAGTATTGGAAGCCTCCCTTTGCCAAAGAATATTAGTACCTGTTCTGCAGTTTTTAGTCTTAGAGCATTGCCTGGGGTCCTGAGAGGATGCATGCATGACTTGTTCAGAGTCACACAGCTAGTATGTGTCAAAAGCAGCACTTGAATCCAAGACCATCCACTCAGTTAAGGCTGCCTTGAAATATTAAGTGCTAGGAATTTGCTAGCGATGGAGTTAGGTATTAGGACCACAAAGACCAAAAAATGATAGTGTCCATGTCTTCAGGGAGCACTGGGGTGGGAGTGGGTTTGTCATGAACATAGAAAAGTATAATTCAAAGTGGGACATAATAAAGGCATTGGGGGGTGGGGGGAGACTTCATGTTTCCCCTTCAGGCAAATCCAGTGAGTGAGCTAAGTTACCTTTGAAGTCTTAAGGGTATCTCAAGACATGACCAGATCTAAAAATAGCCCCCTAATTTATGTCACATTGAAAATCTGGCTGCTTTCCACCCCCACCCTCCAGCCGCTGCATACAATCCTCAGGCTAGTTGCATATGATTTCTGATTATACCCCTTCAATGGAAAGTTGGTGGTTATTTTGACAAGCCATTGTTGAAATTCCTGGGCAAAAAGCTACCAAGGCTCCCTCCAGCTACAACAGTTGTAGGTTGCCTGGTAGTTTGGTAGGTGTTCTGCACCCCACACTGAAATATTGCCATTTTTCTTTTCCTAGATCTCTATTTAGGCATTGTTGTTGGAGACTTTCTCTGGGGCTAAGTAGAGAGGCCCCAAGGCATAATGACGCAAACTTCACATGGAGCTGAAATGAGCAGTGTTCTCCCAGGGACCTCTTTCAGCAAGGCTTAGAAACTTACTTAATGTCCTGCTTATTTTACAGTGTTCTAGCTGTGTTCCAGAAACAACCATTCTGGGCTCCTTCAAGCTGGCTTTGCTGTACTGGGAAAACAGCCAAGTGATCCTTCTCCCCCTTTCCCCTGCTGTCTCTCTATTCATTGGTTCTGAGCTCTATTCTGGGTTTACAGCCAATTTAGCTGTCCGTGATCAGGCCAAGAGGCTTTAATTGACTGGAGATTGAATGAATTGTTGGAATATTTCATTAGAGAACTGATTTCCGAGGCAGGGTGGAAGAGAATGAACTGGAGTGCTCTCTCTTTCTCTCTCTCTCTGTCACTCTCTCTCTCTCTCTCTGTCACTCTGATTCTCTCTCTCTCTTTCAGTCTCTCTCTCTGTATATGTGTGTGTTCATCTATATCTATCTATCTAAATACACACACACACACACACACACACACAGAATTTGCTTGGGACCAAATAAAGTGGATTTCACAGGAGACAGTCTCAATCATTGAATATGATTTTTAAAATGTTATTGACTATAAATGGGATAGGGCTGAAACTGGCATTGATACTTACTAGTCCTGTAACCATAATATTAGGCAAGAATATCTGACCTAACGCCTCCTTTCCTCTCCCCTCTGCCCCTTCTCCATGCAGATTTAGTTTGTTTTTCTTTAAAAGTTATTAAGAATCAACCCCAGACAGTTGGCTCGGGATACTAAGGGCTTAGCAGTTGATAAGACTTCTGGGTTGCCATAGTAAAACTAGCCACAAGGGCTTTAGTCTGGCTCTGAGGTTTGGCTGATGGACCACAATGAGCAACTCAGAGGCAAGTGAGCCTCCTTCAGATGAAATACCTCACATTGTACTTAATGCCTCTCCTTATTAAATAACCTTTTCCTCCATAAATCTCCTTCAGTTAACTGTTGAATGACCTATGAGTGTCTCATTTTATTCTATCATCAAACCTGAACTACCAGAGGACTGGCCTCAGTCAGGCCTATTCCAAGATGCATAGGGAAGTCTGAGCCCCACTTTCCCTGTTTGTAAGATAGGGGCAATGCTATTTACCCTCGCCTACCTCCGACCCACCGGGTTATTGTAAGGATCAAATATCATAGCCTTTGAGCAAGAAGGAACCACAAAGGCCATTTAGTCCAATCCTAACATCTTACAGATGAAGTAGAGTCCCAGGGAAGATAATTAATTTAATGCCCGAGGTCATACAGATAAAAAGCATCAAGGGTAGGATATACTTTGTTAATTTTAAAGCACCATATAAACGTGAGAAGCAACATGGCTCAGATAATTGCTGTCTGTGTGAATCTGCACAAATCTGTTAACTTTTCTGAACCTTGGATTCCTCAGTTGAAAGGTACCCTTGCTGTCTCACAGGATCGTTGTGAAGAAAGTGCTTTGTAATTAGTCAAGTCCTTTGTAAATGTGAGTTATAATGATGGTGACAGGATTTTAAATACTTATACACAAAATCCGCAAGAGTGCCTATAACCAATGTCAGAGGCTAGAATTATGGTTTGACAGAGACACAATATTTGATTAATCGATTTTTTGATTGGTGATTCTTTTTGATCCCAGAAGGTAAAACCAGAAACAGTGGGTAAAAGTCGAAAAGAGGCAATTTTTGGCTTGATTTCAAAACAACAACAATAATTAGAGCTGTCCAAAAGTGAAATCGGCTGCTTCTGGGGGGAATGTACTATGTACTATGGACTATAGCCTATGTACTTTAGTTTCTCCATTTGGAATAGATACATTCCTTGCCTTTTACCTGTAGAGCTGGCCAATTAGCCGATTAGCCAAACTCTTCCTCTTTAAGACCCTTGCCTCTCTCTTCCAGGTAGCCAAGTCCTTCGAGTTGCCTTCGGAGTAGCCAAGATCTACCCACCACTCCTCATTCCAGGGCAATGCCTGACTCAATCCTGCCCTTCTTAGCATTGTCCCATAGCCTGGAATTTGATCTTCACCCTCCTCTCCATAAAAACTTTCCCCTCTTGAATATCATTCCCAAACTGACTCCCCCCAAAATGGCCTTTGGGAAAGTGAACTAATGAACTAATCCACACTAAGATATCAATAATTGGTATAGTCTTGCCCTGGCCCTACTGTATTTTGAGGAGATAAATATCTTACCCCAAAGGAACCAATCCTTATATAAATATTTATTTAACATTTACCAATAAGTCCCATCTATTTTAGAGATTTGTGGAGAACCTCTTTTCTTTTTCATAATTTAATATTTTCTTTTTCCCCCAATTATATGTAAATATATTTTTAACATTCATTTAAAAAATATTTTGAGTTCCAAAGAACCTCTCTTTTCAATGTGGTGGAATTAAACTGAGCACTGGATTTGAAGCCTGAAGTCCTGAGTTCAAATTCCAGGTCTCCTATTTACTGAAGTAATTTTGGGGAAGTCATCCTTTCTGGATCTCAATTTCCTCATCTATAAATTAAGGAATTTGGACTGGGTAATCTCTAAGGTTTTTTACAATTACAACTTAGCATCTACATCTCACATGATTATTAAATGTCAAGGGTGGGATTTGATTCCAGGTCTTTCTGAATCCAAGCCAAACATACTGTCCACTATACCTAGCTGCCTGTTATATCCTAACAGTAGGAATTTGGGGATCTTTGTCAGATTTGGAGCTTTTGGAGGTTGAAGAAGGACTTTCAGAGCCCCCCAGATCATACCTTATAAGCCTTTACTGCCTCTGCCCATAAATGAGTGTGTCCTTGATTTCAGTCAGGCCAAGAAGAATAACTAACTTCAGTAAAATGCCTTGAATCTTTGGGCAAGAGAAGCCATATTCTCACAGTCAATATCAATGATTACATCCCATAAGCTGACTCATCAAAAAAATTGGAAGGAGGCTAGCATGCCAAATGAACTTTTTTTTTAAGGAAACCTTTAAGGAAATGACTTGGCAATTACTTAGAACATCACATTAGGGGCACACTAGCAAGCCCAAGAGAAAGTTTAAGGTGAGAGAAAGGCAAGCAATAAGCATGAAAGGGTGCCTTCCCCTGGCTTGCCCTTGTTCCAAGGTAACTGTGGTACTGTTTGGTTTTTTTTGTAATTGGTTACACAAAAAGGTGAATATCTCACCATTTCTTTCTTTGTTTTAGGTTTTAAAAAAGAGCTAGTAAGTGACAGGGTACAGGTTCCAGGATGGCTACCTCTTCATTTTCCACTGAACTGCACTCCTTCAGATCCTCCATCACGCCCCCAAGGGTATCTTCTCCCCTTACCCTTTTCTGCTTCTTTTCCTGTGTTTTCCCTCCATTAGATTATAAACTCCCTGAGGGCAGGGAATTTTTTTTTTGCTTTTATTTGTATTCCCAGGGCTTATTAACACAGTGCCTAGCATACTGTAAGTGCTTAGCTGTTGCAGTGGTGATGGTGGTTGTGGTTGTTTGTCCTTCATTCTTGAAGAGGACCATGACATCTGGAAGGTTATGTCATGACTTGCAAGTGAATTGAATTTAAGTGAGGCAGGGTTGCACAAAGTCGCTTGTTAACTGATTGAATGACTTTCTTACTGCATACCCAGTACAGTCTCTAGGACCTTGGCTGCTGTGAGGTCAATAATTTAGCCTTTATGTGCCTCAGGCTATTCTTTAGTACTTAAAGGACCCAAGTTAGAATACCTACTCAGATGCTTACCACCTGTATGACCTTGGGTCAATTGCTTGGCCTCTCAGCTTGTTTCCTTGCCTATAAAATGAAAGAGTTCATCAACCGTAAAATGAGGATTTTACCTCTCAGGTTTATTGTAAGGATCAAATGAGATAATACTTGTAAAGTGCTTAATGCAATTCCTGGCACATATTAGGTACTGAATGAATGCTCATATCTTTCCTTCCTACCAAGTCTATGATCCTATCATCTACTTAGACAGAAAAGGGCTGTCATCTGCCACAGTGGATTGAGAGGTTTGTTGTTATAGGGCAGGGAGGTGGCTCAGCGGATAAAGTGCTGAGCCTGGAATCAGGAAAACCCGAGTTCAAATCCTGCCTCAGATACTTACTAGCTGTGTGACCCTGGGCAAGTCACTTGACCCTGTTTGCCTCAGTTTCATTATCTGTAAAACGAACTGGAGAAGGAAATGGCAAACCACTACAGTGCTGAATGAATAAAATTTCCTAACCATTGTTGTGTCTCTCCCCAAAGTCTTGATTAGGATTCTTTGTCCATTTATTCCTATTCACTTTTATCTGACCATGTATTCACTGTACTAGTTCTACTTTTTTTCTTTGATTAATTTCATAAACACCTTCCCCAATTGCTTTGTCTGATCTTAATTCTATCATAGTATTCAATCACACTTTTGTTGTTCAGCTGTTTCAGTTATCTCTGATTCTTCCTGACCCTATTTGGGGTTTTCATGACAAAGACATTGGAGTGGGTGGAGTGATCACCCTAACATATGACAATTTAGATAACCAGTCTGCTCTTGTTAGATATTTAAAGTGCTTCCATTTTTTTGTTTCATTTTTGCAATTACAAATTATGTTAGTAGACAAATCTTTAAACACATAGCTCTTTTAATTTTTTTTTAAAGTCATAGCAGAGGCAATGTAACCAAGTGGATAAAGAAGTCTGGAAGACTTTGGCTTAATTTAATTAAGGCCCAACTCTGACATAACCTGGTTTGGCAACCCTGGGCAAATTATTTAACCTTCAATGCTATAGTTTAGTTTCCATTTAAAAAAAAATTTAAATGATTTATTTATTTTTAGTTTTCAACATTCACTTCCATAAGATTTTGAATTTTAAATTTTCTCTCCCTCCCTCCCCTCCCCCCTCCCCAAGATGGCAAGCAATCTGTTATAGGCTCTACTTATACATTCATATTAAGCATATTTTCACATTAGTCATGACGTATAGAAGAATTAGAACTAGTGGGAGGAACCATGAGAAAGAAGAAATAAAAACAAGACAACAAAAGAAAAAGAGAGCAAATAATATGCTTCCATCTGCATTGAGACTCCATGGTTCTTTTTCTGGATGTGGATATCATTTTCCATCATGAGTCTTTAGGAGATGTCTTAGATTCTTGCATTGCTGTGAAGAGCCAAGTCTATCAAAGTCAGTTATCCCACAATGTGACTGTTACTGTGTATGATGTTTTCTTGGTTCTGCTCATTTCACTCAGCATCAGTCCATACAAATTTTTCCAGGTTTTTCTGAAGTCTGCCTGCTCATCATTTCTTACAGCACAATAGCATTCCATTACATTCATATACCACAACTTGTTCAGCCATTCCCCAATTGATGGGCATCCCCTCAATTTCCAATTCTTTGCCACCACAATAAGAGCTGCTATAAATATTTTTGTATGTGTGGGTCTTTTCTCCCATTTTTGTGGTTTTCTTTGGGATACAGACCTAGAAATGATGTTGCTGGGTCAAAGGATATACACAATTTTTAAAAATATTTACTCAGTTCTCTTTTATTTCCTTTTAAAATACGCAGAGGACAAGAGCTCCTCTAATTTTGCCAATATTAATTCAATAAGCATTGGGACCCAAGATATGCAAGGTACTATGCTACTGCTACAGAAACAAAGATCAAAAATAATATAGTTTCCTTCTGATAGGCACTTACAATTTAATGGGGGAGATAGACTATGTATACGAGTAAGGATGATATAAGGTACAGGGGAAAATGGAAAAGACAAAATGTTAAACATATTTTCACATTAGTCATGTTGTAAAGAAGAATTAGAACCAATAGGAGGAACCTCAAGAAAGAAGAAACAAAACAAAACAAAACAGAAGAAAAAAAGAGCAAATAGTATGCTTCGATCTGCATTCAAACTCTATAGTTCTTTCTCTGGATGTGGACAGCATTTTCCATCATGAGTCTTTTAGAGATGTCTTAGATCCTTGCATTGCTGAGAAAAGCTAAGTCTATCAAAGTTAGTCATCCCACAATGTGACTGTTACTGTGTACAATGTTCTGTTGGTTCTGCTCACTTCACTCAGCATCAGACCATACAAGTCTTTCCAGATTTTTCTAAAGTCTGCTTGCTCATCATTTCTTATAGCACAAAAGTATTCCATTACATTCATATACCACAACTTGTTCAGCCATTCCCCTATTGATGGGCATCCCCTCAATTTCCAATTCTTTGCCACCACAGAAAGAGCTGCTATAAATGTTTTTGTACATGTGGGTCCTTTTCCCATTTGTATGATCTCTTTGAGATACAGACCTAGAAGCGGTATTGCTGGATCAAAGGGTATGCACAGCTTTATAGCCCTTTGGGCATAGTTCCAAATTGCTCTCCAGAATAGTTGGATCAGTTCATAACTCCACCAAGAATGCATTAGTATACCAATTTTCCCACATCTTCTCCAACATTTATCATTTTCCTGTTTTGTCATGTTAGCCAATCTGATAGGTGTGACATGATACCTCAGCATCGTTTTGATTTGCATTTCTCTAATCAACAGTGATTTAGAGAATTTTTCCATATGACTATAGATAGCTTTAATTTCTTCCTCTGAAAACTGCCTATTCATATCCCTTGCCCATTTATCAGTTGGAGAATGACTTGCATTCTTATAAATTCAATTGAGTTTTTTACATATTTTAGAAATGAGGTCTTTATCAGAGACACTGGTTGTAAAAATTATTTCCCAGCTTTCTGTTTCCTTTCTAATCTTGGTTGCATTGGCTTTGTTTGTGAAAAAACGTTTCAATGTAATGCGATCAAAGTCATGTATTTTGCATTTCATAATGTTATCTGTCTCTTGGTTGGTCACATATTCTTCTGTTCTCCATAAATCTAACAGGTAAACTATTCCTTGTTCTCCTAGTTTGCTTATAGTATCAGTCTTTATATCTAAATCATGTACCCATTTTGACTTTATCTTGGTATAGAGTGTAAGATGTTGGTCTATGCCTAGTTTCTGTCATACTATTTTGCAGTTTTCCCAGCATTTTTTGTTAAATAGTGAGTTCTTAGATACAGCACTTCTGATCCCCATAAGGGGTCATGAAAAATTTGGCAACACTAAAAGGTTTCTGAACTCACAACGACCAAAAATTAATTCAAAATCAAATGTGTAATGAATCTGAGGTGTTTCTAGAAACACTTGCCAGTGCTGCATCACACAACTTCACGACAACCTTGATTTTGAACACAAAGCATGTGCACTGTGCACTGCGCATGCCCTCTGGACACACAATGCCAGGTCCTGAGTGGAAAAAGTTTAAGAAGCCCTGTCTAGGACATTCTCCTGCAGAGGTGCTGATTCCTATTTGTGGAGGGAACTTCATCACCTGGAGTTCCACATACCAATGAAATCACAGAGCAGGTACCTATAACCCAATCCTATCCTACTTTCAGGGTATCTTGCCAAAGATGGGCTTATTTGGTTAAATATCTACACATTTCCATGTGTTTAGCATGAAAGCTGGATGAGGTTTCTGTGCCTCCTACCCTGGCACTTGTCTCCTCATCTCTCTTTGTTATGATTTGAGTGGAGATGGGAACGTATTAAGAAAAATTTGACTTTACCTGATGAGCAGAGGGTGTAAAAGCTCAGTTGATTAATCAATTGAATATGCATGATAGACTAGTTATGGCTCCAAATAATTATCCATTCCACATCACAACTTTCCCCATCATGGTTTCAATATATTGCAGGTCGCCATAAGAAATTAAATGAGAATTTTTTGGGGGGGCCAAAAAATTTTACACAGATTTTCCAGATAAGGGGAGTGGTCTGTGCCCCAACCCTCATGATGTAGAAGGGATAATTGTACAATTCCTGACCCCTTGGGGTCCTACATTTTTCAGTCTAACATGGGGATAAAAAACATGGTCTACCACTTCCTTTTTTTTTTCTTTTAGGCAATTGGAGTTAAGTGACTTGCCCAAGGTCACACAGCTAGTAAGTGGCAAGTGTTTGGTCTGAGGCCGGATTTGAACTCAGGTCTTCCTGACTTCGGGGCTGGTGCTCTATCCACTGTGCCACCTAGCTGCCCCCTGGTCTACCACTTCCCAGAACACATAAGCAGGATCTCTCTTTTGTTTCCATCTCTTCCTGTTTCTTACTACTATTATTTGGGGTCCAGAGCTCTGATTTTATCTGTTGGGAACTCCTGGTATGGGAAACACTTTCCATTGATAGAGACTAGAAAGAACTTGTGGTTTACAACTTGTCCAGAGTCACACAGAGAGTTTGTATGCCTTGCATCCAAGGCATATGACCTTGAAATCAGGTCTTCCTGACCACTAAGCTGGCCTTCCACCCAGTATTCCTTACTACCTTGTAGTATACTTACTTGTAATTATGTCTTCTGCCCCATGCCTGCAAGATGTAAGTTCCTACACAGCATTTTTTTAATCTTTAGTGTGTGTCTCTGTGTATGTAACCATGGTTTCACACATGTATTTCAATATTTCAACAACCTTCTCTTTGGTCAATATGGAGTTTTAGGAGATCACAGATCTAAGCATGACTTAGAAGAACTTCAAGAGTTACAATATTTTAAATATATATGTATGTATGTATGTATGTATGTATGTATCCCCCTACAACCAGGCTAATGATGAGCGTCTTCTGTCCATAGCTAGACTGGTCCTCAGACCGCAGGCATACATACAATCCACCAAGGGGCCCATCTTTCCCAGTTTGGACCTGCCAGTTTTACATTCCACTGACATAGCCATAAAGAACCCAGTGTCACACCTGCCACAATGAGGCATTGGAGAAGTCTCTTAGAAGTTGCAAAAAAGATTAACAAATGTTAGTAAATTATTTATTTAGAGTTATACAGGCATACCTGGAATATATTACAGGTTTGGTTCCAGACCATCTCAATTAAGTAAATATCACAATAAAGTGAGTCACATGAAATTTTTTGGTTAGCCAGTGCATATAAAAGTTATGTGTACACTAATACTGTAGTCTATTAAGTATGTAATAGTATAATGTCTAAGAATACAATGAGCATACCTTAATTGAAAAATACTTTATTGCTAAAAAATGCTAACCATCATCTGAGCTTTCAGCAAGTCGTAATCTTTTTGTTGGTGGAGGGTGTTGCCTCAATGTTCGTGGCCGCTGACTGATCAGGGTGGTATTTGCTGAAGGCTGGGGTAGCTGTGGCGATTTCTTAAAATAAGGCAACAATGAAGTTTGCCATTGATTGACTCTTCCTTTCACAAAAGATTTTCTCTGTAGCATGTGATACTGTCTGATAGCATTTTACCCACAGCAGAACTTTCAGAATTGGAATCAATCCTCCGAAACCCTGTTGCTGCTTTATCAAATAAGTTTATGTGATTTTTTTCAACGTTGTTGTGTCTCAGGGAATAGAGAGTCCAGAGGAGAGGGAGAGAGATGGGGAACAGCTGGTCGGTGGAAGAGTCAAAACACACATAACGTGGATCATGTTTGCCATCTTATATGGGTGCACTTTGTGGGGCCCAGAACAATTACAATAGTAACATCAAAGATCGCTGATTGCAGATCGCTGTAACAGATGTAATAATAATGAAGTATGAAATACGGTGAGAATTACCAAAATGTGATGCAGAAACATGATGTGGGGGAAATGATAGGCTTGCTCTGTGAAGGGTTGCTTCAATTTGTAAAACAAACAAACAAACATCCTGCAATATCTGTGAAGTGTAATAAAACAAAGCACAGCAAAATGCCTGCATCTAATCTTGCAGGTAGACAGTTATCTGCATGTTGTTTCCCCCATTAGAATGTGAGCTCCTTAAGGGCAGGGAATAGTTTTGCTTTTTGCTGCATCCCTAGCATTTAGCCCAGTGCCTGGCATGTGGCAAATGTTTCATAGTTGACTTTGCAATGGGTTGTTTTTTGGTGGCATTCTCTGTAATGATACATTACAGTAATGACACATTAGTTCGTTTGGTCTAGATTTGAGCATAACAGAGAGGGATAAATTTGACTTTGAAACCTAACCTGAATCTGGTGATATTCTTTCATTCTTCAGCTGAGGCAACTTAGTGGCACAGTTACCTAGAGTCCTGGGTCTGGAGTCAGGAAGACCTGAGTTCAAATTTGACCTCAGACACTTAGCAGCCAAGTAACCTGGGGCAAGTCGTTTGACCTCTGTCTTCCTCAGTTTCATCAATTGTAGAATGGAGATCATAACAGCACTCCCTGCCACCACCCCCCCCCACACACACACACACACACACACACACACACACACACACACACACAGATTGTTGCAAGCATCAAATGAGATAATAGTTGCAAGGTACTTAGCACAGTGCCTGGCATATAGCAGGTACTTAATAATATTTGTTTCCACCCCCACCCCCTTGATTTGAGCAATGACCTCTTGGTGGAGCTAAAAAGATTCAGAAGTCAAGGAACCAACATAACAAATGATTTCCCTTTCTCCCAATCTGCTAAGAATTAAATACAGAAGAAGTTATTAAAAGAAGGCTCGGAAAGGGAAGGACTGCCAAAGAATGGGCTCAGAACTGTCAGTACTAATCTAGAACATACAGGGAAAGGGACTAGAACCATTGTTGCATTGGTGTAGGTCATTCCTAGTAAAGGAAACTCCCTCTACCAAGGCAGCTCAGTAACTTCTTAATAATTATGGTCTCATAGGGCGGTCAGGTGGTGCAGTGGATAGAGCATCGGCCTTGGAGTCAGGAGGACCTGAGTTCAAATCTGGCCTCAGACACATAACACTTACTAGCTGTGTGACCCTGGGCAAGTCACTTAACCCCATTGCCTAGCCAAAATAATAATAATAATAATTATGGTCTCAGGGAGTTGCCTAGGACACTTGGCCATGGGTCACACAGCCATGATGTGGCAGAAGGAAGTATCTTAAACACAGATCTTCCAGCTGAAGGGTTAACTCTGTATCCCTTATGCCACACTACTTTGTAATATAAGAAACAGAAATTAAGAAGTTCAGCAAAACAGAGCTTCTACTCACAGTATCCCAATTTCTTAAAAACCCTGAAATGGACTCCATTGAACAGTTAATAAAAATTACCCCTTAATCAAACAAGACCAAATTGTCAAGTCATTTTTTTCATCACGATCCAATTAATTAATGTTTTTTGGACATGACTTGACATTAAAATCTATGATGCTTTAAAAGAAACTTTTAGAATTAAACCAAATGTAATTCAATAAAATATTTAGTATGCTTTATACTGCCACTCATTCTGACAAGGACTATTGAGAAATATTAATTTTAAGATACATAGTTCAGAGATGCAGGATCATCTTTATTCATGAAATTATGTTCCCAGAAATAGTCTAGATTTAATTTACACAAATTGTGTTGCCCTGAATCCCTCTCCAGCAATTATGTCTCCTGGCTCCTGTCTTCAGTGGTCCATAGCAAATCCCTAACAATCTTTTACATAGATATTGTGCTTTATATCTATCTATATGTATGTATGTACACATCCATGTACATATATATATATATATACACATATGTTTTTATTCTGTGTGTGTTGAATGTATAAGGGTGGGAGTGTGACCACCTTATCTTAACTCCAATAGTAACTAGGTGAGAACATATCTCAATCAATTAAAAGACCTTAGACCAAGTGTGAAGTCTTTTAAAACAATTAGATGAAATGAAGTAACTGCAGACAAGTCTTTGCTAATGGCTAGAAAACCTGGTCATACCTCCAGGGAACATCTATAATTATCAATAAAATCTAGAGAGGATTGATTGTCCAGAAATCGGAGTCTGACATCACTGAGAAGGAGCCATTTGAGAGAAAGGCAAGGTCTTGGCTTTAGCTTTGGCCAGACCTTATTTCCCCACCACCCCTCTTTGAGCAGAGAAGACTTTGCTTCTTCAAAGGGTCTGGAGACTATCAAATTTTTCCACTGATGTGCTAGCATCTTGCCCTAAGACAGCCATGACTCCTATCTTCTCATCAATGTCCTTAGGTGTCCCCAGGTCAGTTGATGGCAATATATGCATCATCAGAACCAAGAACAGATTGTACTCAAGGCTGTATAATGATCCCAACAAAAACATTACATCATGTCTTGAGCATCCTATGAATAGGACAAAAAGACTTCCAGTAGCCAGCAACTATAGTTACCCCTTTACCATGTGTTCTTTTAATTTGAATGCATTTAACTCTGGATCCTGTATGTCCTTTGGGAAAAATATTTTGTACCAACTGTCTTTACTGCATGACCTTAGTAAACACTCCCTTCTAGAAGCTACTTAAAGCTTGCTGACTAGATGATCCTCAACTGCTAATTTTGGGGAGAAGCACAGTGATGAGGTCTTGAGACAGTGGCATTAGAGAATCACTCCTGAGTCATCAGGTATATCCCTGGAACCCAGGATGGGGAGAAGCAGCCAGTCTAGGTCTGGAAACTTCTCTTGTAAGTAAGAGTAGCAATTGAGATAAGGATCCTCAAAGCATATATGGTACATACATACATATGTATACACACACAAACATATGTATATATTTTGAACTCAAGTTCAGACAAAACTGGATAAGTCAAATGAAAAAAAATCTGTTTCAAAACAAAACCAGAATGTTGGACATATATAAGTATACAGATGTATACATATTGTTCAGTTTTATGTGATATCTTAAAAATGATAATTGACTAGGGCATAAAAGTCTAATAAAAATGCAAAAAGGCAAAGATATTAAACACATCATTTCCTGACGATAAAAGTTGTAATTAATGAATATTTGAAGAATTTAGATAAATGGAGATCAATTTAATCTTAAAGAATGTATAAGTTGGAGACAAATCATAGATACAATAAATAATTTTATCAAATAAAATGACAACAATGAAACAACACATCCAAACTTTGGGCACAGCTGAAGTAGTCTTCAAAGGAAACCTTCTACTCCCGTATCCTTTAGTTAACAAATAAAACTGAGCGTACGAAAGCTGAGGTGACTTGCCCAGGGACACATAATAAGTGTTTGAATTGAGAAGCCAGCTCTTCCCGATTCTAACACCAAGGCTGTATCTACCATGCCATGCTGGATAAAACAATGTGCAATGATAGGGATGGTAAAGAGTTGACATCCTTTCTTGAAAGACTCTATAAATTCAAATATCATACTCTTCATAATTTTCATTTACAAGTCACCAAAGGTCTCTCGTATCCAACTTTTCTAAAATTCCATTTAAGTCCTTAATTTTCTTGTTTATCTTTTTGTTAGATCTTTCCAAGTCTGAAAGGGGCAAATGAAAGTCTTCAGCAACTATTGCTTTGAGTTTTACTTAGAGCCATCCAAGGATATAACAGGCAACCTAGAGAGGTGGGGGGCTTTCCTACCTTGAAAGTCTTCAAGCAGAGACTAGATGACCACTTGTCAAGTATATTATATTGGTGATTCCTTTTTGGACTAGATGGACAATGAAGAACCTTCCAAATCTCAAATTCAGCGTTTCTGTGAAAAGAGAGGGAGAAAAGCACAACAAAACCAATTCACATATCAAAAAAATCTGATGCTATATGCAATGTTTCCCACTCACAGTCCCCACCTTGAATAAAGTATAGATGGTATGAAATTTGGGAAAAAGTATGGGGCAACGTAAACTTGTTATTTAAAGTCTTCATAGTCTGACTCCAACCTACCTTTCCTGGTCATTTCACATGACTTCCCCTCGTGTATTCCAAATTCTAACCAAAGTGGCCCACATAGGGTCCCCCAAACTCAACATTCCTCTCTCTCTATCTCTTAGAATCCGTTCAAGGCTCTGCTCAGGGGCTACCACCTAGGCGAAACCTTCCTGATCCTCCTAGGGGTTAGTGTTCTCTCCTACCTCAAATAGTCATAAACGTGTTGTTCTAGTTATGTATTATATTCTCCCAACAGAAAGTAAGCTTTTTGAGGGCAGGGTCTTTCTTATTTTGACTTTGTAACTTCTGAGTCTAGCACAGTGCCTTACACATAGCAAGTAAATACTAAAAGTTTTTTGTATCATATTGCACGATAAATTCCTTAAGGCAGGGACCATTAGTATTAAGACAGGCTTATTAGTAGTGGTAGCTGTTGTAATAATAATAGTTAGCATTTAGATATCACCTTAAGGTTTATAAAACACTTTACAAACATCTCATTTGATTATCACAACTACCCTCAAAATAGGTGCTGTTATTATCCCATTTTACAGATGAGAAAACTGAGGCAGAGAGAGGTTAAATGACTTGCCCGGGGTCACACAGCTTAGAAGGGTCTGAAGTAAGAATTGAATTCAGAATGTCCTAACTCTCAGGTCTGATGCTGTATCCACTGTACCAGCTAGCTGCATATATATGTGTGTGTGTATACACACGCAAATATTCTATGTATGTTCTATTCAACTCATACATATATATATGATATAAATATATGTGGAAAGAACATGTATATACATATATAAGTGCATTGTGTGTGTCTCTGTGCTTCTTATATCCCTTACAGTGACCAGGCACTCAGCAGCTATTTAGTATATACTTGTTAAATTGAATTGAATGTAGATCTTAGGGAGAGATGTTGGGAGGGAAAGGGGGAAGGGAGAATAAATGAAGAAGGGAAGCAAGATCTAATGAGACCCCTGAACGTTTCCTAATGGAATATGGCTTGAGTGCAGCAATGACATGTTTGTTATCAAACGCCAATTCAAGACGATGAATTCATCTCTTCTGCTATCTGAATATTTCAGTAAGCATATTTTAATTATTAACCTTTTCCATTTTCCATAAGGCTGGTTTGATTTGCGGCCATTCACTTCAGATGACAGCAATCCTGATGGGGGGGCCATTCCTTGAATCATGTCCCTTCACCTTGGACTGTGCACCTGAGGCCTAGCATTTATCAGTATCACCCAAGTTGCTGTCCAGGCCTTATTGCTTAAATAAATTAGAATTACCTGGTCCTCTGGCATTTACTGCACAGGGCATAAGCCTAGATAATTCCCCTTATGGAAGGGGAAAAAACGACAGACAGAACATACCATCTATACTGGACATCCATTTCATTTAAAGTATGAGACAGAAAAGAAGATAATAAATCTTTTTTTTTTTTAGGCAATTGAGGTTAAGTGACTTGTCCAGGGTCACACAGCTAGTAAGTTTCAAGTGTTTTGTCTGAGGCTGGATTTGAACTCAGGTCCTCCTGACTTCACTGCGCCACCTAGTTGCCCCAAGATAATAAATCTTGAGAAAGCTCTGATGAGCCATGGGGAAGCCAGCTAGTTTCCTGCTTGACGGGTGTTGCTTTACAATGACTCCCTGGTCCCCTGGTAGTGATCAAACTTTCAAAGAGCTCTTCCTAAGTCGCAAAAGGCTTTAGACATACTTTAACATCTGATCCTCATGACAAAGAAGAAGGGAAGAGTAGGTAGGTGTGAGGTAGGTAGTGTAAATCATTATTTTCCCCATTTTACTGATGAAGTAATTGAGTCTTGTGGAATTAAATAACTTACCTAGTAATATGAGCAGTACAACATGATAGAGTGGAAATAACTAAACACAAAATCTGATGACCTAAGCCCAGATCTTGGCTCTGGCTGGCATTGGGCAAGTCCCTTGGGCCTGCAGATATTCCATTTGCTCCTTTGTAAAATAATAATATCTAGAAATGTAAGATTTGCTAAGCACTTTTACAAATATTATCTCATTTGATCCTTACAACAAGCCTGGGATTTAGGTACTATTATTATCCAAGTTTACAGATGAGGAAACTGAGGCAAACAGGATTAAGAGACTTGCCCAGGGTCACACAATTAGTAAGTGTCTGAGGCTGGATTTGAACTCAAGTCTTCCTGATTCCAGGCCCAGCACTCTATCCACTGTGCTACTTACTCGTAACAACAAATTCCTCAATCCACTGTGGTGGATTGTAGCCTTTTTCTGCCTTAGTAGATGATACAATCATAGATTTAGGAGGAAAGAAGGAAATGAGTATTCAGTAAGTGCCTAATATGTGCCAGGAATTGTGTAAAGCACTTTACAAATATTATCTCATTTGATCCTGACAATAAGCCTGGGATTTAGGTACTATTATTATCATCTAATTTACAGATGGGGAAACTGAGGCTGATAAAGTTTACATGATTTGCCCAGGGTCATACAGCTGAATAAGAGTCTGACATAGGATGGGAATTCATAATTGACCCCTAATAAATGCTTGTTGAGGGGCAGCTAGGTGGCGCAGTGAATAGAGCTCTGGCCTTGGAGTCAGGAGGACCTGAGTTCAAATCCAGCCTCAGATACTTAACACTTACTAGCTGTGTGACCCTGGGCAAGTCACTTAACCCCGATCGCCTCACCATAAAGCAAAAAACAAAAAAACAAACAAACAAACAAAAAATAAATAAATAAATGCTTGTTGAATTAATTGAATTGAACCAATTTGCTGGGGTAGGGTCTGGTAGCAAGATTCCCTTCCTATTAATTTCTCTCTTTCTATTCATAGTTCACATTTTCCCAGTTATTCAGCCTCAAGATCTTAATATCATCTTTGGTTTCTTCTTCACCCACTGCTTCCAAGTTTTAAGTCCTGCCCTTCTCTCTCCATCCATTCCTTTCCATTCCACTCCTAATGCTTCTACTCTAATTCAACCTCTCATCATCTCTCACCTGGACTCCTGCAATAGCCTCCAAGCTGGCCTCCCAGCCTCTAGTCTCTCCTCTTCCTCCAATACATTTTATGTGTTGCTTAATTAATCTTCCTGATGTACAATTACGGTCATGTCATTGCCATGCTGAGAAACCTCCCTACTCTCTGCTGCAGAAAACACACATTTCTTAAACTGTCACTCAACAATCCCCAACAATCTGATTCTGTCCTAACTTTTTGGCCCCATCTCTCACTATTCCCCTTTATGTACTCTGCATGCCTGCCTAACTTGATTCCTGGCCAGCCTGTCACCTTGTTCTGCCCTTTCCTGCCTCTGGGTGTTTCTTCTTGCTTTTATATACCAACCTAAAATCTCTGCCAGCTGGAATTCTTTTTCTCTTCAAGGCCCTGCTCAGCTGCCATATCTTCCATGAAGCCTTCCCTTTCCCAGCCAGCAGTGATCTCTCCAACCTAAAATATCTCATTCATTCATTCAACAAACAAATATTTATCAAGTATTTACCATGGGGGACTACACTAGGCACTGGAGATACAAAGGCAAAAAAAACATTTTTCCTCTCCCCAAGGAGCTTATCTTCTATTGGGGAAAATCAACAAGTACACAGATAAATAAATCCAAAATATATGCAAAGTAACGGGGGAGAAGAAAGCACCAGCAATTAGAGGTGAATAGAAGAAAAAAAGCACTTGTAGGAGGTGGCACCTAGGTTGAGCCTTGACTAGGTATTCTAAGAGGCAGAAGGGAAGAGCATTGCAGGCATGCTAGGGCACAGATGCCAAGCCATCTACATCCCATTCTGGGGGATTTTTGACTGGACCCTTCTGTAGATAGGACCCTTCTCCTCCACAAAGGAGCCAGTCAATATTCTGCAGTCCTCGCTGGAGCACCCCATGGGAACCAATGTCAGACTCTGACAGCGCCTCTGTGATCCTATTCTCTCTTAAGTAGCCAACTCACCTACTCTCCCAGTCATGCATGATGCCATTTCTCATTCCTGCAGCCTTGAGGTTGGAAGGGAGAAAAAGCTGCTTCCTATCCAAAGCAGCTGGACTGAGAGCTGTCTTTTCCCCACTAGGGCTCCAGAGTTCTAAGCTAGATTGATAAAGTGCCAAGCCATGAATTACTCTGGAAACCACCTTATCCTTATCCTAGTTTACAGATGGCCATTCACAAAATCACCTAGCATACTCCCCACTCTGCTATCTGCAAGTACCTGGAATATCCACTGACCCCAGCCTACCCACACACCTGCCCATGGCCCATTAAAACCATTGCAGCCCCACTGCATCCGAGTCACCTTGGATAAAAGGCGCTGCTTCCTGTTTGCTTCCTACAGTGGCTGTGTCTAGCCCCGAGCAGAAAATCCCAGGGGCGATTGAGCCTAAGGGCAGAGGGCAGTTTGTCTTCTGTGTCATCAAGGCTTCATCCAGCCCTCTGCATTGCATTTAAATCGTCGTACCACACATCTCATGAATAAGTTCACATGCTGCTGCATTTCGGAAGCCAGGAGGACCCTGCGATCTGCAATGGCCACCCGGGATATCATTAAGTTTGAGGAAAGGCGATGGGTTTACTCCCCACATTGTGCCGTCTCTTCATGCCCGGCTGCCAACTGGTCCGTGAGCACGTGCGCTGACAAAGATGAATGAAGGAGAGAGGACTGGGGAAAACTCCCCAGCAGGTCGTTTACTCGTAAAAACCCTCCCCTCTGCATGTCACTTTACCTCTTAGCAAAACAAATCCATGCACCCTAAAGAATAAGACGCAGCAATGCTTGGTGGTGGAAACTAGAAACGATGTCTCTGGAATTCTTAATGATTTCGTGCTTCCTTGGAAAGGTGATCTCATCAGTGCGGGTCCTCACTGCCTCTGATGCCTGTCCTTTGCAGTTCCTGTCAATGTCCCCCCATAAATCCTGCACAGGGTGTCTGTAGGCTGTGTGGTACAGTAGATAAAGCGCCGGGCCTGGAGTCAGGAACACCGAAGTTCAAATCCAGCCTCAGACACTTACCGGCTGTGTGACCCTGGGCAAGTCACTCAACCTCTGTCTCCATTTCTTCAACTGAAAAATGGGGGTAATAACAACACTTACTTCATAGAATTATTGTGAGATATTTTTGAAGTGCCTGACACATAGTAGGTGCTATATACTTATTACCATCCCTTGAGATTTCAGCCACCAGTCCCTTACTGATGATAATAATAATAGCTCATACTTATACAAAGTGTCCCAAAAGTCTTAGTGTAGTTTTAAGGTTTTTGTTGTTGTTTTCAGCATTCATTTTTATGAGATTTTGAGTTCCAATTTTTTTCTCCCTCCCTCCCCTCCCTTCCCCCCTCCCCAAGACGGCAAGCAATCTGACATAGGCTATACATGTACAATTATGTTAAACATATTTCCACATTAGTGGTGTTGCGAAAGAAGAATCAGGACAAAAGAGGGAAAAGTTTTACATTCTTTTATTTTTTTGCATTTTTTTTTTTTGGTGAGTAGTAGTGACTTGGCCAGGGTCACACAGCTAGTGTCAAATGTCTGAGGTTAGATCTGAACTCAGGTCCTCCTGACTCCAAGGCCCCAGAGCTCTATGCACTCTGCCACCTAGCTGCCCCGAAAGTTTTACATTCTTAAAATGATATATTTAAGCTTTTAAAGCTTAAAATCAAACCAAGACTTTTAGGACACCCTATAGATTACTCTAAGATTTACAAAACTCATATACTATATCATTTGTGCCTTACTACAACCCTGTGATGTAGATGTGATTTTTATCCCCATTTTATAAATACGGAAAATAAAAGAAAGAAATTAGCCACTTGCATGGAGTCACAAAGATAGTAAGTGGCTGAGACAGAATTTGAACTCAGGCCTTCTTGACTCCACCTTTAGGGCTCTCTCCACCAGGCCATCCCACTGCCTTTGGACCTACATAAAATTGTATTCATTTATATTGGTAATTGTTGTTTTTCTCCATTAGAATGTAAGCTCCTTGAGGGCAGGGATGGATGGTTTTATTTTTGTCTTTGGATCCTGTCTGGCAAACAGTAGGTGCTCATGGATTGCTTGATTAGCTCCAATGTAGCATCTGGGCTGGCCCCCAGTTGTCCCTCACTCCTGCTGCAAGATGAATCTGCCTCTTTTTCTGGGGATACTATTCTCAAAGGTTCTTCTTTATGCTGCTTCTCCTGCATAATTCTCCATGGCTAATAGGTTATAAGCTCCTCACACACACCTCTGCTTCTCCCCCTTCCACACTCCAAGTTCTCCATTGCCCTTGAAGTGATCTTCAATTTCTTGATGCCTGTATCATACCATGACTCACAGCTTTATAACATCACTGGTAGAATATTAGTGCTAAAAGACATGGGGGACATTTAGAATTCCTTTTTTTTAGGTTCTTTTTTTTTGGAGGGGTAGGTATCTGGACCTATAATTTCATTAGTATAGGGAACTCTCAATTAGGAAATTTCCCCAATTAATACTACACCCATTTTCCAGGTGGAAGAATTGAGGCTCTGGGAAGCTGCTTATAGTTGAACAAATAAATGCTGGAGCTGGTATTTGAACCCAGATGTCCTAATTCCAGGCTTGATGTTCCTGCTGCAGTGATATAATTTTATGGAGCACATTTGCTATCAGTCTGACTCAGGCCATTCTAATCAATGAACTAAAAATGAGAGTTTCCATCCAACAAATATATTCACTTTAGGTACGGATAAAAGGGGGAGTTTCTGTAGAGAAATACATGAGGGTGTAAGTCTGATAGTGTAACTGGACTAGAATGAGAATTCAGACCACAGGACACCCTGCCATCTACGGTTCTGATACCAACCAAACTTGGTCAGCAAAACTTGGTTAGGTAAGATAGTAGAGCATTGGACTTGGAATCAGGAAGATCTGAATTCAAATCCAGCCTCAGAGACTTCCTAGCTGTGTGACCCTGGACCAGTCACTTAACCTCTGTCTGCCTCAGTTTCCTCATCTGTAAAATGGGAATAATAATAACATCTACCTCTCAGCGTTGTTGTGAGAATCAAATGAGATAAATAAAATGTTTTGAAAACCTTAAAACACTATATAAATGCTAGCAATTATTGTGATTACCTTCCATGCCTCCCACCTTTCTGTACCAAATAAGGCCAACAAGAGATATGGGGGATTAATTCATGGATTGGTGGAGTTTCACTCTAATCTTTAGACAATTACTGGTATCCCAAAAAAAAAAAAATCCTACTTTGAAATCTGAGAATCCTAGAACCAGAGTCAGAAGAGATGTCCAAAGCCATCAAATCCAAGCCATAACCTAAATAAGAAACTCTTTTACAATGTTTCCACGTGATCAGCCAGTCTCTCTGTGATGAGCCTCTCCAGGCAACCCACTTCACCTTTAGAGACCTCTGATGGTTGGAAGGAGCAGGTAGTTGGTACAGTGGACAGAGTGCCAGGCCTAGAGTCAGGAAGATCCAAGTTCAAATCCAGCCTCAGACACTCACTAGTCTTATGTCCCTGGACAAGTCACATAACCCTGTTTGCCTCAGTTTCCTCATCCGTAAAATGATCTGCAAATGGCAAAACCCTCCAGTATCTTTGCAAGAAAACCCCAAATAGATCACAAGAGTTGGACACAACTGAACATAATGGTTAGAAAATCCACTTCCTACATCTCCCGTTGAAGTTGGTCATGACTGATAGGGACATTGCTCTATGTGTGCTAGCTATATATGTTCCAACGATCCTTAAATTGCCTTCTGAATCACCAAAGAAATATGAAAGTATTTTCAATGTCTTGTTGCATCCTAGTTCTTTGAAAGGGAGGGGGGGCATGTGGATGATGGCCATATTTTCCAAAGCCCAAATTAAGGCAAATCTCTGACAAAGGCAGAGCTGAAACTAGAACTGTGCCCTGGGGCCTGAAATTTAGAAGGGCATGCTTTTACCCATCCCAACACCACCAGTTCCACACCCTGCTATACGACATAGTTTTTGCTGCATCCTGGGGTAGAGGAGGCAACCACCACTGCCCAATGACTGCTGCCTCCTACTCCCAGAAGGAGGATTGTTGGCTGAGCTGCAGGGGTATAGGCCAGACCAGGCCTCAAGGCCGCATGTGGCCCTCTAGGTCCTCAAGTGCATCCTCTTGACTAATCCAAACTTCACAGAACAAATCCTTAATAAAACTGGGACTCACTCAAAAGGCCCTACCCAAGGACTTAGAAGGCAACATGTGGCCTTGAGGCTGCAGGTTCCCCACCCCTGGGCCAGTCTATCTGGGGTCAGGCAACCCCTTCTTGGCTTGACTGTACCTGACATGGGTGACTCCCACAAAATGCATGTGAAGCTGGTATCCCCCAAGGATCAGATCTTGAGGTTTTTTCTCTGTCCTCCCAAGTGAGTCCCACGGCCTGTCTGGCAGATGCTTCCTGGTCCTTTCCAGCCTCTAACTCTTCCCCAGCACAATAATTGCCCTGGGCTTCAGAACTCCTAGGTAATGGATATTTATTTTTCACAAAGTCCTATTAAGCATATGCATTCTTTTCTTAAAATCAACAGTGGAAAGAAAGCCAGATTTGGAGTCTATTATTCATTATTTATATAACTTTAGGTAAGTCACTTGATCTGGGTAAGCCTCAGGAAGGATTAGGGCTGGATGACTGTCAAAGTCTCTTCAAGCCTAACTCTGCAATCTATGATTGATGATCTATGACTGCCCTGGAAAATCTGGAACCTGGGGTCACTAATGGTACACACAATAACACTCAACTAAACAATATAACTTGCTAGCCAGAACACTCCATCTCCCAACCCTTTGGGGTAAGAGAAGTTTCCTGTGCTATTTTAAAGTCTTGTTCAGATCCCTGGACCTCATCGAAGTGACGGTCTATGTAAAGAATTACCAAACCACAAACTAATTTGATGAATTCAGTTTTTTTTTTAAATATCAGACAATTCAATTTAAAAAAAAAACAGACAAAATATTTTGTTCTGTATAAAGAGGATTCTCAGGTTTGGGATTTTCAGTTGTGAATACATCTTGGGTTCAGTTTCCTGTTGTAGCCTCAAGAATGTAAAAGAAATTTAATTTGCCTGAAAAGGAGAGGCATGAAGAGATTTGGATGAAAAGATTATAGAAAGCCTGAATGTCATAGTAAAGAGTTTGAACTTGACTTGGGAGGTAATAGGGAGTCACTGAATATTATGGAGTTCAGGAGTGACATGACCAAATCTATACATAAGAAAGATGATTAGTTTTGTGAGGTAGAAAGGATGGCTTTGGAAGGGGCCCCTACTCAGGTAGTGGCAGTGGGACTATAGAGGAGGGGACAGATGTGGGATCTCGGAGGTAGAAACTATGGGTCTTGGTAACTGATTATATGTGCCTGGTAAGGGAGAGTTAGTGATAAAATTTAAGTGTCAAATAGGAAAGACTGAGTCCATAGTGGACCCCCAGAATAGTGAGGTCAAAAGGGTGATCTGTTTGGGGAGAAAGATGACAAACTCACTAATGAATATGTGGAGTAAGAGATCATAGAATCATAGACATAAAGGTGGAAGGGACCTTAGAGGTTATCAAATCCAATCTTCTCATTTTACAGATATGGAAACTGAGGCATGGAGCGGTAAAGTGACTTGTCCAGGACCACTCAGCTAGTGTCTGAGGTAGATTTTGATCCTAAGTCTTGCTGGCTCCAAGGTCGGTGTCTTATCCATTCCACCATCCCACTTCTGAGATGCTGGTGGGACATTCAGGTAAGTGCATCCTTGAGGCAATAGGAGATGTCAGTCTGGAGCAATAGACTGCCAGTAGACTGCGAGCTCCTTGACAAGGGCAGAGACTATTTCACTTTTGTCTTTGTGTCTGTCCCTCAATGCTTGATGCAGTGCCTGGCACATAGTAGGTGCTTAACGTAAGGGGGTGTGTGTGTGTGTGTGTGTGTGTGTGTGTGTGTGTGTGTTGCTTTCACATTACTAAATGCTTATTGATTGATTAATTCCTCCGAGACAGAAGATAAAAAGGAAGAGTGAGACATGCCACTGCAAGGTTTCAAGGACCACAGAACAAGGAAGGGAGCTCACAGCATTTAGTCTCAATGTCCTCAATGAAATGGGAAGCTAGGTCATCCCCTATCTGGGGCTATTCTCTGAGTCTTACAGCTTGAAGAGTTAACAATTGCTTTGGAGAATAAGGAAAGAATGGTACATACGAGCCTTCTTCATTTTGTGCCCATATCTACCTTTCTCCTATAGCTTACTCGGCATATGTTTCCTTAAAATACTGGTGGTTTCAGAGCCGATCTGAGGAATAGAACCACACAGGGCTCTGAGAGGGATGGAGCGGCCACTCCTTACGGCAATGTTCTTAGCTGTTCCAATGGTGGACTGTTTTCCTTTAGTGCATGGATCTCCGAGTCACTACATCAACCAAAACATATGTCTAACTTGATTTTTAAAAATGTTTTGTCAGGCATAGTGGTGCACACCTATAATCCCATCTAGATAGACAGTCAGATAGATAGATTGATATGATATGACATGATATGATATAGATAGATATATAATAATTTTTTTAAGAACACTTTCAAGATATATTCTCAACGGTAGAATTATTGGGTCAAACTGCAGGGGGGTTAGGGGATAACTTTTACTTCATACTACCAGATTGCTCTTTTAAAAGAGGCCACAAGTTTTCAATACCTTTTCCATTGCTTTAAATCACTGATAAGATAAAAGCAAATCAAAACAACTTTAATGTTTCACTTTACAGAAAAGCAAATTGTCCAAAATGACAAAAGATGGAAAAATCAATTTGGGAGAGTTATACAAAAAGAAGCACAGTAATTCATGGGCAATGGACCTGTGATTTGGCACAACTATTCTGGAAATCAATTTGGAATTATGCTACAAAAGGGATTTAAAATGCCTACACCTTTTGATGTAAAGATCTAACAGGTAGGCATATGTTCCCAGAAGGTCAATGATAAAAAGAACTACAACTACACTAAAATATTGGTAGTGGCATTTTTTACAGTAGCAAAGAATTGGAAACAAAGCAGATGCCCATCAACTTGAGAATAGCTAAACAAGGTATAAGTGAACAAATTGGAATACTCCCCAAAATATGGATATCATGACTTCAGAGAAGCGTAGGAAGATACATGAACTGTTGCAAAGTGAAGTAAACAGAACATGGGAAGTAATATGCATAATGATTAGGGCAAATGGAAAGAATCATTGCACCTTTCTTCACTATGGAAATAGAGGTTTCCACTTAATATATTTTTAAAAAATTATTCTTTGGGAGACTGAAAAAGGAGGTCAAGAATTAACAACATTCATTCATCCATTTTTTCATTCATCCATCAACCATTTGCCAGGTGAAAATACTATATTTTACAGATGATAGTTGAAGGGAAAAAATTGACTCAGTCTCTAATTGTTAAAGTAAGGGGAAGAATAGACCTTAGAACACAGAGAAAATTAAAGGGATTTGTCTTAAAATACCTTTCTAAGCAAAGCAAAACAGAAAAAAAAAATCACTTTGAACTTTTAAGTGCTCCATGAGTGCTGGGAAAATAAGGTTTATTGGGCATTTTCTGAAATTACTAGTTACATTTGGTTGAATAAATGCCCCCAAATATAATTAAAATGTTAAGAATATGGAGTATGTGAATTTCATCGGATGAACTAAGGAAAATATTCATTATCTTGTCTCTTTAGGAGACATCACAATGCAGCTTGCGTATTTTGGAAGACTTTACAATTGTATACTGTTTGTGGTGACAAACCCAGGAGAACAGAAACACGTATCTGCTGCCTATGTACTGTACTCCCTTTCCCTCCCCTCCACACCTCCATCATCACTTCCATTCCATCATCAAATTCAGAGGTCATACTCCCAGACAATGAGGCAGAGTGGAAAGAGGTCTAGCTTAGGGTTAGAAGACATGATCAGATTCAAATACTGTCTCTCTTACTTGTGTAGGTCTGTTTTTGGCCATGTTTGAACAGGCAGAGACTCTTGTGTGGGAGTGTAGGGGACAACTGACCTGAGAGATGAACAATTACTCAGAATACCAACTTCTATCCCAACCCTGATCTTTTGGGGAGGCTGGTAGGGAAAAGCAGGAGGCTATCGCAAGTTGGCAGATTAAAGAGGATGCCAACGCAAGCTGGCAGACACTTGAAAGTGGCCATTAGGAAGCCATGAGGGCTTGCCAGGAGGAGGAGGTATCCATATTGCAGACAGTAGGGATAGGACTGATCTTGTGTTTCAACCAGATGCCAATGAGAAAAGTAGAGACAGGGACCTGTAGGCCCTGGGGCAGCAAGACAGAGACATTGGCTCAGGCTAAAGGCACCTGGCTATTTACTTTCTTTGTCAGCCCAACCCCAAGCAGCTCTGCTGGGAGCTAGTAAACTTTCCACCTCTCAGAGAAAGTCACTTAGTTCTTTCCTTGCAATATGTAGTAAAGATGTGTATAACCAACTTGCTTATTCCTTACCTGTTACTTTCAATTTATATTTTTATTTACCTATCACAAATTATACTGGGAAGTTATTTTGACCCTGTTTATCATGCCTAACCCAGAAAGGATGGAGATCTTAATTAATGAGGTTTTTGTAAACTCAATGTGGAGTTTGCCAGTACAAACTGACTGGGGGCTCAGTGATATACATTTAAAAAGAGATTACAGTTTATTATGAGGGTTTTTTCAGGTTTTTTTAAAATTATTTTATTTTCAGTTAATATTTTCTTTCCCTCTCTCATTGTAAAAACAAAACAAATTTCTTGTAACAAATATGTGTAGTCAAGCAAAGCATTTTCACACTGACCATGTTTTAAAAAAAAAATGTTTCTCATTCTGTATCTTCAGATCATCACCTCAGGAAGCTGGAAGTATTCTTTATTATCAGTCCACTATGGTACATCACTGAAGTGATCAGGATTCTTAACAATATTACTTTACAATATTGCTGTATAAATTATTCTGGGTTTTTTCATTTCACTCTGTATTAGTTCACACATCTTCCGAGGTTTCTCTAAATACATCTTTTCCACTACTTCTTACAGGATAATAGCATTATTCAGCTATTCCCCAATTGATGGACATCCTCTTAACTTCCAGCTTCTCTCCACTGAAAGAAATGGTGCTACAAATACTTTTATACACTAGTCCTTTTCCTCTGTCTTTGATATCTTTGGTGTATAGTCCTAGTAGTGGTATTACTGGATATGCATTTTTTTTTTAATGAATGCCCTGAAAGAAAAAGAGCAAGATATCCCTGGGAAGAGATCCCCTGGCAAAAGTGAGTATTTCCTCCCTTCCTGATTTTTCTCTTACTACTTTTAAAATGCCCTCAAGTTGAGCCCCGTGAAATTTTGCTTTGCTTCTAGGCTTAAGAGATATTTTAGCATCTATTTCTTTAATAATATTCATTGAGGACTATGGTATATATATTAAAGCATATTGATGAAATTGTTCATTTTTAAAGATTCAAATTGTCAGTGCTTAAAAAAACTCAACTTAAAATCCATCTCGTATAAGTTCCCTATTTTATTGATAATGAAACTGAGGCACAGAAAAATGAAATGAGTTGCTTGAGGTTTCACAATTTGGAAAATGGCAAAGACAGGAATTGGAACCAGGAAGTTCTCTTTCCACTGGAAATGGATTTTAATTCTATTTTTAAAACATAGTCATGCTGGCATAGGTTTAATGCTCTCACACACAGTGTGAGTCTAAACTCTTTATCCATGTAACTTCATCCTTCACCTATGTTCTAGAGAAACTTGTTCACAGGTCAAGCTTCTGTCTTGTAATTACCTCCAACCAGGTGGCCTCCAGTCATTTGAGTCTTGATTCTATTATTTTAATTTGTATCTCTGTACTGGTATATTCTACTTTTGTAACCTCACCTACCACCAGCTCAACCCAAATTCTAGTTGATTCAATCAAAGTTATTTCAGATTACTCCCATTATCTACAGCCTAATCCAATTAGTTGAGACTGTTCCCATTTTCTGAATGGGGAGGAGCTGAGGTGACTCTCCTCCCATCTCATCATTAAAATATCTACCAATAGGGATTGTTTCCCTTTGCCAGGGGAGGTTCAAATGACATATTTTCAGACCAGTCAGAAGGAAGACATGTCTAGATTTAAAAGACCCTCACTCAAGGTCTTTGGTCATTGAGGGAGACCATTGACCCAATTTATTGATTACTGTTAGCCTAACCAATAAATTGATCATGCTTAGAACCTTGTCACTCAGTTTACCCTATTTTTCAAATGTAACTCTAGCTAGTAAGAATGATTAGTTGAAAGAGGACACTATCAAACAATTGGCTGGGTTATGAGTTATTCTTATGCCCTAACCTGCTACCACCTCTCCTATTCCCTAACAATGGCTTTAAGAGGGTGTTCCAAAATCTCAGAGGTCCCCTTTGCCCTATTCCCCTCAACTGAGAGCAAAGTCAGACCCTGCTGAGAGCAGTGTTCCTTCTCTGACACTTGGGGGATCAGTGCTTGATCCCCAGCTGAGAAGACAGCAAAGCAAGCTCTAGGAGCAGGCAGCAGAGTGGGACCTGAGAGCAGTAGGCAGCAGGTGAGGTCCCAGCATCAGTGGCAGCAGAATGGGCATAGATATACACCAGAGCACAGTAGGTACTGAACTAGCAGAGTCAAAGGCAGGCCCATTCATAGCCCTTTGCTTACTGTAATATAGAACTGATCACCCCTCCACATCACTACCAGGATAGCAACCAGTGGTCCTTGGACAGCTCCTGACAGGGAGGGCTTAGAGGACATTGGGGTGGCATTTTAGGGAGGTGGCTTGCTTTCTGAAGACAATGGGTTATCTATCCACCTTCCTCAGAAGACAGGTGAAAGTTCCCCAGAATCTTCTAAAGGAGCAAAGATTTGGTATTTCCCCCCCTTCCCCTTATGAGACTCACAGGGAAAGAAGGTCCTGGGAAGACTAAGCTAATGCTGATACAACACATTTTCTGTATTGACCTTGGAATTGGGTCAGGCTGCAAGCAAGAGAGTAACAATCTTTTAGGTACCTTATGATAAGAATTAGTATCTGGGCAAGAAGTGTCATCATCTTCACTGTAGCCCTGATATTTCTGGTGCTATTCTCACCATGGTTGGTCAGCTATTTACCACAAGAGACACACTGTGAACTACAGAGACTTGGCATCACCACATGAACCACATCATTTAGATTTAGAACTTACTACTTCTGAAGGGAGGAAGGAAAGCCTGAGATTCTTATCTTGGTTCTTCTATAGTAGGTGACTCCTTCGAGGGGTCTTTACACTATTTGTTTTGTCTTACTTTTGTTATTTTTCTATTTTAGTTTTTCTTGTCTTCATTCCACGTTGCCCACGTTAGATTTCTTGCATCAGCAAAATCAGTTATCCAAAAACATTCCTAAAGCTATTTAAGAGGTAGAAGGACCTCTAGAAGATCTTTCTAACCTTACCACCAATGGGTGGAGTATAGAGGAAGCAATATCCTAAAAACTCAGCTAGTTTTTCCTTAAAAGGCATTGAAACTATCCTGGAGATTTAAATGGCTCAAGACATTGGCACAACTTCCTAGTCACCTGAGTACGAAAGGCCACAAAGATGTCCAGTTTGCTCACCGAGGTTTCAGTCTTTGGACCAAGAATATGACCAATCATTACAATGTTTCAATCAGCTAGATCAATATGGCATCCTCACTGAATATCCTTGTTAAATATCCCCACCCCTAGTGTGGACAAGCAAACCTCTTTTTTTAATTGTTCTATGAGTCTCATTACATTCCAATATCAAATCTAAACTACCAAAGAACTGCCCTGAGGGAGACTTTTCCTATAACATCCAATCCCTTGCAACCCCCACATCAGGACCTCAGCCCTGACTCTGAGAAATTTTACTTGAAATCCTTTAGGACAGAAGTGTCCCTTTTTAAACCTGGAGTTGAGAAAATATTTTCTCTGTGAAAATGTTTGCCATATTTCAAGCTCTCAGATACCATTCCATCTTCCCATGTTTTGAATGCTTTGCTCCTGAAATGTCTTGATGTTTGGCTCTTAGCAGGCTAAAATATGACCAAATCCATCAATCCTTAAATATATACATATGTATGTATATAATATATACATATTAAATATATAATTAAATATATACATATGTATGTATATATGTATATGTATATAAGTATGCATAACTATATGCATACTTGGAACATTAGTTCCAAGGAAGCAAAGCATATGACCAAAAAAATTTTGCTTCTCCCCTTTCCCTATACCTCTCTCAGGATCATCTCAAAGTATATGGGTAGGTCTGAGGAAAATTAATATTATGCTGTATCATTGGATAATTAGTATTACTCTGTAACCCATTCTTTTTGCCAAAATCCCCTCTCTCAGCCTAATTCAAAAGGAGACCTAACCCAGTCCGAACTATGATGTGGTTGAGGAATGTGATCATTCCTAGCCCTGCCCACCACCTTCATCTGCTTCTAAACCATTTTAAGTGGGACCCCTGATTCTGTTTACCTCATAAACAGCTTTTGCTAGGCCCTCCCCATGGCCTTGATTCTCCTTTTCAAAGTTAGGGGTGACTTGGTCTCCAAGGAGAAGGCGAAATGAGGGAGATCCCAATGGGGTGGTTCGTTTCCTAACCAAGATTACTAGAGGCAATTGATGCCAGTCAAGCAATTAACATTTCTTAATTGCCAATGATGAGCCACACCTGAAAGCCAACCCACCTACCAATCAGGATTGCCTCACCTTTGCCAGAGGAGGTCCAAATGATATCCTGTCAAGCCAATCAGAAGGGAGACACACCTGGGTTTAAAAGACCCTGTCGTCCCTCACTTTGGGTCATTGACAGAGAGGTGCAGTAGACCTAATTTTTTGGGTTACTGCTATCCTAACCAACAAATTGGTCATGCTTAGGTCCCTGGCATTTGCCAAGGTGCCAGTGTGACCCATGTTACTAACAGTTTATATGTTGCTGTTTTAAAAATTACATCTTGCCCTGGAGAAAACTTTGCATTTGTTGCAATTTTATTCACCACAGGGCAAAGTCTAAGTCTATTTCTGCAAACAGGTGAGAGCTTTGGATTTGTCTCTGTTAAAACTTTGGCACCATTTTCTGAATAGACTGTTTTTAAAAATCACACTTAAAAGTGTGAAAACCAGGGTCAAGAAACAAAACAACTTCTCTCCACATCATCATTTACAGTGGTATGAGGTAGACAGCCTGCCTCTGACACAATCTCTCACTTAAAAATATTTTTTGGTTGCTAACTTTGGTTTTTAAATCACCAAAATTTCCTTTCTGTATTCTCCCTTCCTTTCTTATAGAGAGCCATCACTTATAACAAAAAATTTTAAGAGAGAGAGAATCAGCAAAACCAATCAGTCTATACAAACATAAATCTGGCAGTATATAAAATGTTTCACACTGATGGAGCCATGAATCATGGTTCCACACTGCAAAGAAGTAGAGAAAGGTGTTTCTTAGATCTCTTCTTTAGGGACAAGCCTCTTCTTTGTAATGCAAACCTCTGACATTTTAAAGTATGTGAGGGTTTGCTTCGGTTTGGAAGTTGGCACCTCTTACCAAAAAATCCAATTTTCTTGGCTAGAAACAGGGATGGAAAAACATGACACTCCCAGGAATGTGTTTGCCATTTCACCAAGAAATATCACTCATTTTGAAAAGCAAGTGGTTTCCCAGGCTTTTATGTTGAAGATGGTCTGTTTCCATGGGAAGACACCCATGTACCAGCATGGAGTCTGAGTCACCTCAGGGCTCTCTCTGGGTCTTTCCAACAGGCTACAGGGTTTCTTTCATGAACTAGAAGGAGCAAAGTTTCTGTCCAGTGTGTATTAAGACCTAGTCCATTGTTGGTACTCTGTAAAGATTAAACAACATTTAACAGGGCCTGGAGACCCTCCCCAAACCCCTGCAGAGTAGTGGGAAGTGGTGCCTGGGAGAACCAGTGACCCGGGGAGCTGAGATGGCACTGTGCCTGGTAGTTGTGGGTAGGAGAGATGTGCCAACCTCAAGCATGTGGACTGTTGTCTATTTTCATGATTATATTTAGCTTCCCTTGTGCCAGGCACTGGACCAAGCCTATTAACGGCATACCGTCTGCTCCCAAGGAGCTAACATCCTGACTCAAGGCAGCTACTTGGAAGAGGGGGTTATGTTCTTTGTTCTTAACTTTTTTTTAGTGGTGGGGGAGTTCCTGAATTTTCATTTCATGCTGACTTCAGAGACAGGGGTTTGCCACTTTTTTCACATAGCGGCTTTAGCAAAAACAAGAGTTCCTTCCACATGGGCAGGAATCTGGCCATTGAATTATCAAACTATTTATAATCTCCAGACTTTGCTGAGATGTTTTCAATTTGATGGTACCTTAGGTGCCAGGGGCAACTAGGTGGCACAGTGGATAGAGTGCTAGCCCTAGAGTCAGGAGGACCTGAGTTCAAATCTGAGCTCAGATATTTACTAGCTGTGTCCCCCTGGGCAAATGCTTCACCCTGTTTGCCTCAGTTTCCTCATCTGTAAAATGAGTTGAAGAAGGAAATGGAAAACCACTCCAGCATCTTTGCCAAGAAAACCCCAGATGGGGTCACAAAGAGTCAGACACAACCAATCAACTCAACAACAACCACCTTGTGATGGACAGAAGGCAATAGGGCAGAGCAGAAAGTATAACAATCCTGGCTCTGCCAATGACTTACTGACAGCTCAGCTTCAGTTTTCTTGTCTATGAAATGGGAGTGTGATATTCTTCCTGAGAGGCAACATGGCATTTTGGATGGAGAGATGGCTTTGAAGTCTGGAAAACCTGGGTTCAAGTACTGCCTCTGATGAATGTGAGATGGGTAACCCCCAACAAGACACTTAAAACTCTCAGCGACCCTGGCAATTTTCTTAAACCTCTAAGTTGCAGAGAAGTTGGCTATCTGCATCAGTGGAGGGATTATCCATGCTGGGATTTCCTTATGCAGATGAGATCAAAGACTAGACCAAAATAATAATAACAATAATAGAAAATAAGGTTACTCCTCACCTCATAGGATTGTTTTGCTGAAAGTAGTTTGTAAACCTGAAGCCCAATATAAAAGAGAATTATTATTATGGACAAGCAGCAGGTTCAGTCAAGCAATAACTTTGTTGATCTGTTGTCTTTCATTTACCCTTCAAGAGAAAAGAAGTTGGGGTTTAGGGCATTGGGCTTGGAGTGAGGAGGATTTGGTTTCAAATCCTAAGCTAGGTGACCTTAGGCAAGTCACTTAAATTCTCTTTGCCTCAGTTGCCCCACCTATAAAATGAGAGTTGAATTGTAATGTCTTTTCTGATCTTAAGCCCATAACCCTATCTTCATTTAGTACAGGAACATGATATGCTTGGAATTCTTACTGCCCACCTTCCCCCTCTACTGCCACCTCCGCAGACTACCTGCCATCCTACTTTTCTAAGTCCTATCCTTTCTTCAAGGTCTAGCAAGTTTCACCTGTTCCAGGAAAGCCTCCCCAACTATCCCAGGACTCAGTGGTCACCCCCTTTTTTAAAAAATGTATTTCTATTGATACCTTCTGCTTTTTTCATTACCATAGTTATCCCTAGGATTCTCCCTCACTCTTTCACTCCCAGCGAGCCATCCCATGTAACAAAAAGTATTCTTTAGACGGGAAAAAAAGTAAGCACAACTAACCAATACATTGAAAAAGTCTGAAAACCTGAGTGATGTGTAACACCTCCCATCTCCGGAGTTCAGATGTGGATCTCCAGCCTGCACAAAGAGAACGGGAAGTGGGTTTGGGGTGTCTGCATAAATTTTTTCATTTGAGTCCTGCCTGATCTTTATAATTTTCTTACATTTACTTTTGATTTTTTTTTTATGTGCTGCTGTTCTTTCCATTTCCATTATTATAGTTAAACAAATTGTTTGCTTGGCTCTGCTCACTTCACTCTGCATCAGTTTGTGTAGATCTTCCCTTGCTTCCCAGAATTCATCACATTCGTGGTTTCTTATAGCACAGTAATATTCCATTACATTCATGTACTACAATTTGTTTAGCCATTCTCCAACTGATGGGCATTGGCTTTGTTTATAATTCTTTGCTATCACAAAAAGTGTGGAGTATATGAAGACTTTTTTGTATTGACTTATTTACAGAATACCAAATTGTTTTTTCAAAATGGTTGTACTATTCCAAAGTTCCACAGTTTCTTAGTGTGCCCTCTAATGATTACAATTGCCATTGTAATTTTGCCAATTTGCAGGGTATGTGGTAAAACCTCAAGGTTGTTTTGATTTGCATTTCTATTGTTATTCATAATTTGGAGCATTCTTTTGTTGTTTTTCATTCTTTGCAATTTTTCTGAGAATTCTTTGAATATATATATGAGAGTAGAGTATATATACGTATGTGTGTATATATATGAATGGATGCAGAGGTAGATGTAGATGTATAGTAATAGAAAGTAGTACCCTGGGAGAGCCAATGACTCAAGGGAGCTGAGATGGCAGCGTACCTTGTAGCTGTGAGTAGAAAAGATATGCTAACCTCAGGCATGTGGACTGTTGTCTCTCTTGATGTATAGACAGACAGACAGACAGACAGATAGACAGACAGACAGACAGACAGACAGACAGACAGACAGACAGATAGATAGATAGATAGATAGATAGATAGATAGATAGATAGATAGATAGATAGATATGTGGTGTTCAGTCATTTTCCAGTTGCATCTAACTCTTCATGAACCTGTTTAGAGTTTTCTTGGCAGTGATCCTGGAGTGGTTTGCTATTTCCTTCTTCAGCTCATTTTAGAAAATTGAGGCAAACAGGGTTAAATAACTTGCTCAGGGTCACACAACTAGTAAGTGTCTGAGGCTAGATTTGAACTTAGGAAGGTGAGTCTTCCTGTCACCTAGCTGCCCCAGACATATAGATATCTACATATCTATATTTACATATCTTAGATACCAAACTCTTATCAGAAAAATTTGATACAAAGATTTTTTTCCTATTTTACCACTTAGTCTAGATGTATTAATTTTGTTTGTGCAGAAGCTTTTCAGTCTCAAGTAATCAAAAGTATTTATTTCACCTTTTGTAATTGCCTCTATCTCTTGTTTAGTCAAGAATGCACCTCCTACTCATAGCTTTGAGAGGTATATGATTTTCTCTTTTAAAATTTTTATAATATGATCTTTAATATTAAGGTCACGTATTCATTTAGAATGGATTGTGAAATATGGTGTAAGTTGTTGAACTAAGCCTGATTTCTGCCACACTGCTTTCCAGTTTTATTAAATTAGGAATTTTTATTAAATTTTTATTTTTATTTATTATTATTAAATTAGGAAATTTTTCCTATCCAATTTATGTTTTCCACTTTATCAAACACTGGGCATTCTTGTTTCACCCCCACATTTATTGAGTTCTATTGTGTCTAATAATCCCTTGTCTGGTGTATTCCATTGATATATCTATTTTTAAACCAACACCAGTTGGTTTTGATGACTGCCACTTTATAATATAGTCTGAGGTCTGGAAATACTATTGCTCCCCTTTGACTCTGCTTCTTTTCATCACTTCCTTAGCTATTCTAGATCTTTTATTTTTCCAAATGAATTTTATTATGACTTTGTCAAGTTCTACAAAGTATCCCTTTGGTAATTTGATTGATATAGTATTAAAAGTGTAAATCAATTTTAGTAGCATTGTCATTTTTATTATATTGGTATAGCCTAGCCATGAGCACTGAATATTCTTCCAGTTACTTAAGCTGTTCTTTATTTCTTTAATGAGCACTTATAATTTAATCTATACAAGTCTTTTTCAGTGCATTAGTAGATTGATTTCCCAGATATTTTATACATTTTGTAGTTGTTTGGAATTGGATTTCCCTTCCTATTATATTGCTTCTTGTGTTTTGTTATTATTATATAGAAATGCTGTTGATTTTTAAGGATTTATTTTGTAGCCTGCAACTTTGTTGAAGCTATTAAGCTGTTTCAGTATCTTTGCTGATTCCCCAGGGTTTTCAAAGTAAACCATAATATATCATCAGCAGATAGGGATAATTTTGTCTTCTCTTTACCTCTCTTTATTTAATTCCTTTGTCTTGTCTTATTGCTATTACTAGCATTCCCAGAACCATATCAAATAATAGTGGGGAGACTAGGAATCCTTTATTTGCTCCTGCATCTATTGGAAAAGGTTCTAGTATATACATATCTATGTTTATACACACATATACAAATACACACACATATATGTGTATATATATATTATACACATAATACATATGCATAGATATATGATATATATGTACTTATCTATATACATCTATATATATACATATATACATATATATCTATATATATATATAATATTACATGTGTGTGTATCCCCATCACATAGGATGCTTGCTTTTGGTTTTAGATACATACTTTTTATGAAATTAAAAAAAGGTCCCACTCTGCAACTACACTTTGTGGAGTTTTTAGCATAATAGAGTATTGTACTATGTCAAAGGCTTTTTCAACTTCTTGTGAGAGGAACATGTAGATGTTTTGGTTTTTAATGTGACTTTCATGGTTTTTAATATTTCTTGTTGTCTTATACTGAACCATTCTTGCATCCATTGTATAATGGATGATCATAATGAATAATTTCTTGGACAAATCACTGTACTCTGTTTGACAGGATTTTGTTGAAAACTTTTGAGTCATTCTTTGATGGTGAAAACCATTTTTGCTTTTTTTTTTGTATTCCCAGCACTTAGTCCAATTCTTTGCAATAGTAAGCATATAATGAATTCTTGTTAACTGATTGATTTCAGCATAAACCTTACACTCCAGCCATATTAACTATTCAGTAAGCATTTATTAACTAATCAATCATGCATTCAATTCCCAAGCATTTGTTAAGCTTATGTGCTCCTATGCACTAGGTGTTGTGTGAGGCACTGGACATACAAATACAAAAGTGAGATAGTCCCTGTCCTCAAAGAGCTTGTTTACATGTACTTCTATATACTTATATGTGGATATGTTAACTCCCTTGATAGACTATAAGCTACCTGATGGTAGAGATCTTTCGTTTCTGTCTTTGTGACCCCAGTGCCTATAGCACAGTGTCTGGCATATGACAGGCATTAAATAAGTACTCACTGATTTATAGATTACATTTTCCTAGGGAGATACAACATATTCACAGGTAAGTAAATGAAGGATACACACAAAGTAAATACCAACTGAATTTGGAGGAGGGAGACTAAGAATGGAAGAAATCAAGAAATGCATCTTGCTTTTCCCAAAATGGCATTTCCACTGAGCCTTGACGTGAGCTCCAATTTTAAGAGACTGAGGCAAGGAGAGAGAATGGAGTATTTTAGGCATTGGCATACCTCCCATGTGCCAGGCATTGTGCTAAGCTCTAAAGACACAAACAAAAAGAAATAGAAGCAGTCCCTGCCTTCAAAGAACTTACATTCTACTGTCATATACAGACAATATTATTTCTTGCCTTTTATCTGGGTAGCCTTACTCTCCACATAGACAAACCCTAAGGAAAAAGGAATGATTTCGGACTTGTCTTTGGCACCTAACTTATCCAGAACTAGCACCTCATTGATATTTTAATATCACTGCCTTGCCCATTGTGGGGGGGTCATGAAGGGGCAGAAATGTCAGGGTATTATCCCTGGCATTCCCATCTCTGTAATTATGTACCACCTTCCCCACAATGAGGACACTACCTCTCTTTCTAAGGGCCTTGCTCCTCCCATGCCCACCTTTCCTTCCTTTGAGGTAGAGTTGGAACAGCCAGAGCAGCTTATTGCACCCTTGGTGACCCTAGATTCCTAGGACAAGGGGTGTGGATGTGCCATCCCCCGTCTGTCTCTACAGGGGGTCTTGTTATACCACCTGTATCCTGCTCTATAGATGTTTCCTTTGGCACGCCGAGGTAGCCATCATGTATGGGCAAAGCTCCTGATGCCTGTGATTCATGGCTTTGGTTACTCGAACACCACTTTCTCAATCTGGACCACAAATATTTGCCCAGTACTTTGTTGGACTAATTAGGGGACTGTTTCTCTCCTTCCCTTTGTGCTTCCTTTCTGATTCTTTTCCAGGGAGAGTTTCTGGAAGAGCCAAAAGCTGTCCAAAAGCTGCTCCAAAAGCAGCTGCAATTTCCCTCCTGTGTTAAGGATCCTGCAACCTAAGTTCTTAACATGCTTCTGAATTCTTTCTTCATTGGGCTTCCCAAAGTGAACTGGGAGCTAAATTTAAAGAAACTTTCCAATATGGGCAAACTCGTCACTAATAAAGAGCTCTTGGTCAATCATACTCAACAGTGAGAATGAGCTGGTCAGATAAGAAAATCAGAAACCACCCCACCCTTTCCCCTAGTCATTCTGTGAGGTGATCGCTGCTATGATGGATTCTGGTGGAGGGGATAGGGAACCATGTAAAGATCTGTACCCAGTAATAAAAATCATTAATCATTAATAATAATAATAATAATAGCTAACATTTATATACTGCTTTAAGGTTTACAAAGTACTTTAAAAATAATATCTCAAATGATCATCACAACAATTCTAGGAGGGAGATGGTATTATTACCTCCATTTGACAAATGGGGAAACTGAGGCAGACTGAGGTTAAGTGACATGCCTAAGATCACACAGTTAGTAAGTAGCTGAGACTGGATTTGAACTTAGGTCCAGCACTCTGTCTATCTCATCACCTAGTGGTCCTTATTAATTAGAAGGTATTGTTACTTTAACTACTACAGTCTAAATACCACTATTACCATGACTTAAAGGGGGTGGGGAAGTGGGCATGGGGAGGGAGTCTGGAGCACTCCAAGGATCTATGAGACAACATGACAATAGTGAATGAAGTGCTAGATGAGGAGATAGGAAGACCTGAGTTCAATTCCTACCTTTGACAGTTATTAACAGTGTCATCATGGACCATTGGGTAGCTAGGTGATGTTGGATCTGGAGTCAGGATGACTCATCTTCCTGAGTTCAAATCGTGCCTCAGACACTTAGTAGCTGGGTGACCCTGGAAAAGTCATTTAATCCTGTTTGCCTCAGTTTCCTTATCTATAAAATAAACTGGAGAAGGAAATGGCAAACACCCCAGTATCTTTGCCAAGAGAACCCCAAATAGGGTCACAAAGAGTTGGAAATGACTGCACAACAAACCAATGACAAATCATTTAAATTCCCTGAGCCTCAGTTTCCTTATCTGTAAAATTGGGATAATAATGCCTATAGAACCTAACTTCCAGGGTTGCTGTGAGCCTCCGAGTGTGTGTAAAGCATTTTGCAGATTTTAAAGCACTATGTAAATATTAGCCATTTTAATTTAGTTCATACCATTAAATATTTTTAATTTAAATTTTTTTTAGTTTTCAACATTCACTATTACAAGATTTTGAGTTCCAAATTTTTTTCTCTCTCCTTCCCCTCCCCCTTCCCCAAGATCACATGCAATCTAATATAAGCTATGCACATACAATGATATTAAACATATTTCCACATCAGTTATGCTATTCAATATTTTTATCAATGACTTTGATGAAAACATAAAAGACAAACTTTTCAACTTTATAACGACAAGCTGGGAGGAATTGCCTACACAATGGATGATGGAGTTAGGATGCAAAAATGTTTCAACAGATTAGATGCAAGGCTATATCCAATAGAATGACATCTAATGGGGGCAAATGTAAAGTTCTACATCAGGGCTCAAAAAATCAACTTCAGAAGAACAAGATAGAAGATACTTAACTTGGTGAAAGTTCATGTAAAAATAATAGGGGTAGGGCAGCAGTTAGTGGATGCCAAGCTCTATATGAATCAGCATTGTGATATAATGCAGCCCAGACAGCTAACACTATCTTAGACTCTATCAAGAAAGGCATATTGTCTAGAACATGAGGCGAATGGGCTTGCTACAATCTGACCTGATCAGAACATTGGTTGTGTTCAATTCTGGTTGCTGCATATTAGGAAGGACATTGGCAAGCTTGGAACACTTCCAGAGGAGACCAGTTTGGTAAAGGACCTTGAGATGACATTGCATGTGAACTAATGAAAGGAACTGGAAATGTTTAGCCTGAGAAGAGACAACTTGGAAGGGTAAAAAGAGTGGATAATGGAGAGGTAGAGATATGATCATTGTATTCAACCATTTAAAGAGTTCTCATATAGAAGATGGAGTCAAATTGTTCTATCTGGCTCCAGAGTGCAGAACTGGGATCACCGGGAGAAATTTGCAGAGAGTTAGATTTAGCCTGAATGAAAAGAAAAATTTCCCAATAATTGAAGAGTGAAATGAACAGAACCAAGAGAATGCTGTACCCAGTAACAGTAATATGTTCTAAGATCAACTTTGAATGACTATGTCATTTGAACTTAACTACAGAGAACCTATGAAGAAAGATGCTATCCATATCCAGAGAAAGAACTAATACAAGTATGTATATTATAGGATAGTAGAGTTTTATAGATAGATATGTATATATGTGTGGATGGATATGGATATACATATGTATATGTATATATACACACATATACACACACACATACATACATACATATATATACACATATACATTTTAGTGTCTAATGGTGGTCTTCTCTGAGGGTGGGGAGGGAGGGAGAAAAAAATGAAAAGTACACAGCAGAGAACAAAGGAAAACTTAGAAGGAAGCACAGAAAAGCAGGGCAGCTTTGAAAATGATGTCTAGTATTTATTACATAGTTTTTCAAAAAAAGTAAACACTGTGAAATGGAAATTTGTGGTTTTATATCAAATCGTCTTTTTGTGTTACGCTGTGTATATGGAAAGGTTCTTTTTTATGTCTTTTTGTACTTAAGTTCAAAGTGAATAAATATATTTTTAAAATTTTCCCAATAATTAAAGCTATCTGAAAGTTGAATGGACTACTTAGGTAGCAATTTGGTGCTCCCTCAACAGAGGTCTTCAAGCAGAGGCTTTTTGGTGATGTAGAGTGGATGCCTGTTTGAATATGGGTTGAGGCTTAGATTCTTATAATCTAGCCACAGCTTACTAATGTTCAGACTCCTTAAGAGTCTGTCCAATATGATGGATGTTCTAATAAACCTTGTCTTTGGCTGAAAGAAGGCATGGGTCAAATTCTCTCTGGCAGGACCTGCATGTTGTGATTTTGGGGTCCCAGGACCCTGAACCCCTAAACCGCATCATATTGGTGGTCTGTGTGGGGAAACTGCCTAACCCCAAGTTCTTCTCCAGCCAAGTCTAGAAGGTATGTAAGGCTCCCCCTGGCCCCTCCTTTCTTGCTTTACAGTTGGGGTCGATCTCCAAGCACCAAGGCTTGGAGGTGCTTTTCTGGCAGATAGTTACCAGGCCGTCTCAAACTTGGCCTGACGCTCTCAGGCTCTCGGTCCACTGGGTTGGTTGAAGGCCATGGACCTGGGTACGCCTTCCGCAGCATAGAAGACAACGACAGACACCCTATCTGAAAGTGTATCTGTTAATTCCCTCGGCGCTAGGGAATTGGAGAAAACTGCAGTTGCTTTTTGATTCCCTGAGGCTTACTTACTCCCTTCCCTCTGCACCTCTGAATCCTCCTTCATGAAGATTACAGGGAAAGTTAGAACAACTGAAAATATCTTGGCATATTCTGGAGGTTTTGTGATTGATCATTAAAAAGTTTTGAAACACCTGTACAACCTGGTCACTCCCTTTCCTTGAGTCAAGAGGGTATCTGTTAACCCCTCTCAGAGGAGAAGAGAGTTTCACCCTTTATCCCTCACTTTGGATTTCACCCTCCCCCACCCGAGGAAAAGGAATGAGCAGGGAGGGGCAGCAGCTACAGCATGGGCCCCACTGGCAATGATCTTGGGCTCTGGGGCAACCTTTGCCTGGAAAGATCACCCAGGTTCAGCACATCCTGCTCAAGGTAATGAAGCTAGATTCCAAACTTGGGTAAGCACGCTCTTTTAAAGTTTAGTTTTAACTGTTAATGATGAGATGTTGATTCTCTGTGTAAAGTAATTTGGAAGTGCATTTAACAAAACTGAAGTCACCTGATTGGTAATGGGTTTGTTTCAAGTTTCAAACTGGTGCACTTTCTGTATCAGTTATATCAAGCAACTTTTCATAATTTGGTTACTGCTAAAATAATTTAGACATTGTTGGTTATTGTTTTAAAGTGTAAACTAGCCAAAAAGTTTGTTTGGGTTATGTATAGCTTGCTGAGAATTTGCAAGTGTATAGAAATCTCTATAATGATTGGCTTTTTACTTTAGGAGAAATTTAAGTTTGAGATGTAGATCCTGGAAAAGTTTTTCCTAAACTGTGATTAGTAAAATTTGCTGTTTGAGGTAAAAGCTCATAGGATTTTATTTTGAGTTGTCTGATGGGTCATAATCCACCGATAGTCAATAATCTATCATCTGAGAGAAATGCCACAAGCTATTCAGGTGATACTGGTGGGAAGTCAGCATGGGGAAAACCTGAGAGGACAATTTTAGCCTCAGTCTAAGATGGGATCCTCCTGGCTCAGTTTCCCCATTATGTTCCTTTGAAAGGGAATGTTACCCACATGGCTATTCCTGAGTCTTTGAAGTGGATTTGATACTCCATGGTTGGAAAACTGAATTATCTGAATCCAAATAGAACTAAGGATGTTTTATTCTCTCATTTGGGCCCTAAATCTAGTCCCTGTTTTATAACTGGGCCCTGCAGTCTTTTAGGTCAGATTTGTGTCTTCCAGACTACAGGCCATTCACCTACAGTTGGTAGCAAACAGCGAGTACCAGCCAATGTCCCCCATCATTCCTGGATGAAGCTTGTGCTCAGTTCCAGTCAACTTCCTCTTTGGGACCCCCTTGAGACAGGGACAGCTCTACTCCCCTTGCCAGCAGGAAGCAGTTTCAGAAGCTGAGACCTTCGCCCCCTACTCCAAAAGAATTTGGGTCCTATTTGTTTGAGTGGGGAATGATGGGGTTGGGATCTGGGCCCCAGAAAGGAAATACCCTGGACTTTCCCACATGGCCAAATCTCTGGCATTAGCCTCAGGCTACAATCCCATCAGCTGGCCTTTCATTGTGTCTACACCCAATCTCCCAATTTTGTTAACCTAGCCTGGCCTTCCTTTGTCTTACCTCCCTATGTATGGCCCCCCCCCTCTGCCATTTCCAACCCTTAATCCTAGCTAGGTTCCATTCTCCCTTGGCTGGCTGTGAGGTCCATGTCCCAGGAGTTCTGTTCACCCCAGCTTATTGGCCACTCCTAGCTCCCTCCCACAATCTTTCTGTATATAAGGTCCACCTTGTCTCCATTAAGATGCTTAGATTCTTAAAATGTAGCCACTGCTCAGATTCTTATAATCTAGCCACAGCTTACTACTAATGTTCAGACTCCTTAAGAGTCTGCCCAATATGACGATGTTCTAATAAACCTTGTCTTTGGCTGAAAAAAAAAAAGGATATGGGTTGAACTAGAGGGTCTCTGATGACCTTTCGATTATCAGTGAGTCTTCAGAGATGTTTCACCTATAGAGACAGCAGATGGCTTCCTGCCACGCTCCTTCACATTCCCATGGGTCTGCCCTCAGCTGTAACTACTCAGTATGGTGCATTGCCCCTTCTCTACTGGCCTCATGGAGCCTCTACTCTCCCAGCACCAACAGCCATACCTTCTTCCTTCCTGCCTTCAGACTTTCATTTGGTCACCTTCCCTTTTGTGCTAACACCTTTACTTATGCTCTTCTGACTCTGTGGAATAACCTTTCCAATCCTTTATACTGATCCAAATACACATTTCTTTCAAGGCCTAGAGCATTTCCAAACTCCTCCATGATATCTTACCAGAGACATCTAGGTGGTGCAGTGGAAAGAGCACTTGACCTGCAGTCAGGAAGATCTGAGTTTGTATCTGGATTCATATATTTGCTACCTGTGCGACCCTGGGCAAGTCACTTAACCTCAGTCTACTCAATT